>NC_142033.1:102382125-102982125 GCF_982192425.1 Myodes glareolus | reverse complement strand
ATTGAAATGTTGGAACAGACTGCTTCTCTTTCAGAGAAACGCATGTAAATTTCTGTTGAAATCTTGTAAGTAGCTTAAGACACTTTCAAAGGAAAGTAATTTTCTCTGAAAGGACAGCATTTGGAAAGGGAAGCAACACTCCATTCACTTCGCACAATGAATTTAAGTGTTGCAACAGACCGCTTCTCTTTCACAGAAATGCATTTGAGTTTCCTATGAATGCTTGTGAGTATCTTAAGGCACTTTCAAAGGTAAGTGATTTTCTCTGAAAGGACAGCATTTAGAAAGTGAAGCAACACTCCATTCACTTCGCACAGTGAACTGAAGTGTTGTAACAGACTGCTTCTCTTTCAGAGAAACGCATGTGAGTTTTTGTGAATGCTTGTAAGTAGCTTAAGGCACTTTCAAAGGAAAGTGATTTTCTCTGAAAGGACAGCATTTAGAAAGTGAAGCAACACTCCATTCACTTCGTACAGTGAATTGAAGTGTTGGAACAGACTGCTTCTCTTACAGAGAAACGCATGTGAATTTCTGTTGAATGCTTGTAAGTAGCTTAAGGCACTTTCAAAGGAAAGTGATTTTCTCTGAAAGGACAGGATTTAGAAAGTGAAGTAACACCCCATTCACTTCGCACAATGAATTGAAGTGTTGTAAAAGACACCTTCTCTCTCATAGAAACGCATTTTTTGTTTCCTGTGAATGCTTGTAAGTAGCTTAAGGCACTTTCAAAGAAAAGTGATTTTCTCTGAAACTGCTGCATTTAGAATGTGAAGGAACACTCCATTCACTTCGCACAGTGAATTGAAGTGTTGGATCAGACTGCTTCTCTTTCAGAGAAACAGATGTGAGTTTCTTGTGAATGCTTGTAAGTAGCCTAAGGCACTTTCTAAGCAAAGTGATTTTCTCTGAAAGGACAGCATTTAGAAAGTGAAGCAGCACTCCATTCACTTCGCACAGTGAATTGAAGTGTTGGAACAGACTGCTTCTCTTTCAGAGAAACGCATGTGAATTTCTGTTGAATGCTTGAAAGTAGCTTAAGGCACTTTCAAAGGAAAGTGATTTTCTCTGAAAGGACAGGATTTAGAAAGTGAAGAAACACTCCATTCACTTCGCACAGTGAATTGGAGTGTTGGAAAAGACAGCTTCTCTTTCAGAGAAACAGATGTGAGTTTCTTGTGAATGCTTGTAAGTAGCTTAAAGCACTTTCAAAGGAAAGTGATTTTCTCTGAAAGAGAGCATTTAGAAAGTGAAGGAACACTCCATTCACTTCGCACAGTGAATTGAAGTGTTGGAACAGACTGCTTCTCTTTCATATAAACAAATTTGTGTTTCCTATGAATGCTTGTAAGTAGCTTAAGGCACTTTCAAAGAAAAGTGATTTTCTCTGAAAGGACAGCATTTAGAATGTGAAAAAACACTCCATTCACTTCGCACAGTGAATTGAAGTGTTGGAACAGACTGCTTCTCTTTCAGAAAAATGCATGTGAGTTTCTTGTGAATGTTTGTAAGTAGCTTAAGGCCCTTTCGAAGGAAAGTGATTTTCTCTGAAAGGACAGCATTTAGAAAGTGAAGCAACACTCCATTCACTTCGCACAGTGAATTGAAGTGTTGGAACAGACTGCTTCTCTTTCATAGAAACGCATTTGAGTTTCCTATGAATGCTTGTAAGTAGCTTAAGGCACTTTCTAAGCAAAGTGATTTTCTCTGAAAGGACAGGATTTAGAAAGTGAAGTAACACCCCATTCACTTCGCACAATGAATTGAAGTGTTGTAAAAGACAACTTCTCTCTCATAGAAACGCATTTGTGTTTCCTGTGAATGCTTGTAAGTAGCTTAAGGCACTTTCAAAGAAAAGTGATTTTCTCTGAAACTGCAGCATTTAGAATGTGAAGGAACACTCCATTCACTTCGCACAGTGAATTGAAGTGTGGGATCAGACTGCTTCTCTTTCAGAGAAACAGATGTGAGTTTCTTGTGAATGCTTATAAGGAGCTTAAGGCACTTTCAAAGCAAAGTGATTTTCTCTGAAAGGACAGCATTTAGAAAGTGAAGCAACACTCCATTCACTTCGCACAGTGAATTGAAATGTTGGAACAGACTGCTTCTCTTTCATACAAACGCATTTGAGTTTCCTTTGAATGCTTGTAAGTAGCTTAAGGCACTTTCTAAGCAAAGTGATTTTATCTGAAACTGCAGCATTTAGAATGTGAAGGAACACTCCATTCACTTCGCACAGTGAATTGAAGTGTTGTAATAGACTGCTTCTCTTTCAGAGAAACAGATGTGAGTTTCTTGTGAATGCTTGTGAGTAGCTTAAGGCAGTTTCAAAAGAGAGTGATTTTCTCTAAAAGGAGAGCATTTAGAAAGTGAAGCAACACTCTGTTCACTTCGCACAGTGAATTGAAGTGTTGGAACAGACTGCTTCTCTTTCAGAAAAATACATGTGAGTTTCTTGTGAATGCTTGTAAGTAGCTTCAGGCACTCTCAAAGCAAAGTGATTTACTCTGAAAGTACAGGATTAAGAATGTGAAGAAACACTCCATTCACTTCGCACAGTGAATTGAAGTGTGGGAAAAGACAGCTTCTCTTTCAGAGAAACAGATGTGAGTTTCTTGTGAATGCTTGTAAGTAGCTTAAGGCACTTTCAAAGGAAAGTGATTTTCTCTGAAAGGACAGCATTTAGAAAGTGAAGCAACACTCCATTCACTTTGCACAGTGAATTTAAGTGTTGCAACAGACAGCTTCTCTTTCACAGAAACGCATTTGAGTTTCCTATGAATGCTTGTAAGTAGCTTAAGGCACTTTCAAGGGAAAGTGATTTTCTCTGAAAGGACAGCATTTAGAAAGTGAAGCAACACTCCATTCACTTCGCACAGTGAATTGAAGTGTTGGAACAGACTACTTCTGTTTCAGAGAAACGAATGTGAATTTCTCTTGAATGCTTGTAAGTAGCTTAAGGTACTTTCGAAGGAAAGTGATTTTCTCTGAAAGGACAGCATTTAGAAAGTGAAGCAACACTCAATTCACTTCGCACAGTGAATTGAAGTGTTGGAACAGACTGCTTCTCTTTTAGAGAAACGGATGTGAGTTTTTTGTGAATGCTTGTAAGTAGCTTAAGGCACTTTCAAAGCAAAGTGATTTTCTCTGAAGGACAGCATTTAGAATGTGAAGGAACACTCCATTCACTTCGCACAGTGAATTGAAATGTTGGAACAGACTGCTTCTCTTTCAGAGAAACAGATGTGAGTTTCTTGTGAATGCTTTTAAGTAGCTTAAGGTAGTTTCAAAGGGAGTGATTTTCTCTAAAAGGAGAGCATTTAGAAAGTGAAGCAACACTCCATTCACTTCGCACAGTGAATTGAAGTGTTGGAACAGACTGCTTCTCTTTCAGAGAAACGCATGTGAATTTCTGTTGAATGCTTGTAAGTAGCTTAAGGCACTTTCAAAGGAAAGTGATTTTCTCTGAAAGGACAGGATTTAGAAAGTGAAGCAACACTCCATTCACTTCGCACAGTGAATTGAAGTGTTGGAACCGAATGCTTCTCTTTCAGAGAAACGGATGTGAGTTTTTTGTGAATGCTTGTAAGTAGCTTAAGGCACTTTCATGGGAAAGTGTTTTTCTCTGAAAGGACAGCATTTGGAAAGGGAAGCAACACTCCATTCACTTCGCACAGTGAATTGAAGTGTTGGAACACACTGCTTCTCTTTCAGAAAAATGGATGTGAGTTTCTTGGGAATGTTTGTAAGTAGCTTAAGGCACTTTCATAGGAATGTGATTTTCTCTAAAGGACAGCATTTGGAAAGGGGAGTAACACTCCATTCACTTCGCACAGTGAATTGAAGTGTTGGAACAGACTGCTTCTCTTTTAGAGAAACGGATGTGAGTTTTATGTGAATGCTTGAAAGTAGCTTAAGGCACTTTCAAAGCAAAGTGATTTTCTGTGAAGGACAGCATTTAGAATGTGAAGGAACGCTCCATTCACTTCGCACAGTGAATTGAAGTGTTGGAACAAACTGCTTCTCTTTTAGAGAAACGGATGTGAGTTTTTTGTGAATGCTTGAAAGTAGCTTAAGGCACTTTCAAAGGAAAGTGATTTTCTCTGAAAGGACAGCATTTAGAAAGTGAAGCAACACTCCATTCACTTCGCACAGTGAATTGAAGTGTTGGAACAGACTGCATCTCTTTCAGAGAAACGCATGTGTATTTCTGTTGAAATCTTGTAAGTAGCTTAAGACACTTTCAAAGTAAAGTGATTTTCTCTGAAAGGACAGCATTTGGAAAGGGAAGCAACACTCCATTCACTTCGCACAATGAATTTAAATGTTGCAACAGACCGCTTCTCTTTCACAGAAACGCATTTGAGTTTCCTATGAATGCTTGTAAGTATCTTAAGGCACTTTCAAAGGAAAGTGATTTTCTCAGAAAGGACAGCATTTAGAAAGTGAAGCAACACTCCATTCACTTTGCACAGTGAACTGAAGTGTTGGAACAGACTGCTTCTCTTTCAGAGAAACACATGTGAGTTTTTGTGAATGCTTGTAAGTAGCTTAAGGCACTTTCAAAGGAAAGTGATTTTCTCTGAAAGGACAGCATTTAGAAAGTGAAGCAACACTCCATTCACTTCGTACAGTGAATTGAAGTGTTGGAACAGACTGCTTCTCTTACAGAGAAACGCATGTGAATTTCTATTGACTGCTTGTAAGTAGCTTAAGGCACTTTCAAAGGAAAGTGATTTTCTCTGAAAGGACAGGATTTAGAAAGTGAAGTAACACCCCATTCACTTCGCACAATGAATTGAAGTTTTGTAAAAGACACCTTCTCTCTCATAGAAACGCATTTGGGTTTCCTGTGAATGCTTGCAAGTAGCTTAAGGCACTTTCAAAGGAAAGTGTTTTTCTCTGAAACTGCAGCATTTAGAATGTGAAGGAACACTCCATTCACTTCGCACAGTGAATTGAAATGTTGGACCAGACTGCTTCTCTTTCAGAGAAACAGATGTGAGTTTCTTGTGTATGCTTGTAAGGAGCTTAAGGCACTTTCAAAGCAAAGTGATTTCCTCTGAAAGGACAGCATTTAGAAAGTGAAGCAACACTCCATTCACTTCGCACGGTGAATTGAAGTGTTGGAACAAACTGCTTCTCTTTCAGAGAAACGCATGTGAATTTCTGTTGAATGCTTGTATGTAGCTTAAGGCACTTTCAAAGGAAAGTGATTTTCTCTGAAAGACCAGCATTTAGAATGTGAAAAAACACTCCATTCACTTCGCACAGTGAATTGAAATGTTGGAACAGACTGCTTCTCTTTTAGAGAAACAGATGTGAGTTTTTTGTGAATGCTTGTAAGTAGCTTAAGGCACTTTCAAAGCAAAGTGATTTTCTCTGAAAGGACAGTATTTAGAAAGTGAAGCAACACTCCATTCACTTCGCACAGTGAATTGAAGTGTTGGAACAGATTGCTTCTCTTTCAGAGAAACGCATGTGAATTTCTGTTGAATGCTTGTAAGTAGCTTAAGGCACTTTCAAGGAAAGTGATTTTCTCTGAAAGGACAGCATTTAGAAAGTGAAGCAACACTCCATTCACTTCGCACAGTGAATTGAAGTGTTGGAACAGACTGCTTCTCTTTTAGAGAAACGGATGTGAGTTTTTTGTGAATGCTTGAAAGTAGCTTAAGGCACTTTCAAAGCAAAGTGATTTTCTCTGAAGGACAGCATTTAGAATGTGAAGGAACACTCCATTCACTTCGCACAGTGAACTGAAGTGTTGGAACAGACTGCTTCTCTTCCAGAGAAACAGATGTGAGTTTCTTGTGAATGCTTGTAAGTAGCTTAAGGCACTTTCAAAGGAAAGTGATTTTCTCTGAAAGGAGAGCATTTAGAAAGTGAAGCAACACTCCATTCACTTCGCAAAATGAATTGAAGTGTTGGAACAGACTACTTCTCTTTCAGAGAAACGCATGTGAATTTCTGTTGAATGCTTGTAAGTAGCTTAAGGCACTTTCAAAGGAAAGTGATATTCTCTGAAAGGACAGCATTTATAAAGTGAAGCAACACTCCATTCACTTCGCACAGTGAATTGAAGTGTTGGAACAGACTACTTCTCTTTCAGAGAAACGCATGTGAATTTCTTTGAATGCTTGTAAGTAGCTTAAGGCACTTTCAAAGGAAAGTGATTTTCTCTGAAAGGACAGCATTTAGAAAGTGAAGCAACACTCCATTCACTTCGCACAGTGAATTGAAGTGTTGGAACACACTGCTTCTCTGTCAGAAAAATGCATGTGAGTTTCTTGGGAATGTTTGTATGTAGCTTAAGGCACTTTCATAGGAATGTGATTTTCTCTAAAGGACAGCATTTGGAAAGGGGAGTAACACTCCATTCACTTCGCACAGTGAATTGAAGTGTTGGAACAGACTGCTTCTCTTTTAGAGAAACGTATGTGAGTTTCTTGTGAATGTTTGTAAGTAGCTTAAGGCCCTTTCGAAGGAAAGTGATTTTCTCTGAAAGGACAGCATTTAGAAAGTGAAGTAACACTCCATTCACTTCGTACAGTGAATTGAAGTGTTGGAACAGACTGCTTCTCTTTCAGAGAAACGCATGTGAGTTTTTTGTGAATGCTTGTAAGTAGCTTAAGGCACTTTCAAAGGAAAGTGATTTTCTCTGAAAGGACCCCATTTAGAAAGTGAAGCAACACTCCATTCACTTCCCACAGTGAATTGAAGTGTTGGAACAGACTGCTTCTCTTTCATAGAAACGCATTTGAGTTTCCTATGAATGCTTGTAAGTAGCTTAAGGTACTTTCGAAGGAAAGTGATTTTCTCTGAAAGGAGAGCATTTAGAAAGTGAAGCAACACTCCATTCACTTCGCACAGTGAATTGAAGTGTTGGAACGGACTGCTTCTCTTTCAGAAAAATGCATGTGAGTTTCTTGTGAATGCTTGTAAGTAGCTTCAGGCACTCTCAAAGCAAAGTGATTTACTCTGAAAGTACAGGATTAAGAAGGTGAAGAAACACTCCATTCACTTCGCACAGTGAATTGAAGTGTGGGAAAAGACAGCTTCTCTTTCAGAGAAACAGATGTGAGTTTCTTGTGAATGCTTGTAAGTAGCTTAAGGCACTTTCAAAGGAAAGTGATTTTCTCTGAAAGGACAGCATTTAGAAAGTGAAGCAACACTCCATTCACTTTGCACAGTGAATTTAAGTGTTGCAACAGACAGCTTCTCTTTCACAGAAACGCATTTGAGTTTCCTATGAATGCTTGTAAGTAGCTTAAGGCACTTTCAAAGGAGAGTGATTTTCTCTGAAAGGACAGCATTTAGAAAGTGAAGCAACACTCCATTCACTTCGCACAGTGAATTGAAGTGTTGGAACAGACTACTTCTGTTTCAGAGAAACGAATGTGAATTTCTCTTGAATGCTTGTAAGTAGCTTAAGGTACTTTCGAAGGAAAGTGATTTTCTCTGAAAGGACAGCATTTAGAAAGTGAAGCAACACTCAATTCACTTCGCACAGTGAATTGAAGTGTTGGAACAGACTGCTTCTCTTTTAGAGAAACGGATGTGAGTTTTTTGTGAATGCTTGTAAGTAGCTTAAGGCACTTTCACAGCAAAGTGATTTTCTCTGAAGGACAGCATTTAGAATGTGAAGGAACACTCCATTCACTTCGCACAGTGAATTGAAGTGTTGGAACAGACTGCTTCTCTTTCAGAGAAACAGATGTGAGTTTCTTGTGAATGCTTTTAAGTAGCTTAAGGTAGTTTCAAAGGGAGTGATTTTCTCTAAAAGGAGAGCATTTAGAAAGTGAAGCAACACTCCATTCACTTCGCACAGTGAATTGAAGTGTTGGAACAGACTGCTTCTCTTTCAGAGAAACGCATGTGAATTTCTGTTGAATGTTTGTAAGTAGCTTAAGGCACTTTCAAAGGAAAGTGATTTTCTCTGAAAGGACAGGATTTAGAAAGTGAAGCAACACTCCATTCACTTCGCACAGTGAATTGAAGTGTTGCAACAGAATGCTTCTCTTTCAGAGAAACGGATGTGAGTTTTTTGTGAATGCTTGTAAGTAGCTTAAGGCACTTTCATGGGAAAGTGTTTTTCTCTGAAAGGACAGCATTTGGAAAGGGAAGCAACACTCCATTCACTTCGCACAGTGAATTGAAGTGTTGGAACACACTGCTTCTCTTTCAGAAAAATGCATGTGAGTTTCTTGGGAATGTTTGTAAGTAGCTTAAGGCACTTTCATAGGAATGTGATTTTCTCTAAAGGACAGCATTTGGAAAGGGGAGTAACACTCCATTCACTTCGCACAGTGAATTGAAGTGTTGAAACAGACTGCTTCTCTTTTAGAGAAACGGATGTGAGTTTTATGTGAATGCTTGTAAGTAGCTTAAGGCACTTTCAAAGCAAAGTGATTTTCTGTGAAGGACAGCATTTAGAATGTGAAGGAACGCTCCATTCACTTCGCACAGTGAATTGAAGTGTTGGAACAAACTGCTTCTCTTTTAGAGAAACGGATATGAGTTTTTTGTGAATGCTTGAAAGTAGCTTAAGGCACTTTCAAAGGAAAGTGATTTTCTCTGAAAGGACAGCATTTAGAAAGTGAAGCAACACTCCATTCACTTCGCACAGTGAACTGAAGTGTTGGAACAGACTGCTTCTCTTTCAGAGAAACACATGTGAGTTTTTGTGAATGCTTGTAAGTAGCTTAAGGCACTTTCAAAGGAAAGTGATTTTCTCTGAAAGGACAGCATTTAGAAAGTGAAGCAACACTCCATTCACTTCGTACAGTGAATTGAAGTGTTGGAACAGACTGCTTCTCTTACAGAGAAACGCATGTGAATTTCTGTTGACTGCTTGTAAGTAGCTTAAGGCACTTTCAAAGGAAAGTGATTTTCTCTGAAAGGACAGGATTTAGAAAGTGAAGTAACACCCCATTCACTTCGCACAATGAATTGAAGTTTTGTAAAAGACACCTTCTCTCTCATAGAAACGCATTTGGGTTTCCTGTGAATGCTTGCAAGTAGCTTAAGGCACTTTCAAAGGAAAGTGTTTTTCTCTGAAACTGCAGCTTTTAGAATGTGAAGGAACACTCCATTCACTTCGCACAGTGAATTGAAATGTTGGACCAGACTGCTTCTCTTTCAGAGAAACAGATGTGAGTTTCTTGTGAATGCTTGTAAGTAGCTTAAGGCACTTTCAAAGGAAAGTGATTTTCTCTGAAAGGACAGCATTTAGAAAGTGAAGCAACACTCCATTCACTTTGCACAGTGAATTTAAGTGTTGCAACAGACAGCTTCTCTTTCACAGAAACGCATTTGAGTTTCCTATGAATGCTTGTAAGTAGCTTAAGGCACTTTCAAAGGAGAGTGATTTTCTCTGAAAGGACAGCATTTAGAAAGTGAAGCAACACTCCATTCACTTCGCACAGTGAATTGAAGTGTTGGAACAGACTACTTCTGTTTCAGAGAAACGAATGTGAATTTCTCTTGAATGCTTGTAAGTAGCTTAAGGTACTTTCGAAGGAAAGTGATTTTCTCTGAAAGGACAGCATTTAGAAAGTGAAGCAACACTCAATTCACTTCGCACAGTGAATTGAAGTGTTGGAACAGACTGCTTTTCTTTCAGAGAAACGCATGTGAATTTCTGTTGAATGCTTGTAAGTAGCTTAAGGCACTTTCAAGGAAAGTGATTTTCTCTGAAAAAACAGCATTTAGAAAGTGAAGCAACACTCCATTCACTTCGCACAGTGAATTGAAGTGTTGGAACAGACTGCTTCTCTTTTAGAGAAACGGATGTGAGTTTTTTGTGAATGCTTCAAAGTAGCTTAAGGCACTTTCAAAGCAAAGTGATTTTCTCTGAAGGACAGCATTTAGAATGTGAAGGAACACTCCATTCACTTCGCACAGTGAACTGAAGTGTTGGAACAGACTGCTTCTCTTCCAGAGAAACAGATGTGAGTTTCTTGTGAATGCTTGTAAGTAGCTTAAGGCACTTTCAAAGGAAAGTGATTTTCTCTGAAAGGAGAGCATTTAGAAAGTGAAGCAACACTCCATTCACTTCGCACAATGAATTGAAGTGTTGGAACAGACTGCTTCTCTTTCAGAGAAACGCATGTGAATTTCTGTTGAATGCTTGTAAGTAGCTTAAGGCACTTTCAAAGGAAAGTGATATTCTCTGAAAGGACAGCATTTATAAAGTGAAGCAACACTCCATTCACTTCGCACTGTGAATTGAAGTGTTGGAACAGACTACTTCTCTTTCAGAGAAACGCATGTGAATTTCTTTGAATGCTTGTAAGTAGCTTAAGGCACTTTCAAAGGAAAGTGATTTTCTCTGAAAGGACAGCATTTAGAAAGTGAAGCAACACTCCATTCACTTCGCACAGTGAATTGAAGTGTTGGAACAGACTGCTTCTCTTTTAGAGAAACGGATGTGAGTTTTTTATGAATGCTTGAAAGTAGCTAAAGGCACTTTCAAAGCAAAGTGATTTTCTCTGAAGGACAGCATTTAGAAAGTGAAGGAACACTCCATTCACTTCGCACAGTGAAATGAAGTGTTGGAACAGACTGCTTCCCTATCAGAGAAACAGATGTGAGTTTCTTGTGAATACTTTTAAATAGCTTAAGGTAGTTTCAAAGAGATTGATTTTCTCTAAAAGGAGTGCATTTAGAAAGTGAAGCAACACTCCATTCACTTCGCACAGTGAATTGAAGTGTTGGAACAGACTGCTTCTCTTTCAGAGAAACGCATGTGAATTTCTGTTGAAATCTTGTAAGTGGCTTAAGGTACTTTCAAAGGAAAGTGATTTTCGCTGAAAGGACAGCATTTGGAAAGGGAAGCAACACTCCATTCACTTCGCACAGTGAATTTAAGTGTTGCAACAGACAGCTTCTCTTTCATAGAAACGCATTTGAGTTTCCTAGGAATGCTTGTAAGTAGCTTAAGGCACTTTCAAAGGAAAGTGATTTTCTCTGAAACGACAGGATTTAGAAAGTGAAGAAACACTCCATTCACTTCGCACAGTGAATTGAAGTGTTGGAACAGACTGCTTCTCTTTTAGAGAAAAGGATTTGAGTTTTTTGTGAATGCTTGAAAGTAGCTTAAGGCACTTTCAAAGGAAAGTGATTTTCTCTGAAACTGCAGCATTTAGAATGTAAAGGAACACTCCATTCACTTCGCACAGTGAATTGAAGTGTTGGATCAGACTGCTTCTCTTTCAGAGAAACAGATGTGAGTTTCTTGTGAATGCTTGTAAATAGCTTAAGGCACTTTCAAAGCAAAGTGATTTTCTCTGAAAGGACAGGATTTATAATGTGAAGAAACACTCCATTCACTTCGCACAGTGAATTGAAGTGTTGGAGAAGACAGCTTCTCTTTCACAGAAACAGATGTGAGTTTCTTTTGAATGCTTGTAAGTAGCTAAAGGCACTTTCAAGGGAAAGTGATTTTCTCTGAAAGGACAGCATTTAGAAAGTGAAGCAACACTCCATTCACTTCGCACAGTGAATTGAAGTGTTGGAACAGACTGCTTCTCTTTTAGAGAAACGGATGTGAGTTTTTTGTGAATGCTTCAAAGTAGCTTAAGGCACTTTCAAAGCAAAGTGATTTTCTCTGAAGGACAGCATTTGGAATGTGAAGGAACACTCCATTCACTTCGCACAGTGAACTGAAGTGTTGGAACAGACTGCTTCTCTTCCAGAGAAACAGATGTGAGTTTCTTGTGAATGCTTGTAAGTAGCTTAAGGCACTTTCAAAGGAAAGTGATTTTCTCTGAAAGGAGAGCATTTAGAAAGTGAAGCAACACTCCATTCACTTCGCACAGTGAATTGAAGTGTTGGAACAGACTGCTTCTCTTTTAGAGAAACGGATGTGAGTTTTTTGTGAATGCTTCAAAGTAGCTTAAGGCACTTTCAAAGCAAAGTGATTTTCTCTGAAGGACAGCATTTAGAATGTGAAGGAACACTCCATTCACTTCGCACAGTGAACTGAAGTGTTGGAACAGACTGCTTCTCTTCCAGAGAAACAGATGTGAGTTCCTTGTGAATGCTTGTAAGTAGCTTAAGGCACTTTCAAAGGAAAGTGATTTTCTCTGAAAGGAGAGCATTTAGAAAGGGAAGCAACACTCCATTCACTTCGCACAATGAATTGAAGTGTTGGAACAGACTGCTTCTCTTTCAGAGAAACGCATGTGAATTTCTGTTGAATGCTTGTAAGTAGCTTAAGGCACTTTCAAAGGAAAGTGATATTCTCTGAAAGGACAGCATTTATAAAGTGAAGCAACACTCCATTCACTTCGCACTGTGAATTGAAGTGTTGGAACAGACTACTTCTCTTTCAGAGAAACGCATGTGAATTTCTTTGAATGCTTGTAAGTAGCTTAAGGCACTTTCAAAGGAAAGTGATTTTCTCTGAAAGGACAGCATTTAGAAAGTGAAGCAACACTCCATTCACTTCGCACAGTGAATTGAAGTGTTGGAACAGACTGCTTCTCTTTTAGAGAAACGGATGTGAGTTTTTTGTGAATGCTTGAAAGTAGCTAAAGGCACTTTCAAAGCAAAGTGATTTTCTCTGAAGGACAGCATTTAGAAAGTGAAGGAACACTCCATTCACTTCGCACAGTGAAATGAAGTGTTGGAACAGACTGCTTCCTATCAGAGAAACAGATGTGAGTTTCTTGTGAATACTTTTAAATAGCTTAAGGTAGTTTCAAAGAGATTGATTTTCTCTAAAAGGAGTGCATTTAGAAAGTGAAGCAACACTCCATTCACTTCGCACAGTGAATTGAAGTGTTGGAACAGACTGCTTCTCTTTCAGAGAAACGCATGTGAATTTCTGTTGAAATCTTGTAAGTGGCTTAAGGTACTTTCAAAGGAAAGTGATTTTCGCTGAAAGGACAGCATTTGGAAAGGGAAGCAACACTCCATTCACTTCGCACAGTGAATTTAAGTGTTGCAACAGACAGCTTCTCTTTCATAGAAACGCATTTGAGTTTCCTAGGAATGCTTGTAAGTAGCTTAAGGCACTTTCAAAGGAAAGTGATTTTCTCTGAAACGACAGGATTTAGAAAGTGAAGAAACACTCCATTCACTTCGCACAGTGAATTGAAGTGTTGGAACAGACTGCTTCTCTTTTAGAGAAAAGGATTTGAGTTTTTTGTGAATGCTTGAAAGTAGCTTAAGGCACTTTCAAAGGAAAGTGATTTTCTCTGAAACTGCAGCATTTAGAATGTAAAGGAACACTCCATTCACTTCGCACAGTGAATTGAAGTGTTGGATCAGACTGCTTCTCTTTCAGAGAAACAGATGTGAGTTTCTTGTGAATGCTTGTAAATAGCTTAAGGCACTTTCAAAGCAAAGTGATTTTCTCTGAAAGGACAGGATTTATAATGTGAAGAAACACTCCATTCACTTCGCACAGTGAATTGAAGTGTTGGAGAAGACAGCTTCTCTTTCACAGAAACAGATGTGAGTTTCTTTTGAATGCTTGTAAGTAGCTTAAGGCACTTTCAAAGGAAAGTGATTTTCTCTGAAAGGACAGCATTTAGAAAGTGAAGCAACACTCCATTCACTTCGCACAGTGAATTGAAGTGTTGGAACACACTGCTTCTCTTTTAGAGAAACGGATGTGAGTTTTTTGTGAATGCTTCAAAGTAGCTTAAGGCACTTTCAAAGCAAAGTGATTTTCTCTGAAGGACAGCATTTAGAATGTGAAGGAACACTCCATTCACTTCGCACAGTGAACTGAAGTGTTGGAACAGACTGCTTCTCTTCCAGAGAAACAGATGTGAGTTTCTTGTGAATGCTTGTAAGTAGCTTAAGGCACTTTCAAAGGAAAGTGATTTTCTCTGAAAGGAGAGCATTTAGAAAGTGAAGCAACACTCCATTCACTTCGCATAATGAATTGAAGTGTTGGAACAGACTGCTTCTCTTTCAGAGAAACGCATGTGAATTTCTGTTGAATGCTTGTAAGTAGCTTAAGGCACTTTCAAAGGAAAGTGATATTCTCTGAAAGGACAGCATTTATAAAGTGAAGCAACACTCCATTCACTTCGCACAGTGAATTGAAGTGTTGGAACAGACTACTTCTCTTTCAGAGAAACGCATGTGAATTTCTTTGAATGCTTGTAAGTAGCTTAAGGCACTTTCAAAGGAAAGTGATTTTCTCTGAAAGGACAGCATTTAGAAAGTGAAGCAACACTCCATTCACTTCGCACAGTGAATTGAAGTGTTGGAACAGACTGCTTCTCTTTTAGAGAAACGGATGTGAGTTTTTTGTGAATGCTTGAGAGTAGCTAAAGGCACTTTCAAAGCAAAGTGATTTTCTCTGAAGGACAGCATTTAGAAAGTGAAGGAACACTCCATTCACTTCGCACAGTGAACTGAGTGTTGGAACAGACTGCTTCCCTATAAGAGAAACAGATGTGAGTTTCTTGTGAATACTTTTAAATAGCTTAAGGTAGTTTCAAAGAGATTGATTTTCTCTAAAAGGAGTGCATTTAGAAAGTGAAGCAACACTCCATTCACTTCGCACAGTGAATTGAAGTGTTGGAACAGACTGCTTCTCTTTCAGAGAAACGCATGTGAATTTCTGTTGAAATCTTGTAAGTGGCTTAAGGTACTTTCAAAGGAAAGTGATTTTCTCTGAAAGGACAGCATTTGGAAAGGGAAGCAACACTCCATTCACTTCGCACAGTGAATTTAAGTGTTGCAACAGACAGCTTCTCTTTCATAGAAACGCATTTGAGTTTCCTAGGAATGCTTGTAAGTAGCTTAAGGCACTTTCAAAGGAAAGTGATTTTCTCTGAAAAGACAGGATTTAGAAAGTGAAGAAACACTCCATTCACTTCGCACAGTGAATTGAAGTGTTGGAACAGACTGCTTCTCTTTTAGAGAAAAGGATTTGAGTTTTTTGTGAATGCTTGAAAGTAGCTTAAGGCACTTTCAAAGGAAAGTGATTTTCTCTGAAACTGCAACATTTAGAATGTAAAGGAACACTCCATTCACTTCGCACAGTGAATTGAAGTGTTGGATCAGACTGCTTCTCTTTCAGAGAAACAGATGTGAGTTTCTTGTGAATGCTTGTAAATAGCTTAAGGCACTTTCAAAGCAAAGTGATTTTCTCTGAAAGGACAGGATTTGTAATGTGAAGAAACACTCCATTCACTTCGCACAGTGAATTGAAGTGTTGGAGAAGACAGCTTCTCTTTCACAGAAACAGATGTGAGTTTCTTTTGAATGCTTGTAAGTAGCTTAAGGCACTTTCAATGGAAAGTGATTTTCTCTGAAAGGACAGCATTTAGAAAGTGAAGCAACACTCCATTCACTTCGCACAGTGAATTGAATTGTTGGAACAGAATGCTTCTCTTTCAGAGAAACGGATGTGAGTTTTTTGTGAATGTTTGTAAGTAGCTTAAGGCACTTTCAAAGGAAAGTGATTTTCTCTGAAAGGACAGCATTTAGAAAGTGAAGCAACACTCCATTCACTTCGCACAGTGAATTGAAGTGTTGGAACAGACTACTTCTCTTTCAGAGAAACGCATGTGAATTTCTGTTGAATGCTTGTAAGTAGCTTAAGGCACTTTCAAAGGAAAGTGATTTTCTCTGAAAGGACAGCATTTAGAAAGTGAAGCAACACTCCATTCACTTCGCACAGTGAATTGAAGTGTTGGAACAGACTGCTTTTCTTTTAGAGAAACGGATGTGAGTTTTTTGTGAATGCTTGAAAGTAGCTTAAGGCACTTTAAAAGCAAAGTGATTTTCTCTGAAGGACAGCACTTAGAATGTGAAGGAACACTCCATTCACTTCGCACAGTGAACTGAAGTGTTGGAACAGACTGCTTATCTTTCAGAGAAACAGATGTGAGTTTCTTGTGAATGCTTTTAAGTAGCTTAAGGTAGTTTCAAAGAGAGTGATTTTCTCTAAAAGGAGAGCATTTAGAAAGTGAAGCAACACTCCATTCACTTCGCACAGTGAATTGAAGTGTTGGAACAGACTGCTTCTCTTTCAGAGAAACGCATGTGAATTTCTGTTGAAATCTTGTAAGTGGCTTAAGGCACTTTCAAAGGAAAGTGATTTTCTCTGAAAGGACAGCATTTGGAAAGGGAAGCAACACTCCATTCACTTCGCACAGTGAACTGAAGTGTTGGAACAGACTGCTTCTCTTTCAGAGAAACGGATGTGAGTTTTTTGTGAATGCTTGAAAGTAGCTTAAGGCACTTTCAAAGGAAAGTGATTTTCTCTGAAACTACAGCATTTAGAAAGTGAAGTAACACTCCATTCACTTCGCACAGTGAATTGAAGAGTTGGAACAGACAGCTTCTCTTTCAGAGAAACGGATGTGAGTTTTTTGTGAATGCTTGTAAGTAGCTTAAGGCACTTTCAAAGCAATGTGATTTTCTCTGAAAGGACAGCATTTAGAAAGTGAAGCAACACTCCATTCACTTCGCACAGTGAATTGAAGTGTTGGAACAGACTGCTTCTCTTTCAGAGAAACGGATGTGAGATTTTTGTGAATGCTTGTATGAAGCTTAAGGCACTTTCAAAGGAAAGTGATTTTCTCCAAAAGGACAGCATTTAGAAAGTGAAGCAACACTCCATTCACTTCGCACAGTGAATTGAAGTGTTGGAACAGACTGCTTCTCTTTCAGAGAAACGCATGTGAATTTCTGTTGAAATCTTGTAAGTGGCTTAAGGCACTTTCAAAGGAAAGTGATTTTCTCTGAAAGGACAGCATTTGGAAAGGGAAGCAACACTCCATTCACTTCGCACAGTGAATTTAAGTGTTGCAACAGACAGCTTCTCTTTCATAGAAACGCATTTGAGTTTCCTATGAATGCTTGTAAGTAGCTAAAGGCACTTTCAAAGGAAAGTGATTTTCTCTGAAAGGACAGCATTTAGAAAGTGAAGCAACACTACATTCACTTCGCACAGTGAACTGAAGTGTTGGAACAGACTGCTTCTCTTTCACAGAAACGAATGTGAGTTTTTTGTGAATGCTTGTAAGTAGCTTAAGGCACTTTCAAAGGAAAGTGATTTTCTCTGAAAGGACAGCATTTAGAAAGTGAAGCAACACTCCATTCACTTCGCACAGTGAATTGAAGTGTTGGAACAGACTGCTTCTCTTTTAGAGAAACAGATGTGAGTTTTTTGTGAATGCTTGAAAGTAGCTTAAGGCACTTTCAAAGGAAAGTGATTTTCTCTGAAACTACAGCATTTAGAAAGTGAAGTAACACTCCATTCACTTCGCACAGTGAATTGAAGAGTTGGAACAGACAGCTTCTCTTTCAGATAAACGGATGTGAGTTTTTTGTGAATGCTTGTAAGTAGCTTAAGGCACTTTCAAAGTAAAGTGATTTTCTCTGAAAGGACAGCATTTAGAAAGTGAAGCAACACTCCATTCACTTCGCACAGTGAATTGAAGTGTTGGAACAGACTGCTTCTCTTTCAGAGAAACGGATGTGAGTTTTTTGTGAATGCTTGTATGTAGCTTAAGGCACTTTCAAAGGAAAGTGATTTTCTCTGAAAGGACAGCATTTAGAAAGTGAAGCAACACTCCATTCACTTCGCACAGTGAATTGAAATGTTGGAACAGACTGCTTCTCTTTTAGAGAAACAGATGTGAGTTTTTTGTGAATGCTTGTAAGTAGCTTAAGTCACTTTCAAAGGAAAGTGATTTTCTCTGAAAGGACAGCATTTGGAAAGGGAAGCAACACTCCATTCACTTCGCTCAATGAATTGAAGTGTTGTAAAAGACACCTTCTCTCTCATAGGAACGCATTTGGGTTTCCTGTGAATGCTTGTAAGTATCTTAAGGCACTTTCAAAGGAAAGTGATTTTCTCTGAAACTGCAGCATTTAGAATGTGAAGGAACACTCCATTCACTTCGCACAGTGAATTGAAGTGTTGGATCAGACTGCTTCTCTTTCAGAGAAACAGATGTGAGTTTCTTGTGAATGCTTGTAAGGAGCTTAAGGCACTTTCAAAGCAAAGTGATTTTCTCTGAAAGGACAGCATTTAGAAAGTGAAGCAACACTCCATTCACTTCGCACAGTGAATTGAAGTGTTGGAACAGACTGCTTCTCTTTCAGAGAAACGCATGTGAATTTCTGTTGAATGCTTGTAAGTAGCTTAAGGCACTTTCAAAGGAAAGTGATTTTCTCTGAAAGGACAGGATTTAGAAAGTGAAGAAACACTACATTCACTTCGCACAGTGAATTGAAGTGTTGGAAAAGACAGCTTCTCTTTCAGAGAAACAGATGTGAGTTTCTTGTGAATGCTTGTAAGTAGCTTAAGGCACTTTCAAAGGAAAGTGATTTTCTCTGTAAGGACAGCATTTGGAAAGGGAAGCAACACTCCATTCACTTCGCACAGTGAATTGAAGTGTTGGAACAGACTGCTTCTCTTTCAGAAAAAGCATGTGAGTTTCTTGTGAATGTTTGTAAGTAGCTTAAGGCACTTTCGAAGTAAAGTGATTTTCTCTGAAAGGACAGCATTTAGAAAGTGAAGTAACACTCCATTCACTTCGTACAGGGAATTGAAGTGTTGGAACAGACTGCTTCTCTTTCAGAGAAACGCATGTGAGTTTTTTTGTGAATGCTTGTAAGTAGCTTAAGGCACTTTCAAAGGAAAGTGATTTTCTCTCAAAGGACAGCATTTAGAAAGTGAAGAAAAACTCCATTCACTTCGCACTGTGAATTGAAGTGTTGGAACAGACTGCTTCTCTTTCAGAGAAATGCATGTGAATTTCTGTTGAATGCTTGTAAGTAGCTTAAGTCACTTTCAAAGGAAAGTGATTTTCTCTGAAAGGAGAGCATTTAGAAAGTGAAGCAACACTCCATTCACTTCGCACAGTGAATTGAAGTGTTGGAACAGACTGCTTCTCTTTCATAGAAACGCATTTGATTTCCTATGAATGCTTGTAAGTAGCTTAAGGCACTTTCTAAGCAAAGTGATTTTATCTGAAACTGCAGCATTTAGAATGTGAAGGAATACTCCATTCACTTCGCACAGTGAATTGAAGTGTTTTAACAGACGGCTTCTCTTTCAGAGAAACAGATGTGAGTTTCTTGTGAATGCTTGTAAGTAGCTTAAGGCAGTTTCAAAAGACAGTGATTTTCTCTAAAAGGAGAGCATTTAGAAAGTGAAGCAACACTCCGTTCACTTCGCACAGTGAATTGAAGTGTTGGAACAGACTGCTTCTCTTTCAGAGAAACGCATGTGAATTTCTGTTGAAATCTTGTAAGTAGCTTAAGACACTTTCAAAGGAAAGTGATTTTCTCTGAAAGGACAGCATTTGGAAAGGGAAGCAACACTCCATTCACTTCGCACAATGAATTTAAGTGTTGCAACAGACAGCTTCTCTTTCACAGAAACGCATTTGAGTTTCCTAGGAATGCTTGTAAGTAGCTTAAGGCACTTTCAAAGGAAAGTGATTTTCTCTGAAAGGACAGCATTTAGAAAGTGAAGCAACACTCCATTCACTTCACACAGTGAATTGAAGTGTTGGAACAGACTTCTTCTCTTTTAGAGAAACGGATGTGAGTTTTTTGTGAATGCTTGAAAGTAGCTTAAGGCACTTTCAAAGCAAAGTGACTTTCTCTGAAGGACAGCATTTAGAATGTGAAGGAACACTCCATTCACTTCGTACAGTGAATTGAAGTGTTGGAACAGACTGCTTCTCTTTCAGAGAAACAGATGTGAGTTTCTTGTGAATGCTTGTAAGTAGCTTAAGGTAGTTTCAAAGAGAGTGATTTTTTCTAAAAGGAGAGCATTTAGAAAGTGAAGGAACACTCCATTCACTTCGCACAGTGAATTGAAGTGTTGGAACAGACTGCTTCTCTTTCATAGAAATGCATTTGAGTTTCCTATGAATGCTTGTAAGTAGCTTAAGGCACTTTCAAAGGAAAGTGATTTTCTCTGAAAGGACAGCATTTAGAAAGTGAAGCAACACTCCATTCACTTCGCACAGTGAACTGACGTGTTGGAACAGACTGCTTCTCTTTCAGAGAAACGCATGTGAGTTTTTTTTGAATGCTTGTAAGTAGCTTAAGGGACTTTCAAAGGAAAGTGATTTTCTCTGAAAGGACAGCATTTAGAAAGTGAAGCAACACTCCATTCACTTCGCACAGGGAACTGACGTGTTGGAACAGACTGCTTCTCTTTCAGAGAAACGCATGTGAGTTTTTTTTGAATGCTTGTAAGTAGCTTAAGGGACTTTCATAGGAAAGTGATTTTCTCTGAAAGGACAGCATTTAGAAAATGAAGCAACACTCCATTCACTTCGCACAGTGAATTGAAGTGTTGGAACAGACTGCTTCTCTTTTAGAGAAACGGATGTGAGTTTTTTGTGAATGCTTGAAAGTACTTTAAGGCACTTTCAAAGGAAAGTGATTTTCTCTGAAACTACAGCATTTAGAAAGTGAAGCAACACTCCATTCACTTCGCACAGTGAATTGAAGTGTTGGAACAGACTGCTTCTCTTTCAGAGAAACGCATGTGAGTTTTTTGTGAATGCTTGTAAGTAGCTTAAGGCACATTCAAAGGAAAGTGATTTTCTCTGAAAGGAAAGCATTTAGAAAGTGAAGGAACACTCCATTCACTTCGCACAGTGAATTGAAGTGCTGGAACAGACTGCATCTCTTTCATAGAAACGCATTTGAGTTTCCTATGAATGCTTGTAAGTAGCTTAAGGCACTTTCAAAGGAAAGTGATTTTCTCTGAAAGGACAGGATTTAGAAAGTGAAGCAACACCCCATTCACTTCGCACAGTGAATTGAAGTGTTGGAAAAGACAGCTTCTCTCTCATAGGAACGCATTTGGGTTTCCTGTGAATGCTTGTAAGTAGCTTAAGGCACTTTCAAAGGAAAGTGATTTTCTCTGAAACTGCAGCATTTAGAATGTGAAGGAACACTCCATTCACTTCGCACAGTGAATTGAAGTGTTGGATCAGACTGCTTCTCTTTCAGAGAAACAGATGTGAGTTTCTTGTGAATGCTTGTAAGGAGCTTAAGGCACTTTCAAAGCAAAGTGATTTTCTCTGAAAGGACAGCATTTAGAAAGTGAAGCAACACTCCATTCACTTCGCACAGTGAATTGAAGTGTTGGAACAGACTGCTTCTCTTTCAGAGAAACGCATGTGAATTTCTGTTGAATGCTTGTAAGTAGCTTAAGGCACTTTCAAAGGAAAGTGATTTTCTCTGAAAGGACAGGATTTAGAAAGTGAAGAAACACTACATTCACTTCGCACAGTGAATTGAAGTGTTGGAAAAGACAGCTTCTCTTTCAGAGAAACAGATGTGAGTTTCTTGTGAATGCTTGTAAGTAGCTTAAGGCACTTTCAAAGGAAAGTGATTTTCTCTGAAAGGACAGCATTTGGAAAGGGAAGCAACACTACATTCACTTCGCACAGTGAATTGAAGTGTTGGAACAGACTGCTTCTCTTTCAGAAAAAGCATGTGAGTTTCTTGTGAATGTTTGTAAGTAGCTTAAGGCACTTTCGAAGTAAAGTGATTTTCTCTGAAAGGACAGCATTTAGAAAGTGAAGTAACACTCCATTCACTTCGTACAGGGAATTGAAGTGTTGGAACAGACTGCTTCTCTTTCAGAGAAACGCATGTGAGTTTTTTTGTGAATGCTTGTAAGTAGCTTAAGGCACTTTCAAAGGAAAGTGATTTTCTCTCAAAGGACAGCATTTAGAAAGTGAAGAAACACTCCATTCACATCGCACAGTGAATTGAAGTGTTGGAACAGACTGCTTCTCTTTCAGAGAAATGCATGTGAATTTCTGTTGAATGCTTGTAAGTAGCTTAAGTCACTTTCAAAGGAAAGTGATTTTCTCTGAAAGGAGAGCATTTAGAAAGTGAAGCAACACTCCATTCACTTCGCACAGTGAATTGAAGTGTTGGAACAGACTGCTTCTCTTTCATAGAAACGCATTTGAGTTTCCTATGAATGCTTGCAAGTAGCTTAAGGCACTTTCTAAGCAAAGTGATTTTATCTGAAACTGCAGCATTTAGAATGTGAAGGAACACTCCATTCACTTCGCACAGTGAATTGAAGTGTTTTAACAGACTGCTTCTCTTTCAGAGAAACAGATGTGAGTTTCTTGTGAATGCTTGTAAGTAGCTTAAGGCAGTTTCAAAAGAGAGTGATTTTCTCTAAAAGGAGAGCATTTAGAAAGTGAAGCAACACTCCGTTCACTTCGCACAGTGAATTGAAGTGTTGGAACAGACTGCTTCTCTTTCAGAGAAACGCATGTGAATTTCTGTTGAAATCTTGTAAGTAGCTTAAGACACTTTCAAAGGAAAGTGATTTTCTCTGAAAGGACAGCATTTAGAAAGGGAAGCAACACTCCATTCACTTCGCACAATGAATTTAAGTGTTGCAACAGACAGCTTCTCTTTCACAGAAACGCATTTGAGTTTCCTAGGAATGCTTGTAAGTTGCTTAAGGCACTTTCAAAGGAAAGTGATTTTCTCTGAAAGGACAGCATTTAGAAAGTGAAGCAACACTCCATTCACTTCACACAGTGAATTGAAGTGTTGGAACAGACTGCTTCTCTTTTAGAGAAACGGATGTGAGTTTTTTGTGAATGCTTGAAAGTAGCTTAAGGCACTTTCAAAGCAAAGTGATTTTCTCTGAAGGACAGCATTTAGAATGTGAAGGAACACTCCATTCACTTCGTACAGTGAATTGAAGTGTTGGAACAGACTGCTTCTCTTTCAGAGAAACAGATGTGAGTTTCTTGTGAATGCTTGTAAGTAGCTTAAGGTAGTTTCAAAGAGAGTGATTTTTTCTAAAAGGAGAGCATTTAGAAAGTGAAGGAACACTCCATTCACTTCGCACAGTGAATTGAAATGTTGGAACAGACTGCTTCTCTTTCATAGAAACGCATTTGAGTTTCCTATGAATGCTTGTAAGTAGCTTAAGGCACTTTCAAAGGAAAGTGATTTTCTCTGAAAGGACAGCATTTAGAAAGTGAAGCAACACTCCATTCACTTCGCACAGTGAACTGACGTGCTGGAACAGACTGCTTCTCTTTCAGAGAAACGCATGTGAGTTTTTTTTGAATGCTTGTAAGTAGCTTAAGGGACTTTCAAAGGAAAGTGATTTTCTCTGAAAGGACAGCATTTAGAAAGTGAAGCAACACTCCATTCACTTCGCACAGGGAACTGACGTGTTGGAACAGACTGCTTCTCTTTCAGAGAAACGCATGTGAGTTTTTTTTGAATGCTTGTAAGTAGCTTAAGGGACTTTCAAAGGAAAGTGATTTTCTCTGAAAGGACAGCATTTAGAAAATGAAGCAACACTCCATTCACTTCGCACAGTGAATTGAAGTGTTGGAACAGACTGCTTCTCTTTTAGAGAAACGGATGTGAGTTTTTTGTGAATGCTTGAAAGTACTTTAAGGCACTTTCAAAGGAAAGTGATTTTCTCTGAAACTACAGCATTTAGAAAGTGAAGCAACACTCCATTCACTTCGCACAGTGAATTGAAGTGTTGGAACAGACTGCTTCTCTTTCAGAGAAACGCATGTGAGTTTTTTGTGAATGCTTGTAAGTAGCTTAAGGCACATTCAAAGGAAAGTGATTTTCTCTGAAATTGCAGCATTTAGAATGTGAAGGAACACTCCATTCACTTCGCACAGTGAATTGAAGTGTTGGATCAGACTGCTTCTCTTTCAGAGAAACAGATGTGAGTTTCTTGTGTATGCTTGTAAGGAGCTTAAGGCACTTTCAAAGCAAAGTGATTTTCTCTGAAAGGACAGCATTTAGAAAGTGAAGCAATACTCCATTCACTTCGCACAGTGAATTGAAGTGTTGGAACAGACTGCTTCTCTTTCAGAGAAACGCATGTGAATTTCTGTTGAATGCTTGTAAGTAGCTTAAGGCACTTTCAAAGGAAAGTGATTTTCTCTGAAAGGACAGGATTTAGAAAGTGAAGAAACACTACATTCACTTCGCACAGTGAATTGAAGTGTTGGAAAAGACAGCTTCTCTTTCAGAGAAACAGATGTGAGTTTCTTGTGAATGCTTGTAAGTAGCTAAAGGCACTTTCAAAGGAAAGTGATTTTCTCTGAAAGGACAGCATTTGGAAAGGGAAGCAACACTCCATTCACTTCGCACAGTGAATTGAAGTGTTGGAACAGACTGCTTCTCTTTCAGAAAAAGCATGTGAGTTTCTTGTGAATGTTTGTAAGTAGCTTAAGGCACTTTCGAAGTAAAGTGATTTTCTCTGAAAGGACAGCATTTAGAAAGTGAAGTAACACTCCATTCACTTCGTACAGGGAATTGAAGTGTTGGAAAAGACTGCTTCTCTTTCAGAGAAACGCATGTGAGTTTTTTTGTGAATGCTTGTAAGTAGCTTAAGGCACTTTCAAAGGAAAGTGATTTTCTCTCAAAGGACAGCATTTAGAAAGTGAAGAAACACTCCATTCACTTCGCACAGTGAATTGAAGTGTTGGAACAGACTGCTTCTCTTTCAGAGAAATGCATGTGAATTTCTGTTGAATGCTTGTAAGTAGCTTAAGTCACTTTCAAAGGAAAGTGATTTTCTCTGAAAGGAGAGTATTTAGAAAGTGAAGCAACACTCCATTCACTTCGCACAGTGAATTGAAGTGTTGGAACAGACTGCTTCTCTTTCATAGAAACGCATTTGAGTTTCCTATGAATGCTTGTAAGTAGCTTAAGGCACTTTCTAAGCAAAGTGATTTTATCTGAAACTGCAGCATTTAGAATGTGAAGGAACACTCCATTCACTTCGCACAGTGAATTGAAGTGGTTTAACAGACTGCTTCTCTTTCAGAGAAACAGATGTGAGTTTCTTGTGAATGCTTGTAAGTAGCTTAAGGCAGTTTCAAAAGAGAGTGATTTTCTCTAAAAGGAGAGCATTTAGAAAGTGAAGCAACACTCCGTTCACTTCGCACAGTGAATTGAAGTGTTGGAACAGACTGCTTCTCTTTCAGAGAAACGCATGTGAATTTCTGTTGAAATCTTGTAAGTAGCTTAAGACACTTTCAAAGGAAAGTGATTTTCTCTGAAAGGACAGCATTTGGAAAGGGAAGCAACACTCCATTCACTTCGCACAATGAATTTAAGTGTTGCAACAGACAGCTTCTCTTTCACAGAAACGCATTTGAGTTTCCTAGGAATGCTTCTAAGTAGCTTAAGGCACTTTCAAAGGAAAGTGATTTTCTCTGAAAGGACAGCATTTAGAAAGTGAAGCAACACTCCATTAACTTCACACAGTGAATTGAAGTGTTGGAACAGACTGCTTCTCTTTTAGAGAAACGGATGTGAGTTTTTTGTGAATGCTTGAAAGTAGCTTAAGGCACTTTCAAAGCAAAGTGATTTTCTCTGAAGGACAGCATTTAGAATGTGAAGGAACACTCCATTCACTTCGTACAGTGAATTGAAGTGTTGGAACAGACTGCTTCTCTTTCAGAGAAACAGATGTGAGTTTCTTGTGAATGCTTGTAAGTAGCTTAAGGTAGTTTCAAAGAGAGTGATTTTTTCTAAAAGGAGAGCATTTAGAAAGTGAAGGAACACTCCATTCACTTCGCACAGTGAATTGAAGTGTTGGAACAGACTGCTTCTCTTTCATAGAAACGCATTTGAGTTTCCTATGAATGCTTGTAAGTAGCTTAAGGCACTTTCAAAGGAAAGTGATTTTCTCTGAAAGGACAGCATTTAGAAAGTGAAGCAACACTACATTCACTTCGCACAGTGAACTGACGTGTTGGAACAGACTGCTTCTCTTTCAGAGAAACGCATGTGAGTTTTTTTTGAATGCTTGTAAGTAGCTTAAGGGACTTTCAAAGGAAAGTGATTTTCTCTGAAAGGACAGCATTTAGAAAGTGAAGCAACACTCCATTCACTTCGCACAGGGAACTGACGTGTTGGAACAGACTGCTTCTCTTTCAGAGAAACGCATGTGAGTTTTTTTTGAATGCTTGTAAGTAGCTTAAGGGACTTTCAAAGGAAAGTGATTTTCTCTGAAAGGACAGCATTTAGAAAATGAAGCAACACTCCATTCACTTCGCACAGTGAATTGAAGTGTTGGAACAGACTGCTTCTCTTTTAGAGAAACGGATGTGAGTTTTTTGTGAATGCTTGAAAGTACTTTAAGGCACTTTCAAAGGAAAGTGATTTTCTCTGAAAGGACAGGATTTAGAAAGTGAAGGAACACTCCATTCACTTCGCACAGTGAATTGAAGTGCTGGAACAGACTGCATCTCTTTCATAGAAACGCATTTGAGTTTCCTATGAATGCTTGTAAGTAGCTTAAGGCGCTTTCAAAGGAAAGTGATTTTCTCTGAAAGGACAGGATTTAGAAAGTGATGCAACACCCCATTCACTTTGCACAGTGAATTGAAGTGTTGGAAAAGACAGCTTCTCTCTCATAGGAACGCATTTGGGTTTCCTGTGAATGCTTGTAAGTAGCTTAAGGCACTTTCAAAGGAAAGTGATTTTCTCTGAAACTGCAGCATTTAGAATGTGAAGGAACACTCCATTCACATCGCACATTGAATTGAAGTGTTGGATAAGACTGCTTCTCTTTCAGAGAAACAGATGTGAGTTTCTTCTTGAATGCTTGTAAGGAGCTTAAGGCACTTTCAAAGCAAAGTGATTTTCTCTGAAAGGACAGCATTTAGAAAGTGAAGTAACACTCCATTCACTTCGCACAGTGAATTGAAGTGTTGGAACAGACTGCTTCTCTTTCAGAGAAACGCATGTGAATTTCTGTTGAATGCTTGTAAGTAGCTTAAGGCACTTTCAAAGGAAAGTGATTTTCTCTGAAAGGACAGGATTTAGAAAGTGAAGAAACACTACATTCACTTCGCACAGTGAATTGAAGTGTTGGAAAAGACAGCTTCTCTTTCAGAGAAACAGATGTGAGTTTCTTGTGAATGCTTGTAAGTAGCTTAAGGCACTTTCAAAGGAAAGTGATTTTCTCTGAAAGGACAGCATTTAGAATGTGAAGGAACACTCCATTCACTTCGCACAGTGAATTGAAGTGTTTTAACAGACTGCTTCTCTTTCAGAGAAACAGATGTGAGTTTCTTGTGAATGCTTGTAAGTAGCTTAAGGCAGTTTCAAAAGAGAGTGATTTTCTCTAAAAGGAGAGCATTTAGAAAGTGAAGCAACACTCCGTTCACTTCGCACAGTGAATTGAAGTGTTGGAACAGACTGCTTCTCTTTCAGAGAAACGAATGGAATTTCTGTTGAAATCTTGTAAGTAGCTTAAGACAGTTTCAAAGGAAAGTGATTTTCTCTGAAAGGACAGCATTTGGAAAGGGAAGCAACACTCCATTCACTTCGCACAATGAATTTAAGTGTTGCAACAGACAGCTTCTCTTTCACAGAAACGCATTTGAGTTTCCTAGGAATGCTTATAAGTAGCTTAAGGCACTTTCAAAGGAAAGTGATTTTCTCTGAAAGGACAGCATTTAGAAAGTGAAGCAACACTCCATTCACTTCACACAGTGAATTGAAGTGTTGGAACAGACTGCTTCTCTTTTAGAGAAATGGATGTGAGTTTTTTGTGAATGCTTGAAAGTAGCTTAAGACACTTTCAAAGCAAAGTGATTTTCTCTGAAGGACAGCATTTAGAATGTGAAGGAACACTCCATTCACTTCGTACAGTGAATTGAAGTGTTGGAACAGACTGCTTCTCTTTCAGAGAAACACATTTGATTTTCCTGTGACTGCTTGTAAGTAGCTTAAGACACTTTCAAAGGAAAGTGATTTTCTCTGATACTACAGCATTCAGAATGTGAAGGAACACTCCATTCACTTCGCACAGTGAATTGAAGTGCTGGAACAGACTGCATCTCTTTCATAGAAACGCATTTGAGTTTCCTATGAATGCTTGTAAGTAGCTTAAGGCACTTTCAAAGGAAAGTGATTTTCTCTGAAAGGACAGGATTTAGAAAGTGAAGCAACACCCCATTCACTTCGCACAGTGAATTGAAGTGTTGGAAAAGACAGCTTCTCTCTCATAGAAACGCATTTGATTTTCCTGTGAATGCTTGTAAGTAGCTTAAGGCACTTTCAAAGAAAAGTGATTTTCTCTGAAACTGCAGCATTTAGAATTTGAAGGAACACTCCATTCCCTTCGCACAGTGAATTGAAGTGTTGGATCAGACTGCGTCTCTTTCAGAGAAACAGATATGAGTTTTTTGTGAATGCTTGTAAGTAGCTTAAGGCACTTTCAAAGCAAAGATATTTTCTCTGAAAGGACAGCATTTAGAAAGTGAAGCAACACCCCATTCACTTCGCACAGTGAATTGAAGTGTTGGAACAGACTGCTTCTCTTTCAGAGAAACGCATGTGAATTTCTGTTGAATGCTTGTAAGTAGCTTAAGGCACTTTCAAAGGAAAGTGATTTTCTCTGAAAGGATAGGATTTAAAAAGTGAAGAAACACTCCATTCACTTCGCACAGTGAATTGAAGTGTTGGAAAAGACAGCTTCTCTTTCAGAGAAACAGATGTGAGTTTCTTGTGAATGCTTGTAAGTAGCTTAAGGCACTTTCAAAGGAAAGTGATTTTCTCTGAAAGGACAGCATTTAGATTGTGAAGCAACACTCCATTCACTTCGCACGGTGAATTGAAGTGTTGGAACAGAATGCTTCTGTTTCAGAGAAACGGATGTGAGTTTTTTGTGAATGCTTGTAAGTAGCTTAAGGCACTTTCATAGGAAAATGATTTTCTCTGAAAGGACAGCATTTGGAAAGGGAAGCAACACTCCATTCACTTCGCACAGTGAATTGAAGTGTTGGAACAGACTGCTTCTCTTTCAGAGAAACAGATGTGAGTTTCCTGTGAATGCTTGTAAGTAGCTTAAGGCACTTTCAAAGGAAAGTGATTTTCTCTGAAAGTACAGGATTTAGAAAGAGAAGAAACACTCCATTCACTTCGCACTGTGAATTGAAGTGTTGGAAAAGACAGCTTCACTTTGAGAGAAACAGATGTGAGTTTCTTGTGAATGCTTGTAAGTAGCTTAAGGGACTTTCAAAGGAAAGTGATTTTCTCTGAAAGGACAGCATTTAGAAAGTGAAGCAACACTCCATTCACTTCGCACAGTGAATTGAAGTTTTAGAACAGAATGCTTCTCTTTCAGAGAAACGGATGTGAGTTTTTTGTGAATGCTTGAAGGTAGCTTAAGGCACTTTCAAAGGAAAGTGATTTTCTCTGAAAGGAGAGCATTTGGAAAGGGAAGCAACACTCCATTCACTTCGCACAGTGAATTGAAGTGTTGGAACAGACTGCTTCTCTTTCAGAAAAATGCATGTGAGTTTCTTGTGAATGTTTGTAAGTAGCTTAATGCACTTTCGAAGGAAAGTGATTTTCTCTGAAAGGACAGCATTTAGAAAGTGAAGTAACACTCCATTCACTTCGTACAGTGAATTGAAGTGTTGGAACAGACTGCTTCTCTTTCAGAGAAACGCATGTGAGTTTTTTGTGAATGATTGTAAGTAGCTTAAGGCACTTTCAAAGGAAAGTGATTTTCTCTGAAAGGAGAGCATTTAGAAAGTGAAGCAACACTCCATTCACTTCGCACAGTGAATTGAAGTGTTGGATCAGACTGCTTCTCTTTCATAGAAACGCATTTGAGTTTCCTATGAATGCTTGTAAGTAGCTTAAGGCACTTTCTAAGCAAAGTGATTTTATCTGAAACTGCAGCATTTAGAATGTGAAGGAACACTCCATTCACTTCGCACAGTGAATTGAAGTGTTGTAACAGACTGCTTCTCTTTCAGAGAAACGCATGTGAGTTTTTGTGAATGCATGTAAGTAGCTTAAGGCACTTTCAAAGGAAAGTGATTTTCTCTGAAAGGACAGCATTTAGAAAGTGAAGCAACACTCCATTCACTTCGTAAAGTGAATTGAAGTGTTGGAACAGACTGCTTCTCTTACAGAGAAACGCATTTGAATTTCTGTTGAATGCTTGTAAGTAGCTTAAGTCACTTTCAAAGGAAAGTGATTTTCTCTGAAGGGAGAGGATTTAGAAAGTGAAGTAACACCCCATTCACTTCGCACAATGAATTGAAGTGTTGTAAAAGACACCTTCTATCTCATAGAAACGAATTTGGGTTTCCTGTGAATGCTTCTAAGTAGCTTAAGGCACTTTCAAAGAAAAGTGATTTTTCTCTGAAACTGCAGCATTTAGAATGTGAAGGAACACTCCATTCACTTCGCACAGTGAATTGAAGTGTTGGATCAGACTGCTTCTCTTTCAGAGAAACAGATGTGAGTTTCTTGTGAATGCTTGTAAGGAGCTTAAGGCACTTTCAAAGCAAAGTGATTTTCTCTGATAGGACAGCATTTAGAAAGTGAAGCAACACTCCATTCACTTCGCACAGTGAATTGAAGGTCTGGAACAGACTGCTTCTCTTTCATAGAAACGCATTTGAGTTTCCTATGAATGCTTGTAAGTAGATTAAGGCACTTTCTATGCAAAGTGATTTTATCTGAAACTGCAGCATTTAGAATGTGAAGGAACACTCCATTCACTTCGCACATTGAATTGAAGTGTTGTAACAGACTGCTTCTCTTTCATAGAAACAGATGTGAGTTTCTTGTGAATGCTTGTAAGTAGCTTAAGGCAGTTTCAAAAGAGAGTGATTTTCTCTAATAGGAGAGCATTTAGAAAGTGAAGCAACACTCCGTTCACTTCGCACAGTGAATTGAAATGTTGGAACAGACTGCTTCTCTTTCAGAGAAACGCATGTGAATTTCTGTTGAAATCTTGTAAGTAGCTTAAGACACTTTCAAAGGAAAGTGATTTTCTCTGAAAGGACAGCATTTGGAAAGGGAAGCAACACTCCATTCACTTCGCACAATGAATTTAAGTGTTGCAACAGACCGCTTCTCTTTCACAGAAACGCATTTGAGTTTTCTATGAATGCTTTTGTGTATCTTAAGGCACTTTCAAAGGAAAGTGATTTTCTCTGAAAGGACAGCATTTAGAAAGTGAAGCAACATTCCATTCACTTCGCACAGTGAACTGAAGTGTTGGAACAGACTGCTTCTCTTTCAGAGAAACGCATGTGAGTTTTTGTGAATGCTTGTAAGTAGCTTAAGGCACTTTCAAAGGAAAGTGATTTTCTCTGAAAGGACAGCATTTAGAAAGTGAAGCAACACTCCATTCACTTCGTACAGTGAATTGAAGTGTTGGAACAGACTGCTTCTCTTACAGAGAAACGCATGTGAATTTCTGTTGAATGCTTGTAAGTAGCTTAAGGCACTTTCAAAGGAAAGTGATTTTCTCTGAAAGGACAGGATTTAGAAAGTGAAGTAACACCCCATTCACTTTGCACAATGAATTGAAGTGTTGTAAAAGACACCTTCTCCTTCATAGAAACGCATTTGGGTTTCCTGTGAATGCTTGTAAGTAGCTTAAGGCACTTTCAAAGAAAAGTGATTTTCTCTGAAACTGCTGCATTTAGAATGTGAAGGAACACTCCATTCACTTCGCACAGTGAATTGAAGTGTTGGATCAGACTGCTTCTCTTTCAGAGAAACAGATGTGAGTTTCTTGTGAATGCTTGTAAGGAGCTTAAGGCACTTTCAAAGCAAAGTGATTTTCTCTGAAAGGACAGCATTTAGAAAGTGAAGCAGCACTCCATTCACTTCGCACAGTAAATTGAAGTGTTGGAACAGACTGCTTCTCTTTCAAAAAAATGCATGTGAATTTCTGTTGAATGCTTGTAAGTAGCTTAAGGCACTTTCAAAGGAAAGTGATTTTCTCTGAAAGGACAGGATTTAGAAAGTGAAGATACACTCCATTCACTTCGCACAGTGAATTGAAGTGTTGGAACAGACTGCATCTCTTTCATAGAAACGCATTTGAGTTTCCTATGAATGCTTGTAAGTAGCTTAAGGCACATTCAAAGAAAAGTGATTTTCTCTGAAATGACAGCATTTAGAATGCGAAAAAACACTCCATTCACTTCGCACAGTGAATTGAAGTGTTGGAACAGACTGCTTCTCTTTCAGAAAAATGCATGTGAGTTTCTTGTGAATGTTTGTAAGTAGCTTAAGGCCCTTTCGAAGGAAAGTGATTTTCTCTGAAAGGACAGCATTTAGAAAGTGAAGCAACACTCCATTCACTTCGTATAGTGAATTGAAGTGTTGGAACAGACTGCTTCTCTTTCAGAGAAACGCATGTGAGTTTTTTGTGAATGCTTGCAAGTAGCTTAAGGCACTTTCAAAGGAAAGTGATTTTCTCTGAAAGGACAGCATTTAGAAAGTGAAGCAACACTCCATTCACTTCGCACAGTGAATTGAAGTGTTGGAACAGACTGCTTCTCTTTCATAGAAACGCATTTGAGTTTCCTATGAATGCTTGTAAGTAGCTTAAGGCACTTTCTAAGCAACGTGATTTTCTCTGAAAGGACAGGATTTAGAAAGTGAAGTAACACCCCATTCACTTCGCACAATGAATTGAAGTGTTGTAAAAGACAACTTCTCTCTCATAGAAACGCATTTGGGTTTCCTGTGAATGCTTGTAAGTAGCTTAAGGCACTTTCAAAGAAAAGTGATTTTCTCTGAAACTGCAGCATTTAGAATGTGAAGGAACACTCCATTCACTTCGCACAGTGAATTGAAGTGTTGGATCAGACTGCTTCTCTTTCAGAGAAACAGATGTGAGTTTCTTGTGAATGCTTATTAGGAGCTTAAGGCACTTTCAAAGCAAAGTGATTTTCTCTGAAAGGACAGCATTTAGAAAGTGAAGCAACACTCCATTCTCTTCGCACAGTGAATTGAAATGTTGGAACAGACTGCTTCTCTTTCATAGAAACGCATTTGAGTTTCCTTTGAATGCTTGTAAGTAGCTTAAGGCACTTTCTAAGCAAAGTGATTTTATCTGAAACTGCAGCATTTAGAATGTGAAGGAACACTCCATTCACTTCGCACAGTGAATTGAAGTGTTGTAACTGACTGCTTCTCTTTCAGAGAAACAGATGTGAGTTTCTTGTGAATGCTTGTAAGTAGCTTAAGGCAGTTTCAAAAGAGAGTGATTTTCTCTAAAAGAGAGCATTAAGAAAGTGAAGCAACACTCCGTTCACTTTGCACAGTGAATTGAAGTGTTGGAACAGACTGCTTCTCTTACAGAGAAACGCATGTGAATTTCTGTTGAAATCTTGTAAGTAGCTTAAGACACTTTCAAAGGAAAGTGATTTTCTCTGTAAGGACAGCATTTGGAAAGGGAAGCAACACTCCATTCACTTCGCACAATGAATTAAAGTGTTGCAACAGACCGCTTCTCTTTCACAGAAACGCATTTGAGTTTCCTATGAATGCTTGTAAGTATCTTAAGGCACTTTCAAAGGAAAGTGATTTTCTCTGAAAGGACAGCATTTAGAAAGTGAAGTAACACCCCATTAACTTCGCACAATGAATTGAAGTGTTGTAAAAGACACCTTCTCTCTCATAGAAACGCATTTGGGTTTCCTGTGAATGCTTGTAAGTATCTTAAGGCACTTTCAAAGAAAAGTGATTTTCTCTGAAACTGCTGCATTTAGAATGTGAAGGAAAACTCCATTAACTTCGCACAGTGAATTGAAGTGTTGGATCAGACTGCTTCTCTTTCAGAGAAACAGATGTGAGTTTCTTGTGAATGCTTGTAAGGAGCTTAAGGCACTTTCAAAGGAAAGTGATTTTCTCTGAAAGGACAGCATTTAGAAAGTGAAGCAGCACTCCATTCACTTCGCACAGTGAATTGAAGTGTTGGAACACACTGCTTCTCTTTCAGAGAAACGCATGTGAATTTCTGTTGAATGCTTGTAAGTAGCTTAAGGCACTTTCAAAGGAAAGTGATTTTCTCTGAAAGGACAGGATTTAGAAAGTGAAGAAACACTCCATTCACTTCGCACAGTGAATTGGAGTGTTGGAAAAGACAGCTTCTCTTTCAGAGAAACAGATGTGAGTTTCTTGTGAATGCTTGTAAGTAGCTTAAAGCACTTTCAAAGGAAAGTGATTTTCTCTGAAAGGAGAGCATTTAGAAAGTGAAGGAACACTCCATTCACTTCGCACAGTGAATTGAAGTGTTGGAACAGACTGCTTCTCTTTCATAGAAACACATTTGAGTTTCCTATGAATGCTTGTAAGTAGCTTAAGGCACTTTCAAAGAAAAGTGATTTTCTCTGAAAGGACAGCATTTAGAATGTGAAAAAATACTCCATTAACTTCGCACAGTGAATTGAAGTGTTGGAACAGACTGCTTCTCTTTCAGAAAAATGCATGTGAGTTTCTTGTGAATGTTTGTAAGTAGCTTAAGGCCCTTTCGAAGGAAAGTGATTTTCTCTGAAAGGACAGCATTTAGAAAGTGAAGTAACACTCCATTCACTTCGTACAGTGAATTGAAGTGTTGGAACAGACTGCTTCTCTTTCAGAAAAATGCTTCTCTTTCAGAAAAATGCATGTGAGTTTCTTGTGAATGTTTGTAAGTAGCTTAAGGCACTTTCTAAGCAAAGTGATTTTATCTGAAACTGAAGCATTTAGAATGTGAAGGAACACTCCATTCACTTCCCACAGTGAATTGAAGTGTTGGAACAGACTGCTTCTCTTTCAGAGAAATGCATGTGAATTTCTGTTGAATGCTTGTAAGTAGCTTAAGGCACTTTCAAAGGAAAGTGATTTTCTCTGAAAGGACAGGATTTAGAAAGTGAAGCAACACCCCATTCACTTTGCACAGTGAATTGAAGTGTTGGAAAAGACAGCTTCTCTCTCATAGGAACGCATTTGGGTTTCCTGTGAATGCTTGTAAGTAGCTTAAGGCACTTTCAAAGGAAAGTGATTTTCTCTGAAACTGCAGCATTTAGAATGTTCAGGAACACTCCATTCACTTCGCACAGTGAATTGAAGTGTTGGATCAGACTGCTTCTCTTTCAGAGAAACAGATGTGAGTTTCTTGTGAATGCTTGTAAGTAGCTTAAGGCACTTTCAAAGCAAAGTGATTTTCTCTGAAAGGACAGCATTTAGAAAGTGAAGCAACACTCCATTCACTTCGCACAGTGAATTGAAGTGTTGGAACAGACTGCTTCTCTTTCAGAGAAACGCATGTGAGTTTTTTTGTGAATGCTTGTAAGTAGCTTAAGGCACTTTCAAAGGAAAGTGATTTTCTCTCAAAGGACAGCATTTAGAAAGTGAAGAAACACTCCATTCACTTCGCACAGTGAATTGAAGTGTTGGAACAGACTGCTTCTCTTTCAGAGAAATGCATGTGAATTTCTGTTGAATGCTTGTAAGTAGCTTAAGTCACTTTCAAAGGAAAGTGATTTTCTCTGAAAGGAGAGCATTTAGAAAGTGAAGCAACACTCCATTCACTTCGCACAGTGAATTGAAGTGTTGGAACAGACTGCTTCTCTTTCATAGAAACGCATTTGAGTTTCCTATGAATGCTTGTAAGTAGCTTAAGGCACTTTCTAAGCAAAGTGATTTTATCTGAAACTGCAGCATTTAGAATGTGAAGGAACACTCCATTCACTTCGCACAGTGAATTGAAGTGTTTTAACAGACTGCTTCTCTTTCAGAGAAACAGATGTGAGTTTCTTGTGAATGCTTGTAAGTAGCTTAAGGCAGTTTCAAAAGAGAGTGATTTTCTCTAAAAGGAGAGCATTTAGAAAGTGAAGCAACACTCCGTTCACTTCGCACAGTGAATTGAAGTGTTGGAACAGACTGCTTCTCTTTCAGAGAAACGAATGGAATTTCTGTTGAAATCTTGTAAGTAGCTTAAGACAGTTTCAAAGGAAAGTGATTTTCTCTGAAAGGACAGCATTTGGAAAGGGAAGCAACACTCCATTCACTTCGCACAATGAATTTAAGTGTTGCAACAGACAGCTTCTCTTTCACAGAAACGCATTTGAGTTTCCTAGGAATGCTTATAAGTAGCTTAAGGCACTTTCAAAGGAAAGTGATTTTCTCTGAAAGGACAGCATTTAGAAAGTGAAGCAACACTCCATTCACTTCACACAGTGAATTGAAGTGTTGGAACAGACTGCTTCTCTTTTAGAGAAATGGATGTGAGTTTTTTGTGAATGCTTGAAAGTAGCTTAAGACACTTTCAAAGCAAAGTGATTTTCTCTGAAGGACAGCATTTAGAATGTGAAGGAACACTCCATTCACTTCGTACAGTGAATTGAAGTGTTGGAACAGACTGCTTCTCTTTCAGAGAAACACATTTGAGTTTCCTGTGACTGCTTGTAAGTAGCTTAAGACACTTTCAAAGGAAAGTGATTTTCTCTGATACTACAGCATTCAGAATGTGAAGGAACACTCCATTCACTTCGCACAGTGAATTGAAGTGCTGGAACAGACTGCATCTCTTTCATAGAAACGCATTTGAGTTTCCTATGAATGCTTGTAAGTAGCTTAAGGCACTTTCAAAGGAAAGTGATTTTCTCTGAAAGGACAGGATTTAGAAAGTGAAGCAACACCCCATTCACTTCGCACAGTGAATTGAAGTGTTGGAAAAGACAGCTTCTCTCTCATAGAAACGCATTTGATTTTCCTGTGAATGCTTGTAAGTAGCTTAAGGCACTTTCAAAGAAAAGTGATTTTCTCTGAAACTGCAGCATTTAGAATTTGAAGGAACACTCCATTCCCTTCGCACAGTGAATTGAAGTGTTGGATCAGACTGCGTCTCTTTCAGAGAAACAGATATGAGTTTTTTGTGAATGCTTGTAAGTAGCTTAAGGCACTTTCAAAGCAAAGTTATTTTCTCTGAAAGGACAGCATTTAGAAAGTGAAGCAACACCCCATTCACTTCGCACAGTGAATTGAAGTGTTGGAACAGACTGCTTCTCTTTCAGAGAAACGCATGTGAATTTCTGTTGAATGCTTGTAAGTAGCTTAAGGCACTTTCAAAGGAAAGTGATTTTCTCTGAACGGATAGGATTCAAAAAGTGAAGAAACACTCCATTCACTTCGCAAAGTGAATTGAAGTGTTGGAAAAGACAGCTTCTCTTTCAGAGAAACAGATGTGAGTTTCTTGTGAATGCTTGTAAGTAGCTTAAGGCACTTTCAAAGGAAAGTGATTTTCTCTGAAAGGACAGCATTTAGATTGTGAAGCAACACTCCATTCACTTCGCACGGTGAATTGAAGTGTTGGAACAGAATGCTTCTGTTTCAGAGAAACGGATGTGAGTTTTTTGTGAATGCTTGTAAGTAGCTTAAGGCACTTTCATAGGAAAATGATTTTCTCTGAAAGGACAGCATTTGGAAAGGGAAGCAACACTCCATTCACTTCGCACAGTGAATTGAAGTGTTGGAACAGACTGCTTCTCTTTCAGAGAAACAGATGTGAGTTTCCTGTGAATGCTTGTAAGTAGCTTAAGGCACTTTCAAAGGAAAGTGATTTTCTCTGAAAGTACAGGATTTAGAAAGAGAAGAAACACTCCATTCACTTCGCACTGTGAATTGAAGTGTTGGAAAAGACAGCTTCACTTTGAGAGAAACAGATGTGAGTTTCTTGTGAATGCTTGTAAGTAGCTTAAGGCACTTTCAAAGGAAAGTGATTTTCTCTGAAAGGAGAGCATTTGGAAAGGGAAGCAACACTCCATTCACTTCGCACAGTGAATTGAAGTGTTGGAACAGACTGCTTCTCTTTCAGAAAAATGCATGTGAGTTTCTTGTGAATGTTTGTAAGTAGCTTAATGCACTTTCGAAGGAAAGTGATTTTCTCTGAAAGGACAGCATTTAGAAAGTGAAGTAACACTCCATTCACTTCGTACAGTGAATTTTAGTGTTGGAACAGACTGCTTCTCTTTCAGAGAAACGCATGTGAGTTTTTTGTGAATGATTGTAAGTAGCTTAAGGCACTTTCAAAGGAAAGTGATTTTCTCTGAAAGGAGAGCATTTAGAAAGTGAAGCAACACTCCATTCACTTCGCACAGTGAATTGAAGTGTTGGATCAGACTGCTTCTCTTTCATAGAAACGCATTTGAGTTTCCTATGAATGCTTGTAAGTAGCTTAAGGCACTTTCTAAGCAAAGTGATTTTATCTGAAACTGCAGCATTTAGAATGTGAAGGAACACTCCATTCACTTCGCACAGTGAATTGAAGTGTTGTAACAGACTGCTTCTCTTTCAGAGAAACGCATGTGAGTTTTTGTGAATGCATGTAAGTAGCTTAAGGCACTTTCAAAGGAAAGTGATTTTCTCTGAAAGGACAGCATTTAGAAAGTGAAGCAACACTCCATTCACTTCGTACAGTGAATTGAAGTGTTGGAACAGACTGCTTCTCTTACAGAGAAACGCATTTGAATTTCTGTTGAATGCTTGTAAGTAGCTTAAGTCACTTTCAAAGGAAAGTGATTTTCTCTGAAGGGAGAGGATTTAGAAAGTGAAGTAACACCCCATTCACTTCGCACAATGAATTGAAGTGTTGTAAAAGACACCTTCTATCTCATAGAAACGAATTTGGGTTTCCTGTGAATGCTTCTAAGTAGCTTAAGGCACTTTCAAAGAAAAGTGATTTTCTCTGAAACTGCAGCATTTAGAATGTGAAGGAACACTCCATTCACTTCGCACAGTGAATTGAAGTGTTGGATCAGACTGCTTCTCTTTCAGAGAAACAGATGTGAGTTTCTTGTGAATGCTTGTAAGGAGCTTAAGGCACTTTCAAAGCAAAGTGATTTTCTCTGATAGGACAGCATTTAGAAAGTGAAGCAACACTCCATTCACTTCGCACAGTGAATTGAAGGTCTGGAACAGACTGCTTCTCTTTCATAGAAACGCATTTGAGTTTCCTATGAATGCTTGTAAGTAGATTAAGGCACTTTCTATGCAAAGTGATTTTATCTGAAACTGCAGCATTTAGAATGTGAAGGAACACTCCATTCACTTCGCACATTGAATTGAAGTGTTGTAACAGACTGCTTCTCTTTCACAGAAACAGATGTGAGTTTCTTGTGAATGCTTGTAAGTAGCTTAAGGCAGTTTCAAAAGAGAGTGATTTTCTCTAATAGGAGAGCATTTAGAAAGTGAAGCAACACTCCGTTCACTTCGCACAGTGAATTGAAATGTTGGAACAGACTGCTTCTCTTTCAGAGAAACGCATGTGAATTTCTGTTGAAATCTTGTAAGTAGCTTAAGACACTTTCAAAGGAAAGTGATTTTCTCTGAAAGGACAGCATTTGGAAAGGGAAGCAACACTCCATTCACTTCGCACAATGAATTTAAGTGTTGCAACAGACCGCTTCTCTTTCACAGAAACGCATTTGAGTTTTCTATGAATGCTTTTGTGTATCTTAAGGCACTTTCAAAGGAAAGTGATTTTCTCTGAAAGGACAGCATTTAGAAAGTGAAGCAACATTCCATTCACTTCGCACAGTGAACTGAAGTGTTGGAACAGACTGCTTCTCTTTCAGAGAAACGCATGTGAGTTTTTGTGAATGCTTGTAAGTAGCTTAAGGCACTTTCAAAGGAAAGTGATTTTCTCTGAAAGGACAGCATTTAGAAAGTGAAGCAACACTCCATTCACTTCGTACAGTGAATTGAAGTGTTGGAACAGACTGCTTCTCTTACAGAGAAACGCATGTGAATTTCTGTTGAATGCTTGTAAGTAGCTTAAGGCATTTTCAAAGGAAAGTGATTTTCTCTGAAAGGACAGGATTTAGAAAGTGAAGTAACACCCCATTCACTTTGCACAATGAATTGAAGTGTTGTAAAAGACACCTTCTCCTTCATAGAAACGCATTTGGGTTTCCTGTGAATGCTTGTAAGTAGCTTAAGGCACTTTCAAAGAAAAGTGATTTTCTCTGAAACTGCTGCATTTAGAATGTGAAGGAACACTCCATTCACTTCGCACAGTGAATTGAAGTGTTGGATCAGACTGCTTCTCTTTCAGAGAAACAGATGTGAGTTTCTTGTGAATGCTTGTAAGGAGCTTAAGGCACTTTCAAAGCAAAGTGATTTTCTCTGAAAGGACAGCATTTAGAAAGTGAAGCAGCACTCCATTCACTTCGCACAGTAAATTGAAGTGTTGGAACAGACTGCTTCTCTTTCAAAAAAATGCATGTGAATTTCTGTTGAATGCTTGTAAGTAGCTTAAGGCACTTTCAAAGGAAAGTGATTTTCTCTGAAAGGACAGGATTTAGAAAGTGAAGATACACTCCATTCACTTCGCACAGTGAATTGAAGTGTTGGAACAGACTGCTTCTCTTTCAGAAAAATGCATGTGAGTTTCTTGTGAATGTTTGTAAGTAGCTTAAGGCCCTTTCGAAGGAAAGTGATTTTCTCTGAAAGGACAGCATTTAGAAAGTGAAGCAACACTCCATTCACTTCGTATAGTGAATTGAAGTGTTGGAACAGACTGCTTCTCTTTCAGAGAAACGCATGTGAGTTTTTTGTGAATGCTTGCAAGTAGCTTTAGGCACTTTCAAAGGAAAGTGATTTTCTCTGAAAGGACAGCATTTAGAAAGTGAAGCAACACTCCATTCACTTCGCACAGTGAATTGAAGTGTTGGAACAGACTGCTTCTCTTTCATAGAAACGCATTTGAGTTTCCTATGAATGCTTGTAAGTAGCTTAAGGCACTTTCTAAGCAACGTGATTTTCTCTGAAAGGACAGGATTTAGAAAGTGAAGTAACACCCCATTCACTTCGCACAATGAATTGAAGTGTTGTAAAAGACAACTTCTCTCTCATAGAAACGCATTTGGGTTTCCTGTGAATGCTTGTAAGTAGCTTAAGGCACTTTCAAAGAAAAGTGATTTTCTCTGAAACTGCAGCATTTAGAATGTGAAGGAACACTCCATTCACTTCGCACAGTGATTTGAAGTGTTGGATCAGACTGCTTCTCTTTCAGAGAAACAGATGTGAGTTTCTTGTGAATGCTTATAAGGAGCTTAAGGCACTTTCAAAGCAAAGTGATTTTCTCTGAAAGGACAGCATTTAGAAAGTGAAGCAACACTCCATTCTCTTCGCACAGTGAATTGAAATGTTGGAACAGACTGCTTCTCTTTCATAGAAACGCATTTGAGTTTCCTTTGAATGCTTGTAAGTAGCTTAAGGCACTTTCTAAGCAAAGTGATTTTATCTGAAACTGCAGCATTTAGAATGTGAAGGAACACTCCATTCACTTCGCACAGTGAATTGAAGTGTTGTAACTGACTGCTTCTCTTTCAGAGAAACAGATGTGAGTTTCTTGTGAATGCTTGTAAGTAGCTTAAGGCAGTTTCAAAAGAGAGTGATTTTCTCTAAAAGAGAGCATTAAGAAAGTGAAGCAACACTCCGTTCACTTTGCACAGTGAATTGAAGTGTTGGAACAGACTGCTTCTCTTACAGAGAAACGCATGTGAATTTCTGTTGAAATCTTGTAAGTAGCTTAAGACACTTTCAAAGGAAAGTGATTTTCTCTGTAAGGACAGCATTTGGAAAGGGAAGCAACACTCCATTCACTTCGCACAATGAATTAAAGTGTTGCAACAGACCGCTTCTCTTTCACAGAAACGCATTTGAGTTTCCTATGAATGCTTGTAAGTATCTTAAGGCACTTTCAAAGGAAAGTGATTTTCTCTGAAAGGACAGCATTTAGAAAGTGAAGTAACACCCCATTAACTTCGCACAATGAATTGAAGTGTTGTAAAAGACACCTTCTCTCTCATAGAAACGCATTTGGGTTTCCTGTGAATGCTTGTAAGTATCTTAAGGCACTTTCAAAGAAAAGTGATTTTCTCTGAAACTGCTGCATTTAGAATGTGAAGGAAAACTCCATTAACTTCGCACAGTGAATTGAAGTGTTGGATCAGACTGCTTCTCTTTCAGAGAAACAGATGTGAGTTTCTTGTGAATGCTTGTAAGGAGCTTAAGGCACTTTCAAAGGAAAGTGATTTTCTCTGAAAGGACAGCATTTAGAAAGTGAAGCAGCACTCCATTCACTTCGCACAGTGAATTGAAGTGTTGGAACACACTGCTTCTCTTTCAGAGAAACGCATGTGAATTTCTGTTGAATGCTTGTAAGTAGCTTAAGGCACTTTCAAAGGAAAGTGATTTTCTCTGAAAGGACAGGATTTAGAAAGTGAAGAAACACTCCATTCACTTCGCACAGTGAATTGGAGTGTTGGAAAAGACAGCTTCTCTTTCAGAGAAACAGATGTGAGTTTCTTGTGAATGCTTGTAAGTAGCTTAAAGCACTTTCAAAGGAAAGTGATTTTCTCTGAAAGGAGAGCATTTAGAAAGTGAAGGAACACTCCATTCACTTCGCACAGTGAATTGAAGTGTTGGAACAGACTGCTTCTCTTTCATAGAAACACATTTGAGTTTCCTATGAATGCTTGTAAGTAGCTTAAGGCACTTTCAAAGAAAAGTGATTTTCTCTGAAAGGACAGCATTTAGAATGTGAAAAAATACTCCATTAACTTCGCACAGTGAATTGAAGTGTTGGAACAGACTGCTTCTCTTTCAGAAAAATGCATGTGAGTTTCTTGTGAATGTTTGTAAGTAGCTTAAGGCCCTTTCGAAGGAAAGTGATTTTCTCTGAAAGGACAGCATTTAGAAAGTGAAGTAACACTCCATTCACTTCGTACAGTGAATTGAAGTGTTGGAACAGACTGCTTCTCTTTCAGAAAAATGCTTCTCTTTCAGAAAAATGCATGTGAGTTTCTTGTGAATGTTTGTAAGTAGCTTAAGGCACTTTCTAAGCAAAGTGATTTTATCTGAAACTGAAGCATTTAGAATGTGAAGGAACACTCCATTCACTTCGCACAGTGAATTGAAGTGTTGGAACAGACTGCTTCTCTTTCAGAGAAATGCATGTGAATTTCTGTTGAATGCTTGTAAGTAGCTTAAGGCACTTTCAAAGGAAAGTGATTTTCTCTGAAAGGACAGGATTTAGAAAGTGAAGCAACACCCCATTCACTTTGCACAGTGAATTGAAGTGTTGGAAAAGACAGCTTCTCTCTCATAGGAACGCATTTGGGTTTCCTGTGAATGCTTGTAAGTAGCTTAAGGCACTTTCAAAGGAAAGTGATTTTCTCTGAAACTGCAGCATTTAGAATGTGAAGGAACACTCCATTCACTTCGCACAGTGAATTGAAGTGTTGGATCAGACTGCTTCTCTTTCAGAGAAACAGATGTGAGTTTCTTGTGAATGCTTGTAAGTAGCTTAAGGTAGTTTCAAAGGGAGTGATTTTCTCTAAAAGGAGAGCATTTAGAAAGTGAAGCAACACTCCATTCACTTCGCACAGTGAATTGAAGTGTTGGAACACACTGCTTCTCTGTCAGAAAAATGCATGTGAGTTTCTTGGGAATTTTTGTATGTAGCTTAAGGCACTTTCATAGGAATGTGATTTTCTCTAAAGGACAGCATTTGGAAAGGGGAGTAACACTCCATTCACTTCGCACAGTGAATTGAATTGTTGGAACAGACTGCTTCTCTTTTAGAGAAACAGATGTGAGTTTCTTGTGAATGTTTGTAAGTAGCTTAAGGCCCTTTCGAAAGAAAGTGATTTTCTCTGAAAGGACAGCATTTAGAAAGTGAAGTAACACTCCATTCACTTCGTACAGTGAATTGAAGTGTTGGAACAGACTGCTTCTCTTTCAGAGAAACGCATGTGAGTTTTTTGTGAATGCTTGTAAGTAGCTTAAGGCACTTTCAAAGGAAAGTGATTTTCTCTGAAAGGACCGCATTTAGAAAGTGAAGCAACACTCCATTCACTTCGCACAGTGAATTGAAGTGTTGGAACAGACTGCTTCTCTTTCATAGAAACGCATTTGAGTTTCCTATGAATGCTTGTAAGTAGCTTAAGGCACTTTCTAAGCAAAGTGATTTTATCTGAAACTGCAGCATTTTGAATGTGAAGGAACACTCCATTCACTTCGCACAGTGAATTGAAGTGTTGTATCAGACTGCTTCTCTTTCAGAGAAACAGATGTGAGTTTCTTGTGAATGCTTGTGAGTAGCTTAAGGCAGTTACAAAAGAGAGTGATTTTCTCTAAAAGGAGAGCATTTAGAAAGTGAAGCAACACTCTGTTCACTTCGCACAGTGAATTGAAGTGTTGGAACAGACTGCTTCTCTTTCAGAAAAATGCATGTGAGTTTCTTGTGAATGCTTGTAAGTAGCTTCAGGCACTCTCAAAGCAAAGTGATTTACTCTGAAAGTACAGGATTAAGAATGTGAAGAAACACTCCATTCACTTCGCACAGTGAATTGAAGTGTGGGAAAAGACAGCTTCTCTTTCAGAGAAACAGATGTGAGTTTCTTGTGAATGTTTGTAAGTAGCTTAAGGCACTTTCAAAGGAAAGTGATTTTCTCTGAAAGGACAGCATTTAGAAAGTGAAGCAACACTCCATTCACTTTGCACAGTGAATTTAAGTCTTGCAACAGACAGCTTCTCTTTCACAGAAACGCATTTGAGTTTCCTATGAATGCTTGTAAGTAGCTTAAGGCACTTTCAAAGGAAAGTGATTTTCTCTGAAAGGACAGCATTTAGAAAGTGAAGCAACACTCCATTCACTTCGCACAGTGAATTGAAGTGTTGGAACAGACTACTTCTGTTTCAGAGAAACGAATGTGAATTTCTCTTGAATGCTTGTAAGTAGCTTAAGGTACTTTCGAAGGAAAGTGATTTTCTCTGAAAGGACAGCATTTAGAAAGTGAAGCAACACTCTATTCACTTCGCACAGTGAATTGAAGTGTTGGAACCGACTGCTTCTCTTTTAGAGAAATGGATGTGAGTTTTTTGTGAATGCTTGTAAGTAGCTTAAGGCACTTTCAAAGCAAAGTGATTTTCTCTGAAGGACAGCATTTAGAATGTGAAGGAACACTCCATTCACTTCGCACAGTGAATTGAAGTGTTGGAACAGACTGCTTCTCTTTCAGAGAAACAGATGTGAGTTTCTTGTGAATGCTTTTAAGTAGCTTAAGGTAGTTTCAAAGGGAGTGATTTTCTCTAAAAGGAGAGCATTTAGAAAGTGAAGCAACACTCCATTCACTTCGCACAGTGAATTGAAGTGTTGGAACAGACTGCTTCTCTTTCAGAGAAACGCATGTGAATTTCTGTTGAATGCTTGTAAGTAGCTTAAGGCACTTTCAAAGGAAAGTGATTTTCTCTGAAAGGACAGGATTTAGAAAGTGAAGCAACACTCCATTCACTTCGCACAGTGAATTGAAGTGTTGGAACAGAATGCTTCTCTTTCAGAGAAACGGATGTGAGTTTTTTGTGAATGCTTGTAAGTAGCTTAAGGCACTTTCATGGGAAAGTGTTTTTCTCTGAAAGGACAGCATTTGGAAAGGGAAGCAACTCTGCATTCACTTCGCACAGTGAATTGAAGTGTTGGAACACACTGCTTCTCTTTCAGAAAAATGCATGTGAGTTTCTTGGGAATGTTTGTAAGTAGCTTAAGGCACTTTCATAGGAATGTGATTTTCTTTAAAGGACAGCATTTGAAAAGGGGAGTAACACTCCATTCACTTCGCACAGTGAATTGAAGTGTTGGAACAGACTGCTTCTCTTTTAGAGAAACGGATGTGAGTTTTATGTGAATGCTTGAAAGTAGCTTAAGGCACTTTCAAAGCAAAGTGATTTTCTGTGAAGGACAGCATTTAGAATGTGAAGGAACGCTCCATTCACTTCGCACAGTGAATTGAAGTGTTGGAACAAACTGCTTCTCTTTTAGAGAAACGGATGTGAGTTTTTTGTGAATGCTTGAAAGTAGCTTAAAGCACTTTCAAAGGAAAGTGATTTTCTCTGAAAGGACAGCATTTAGAAAGTGAAGCAACACTCCATTCACTTCGCACAGTGAATTGAAGTGTTGGAACAGACTGCATCTCTTTCAGAGAAACGCATGTGAATTTCTGTTGAAATCTTGTAAGTAGCTTACGACACTTTCAAAGGAAAGTGATTTTCTCTGAAAGGACAGCATTTGGAAAGGGAAGCAACACTCCATTCACTTCGCACAATGAATTTAAGTGTTGCAACAGACCGCTTCTCTTTCACAGAAACGCATTTGAGTTTCCTATGAATGCTTGTAAGTATCTTAAGGCACTTTCAAAGGAAAGTGATTTTCTCTGAAAGGACAGCATTTAGAAAGTGAAGCAACACTCCATTCACTTCGCACAGTGAATTGAAGTGTTGGAACAGACTACTTCTGTTTCAGAGAAACGAATGTGAATTTCTCTTGAATGCTTGTAAGTAGCTTAAGGTACTTTCGAAGGAAAGTGATTTTCTCTGAAAGGACAGCATTTAGAAAGTGAAGCAACACTCTATTCACTTCGCACAGTGAATTGAAGTGTTGGAACAGACTGCTTCTCTTTTAGAGAAATGGATGTGAGTTTTTTGTGAATGCTTGTAAGTAGCTTAAGGCACTTTCAAAGCAAAGTGATTTTCTCTGAAGGACAGCATTTAGAATGTGAAGGAACACTCCATTCACTTCGCACAGTGAATTGAAGTGTTGGAACAGACTGCTTCTCTTTCAGAGAAACAGATGTGAGTTTCTTGTGAATGCTTTTAAGTAGCTTAAGGTAGTTTCAAAGGGAGTGATTTTCTCTAAAAGGAGAGCATTTAGAAAGTGAAGCAACACTCCATTCACTTCGCACAGTGAATTGAAGTGTTGGAACAGACTGCTTCTCTTTCAGAGAAACGCATGTGAATTTCTGTTGAATGCTTGTAAGTAGCTTAAGGCACTTTCAAAGGAAAGTGATTTTCTCTGAAAGGACAGGATTTAGAAAGTGAAGCAACACTCCATTCACTTCGCACAGTGAATTGAAGTGTTGGAACAGAATGCTTCTCTTTCAGAGAAACGGATGTGAGTTTTTTGTGAATGCTTGTAAGTAGCTTAAGGCACTTTCATGGGAAAGTGTTTTTCTCTGAAAGGACAGCATTTGGAAAGGGAAGCAACTCTGCATTCACTTCGCACAGTGAATTGAAGTGTTGGAACACACTGCTTCTCTTTCAGAAAAATGCATGTGAGTTTCTTGGGAATGTTTGTAAGTAGCTTAAGGCACTTTCATAGGAATGTGATTTTCTTTAAAGGACAGCATTTGAAAAGGGGAGTAACACTCCATTCACTTCGCACAGTGAATTGAAGTGTTGGAACAGACTGCTTCTCTTTTAGAGAAACGGATGTGAGTTTTATGTGAATGCTTGAAAGTAGCTTAAGGCACTTTCAAAGCAAAGTGATTTTCTGTGAAGGACAGCATTTAGAATGTGAAGGAACGCTCCATTCACTTCGCACAGTGAATTGAAGTGTTGGAACAAACTGCTTCTCTTTTAGAGAAACGGATGTGAGTTTTTTGTGAATGCTTGAAAGTAGCTTAAAGCACTTTCAAAGGAAAGTGATTTTCTCTGAAAGGACAGCATTTAGAAAGTGAAGCAACACTCCATTCACTTCGCACAGTGAATTGAAGTGTTGGAACAGACTGCATCTCTTTCAGAGAAACGCATGTGAATTTCTGTTGAAATCTTGTAAGTAGCTTACGACACTTTAAAAGGAAAGTGATTTTCTCTGAAAGGACAGCATTTGGAAAGGGAAGCAACACTCCATTCACTTCGCACAATGAATTTAAGTGTTGCAACAGACCGCTTCTCTTTCACAGAAACGCATTTGAGTTTCCTATGAATGCTTGTAAGTATCTTAAGGCTCTTTCAAAGGAAAGTGATTTTCTCTGAAAGGACAGCATTTAGAAAGTGAAGCAACACTCCATTCACTTCGCACAGTGAATTGAAGTGTTGGAACAGACTGCTTCTCTTTCAGAGAAACGCATGTGAATTTCTGTTGAATGCTTCTAAGTAGCTTAATGCACTTTCAAAGGAAAGTGATTTTCTCTGAAAGGACAGGATTTAGAAAGTGAAGAAACACTACATTCACTTCGCACAGTGAATTGACGTGTTGGAAAAGACAGCTTCTCTTTCATAGAAACAGATGTGAGTTTCTTGTGAATGCTTGTATGTAGCTTAAAGCACTTTCAAAGGAAAGTGATTTTCTCTGAAAGGACAGCATTTAGAAAGTGAAGCAACAGTCCATTCACTTCGCACAGTGAATTGAAGTGTTGGAACAGAATGCTTCTCTTTCAGAGATACGGATGTGAGTTTTTTGTGAATGCTCGTAAGTAGCTAAAGGCACTTTCATAGGAAAGTGATTTTCTCTGAAAGGACAGCATTTAGAAAGGGAAGCAACACTCTATTCACTTCGCACAGTGAATTGAAGTGTTGGAACAGACTGCTTCTCTTTCAGAAAAATGCATGTGAGTTTCTTGTGAATGTTTGTAAGTAGCTTAAGGAACTTTCAAAGGAATGTGATAATCTCTGAAAGGACAGCGTTTAGAAAGTGAAGCAATACTCCATTCACTTCGAACACTGAATTGAAGTGTTGGAACAGACTGCTTCTCTTTCAGAGAAACACATGTGAGTTTTTTGTGAATGCTTGTAAGTAGCTTAAGGCACTTTCAAAGCAAAGTGATTTTCTCTGAAAGGACAACATTTAGAAAGTGAAGCAACACTCCATTCACTTCGCACAGTGAATTGAAGTGTTGCAACAGACTGCTTCTCTTTCAGAGAAACGCATGTGAATTTCTGTTGAATGCTTGTAAGTAGCTTAAGGCACTTTCAAAGGAAAGTGATTTTCTCTGAAAGGACAGCATTTAGAAAGTGAAGCAACACTCCATTCACTTCGCACAGTGAATTGAAGTGTTGGAACAGACTGCTTCTCTTTCAGAGAAACGCATGTGAATTTCTGTTGAAGGCTTGTAAGTAGCTTAAGGCACTTTCAAAGGAAAGTGATTTTCTCTGAAAGAACAGGATTTAGAAAGTGAAGAAACACTCCATTCACTTCGCACAGTGAATTGAAGTGTTGGATCAGAATGCTTCCCTTTCGGATAAAACAGATGTGAGTTTCTTGTGAATGCTTGTAAGTAGCTTAAGGCACTTTCAAAGGAAAGTGATTTTCTCTGAAAGGACAGCATTTGGAAAGGGAAGCAACACTCTATTCACTTCGAACAGTCAATTGAAGTGTTGGAAAAGACAGCTTCTCTTTCAGAGAAACGCATGTGAATTTCTGTTGAATGCTTGTAAGTAGCTTAAGTCACTTAAAAAGGAAAGTGATTTTCTCTGAAAGGACAGCATTTAGAAAGTGAAGCAACACTCCATTCACTTCACACAGTGAATTGAAGTGTTGAAACAGACTGCTTCTCCTTTAGAGAAAAGGATGTGAGTTTTTTGTGAATGCTTGTAAGTAGCTTAAGGCACTTTCAAAGGAAAGTGATTTTCTCTGAAACTGCAGCATTTAGAATGTGAAGGAACACTCCATTCACTTCGCACAGTGAATTTAAGTGTTGGATCAGACTGCTTCTCTTTCAGAGAAACAGATGTGAGTTTCTTGTGAATGCTTGTAAGTAGCTTAAGGCACTTTCAAAAGAATGTGATTTTCTCTGAAAGGACAGCATTTAGAAAGTGAAGCAACACTCCATTCTCTTCGCACAGTGAATTGAAGTGTTGGAACAGACTACTTCTCTTTCAGAGAAACGCATGTGAATTTCTGTTGAATGCTTGTAAGTAGCTTAAGGCACTTTCGAAGGAAAGTGATTTTCTCTGAAAGGACAGCATTTAGAAAGTGAAGCAACACTCCATTCACTTCGCAGAGTGAATTGAAGTGTTGGAACAGACTGCTTCTCTTTTAGAGAAACGGATGTGAGTTTTTTGTGAATGCTTGTAAGTAGCTTAAGGCACTTTCAAAGCAAAGTGATTTTCTCTGAAGGACAGCATTTAGAATGTGAAGGAACACTCCATTCACTACGCACAGTGAATTGAAGTGTTGGAACAGACTGCTTCTCTTTCAGAGAAACAGATGTGAGTTTCTTGTGAATGCTTTTAAGTAGCTTAAGGTAGTTTCAAAGAGAGTGATTTTCTCTAAAAGGAGAGCATTTAGAAAGTGAAGCAACACTCCATTCACTTCGCACAGTGAATTGAAGTGTTGGAACAGACTGCTTCTCTTTCAGAGAAACGCATGTGAATTTCTGTTGAAATCTTGTAAGTGGCTTAAGGCACTTTCAAAGGAAAGTGATTTTCTCTGAAAGTACAGCATTTGGAAAGGGAAGCAACACTCCATTCACTTCGTAAAGTGAATTTAAGTGTTGCTAAAGACAGCTTCTCTTTCATAGAAACGCATTTGAGTTTCCTATGAATGCTTGTAAGTAGCTTAAGGCACTTTCAAAGGAAAGTGATTTTCTCTGAAAGGACAGCATTTAGAAAGTGAAGCAACACTCCATTCACTTCGCACAGTGAACTGAAGTGTTGGAACAGACTGCTTTTCTTTCAGAGAAACGGATGTGAGTTTTTTGTGAATGCTTGTAAGTAGCTTAAGGTACTTTCAAAGGAAAGTGATTTTCTCTGAAAGGACAGCATTTAGAACGTGAAGCAACACTCCATTCACTTCGCACAGTGAATTGAAGTGTTGGAACAGACTGCTTCTCTTTTAGAGAAACGGATGTGAGTTTTTTGTGAATGCTTGAAAGTAGCTTAAGGCACTTTCAAAGGAAAGTGATTTTCTCTGAAACTACAGCATTTAGAATGTGAAGCAACACTCCATTCACTTCGCACAGTGAATTGAAGAGTTGGAACAGACTGCTTCTCTTTCAGAGAAACGGATGTGAGTTTTTTGTGAATGCTTGTAAGTAGCTTAAGGCACTTTCAAAGCAAAGTGATTTTCTCTGAAAGGACAGCATTTAGAAAGTGAAGCAACACTCCATTCACTTCGCACAGTGAATTGAAGTTTTGGAACAGACTGCTTCTCTTTCAGAGAAACGCATGTGAATTTCTGTTGAATGCTTGTAAGTAGCTTAAGGCACTTTCAAAGGAAAGTGATTTTCTCTGAAAGGACAGGATTTAGAAAGTGAAGAAACACTCCATTCACTTCGCACAGTGAATTGAAGTGTTGGAAAAGACAGCTTCTCTTTCAGAGAAACAGATGTGAGTTTCTTGTGAATGCTTGTAAGTAGCTTAACTCAGTTTCAAAGGAAAGTGATTTTCTCTGAAAGGACAGCATTTAGAAAGTGAAGCAACACTCCATTCACTTCGCACAGTGAATTGAAGTGTTGGAACAGAATGCTTCTCTTTCAGAGAAACGGATGTGAGTTGTTTGTGAATGCTTGTAAGTAGCTTAAGGCACTTTCATAGGAAAGTGTTTTTCTCTGAAGGACAGCATTTAGAATGTGAAGGAACACTCCATTCACTTCGCACAGTGAATTGAAGTGTTGAAACAGACTGCTTCTCTTTTAGAGAAACTGATGTGAGTTTTTTGTGAATGCTTGAAAGTAGCTTAAGGCACTTTCAAAGGAAAGTGATTTTCTCTGAAAGGACAGCATTTAGAAAGTGAAGCAACACTCCATTCACTTCGCAGAGTGAATTGAAGTGTTGGAACAGACTGCGTATCTTTCAGAGAAACGCATGTGAATTACTGTTGAAATCTGGTAAGTAGCTTAAGACACTTTCAAAGGAAAGTGATTTTCTCTGAAAGGACAGCATTTGGAAAGGGGAGCAACACTCCATTCACTTCGCACAATGAATTTAAGTGTTGCAACAGACCGCTTCTCTTTCACAGAAACGCATTTGAGTTTCCTATGAATGCTTGTAAGTATCTTAAGGCACTTTCAAAGGAAAGTGATTTTCTCGGAAAGGACAGCATTTAGAAAGTGAAGCAACACTCCATTCACTTCGCACAGTGAATTGAAGTGTTGGAACAGACTGCTTCTCTTTTAGAGAAATGAATGTGAGTTTTTTGGGAATGTTTGAAAGTAGCTTAAGGCACTTTCAAAGCAAAGTGATTTTCTCTGAAAGGACAGCATTTAGAAAGTGAAGCAACACTCCATTCACTTCGCACAGTGAATTGAAGTGTTGGAACAGACTGCTTCTCTTTTAGAGAAACGGATGTGAGTTTTTTGTGAATGCTTGAAAGTAGCTAAAGGCACTTTCAAAGCATAGTGATTTTCTCTGAAGGACAGCATTTAGAAAGTGAAGGAACACTCCATTCACTTCGCACAGTGAACTGAAGTGTTGGAACAGACTGCTTCCCTTTCATAGAAACAGATGTGAGTTTCTTGTGAATACTTTTAAATAGCTTAAGGTAGTTTCAAAGAGATTGATTTTCTCTAAAAGGAGAGCATTTAGAAAGTGAAGCAACACTCCATTCACTTCGCACAGTGAATTGAAATGTTGGAACAGACTGCTTCTCTTTCAGAGAAACGCATGTGAATTTCTGTTGAAATATTGTAAGTGGCTTAAGGTACTTTCAAAGGAAAGTGATTTTCTCTGAAATGACAGCATTTGGAAAGGGAAGCAACACTCCATTCACTTCGCACAGTGAATTTAAGTGTTGCAACAGACAGCTTCTCTTTCATAGAAACGCATTTGAGTTTCCTATGAATGCTTGTAAGTAGCTTAAGGCACTTTCAAAGGAAAGTGATTTTCTCTGAAAAGACAGGATTTAGAAAGTGAAGAAACACTCCATTCACTTCGCACAGTGAATTGAAGTGTTGGAACAGACTGCTTCTCTTTTAGAGAAAAGGATTTGAGTTTTTTGTGAATGCTTGAAAGTAGCTTAAGGCACTTTCAAAGGAAAGTGATTTTCTCTGAAACTGCAGCATTTAGAATGTAAAGGAACACTCCATTCACTTCGCACAGTGAATTGAAGTGTTGGATCAGACTGCTTCTCTTTCAGAGAAACAGATGTGAGTTTCTTGGGAATGCTTGTAAATAGCTTAAGGCACTTTCAAAGCAAAGTGATTTTCTCTGAAAGGACAGGATTTATAATGTGAAGAAACACTCCATTCACTTCGCACAGTGAATTGAAGTGTTGGAGAAGACAGCTTCTCTTTCACAGAAACAGATGTGAGTTTATTTTGAATGCTTGTAAGTAGCTTAAGGCACTTTCAATGGAAAGTGATTTTCTCTGAAAGGACAGCATTTAGAAAGTGAAGCAACACTCCATTCACTTCGCACAGTGAATTGAATTGTTGGAACAGAATGCTTCTCTTTCAGAGAAACGGATGTGAGTTTTTTGTGAATGTTTGTAAGTAGCTTAAGGCACTTTCAAAGGAAAGTGATTTTCTCTGAAAGGACAGCATTTAGAAAGTGAAGCAACACTCCATTCACTTTGCACAGTGAATTGAAGTGTTGGAACAGACTGCTTTTCTTTTAGAGAAACGGATGTGAGTTTTTTGTGAATGCTTGAAAGTAGCTTAAGGCACTTTCAAAGCAAAGTGATTTTCTCAGAAGGACAGCATTTAGAATGTGAAGGAACACTCCATTCACTTCGCACAGTGAACTGAAGTGTTGGAACAGACTGCTTCTCTTTCAGAGAAACAGATGTGAGTTTCTTGTGAATGCTTTTAAGTAGCTTAAGGTAGTTTCAAAGAGAGTGATTTTCTCTAAAAGGAGAGCATTTAGAAAGTGAAGCAACACTCCATTCACGTCGCACAGTGAATTGAAGTGTTGGAACAGACTGCTTCTCTTTCAGAGAAACGCATGTGAATTTCTGTTGAAATCTTGTAAGTGGCTTAAGGCACTTTCAAAGGAAAGTGATTTTCTCTGAAAGGACAGCATTTGGAAAGGGAAGCAACACTCCATTCACTTCGCACAGTGAATTGAAGTGTTGGAACAGAATGCTTCTCTTTCAGAGAAACGGATGTGAGTTGTTTGTGAATGCTTGTAAGTAGCTTAAGGCACTTTCATAGGAAAGTGTTTTTCTCTGAAGGACAGCATTTAGAATGTGAAGCAACACTCCATTCACTTCGCACAGTGAATTGAAGTGTTGAAACAGACTGCTTCTCTTTCACAGAAACGCATTTGAGTTTCCTATGAATGCTTGTAAGTATCTTAAGGCACTTTCAAAGGAAAGTGATTTTCTCGGAAAGGACAGCATTTAGAAAGTGAAGCAACACTCCATTCACTTCGCACAGTGAATTGAAGTGTTGGAACAGACTGCTTCTCTTTTAGAGAAACGAATGTGAGTTTTTTGTGAATGTTTGTAAGTAGTTTAAGGCACTTTCACAGCAAAGTGATTTTCTCTGAAAGGACAGCATTTAGAAAGTGAAGCAACACTCCATTCACTTCGCACAGTGAATTGAAGTGTTGGAACAGACTGCTTCTCTTTTAGAGAAACGGATGTGAGTTTTTTGTGAATGCTTGAAAGTAGCTAAAGGCACTTTCAAAGCAAAGTGATTTTCTCTGAAGGACAGCATTTAGAAAGTGAAGGAACACTCCATTCACTTCGCACAGTGAACTGAAGTGTTGGAACAGACTGCTTCCCTTTCAGAGAAACAGATGTGAGTTTCTTGTGAATACTTTTAAATGGCTTAAGGTAGTTTCAAAGAGATTGATTTTCTCTAAAAGGAGAGCATTTAGAAAGTGAAGCAACACTCCATTCACTTCGCACAGTGAATTGAAATGTTGGAACAGACTGCTTCTCTTACAGAGAAATGGATGTGAGTTTTTTGTGAATGCTTGAAAGTAGCTTAAGGCACTTTCAAAGCAAAGTGATTTTCTCTGAAGGACAGCATTTAGAATGTGAAGAAACACTCCATTCACTTCGCACAGTGAACTGAAGTGTTGGAACAGACTGTTTCTCTTTCAGAGAAACAGATGTGAGTTTCTTGTGAATGCTTTTAAGTAGCTTAAGGTAGTTTCACAGAGAGTGATTTTCTCTAAAAGGAGAGCATTTAGAAAGTGAAGCAACACTCCATTCACTTCGCACAGTGAATTGAAGTGTTGGAACAGACTGTTTCTCTTTCAGAGAAACGCATGTGAATTTCTGTTGAAATCTTGTAAGTGGCTTAAGGCACTTTCAAAGGAAAGTGATTTTCTCTGAAAGGACAGCATTTGGAAAGGGAAGCAACACTCCATTCACTTCGCACAGTGAATTTAAGTGTTGCAACAGTCAGCTTCTCTTTCATAGAAACGCATTTGAGTTTCCTATGAATGCTTGTAAGTAGCTAAAGGCACTTTCAAAGGAAAGTGATTTTCTCTGAAAGGACAGCATTTAGAAAGTGAAGCAACACTACATTCACTTCGCACAGTGAACTGAAGTGTTGGAACAGACTGTTTCTCTTTCACAGAAACGAATGTGAGTTTTTTGTGAATGCTTGTAAGTAGCTTAAGGCACTTTCAAAGGAAAGTGATTTTCTCTGAAAGGACAGCATTTAGAAAGTGAAGCAACACTCCATTCACTTCGCACAGTGAATTGAAGTGTTGGAACAGACTGCTTCTCTTTTAGAGAAACGGATGTGAGTTTTTTGTGAATGCTTGAAAGTAGCTTAAGGCACTTTCAAAGGAAAGTGATTTTCTCTGAAACTTCAGCATTTAGAAAGTGAAGTAACACTCCATTCACTTCGCACAGTGAATTGAAGAGTTGGAACAGACAGCTTCTCTTTCAGAGAAACGGATGTGAGTTTTTTGTGAATGCTTGTAAGTAGCTTAAGGCACTTTCAAAGCAAAGTGATTTTCTCTGAAAGGACAGCATTTAGAAAGTGAAGCAACACTCCATTCACTTCGCACAGTGAATTGAAGTGTTGGAACAGACTGCTTCTCTTTCAGAGAAACGGATGTGAGTTTTTTGTGAATGCTTGTATGTAGCTTAAGGCACTTTCAAAGGAGAGTGATTTTCTCTGAAAGGACAGCATTTAGAAAGTGAAGCAACACTCCATTCACTTCGCACAGTGAATTGAAATGTTGGAACAGACTGCTTCTCTTTTAGAGAAACAGATGTGAGTTTTTTGTGAATGCTTGTAAGTAGCTTAAGGCACTTTCAAAGCAAAGTGATTTTCTCTGAAAGGACAGCATTTAGAAAGTGAAGCAACACTCCATTCACTTCGCACAGTGAATTGAAGTGTTGGAACAGAATGCTTCTCTTTCAGAGAAACGCATGTGAATTTCTGTTGAATGCTTGTAAGTAGCTTAAGGCACTTTCAAAGGAAAGTGATTTTCTCTGAAAGGACAGCATTTAGAAAGTGAAGCAACACTCCATTCACTTCGCACAGTGAATTGAAGTGTTGGAACAGACTGCTTCTCTTTTAGAGAAACGGATGTGAGTTTTTTGTGAATGCTTGAAATTAGCTTAAGGCACTTTCAAAGCAAAGTAATTTTCTCTGAAGGACAGCATTTAGAATGTGAAGGAACACTCCATTCACTTCGCACAGTGAACTGAAGTTTTGGAACAGACTGCTTTTCTTTCAGAGAAACAGATGTGAGTTTCTTGTGAATGCTTGTAAGTAGCTTAAGGCACTTTCAAAGGAAAGTGATTTTCTCTGAAAGGACAGCATTTAGAAAGTGAAGCAACACTCCATTCACTTCGCACAGTGAATTGAAGTGTTGGAACAGAATGCTTCTCTTTCAGAGAAACGGATGTGAGTTTTTTGTGAATGCTTGTAAGTAGCTTAAGGCACTTTCATAGGAAAGTGTTTTTCTCTGAAAGGACAGCATTTGGAAAGGGAAGCAACACTCCATTCACTTCGCACAGTGAATTGAAGTGTTGGAACACACTGCTTCTCTTTCAGAAAAATGCATTTGAGTTTCTTGGGAATGTTTGTAAGTAGCTTAAGGCACTTTCAAAGCAATGTGATTTTCTCTGAAGGACAGCATTTGGAAAGGGAAGCAACACTCCATTCACTTCGCACAGTGAATTGAAGTGTTGGAACACACTGCTTCTCTTTTACAGAAACGGATGTGAGTTTTTTGTGAATGCTTGAAAGTAGCTTAAGGCACTTTCAAAGGAAAGTGATTTTCTCTGAAAGGACAGCATTTAGAAAGTGAAGCAACACTCCATTCACTTTGCACAGTGAATTGAAGTGTTGGAACAGACTGCTTTTCTTTTAGAGAAACGGATGTGAGTTTTTTGTGAATGCTTGAAAGTAGCTTAAGGCACTTTCAAAGCAAAGTGATTTTCTCTGAAGGACAGCATTTAGAATGTGAAGGAACACTCCATTCACTTCGCACAGTGAACTGAAGTGTTGGAACAGACTGCTTCTCTTTCAGAGAAACAGATGTGAGTTTCTTGTGAATGCTTTTAAGTAGCTTAAGGTAGTTTCAAAGAGAGTGATTTTCTCTAAAAGGAGAGCATTTAGAAAGTAGAGCAACACTCCATTCACGTCGCACAGTGAATTGAAGTGTTGGAACAGACTGCTTCTCTTTCAGAGAAACGCATGTGAATTTCTGTTGAAATCTTGTAAGTGGCTTAAGGCACTTTCAAAGGAAAGTGATTTTCTCTGAAAGGACAGCATTTGGAAAGGGAAGCAACACTCCATTCACTTCGCACAGTGAATTGAAGTGTTGGAACAGAATGCTTCTCTTTCAGAGAAACGGATGTGAGTTGTTTGTGAATGCTTGTAAGTAGCTTAAGGCACTTTCATAGGAAAGTGTTTTTCTCTGAAGGACAGCATTTAGAATGTGAAGCAACACTCCATTCACTTCGCACAGTGAATTGAAGTGTTGAAACAGACTGCTTCTCTTTTAGAGAAACTGATGTGAGTTTTTTGTGAATGCTTGAAAGTAGCTTAAGGCACCTTCAAAGGAAAGTGATTTTCTCTGAAAGGACAGCATTTAGAAAGTGAAGCAACACTCCATTCACTTCGAACAGTGAATTGAAGAGTTGGAACAGACTGCGTATCTTTCAGAGAAACGCATGTGAATTTCTGTTGAAATCTAGTAAGTAGCTTAAGACACTTTCAAAGGAAAGTGATTTTCTCTGAAAGGACAGCATTTGGAAAGGGGAGCAACACTCCACTCACTTCGCACAATGAATTTAAGTGTTGCAACAGACCGCTTCTCTTTCACAGAAACGCATTTGAGTTTCCTATGAATGCTTGTAAGTATCTTAAGGCACTTTCAAAGGAAAGTGATTTTCTCGGAAAGGACAGCATTTAGAAAGTGAAGCAACACTCCATTCACTTCGCACAGTGAATTGAAGTGTTGGAACAGACTGCTTCTCTTTTAGAGAAACGAATGTGAGTTTTTTGTGAATGTTTGTAAGTAGCTTAAGGCACTTTCACAGCAAAGTGATTTTCTCTGAAAGGACAGCATTTAGAAAGTGAAGCAACACTCCATTCACTTCGCACAGTGAATTGAAGTGTTGGAACAGACTGCTTCTCTTTTAGAGAAACGGATGTGAGTTTTTTGTGAATGCTTGAAAGTAGCTAAAGGCACTTTCAAAGCAAAGTGATTTTCTCTGAAGGACAGCATTTAGAAAGTGAAGGAACACTCCATTCACTTCGCACAGTGAACTGAAGTGTTGGAACAGACTGCTTCCCTTTCAGAGAAACAGATGTGAGTTTCTTGTGAATACTTTTAAATGGCTTAAGGTAGTTTCAAAGAGATTGATTTTCTCTAAAAGGAGAGCATTTAGAAAGTGAAGCAACACTCCATTCACTTCGCACAGTGAATTGCAATGTTGGAACAGACTGCTTCTCTTTCAGAGAAACCCATGTGAATTTCTGTTGAAATATTGTAAGTGGCTTAAGGTACTTTCAAAGGAAAGTGATTTTCTCTGAAAGGACAGCATTTGGAAAGGGAAGCAACACTCCATTCACTTCGCACAGTGAATTTAAGTGTTGCAACAGACAGCTTCTCTTTCATAGAAACGCATTTGAGTTTCCTATGAATGCTTGTAAGTAGCTTAAGGCACTTTCAATGGAAAGTGATTTTCTCTGAAAGGACAGCATTTAGAAAGTGAAGCAACACTCCATTCACTTCGCACAGTGAATTGAAATGTTGGAACAGAATGCTTCTCTTACAGAGAAATGGATGTGAGTTTTTTGTGAATGCTTGAAAGTAGCTTAAGGCACTTTCAAAGCAAAGTGATTTTCTCTGAAGGACAGCATTTAGAATGTGAAGAAACACTCCATTCACTTCGCACAGTGAACTGAAGTGTTGGAACAGACTGCTTCTCTTTCAGAGAAACAGATGTGAGTTTCTTGTGAATGCTTTTAAGTAGCTTAAGGTAGTTTCACAGAGAGTGATTTTCTCTAAAAGGAGAGCATTTAGAAAGTGAAGCAACACTCCATTCACTTCGCACAGTGAATTGAAGTGTTGGAACAGACTGTTTCTCTTTCAGAGAAACGCATGTGAATTTCTGTTGAAATCTTGTAAGTGGCTTAAGGCACTTTCAAAGGAAAGTGATTTTCTCTGAAAGGACAGCATTTGGAAAGGGAAGCAACACTCCATTCACTTCGCACAGTGAATTTAAGTGTTGCAACAGACAGCTTCTCTTTCATAGAAACGCATTTGAGTTTCCTATGAATGCTTGTAAGTAGCTAAAGGCACTTTCAAAGGAAAGTGATTTTCTCTGAAAGGACAGCATTTAGAAAGTGAAGCAACACTACATTCACTTCGTACAGTGAACTGAAGTGTTGGAACAGACTGCTTCTCTTTCACAGAAACGAATGTGAGTTTTTTGTGAATGCTTGTAAGTAGCTTAAGGCACTTTCAAAGGAAAGTGATTTTCTCTGAAAGGACAGCATTTAGAAAGTGAAGCAACACTCCATTCACTTCGCACAGTGAATTGAAGTGTTGGAACAGACTGCTTCTCTTTTAGAGAAACGGATGTGAGTTTTTTGTGAATGCTTGAAAGTAGCTTAAGGCACTTTCAAAGGAAAGTGATTTTCTCTGAAACTTCAGCATTTAGAAAGTGAAGTAACACTCCATTCACTTCGCACAGTGAATTGAAGAGTTGGAACAGACAGCTTCTCTTTCAGAGAAACGGATGTGAGTTTTTTGTGAATGCTTGTAAGTAGCTTAAGGCACTTTCAAAGGAAAGTGATTTTCTCTGAAAGGACAGCATTTAGAAAGTGAAGCAACACTCCATTCACTTCGCACAGTGAATTGAAGTGTTGGAACAGACTGCTTCTCTTTCAGAGAAACGGATGTGAGTTTTTTGTGAATGCTTGTATGTAGCTTAAGGCACTTTCAAAGGAGAGTGATTTTCTCTGAAAGGACAGCATTTAGAAAGTGAAGCAACACTCCATTCACTTCGCACAGTGAATTGAAATGTTGGAACAGACTGCTTCTCTTTTAGAGAAACAGATGTGAGTTTTTTGTGAATGCTTGTAAGTAGCTTAAGGCACTTTCAAAGCAAAGTGATTTTCTCTGAAAGGACAGCATTTAGAAAGTGAAGCAACACTCCATTCACTTCGCACAGTGAATTGAAGTGTTGGAACAGAATGCTTCTCTTTCAGAGAAACGCATGTGAATTTCTGTTGAATGCTTGTAAGTAGCTTAAGGCACTTTCAAAGGAAAGTGATTTTCTCTGAAAGGACAGCATTTAGAAAGTGAAGCAACACTCCATTCACTTCGCACAGTGAATTGAAGTGTTGGAACAGACTGCTTCTCTTTTAGAGAAACGGATGTGAGTTTTTTGTGAATGCTTGAAATTAGCTTAAGGCACTTTCAAAGCAAAGTAATTTTCTCTGAAGGACAGCATTTAGAATGTGAAGGAACACTCCATTCACTTCGCACAGTGAACTGAAGTTTTGGAACAGACTGCTTTTCTTTCAGAGAAACAGATGTGAGTTTCTTGTGAATGCTTGTAAGTAGCTTAAGGCACTTTCAAAGGAAAGTGATTTTCTCTGAAAGGACAGCATTTAGAAAGTGAAGCAACACTCCATTCACTTCGCACAGTGAATTGAAGTGTTGGAACAGAATGCTTCTCTTTCAGAGAAACGGATGTGAGTTTTTTGTGAATGCTTGTAAGTAGCTTAAGGCACTTTCATAGGAAAGTGTTTTTCTCTGAAAGGACAGCATTTGGAAAGGGAAGCAACACTGCATTCACTTCGCACAGTGAATTGAAGTGTTGGAACACACTGCTTCTCTTTCAGAAAAATGCATTTGAGTTTCTTGGGAATGTTTGTAAGTAGCTTAAGGCACTTTCAAAGCAATGTGATTTTCTCTGAAGGACAGCATTTGGAAAGGGAAGCAACACTCCATTCACTTCGCACAGTGAATTGAAGTGTTGGAACACACTGCTTCTCTTTTACAGAAACGGATGTGAGTTTTTTGTGAATGCTTGAAAGTAGCTCAAGGCACTTTCAAAGCAAAGTGATTTTCTCTGAAGGACAGCATTTAGAATGTGAAGGAACACTCCATTCACTTCGCACAGTGAATTGAAGTGTTGGAACAGACTACTTCCCTTTTAGAGAAACTGATGTGAGTTTTTTGTGAATGCTTGAAAGTAGCTTAAGGCACTTTCAAAGGAAAGTGATTTTCTCTGAAAGGACAGCATTTTGAAAGTGAAGCAACACTCCATTCACTTCGAACAGTGAATTGAAGTGTTGGAACAGACTGCTTCTCTTATAGAGAAACGCATGTGAATTTCTGTTGAATGCTTGTAAGTAGCTTAAGGCACTTTCAAAGGAAAGTGATTTTCTCTGAAAAGACAGGATTTAGAAAATGAAGTAACACCCCATTCACTTCGCTCAATGAATTGAAGTGTTGTAAAAGACACCTTCTCTCTCATAGGAACGCATTTGGGTTTCCTGTAAATGCTTGTAAGTAGCTTAAGGCACATTCAAAGGAAAGTGATTTTCTCTGAAACTGCAGCATTTAGAATGTGAAGGAACACTCCATTCACTTCGCACAGTGAATTGAAGTGTTGGATCAGACTGCTTCTCTTTCAGAGAAACAGATGTGAGTTTTTTGTGAATGCTTGTAAGTAGCTTAAGGCACTTTCAAAGCAAAGTGATTTTCTCTGAAAGGACAGCATTTAGAAAGTGAAGCAACACTCCATTCACTTCGCACAGTGAATTGAAGTGTTGGAACAGAATGCTTCTCTTTCAGAGAAACGCATGTGAATTTCTGTTGAATGCTTGTAAGTAGCTTAAGGCACTTTCAAAGGAAAGTGATTTTCTCTGAAAGGACAGCATTTAGAAAGTGAAGCAACACTCCATTCACTTCGCACAGTGAATTGAAGTGTTGGAACTGACTGCTTCTCTTTTAGAGAAACGGATGTGAGTTTTTTGTGAATGCTTGAAATTAGCTTAAGGCACTTTCAAAGCAAAGTAATTTTCTCTGAAGGACAGCATTTAGAATGTGAAGGAACACTCCATTCACTTCGCACAGTGAACTGAAGTTTTGGAACAGACTGCTTTTCTTTCAGAGAAACAGATGTGAGTTTCTTGTGAATGCTTGTAAGTAGCTTAAGGCACTTTCAAAGGAAAGTGATTTTCTCTGAAAGGACAGCATTTAGAAAGTGAAGCAACACTCCATTCACTTCGCACAGTGAATTGAAGTGTTGGAACAGAATGCTTCTCTTTCAGAGAAACGGATGTGAGTTTTTTGTGAATGCTTGTAAGTAGCTTAAGGCACTTTCATAGGAAAGTGTTTTTCTCTGAAAGGACAGCATTTGGAAAGGGAAGCAACACTCCATTCACTTCGCACAGTGAATTGAAGTGTTGGAACACACTGCTTCTCTTTCAGAAAAATGCATTTGAGTTTCTTGGGAATGTTTGTAAGTAGCTTAAGGCACTTTCAAAGCAATGTGATTTTCTCTGAAGGACAGCATTTGGAAAGGGAAGCAACACTCCATTCACTTCGCACAGTGAATTGAAGTGTTGGAACACACTGCTTCTCTTTTACAGAAACGGATGTGAGTTTTTTGTGAATGCTTGAAAGTAGCTTAAGGCACTTTCAAAGGAAAGTGATTTTCTCTGAAGGACAGCATTTAGAATGTGAAGGAACACTCCATTCACTTCGCACAGTGAATTGAAGTGTTGGAACAGACTACTTCCCTTTTAGAGAAACTGATGTGAGTTTTTTGTGAATGCTTGAAAGTAGCTTAAGGCACTTTCAAAGGAAAGTGATTTTCTCTGAAAGGACAGCATTTTGAAAGTGAAGCAACACTCCATTCACTTCGAACAGTGAATTGAAGTGTTGGAACAGACTGCTTCTCTTATAGAGAAACGCATGTGAATTTCTGTTGAATGCTTGTAAGTAGCTTAAGGCACTTTCAAAGGAAAGTGATTTTCTCTGAAAAGACAGGATTTAGAAAATGAAGTAACACCCCATTCACTTCGCTCAATGAATTGAAGTGTTGTAAAAGACACCTTCTCTCTCATAGGAACGCATTTGGGTTTCCTGTAAATGCTTGTAAGTAGCTTAAGGCACATTCAAAGGAAAGTTCTTTTCTCTGAAACTGCAGCATTTAGAATGTGAAGGAACACTCCATTCACTTCGCACAGTGAATTGAAGTGTTGGATCAGACTGCTTCTCTTTCAGAGAAACAGATGTGAGTTTCTTGTGAATGCTTGTAAGTAGCTTAAGGCACTTTCAAAGCAAAGTGATTTTCTCTGAAAGGACAGCATTTAGAAAGTGAAGCAACACTCCATTCACTTCGCACAGTGAATTGAAGTGTTGGAACAGACTGCTTCTCTTTCAGAGAAACGCATGTGAATTTCTGTTGAATGCTTCTAAGTAGCTTAAGGCACTTTCAAAGGAAAGTGATTTTCTCTGACAGGACATGATTTAGAAAGTGAAGAAACACCACATTCACTTCGCACAGAGAATTGACGTGTTGGAAAAGACAGCTTCCCTTTCAGAGAAACAGATGTGAGTTTCTTGTGAATGCTTGTAAGTAGCTTAAAGCACTTTCAAAGGAAAGTAATTTTCTCTGAAAGGACAGCATTTAGAAAGTGAAGCAACAGTCCATTCACTTCGCAGAGTGAATTGAAGTGTTGGAACAGACTGCTTCTCTTTCAGAGAAACGGATGTGAGTTTTTTGTGAATGCTTGTAAGTAGCTTAAGGCACTTTCGAAGTAAAGTGATTTTCTCTGAAAGGACAGCATTTGGAAAGGGAAGCAACACTCCATTCACTTCGCACAGTGAATTGAAGTGTTGGATCATACTGCTTCTCTTTCAGAGAAACAGATGTGAGTTTCTTGTGAATGCTTGTGAATAGCTTAAGGCACTTTCAAAGCAAAGTGATTTTCTCTGAAAGGACAGGATTTAGAATGTGAAGAAACACTCCATTCACTTCGCACAGTGAATTGAAGTGTTGGAGAAGACAGCTTTTCTTTCAGAGAAACAGATGTGAGTTTCTTGTGAATGCTAGTAAGTAGTTTAAGGCACTTTCAAAGGAAAGTGATTTTCTCTGAAAGGACAGCATTTAGAAAGTGAAGCAACACTCCATTCACTTCGCACAGTGAATTGAATTGTTGGAACAGAATGCTTCTCTTTCAGAGAAACGGATGTGAGTTTTTTGTGAATGCTTGTAAGAAGCTTAAGGCACTTTCATAGGAAAGTGATTTTCTCTGAAAGGACAGCATTTAGAAAGTGAAGCAACACTCCATTCACTTCGCACAGTGAATTGAAGTGTTGGAACAGACTGCTTCTCTTTTAGAGAAACGGATGTGAGTTTTTTGTGAATGCTTGAAAGTAGCTTAAGGCACTTTCAAAGCAAAGTGATTTTCTCTGAAGGACAGCATTTAGAAAGTGAAGGAACACTCCATTCACTTCGCACAGTGAACTGAAGTGTTGGAACAGACCGCTTCCCTTTCAGAGAAACAGATGTGAGTTTCTTGTGAATGCTTTTAAGTAGCTTAAGGTAGTTTCAAAGAGAGTGATTTTCTCTAAAAGGAGAGCATTTAGAAAGTGAAGCAACACTCCATTCACTTCGCACAGTGAATTGAAGTGTTGGAACAGACTGCTTCTCTTTCAGAGAAACGCATGTGAATTTCTGTTGAAATCTTGTAAGTGGCTTAAGGCACTTTCAAAGGAAAGTGATTTTCTCTGAAAGACAGCATTTGGAAAGGGAAGCAACACTCCATTCACTTCGCACAGTGAATTGAATTGTTGGAACAGAATGCTTCTCTTTCAGAGAAACAGATGTGAGTTTTTTGTGAATGTTTGTAAGTAGCTTAAGGCACTTTCAAAGGAAAGTGATTTTCTCTGAAAGGACAGCATTTAGAAAGTGAAGCAACACTCCATTCACTTCGCACAGTGAATTGAAGTGTTGGAACAGACTACTTCTGTTTCAGAGAAACGCATGTGAATTTCTGTTGAATTCCTGTAAGTAGCTTAAGGCACTTTCAAAGGAAAGTGATTTTCTCTGAAAGGAGAGCATTTAGAATGTGAAGCAACACTCCATTCACTTCGCACAGTGAATTGAAGTGTTGGAACAGACTGCTTCTCTTTTAGAGAAACGGATATGAGTTTTTTGTGAATGCTTGAAAGTAGCTTAAGGCACTTTCAAAGCAAAGTGATTTTCTCTGAAGGACAGCATTTAGAATGTGAAGGAACACTCCATTCACTTCGCACAGTGAAATGAAGAGTTGGAACAGACTGCTTCTCTTTCAGAGAAACAGATGTGAGTTTCTTGTGAATGCTTTTAAGTAGCTTAAGGTAGTTTAAAAGAGAGTGATTTTCTCTAAAAGGAGAGCATTTAGAAAGTGAAGCAACACTCCATTCACTTCGCACAGTGAATTGAAGTGTTGGAACAAACTGCTTCTCTTTCAGAGAAACGCATGTGAATTTCTGTTGAAATCTTGTAAGTGGCTTAAGGCACTTTCAAAGGAAAGTGATTTTCTCTGAATGGACAGCATTTGGAAAGGGAAGCAACACTCCATTCACTTCGCACAGTGAATTTAAGTGTTGCAACAGACAGCTTCTCTTTCATAGAAACGCATTTTAGTTTCCTATGAATGCTTGTAAGTAGCTAAAGGCACTTTCAAAGGAAAGTGATTTTCTCTGAAAGGACAGCATTTAGAAAGTGAAGCAATACTACATTCACTTCGCACAGTGAACTGAAGTGTTGGAACAGACTGCTTCTCTTTCACAGAAACGAATGTGAGTTTTTTGTGAATGCTTGTAAGTAGCTTAAGGCACTTTCAAAGGAAAGTGATTTTCTCTGAAAGGACAGCATTTAGAAAGTGAAGCAACACTCCATTCACTTTGCACAGTGAATTGAAGTGTTGGAACAGACTGCTTCTCTTTTAGAGAAACGGATGTGAGTTTTTTGTGAATGCTTGAAAGTAGCTTAAGGCACTTTCAAAGGAAAGTGATTTTCTCTGAAACTACAGCATTTAGAAAGTGAAGTAACACTCCATTCACTTCGCACAGTGAATTGAAGAGTTGGAACAGACAGCTTCTCTTTCAGAGAAATGGATGTGAGTTTTTTGTGAATGCTTGTAAGTAGCTTAAGGCACTTTCAAAGCAAAGTGATTTTCTCTGAAAGGACAGCATTTAGAAAGTGAAGCAACACTCCATTCACTTCGCACAGTGAATTGAAGTGTTGGAACAGACTGCTTCTCTTTCAGAGAAACGGATGTGAGTTTTTTGTGAATGCTTGTATGTAGCTTAAGGCACTTTCAAAGGAAAGTGATTTTCTCTGAAAGGACAGCATTTAGAAAGTGAAGCAAGACTCCATTCACTTCGCACAGTGAATTGAAGTGTTGGAACAGACTGCTTCTCTTTCAGAGAAACGCATGTGAATTTCTGTTGAATGCTTGTAAGTAGCTTAAGGCACTTTCAAAGGAAAGTGATTTTCTCTGAAAGGACAGCATTTAGAAAGTGAAGCAACACTCCATTCACTTCGCACAGTGAATTGAAGTGTTGGAACAGACTGCTTCTCTTTTAGAGAAACGGATGTGAGTTTTTTGTGAATGCTTGAAATTAGCTTAAGGCACTTTCAAAGCAAAGTAATTTTCTCTGAAGGACAGCATTTAGAATGTGAAGGAACACTCCATTCACTTCGCACAGTGAACTGAAGTTTTGGAACAGACTGCTTTTCTTTCAGAGAAACAGATGTGAGTTTCTTGTGAATGCTTGTAAGTAGATTAAGGCACTTTCAAAGGAAAGTGATTTTCTCTGAAAGGACAGCATTTAGAAAGTGAAGCAACACTCCATTCACTTCGCACAGTGAATTGAAGTGTTGGAACAGAATGCTTCTCTTTCAGAGAAACGGATGTGAGTTTTTTGTGAATGCTTGTAAGTAGCTTAAGGCACTTTCATAGGAAAGTGTTTTTCTCTGAAAGGACAGCATTTGGAAAGGGAAGCAACACTCCATTCACTTCGCACAGTGAATTGAAGTGTTGGAACACACTGCTTCTCTTTCAGAAAAATGCATGTGAGTTTCTTGGGAATGTTTGTAAGTAGCTTAAGGCACTTTCAAAGCAATGTTATTTTCTCTGAAGGACAGCATTTGGAAAGGGAAGCAACACTCCATTCACTTCGCACAGTGAATTGAAGTGTTGGAACACACTGCTTCTCTTTTACAGAAACGGATGTGAGTTTTTTGTGAATGCTTGAAAGTAGCTTAAGGCACTTTCAAAGCAAAGTGATTTTCTCTGAAGGACAGCATTTAGAATGTGAAGGAAAACTCCATTCACTTCGCACAGTGAATTGAAGTGTTGGTACAGACTACTTCCCTTTTAGAGAAACTGATGTGAGTTTTTTGTGAATGCTTGAAAGTAGCTTAAGGCACTTTCAGAGGAAAGTGATTTTCTCTGAAAGGACAGCATTTAGAAAGTGAAGCAACACTCCATTCACTTCGAACAGTGAATTGAAGTGTTGGAACAGACTGCTTCTCTTACAGAGAAACGCATGTGAATTTCTGTTGAATGCTTGTAAGTAGCTTAAGGCACTTTCAAAGGAAAGTGATTTTCTCAGAAAGGACAGGATTTAGAAAATGAAGTAACACCCCATTCACTTCGCTCAATGAATTGAGTTGTTGTAAAAGACACCTTCTCTCTCATAGGAACGCATTTGGGTTTCCTGTGAATGCTTGTAAGTAGCTTAAGGCACTTTCAAAGGAAAGTGATTTTCTCTGAAACTGCAGCATTTAGAATGTGAAGGAACACTCCATTCACTTCGCACAGTGAATTGAAGTGTTGGATCAGACTGCTTCTCTTTCAGAGAAACAGATGTGAGTTTCTTGTGAATGCTTGTAAGTAGCTTAAGGCACTTTCAAAGCAAAGTGATTTTCTCTGAAAGGACAGCATTTAGAAAGTGAAGCAACACTCCATTCACTTCGCACAGTGAATTGAAGTGTTGGAACAGACTGCTTCTCTTTCAGAGAAACGCATGTGAATTTCTGTTGAATGCTTGTAAGTAGCTTAAGGCACTTTCAAAGGAAAGTGATTTTCTCTGAGAGGACATGATTTAGAAAGTGAAGAAACACTACATTCACTTCGCACAGTGAATTGACGTGTTGGAAAAGACAGCTTCCCTTTCAGAGAAACAGATGTGAGTTTCTTGTGAATGCTTGTAAGTAGCTTAAAGCACTTTCAAAGGAAAGTGATTTTCTCTGAAAAGACAGCATTTAGAAAGTGAAGCAACAGTCCATTCACTTCGCAGAGTGAATTGAAGTGTTGGAACAGACTGCTTCTCTTTCAGAGAAACGGATGTGAGTTTTTTGTGAATGCTTGTAAGTAGCTTAAGGCACTTTCGAAGTAAAGTGATTTTCTCTGAAAGGACAGCATTTGGAAAGGGAAGCAACACTCCATTCACTTCGCACAGTGAATTGAAGTGTTGGATCATACTGCTTCTCTTTCAGAGAAACAGATGTGAGTTTCTTGTGAATGCTTGTAAATAGCTTAAGGCACTTTCAAAGCAAAGTGATTTTCTCTGAAAGGACAGGATTTAGAATGTGAAGAAACACTCCATTCACTTCGCACAGTGAATTGAAGTGTTGGAGAAGACAGCTTTTCTTTCAGAGAAACAGATGTGAGTTTCTTGTGAATGCTAGTAAGTAGCTTAAGGCACTTTCAAAGGAAAGTGATTTTCTCTGAAAGGACAGCATTTAGAAAGTGAAGCAACACTCCATTCACTTCGCACAGTGAATTGAATTGTTGGAACAGAATGCTTCTCTTTCAGAGAAACGGATGTGAGTTTTTTGTGAATGCTGGTAAGAAGCTTAAGGCACTTTCATAGGAAAGTGATTTTCTCTGAAAGGACAGCATTTAGAAAGTGAAGCAACACTCCATTCACTTCGCACAGTCAATTGAAGTGTTGGAACAGACTGCTTCTCTTTTAGAGAAACGGATGTGAGTTTTTTGTGAATGCTTGAAAGTAGCTTAAGGCACTTTCAAAGCAAAGTGATTTTCTCTGAAGGACAGCATTTAGAAAGTGAAGGAACACTCCATTCACTTCGCACAGTGAACTGAAGTGTTGGAACAGACTGCTTCCCTTTCAGAGAAACAGATGTGAGTTTCTTGTGAATGCTTTTAAGTAGCTTAAGGTAGTTTCAAAGAGAGTGATTTTCTCTAAAAGGAGAGCATTTAGAAAATGAAGCAACACTCCATTCACTTCGCACAGTGAATGAAGTGTTGGAACAGACTGCTTCTCTTTCAGAGAAACGCATGTGAATTTCAGTTGAAATCTTGTAAGTGGCTTAAGGCACTTTCAAAGGAAAGTGATTTTCTCTGAAAGACAGCATTTGGAAAGGGAAGCAACACTCCATTCACTTCGCACAGTGAATTGAATTGTTGGAACAGAATGCTTCTCTTTCAGAGAAACGGATGTGAGTTTTTTGTGAATGTTTGTAAGTACCTTAAGGCACTTTCAAAGGAAAGTGATTTTCTCTGAAAGGACAGCATTTAGAAAGTGAAGCAACACTCCATTCACTTCGCACAGTGAATTGAAGTGTTGGAACAGACTACTTCTGTTTCAGAGAAACGCATGTGAATTTCTGTTGAATGCCTGTAAGTAGCTTAAGGCACTTTCAAAGGAAAGTGATTTTCTCTGAAAGGACAGTATTTAGAAAGTGAAGCAACACTCCATTCACTTCGTACAGTGAATTGAAGTGTTGGAACAGACTGCTTCTCTTACAGAGAAACGCATGTGAATTTCTGTTGAATGCTTGTAAGTAGCTTAAGGCACTTTCAAAGGAAAGTGATTTTCTCTGAAAGGACAGGATTTAGAAAATGAAGTAACACCCCATTCACTTCGCTCAATGAATTGAAGTGTTGTAAGAGACACCTTCTCTCTCATAGAAACGCATTTGGGTTTCCTGTGAATGCTTGTAAGTAGCTTAAGGCACTTTCAAAGGAAAGTGATTTTCTCTGAAACTGCAGCATTTAGAATGTGAAGGAACACTCCATTCACTTCGCACAGTGAATTGAGGTGTTGGATCAGACTGCTTCTCTTTCAGAGAAACAGATGTGAGTTTCTTGTGAATGCTTGTAAGGAGCTTAAGGCACTTTCAAAGCAAAGTGATTTTCTCTGAAAGGACAGCATTTAGAAAGTGAAGCAACACTCCATTCACTTCGCATAGTGAATTGAATTTTTGGAACAGAATGCTTCTCTTTCAGAGAAACGGATGTGAGCTTTATGTGAATGTTTGTAAGTAGCTTAAGGCACTTTCAAAGGAAAGTGATATTCTCTGAAAGGACAGCATTTATAAAGTGAAGCAACACTCCATTCACTTCGCACAGTGAATTGAAATGTTGGAACAGACTACTTCTATTTCAGAGAAACGCATGTGAATTTCTTTGAATGCTTGTAAGTAGCTTAAGGCACTTTCAAAGGAAAGTGATTTTCTCTGAAAGGACAGCATTTAGAAAGTGAAGCAACACTCCTTTCACTTCGCACAGTGAATTGAAGTGTTGGAACAGACTGCTTCTCTTTTAGAGAAACGGATGTGAGTTTTTTGTGAATGCTTGAAAGTAGCTTAAGGCACTTTCAAAGCAAAGTGATTTTCTCTGAGGGACAGCATTTATAATGTGAAGGAACACTCCATTCACTTCGCACAGTGAATTGAAGTGTTGGAACAGACTGCTTCTCTTTCACAGAAACAGATGTGAGTTTCTTGTGAATGCTTTTAAGTAGCTTAAGGTAGTTTCAAAGAGAGTGATTTTCTCTAAAAGGAGAGCATTTAGAAAGTGAAGCAACACTCCATTCACTTCGCACAGTGAATTGAAGTGTTGAAACAGACTGCTTCTCTTTCAGAGAAACGCATGTGAATTTCTGTTGAAATCTTGTAAGTGGCTTAAGGCACTTTCAAAGGAAAGTGATTTTCTCTGAAAGGACAGTATTTAGAAAGTGAAGCAACACTCCATTCACTTCGTACAGTGAATTGAAGTGTTGGAACAGACTGCTTCTCTTACAGAGAAACGCATGTGAATTTCTGTTGAATGCTTGTAAGTAGCTTAAGGCACTTTCAAAGGAAAGTGATTTTCTCTGAAAGGACAGGATTTAGAAAATGAAGTAACACCCCATTCACTTCGCTCAATGAATTGAAGTGTTGTAAGAGACACCTTCTCTCTCATAGAAACGCATTTGGGTTTCCTGTGAATGCTTGTAAGTAGCTTAAGGCACTTTCAAAGGAAAGTGATTTTCTCTGAAACTGCAGCATTTAGAATGTGAAGGAACACTCCATTCACTTCGCACAGTGAATTGAGGTGTGGGATCAGACTGCTTCTCTTTCAGAGAAACAGATGTGAGTTTCTTGTGAATGCTTGTAAGGAGCTTAAGGCACTTTCAAAGCAAAGTGATTTTCTCTGAAAGGACAGCATTTAGAAAGTGAAGCAACACTCCATTCACTTCGCATAGTGAATTGAATTTTTGGAACAGAATGCTTCTCTTTCAGAGAAACGGATGTGAGCTTTATGTGAATGTTTGTAAGTAGCTTAAGGCACTTTCAAAGGAAAGTGATATTCTCTGAAAGGACAGCATTTATAAAGTGAAGCAACACTCCATTCACTTCGCACAGTGAATTGAAGTGTTGGAACAGACTACTTCTATTTCAGAGAAACGCATGTGAATTTCTTTGAATGCTTGTAAGTAGCTTAAGGCACTTTCAAAGGAAAGTGATTTTCTCTGAAAGGACAGCATTTAGAAAGTGAAGCAACACTCCTTTCACTTCGCACAGTGAATTGAAGTGTTGGAACAGACTGCTTCTCTTTTAGAGAAACGGATGTGAGTTTTTTGTGAATGCTTGAAAGTAGCTTAAGGCACTTTCAAAGCAAAGTGATTTGCTCTGAGGGACAGCATTTATAATGTGAAGGAACACTCCATTCACTTCGCACAGTGAATTGAAGTGTTGGAACAGACTGCTTCTCTTTCACAGAAACAGATGTGAGTTTCTTGTGAATGATTTTAAGTAGCTTAAGGTAGTTTCAAAGAGAGTGATTTTCTCTAAAAGGAGAGCATTTAGAAAGTGAAGCAACACTCCATTCACTTCGCACAGTGAATTGAAGTGTTGAAACAGACTGCTTCTCTTTCAGAGAAACGCATGTGAATTTCTGTTGAAATCTTGTAAGTGGCTTAAGGCACTTTCAAAGGAAAGTGATTTTCTCTGAAAGGACAGCATTTGGAAAGGGAAGCAACACTCCATTCACTTCGCACAGTGAATTTAAGTGTTGCAACAGACAGCTTCTCTTTCATAGAAACGCATTTGAGTTTCCTATGAATGCTTGTAAGTAGCTTAAGGCACTATCAAAGGAAAGTGATTTTCTCTGAAAGGACAGCATTTAGAAAGTGAAGCAACACTCCATTCACTTCGCACAGTGAACTGAAGTGTTGGAACAGACTGCTTCTCTTTTAGAGAAACGGATGTGAGTTTTTCGTGAATGCTTGAAAGTAGCTTAAGCCACTTTCAAAGGAAAGTGATTTTCTCTGAAACTACAGCATTTAGAATGTGAAGCAACACTCCATTCACTTCGCACAGCGAATTGAAGAGTTGGAACAGACTGCTTCTCTTTCAGAGAAACGAATGTGAGTTTTTTGTGAATGTTTGTAAGTAGCTTAAGGCACTTTCAAAGCAAAGTGATTTTCTCTGAAAGGACAGCATTTAGAAAGTGAAGCAACACTCCATTCACTTCGCACAGTGAATTGAAGTGTTGGAACAGACTGCTTCTCTTTCAGAGAAACGCATGTGAATTTCTGTTGAATGCTTGTAAGTAGCTTAAGGCACTTTCAAAGGAAAGTGATTTTCTCTGAAAGGACAGGATTTAGAAAGTGAAGAAACACTCCATTCACTTCGCACAGTTAATTGAAGTGTTGGTAAAGAAAGCTTCTCTTTCAGAGAAACAGATGTGAGTTTCTTGTGAATGCTTGTAAGTAGCTTAAGGCACTTTAAAAGGAAAGTGATTTTCTCTGAAAGGACAACATTTAGAATGTGAAGGAACACTCCATTCACTTCGCACAGTGAATTGAAGTGTTGGAAAAGACTGCTTCTCTTTCAGAGAAACAGATGTGAGTTTCTTGTGAATGCTTTTAAGTAGCTTAAGGTAGTTTAAAAGAGTGATTTTCTCTAAAAGGAGAGCATTTAGAAAGTGAAGCAACACTCCATTCACTTCGCACAGTGAATTGAAGTGTTGGAACAGACTTCTTCTCTTTCAGAGAAACGCATGTGAATTTCTGTTGAAATCTTGTAAGTGGCTTAAGGCACTTTCAAAGGAAATTGATTTTCTCTGAAAGGACAGCATTTGGAAAGGGAAGCAACACTCCATTCACTTCGCACAGTGAATTTAAGTGTTGCAACAGACAGCTTCTTTTTCATAGAAACGCATTTGAGTTTCCTATGAATGCTTGTAAGTAGCTTAAGGCACTATAAAAGGAAAGTGATTTTCTCTGAAAGGACAGCATTTAGAAAGTGAAGCAACACTCCATTCACTTCGTACAGTGAACTGAAGTGTTGGATCAGACTGCTTCTCTTTAAGAGAAACGCATGTGAGTTTTTTGTGAATGCTTGAAAGTAGCTTAAGGCACTTTCAAAGCAAAATGATTTTCTCTGAGGGACAGCATTTAGAATGTGAAGGAACACTCCATTCACTTCGCACAGTGAATTGAAGTGTTGGAACAGACTGCTTCTCTTTCAGAGAAACAGATGTGAGTTTCTTGTGAATGCTTTTAAGTAGCTTAAGGTAGTTTCAAAGAGAGTGATTTTCTCTAAAAGGAGAGCATTTAGAAAGTGAAGCAACACTCCATTCACTTCGCACAGTGAATTGAAGTGTTGGAACAGACGGCTTCTCTTTCAGAGAATCGCATGTGAATTTCTGTTGAAATCTTGTAAGCGGCTTAAGACACTTTCAAAGGAAAGTGATTTTCTCTGAAAGGACAGCATTTGGAAAGGGAGGCAACACTCCATTCACTGCGCACAGTGAATTTAAGTGTTGCAACAGACAGCTTCTCTTTCATAGAAACGCATTTGAGTTTCCTATGAATGCTTATAAGTAGCTTAAGGCACTTTCAAAGTAAAGTGATTTTCTCTGAAAGGACAGCATTTAGAAAGTGAAGCAACACTCCATTCACTTCGCACAGTGAACTGAAGTGTTGGAACAGACTGCTTCTCTTTTAGAGAAACGGATGTGAGTTTTTTTGTGAATACTTGAAAGTAGCTTAAGGCACTTTCAAAGGAAAGTGATTTTCTCTGAAACTACAGCATTTAGAATGTGAAGGAACACTCCATTCACTTCGCACAGTGAACTGAAGTGTTGGAACAGACTGCTTCTCTTTCAGAAAAATGCATGTGAGTTTCTGGTGTATGTTTGTAAGTCGCTTAAGGCACTTTCAAAGGAATGTGATTTTCTCTGAAAGGACAGCATTTAGAAAGTGAAGCAACACTCCATTCACTTCGCACAGTGAATTGAAGTGTAGGAACAAACTGCTTCTCTTACAGAGAAACAGATGTGAGTTTCTTGTGAATGCTTTTAAGTAGCTTAAGGTAGTTTCAAAGAGAGTGATTTTCTCTAAAAGGAGAGCATTTAGAAAGTGAAGCAACACTCCATTCACTTCGCACAGTGAATTGAAGAGTTGGAACAGACTGCTTCTCTTTCAGAGAAACGAATGTGAGTTTTTTGTGAATGTTTGTAAGTAGCTTAAGGCACTTTCAAAGCAAAGTGATTTTCTCTGAAAGGACAGCATTTAGAAAGTGAAGCAACACTCCATTCACTTCGCACAGTGAATTGAAGTGTTGGAACAGACTGCTTCTCTTTCAGAGAAACGCATGTGAATTTCTGTTGAATGCTTGTAAGTAGCTTAAGGCACTTTCAAAGGAAAGTGATTTTCTCTGAGAGGACATGATTTAGAAAGTGAAGAAACACTACATTCACTTCGCACAGTGAATTGACGTGTTGGAAAAGACAGCTTCCCTTTCAGAGAAACAGATGTGAGTTTCTTGTGAATGCTTGTAAGTAGCTTAAAGCACTTTCAAAGGAAAGTGATTTTCTCTGAAAAGACAGCATTTAGAAAGTGAAGCAACAGTCCATTCACTTCGCAGAGTGAATTGAAGTGTTGGAACAGACTGCTTCTCTTTCAGAGAAACGGATGTGAGTTTTTTGTGAATGCTTGTAAGTAGCTTAAGGCACTTTCGAAGTAAAGTGATTTTCTCTGAAAGGACAGCATTTGGAAAGGGAAGCAACACTCCATTCACTTCGCACAGTGAATTGAAGTGTTGGATCATACTGCTTCTCTTTCAGAGAAACAGATGTGAGTTTCTTGTGAATGCTTGTAAATAGCTTAAGGCACTTTCAAAGCAAAGTGATTTTCTCTGAAAGGACAGGATTTAGAATGTGAAGAAACACTCCATTCACTTCGCACAGTGAATTGAAGTGTTGGAGAAGACAGCTTTTCTTTCAGAGAAACAGATGTGAGTTTCTTGTGAATGCTAGTAAGTAGCTTAAGGCACTTTCAAAGGAAAGTGATTTTCTCTGAAAGGACAGCATTTAGAAAGTGAAGCAACACTCCATTCACTTCGCACAGTGAATTGAATTGTTGGAACAGAATGCTTCTCTTTCAGAGAAACGGATGTGAGTTTTTTGTGAATGCTGGTAAGAAGCTTAAGGCACTTTCATAGGAAAGTGATTTTCTCTGAAAGGACAGCATTTAGAAAGTGAAGCAACACTCCATTCACTTCGCACAGTCAATTGAAGTGTTGGAACAGACTGCTTCTCTTTTAGAGAAACGGATGTGAGTCTTTTGTGAATGCTTGAAAGTAGCTTAAGGCACTTTCAAAGCAAAGTGATTTTCTCTGAAGGACAGCATTTAGAAAGTGAAGGAACACTCCATTCACTTCGCACAGTGAACTGAAGTGTTGGAACAGACTGCTTCCCTTTCAGAGAAACAGATGTGAGTTTCTTGTGAATGCTTTTAAGTAGCTTAAGGTAGTTTCAAAGAGAGTGATTTTCTCTAAAAGGAGAGCATTTAGAAAATGAAGCAACACTCCATTCACTTCGCACAGTGAATGAAGTGTTGGAACAGACTGCTTCTCTTTCAGAGAAACGCATGTGAATTTCAGTTGAAATCTTGTAAGTGGCTTAAGGCACTTTCAAAGGAAAGTGATTTTCTCTGAAAGACAGCATTTGGAAAGGGAAGCAACACTCCATTCACTTCGCACAGTGAATTGAATTGTTGGAACAGAATGCTTCTCTTTCAGAGAAACGGATGTGAGTTTTTTGTGAATGTTTGTAAGTACCTTAAGGCACTTTCAAAGGAAAGTGATTTTCTCTGAAAGGACAGCATTTAGAAAGTGAAGCAACACTCCATTCACTTCGCACAGTGAATTGAAGTGTTGGAACAGACTACTTCTGTTTCAGAGAAACGCATGTGAATTTCTGTTGAATGCCTGTAAGTAGCTTAAGGCACTTTCAAAGGAAAGTGATTTTCTCTGAAAGGACAGTATTTAGAAAGTGAAGCAACACTCCATTCACTTCGTACAGTGAATTGAAGTGTTGGAACAGACTGCTTCTCTTACAGAGAAACGCATGTGAATTTCTGTTGAATGCTTGTAAGTAGCTTAAGGCACTTTCAAAGGAAAGTGATTTTCTCTGAAAGGACAGGATTTAGAAAATGAAGTAACACCCCATTCACTTCGCTCAATGAATTGAAGTGTTGTAAGAGACACCTTCTCTCTCATAGAAACGCATTTGGGTTTCCTGTGAATGCTTGTAAGTAGCTTAAGGCACTTTCAAAGGAAAGTGATTTTCTCTGAAACTGCAGCATTTAGAATGTGAAGGAACACTCCATTCACTTCGCACAGTGAATTGAGGTGTTGGATCAGACTGCTTCTCTTTCAGAGAAACAGATGTGAGTTTCTTGTGAATGCTTGTAAGGAGCTTAAGGCACTTTCAAAGCAAAGTGATTTTCTCTGAAAGGACAGCATTTAGAAAGTGAAGCAACACTCCATTCACTTCGCATAGTGAATTGAATTTTTGGAACAGAATGCTTCTCTTTCAGAGAAACGGATGTGAGCTTTATGTGAATGTTTGTAAGTAGCTTAAGGCACTTTCAAAGGAAAGTGATATTCTCTGAAAGGACAGCATTTATAAAGTGAAGCAACACTCCATTCACTTCGCACAGTGAATTGAAGTGTTGGAACAGACTACTTCTATTTCAGAGAAACGCATGTGAATTTCTTTGAATGCTTGTAAGTAGCTTAAGGCACTTTCAAAGGAAAGTGATTTTCTCTGAAAGGACAGCATTTAGAAAGTGAAGCAACACTCCTTTCACTTCGCACAGTGAATTGAAGTGTTGGAACAGACTGCTTCTCTTTTAGAGAAACGGATGTGAGTTTTTTGTGAATGCTTGAAAGTAGCTTAAGGCACTTTCAAAGCAAAGTGATTTTCTCTGAGGGACAGCATTTATAATGTGAAGGAACACTCCATTCACTTCGCACAGTGAATTGAAGTGTTGGAACAGACTGCTTCTCTTTCACAGAAACAGATGTGAGTTTCTTGTGAATGCTTTTAAGTAGCTTAAGGTAGTTTCAAAGAGAGTGATTTTCTCTAAAAGGAGAGCATTTAGAAAGTGAAGCAACACTCCATTCACTTCGCACAGTGAATTGAAGTGTTGAAACAGACTGCTTCTCTTTCAGAGAAACGCATGTGAATTTCTGTTGAAATCTTGTAAGTGGCTTAAGGCACTTTCAAAGGAAAGTGATTTTCTCTGAAAGGACAGCATTTGGAAAGGGAAGCAACACTCCATTCACTTCGCACAGTGAATTTAAGTGTTGCAACAGACAGCTTCTCTTTCATAGAAACGCATTTGAGTTTCCTATGAATGCTTGTAAGTAGCTTAAGGCACTATCAAAGGAAAGTGATTTTCTCTGAAAGGACAGCATTTAGAAAGTGAAGCAACACTCCATTCACTTCGCACAGTGAACTGAAGTGTTGGAACAGACTGCTTCTCTTTTAGAGAAACGGATGTGAGTTTTTCGTGAATGCTTGAAAGTAGCTTAAGGCACTTTCAAAGGAAAGTGATTTTCTCTGAAACTACAGCATTTAGAATGTGAAGCAACACTCCATTCACTTCGCACAGCGAATTGAAGAGTTGGAACAGACTGCTTCTCTTTCAGAGAAACGAATGTGAGTTTTTTGTGAATGTTTGTAAGTAGCTTAAGGCACTTTCAAAGCAAAGTGATTTTCTCTGAAAGGACAGCATTTAGAAAGTGAAGCAACACTCCATTCACTTCGCACAGTGAATTGAAGTGTTGGAACAGACTGCTTCTCTTTCAGAGAAACGCATGTGAATTTCTGTTGAATGCTTGTAAGTAGCTTAAGGCACTTTCAAAGGAAAGTGATTTTCTCTGAAAGGACAGGATTTAGAAAGTGAAGAAACACTCCATTCACTTCGCACAGTTAATTGAAGTGTTGGTAAAGAAAGCTTCTCTTTCAGAGAAACAGATGTGAGTTTCTTGTGAATGCTTGTAAGTAGCTTAAGGCACTTTAAAAGGAAAGTGATTTTCTCTGAAAGGACAGCATTTAGAATGTGAAGGAACACTCCATTCACTTCGCACAGTGAATTGAAGTGTTGGAAAAGACTGCTTCTCTTTCAGAGAAACAGATGTGAGTTTCTTGTGAATGCTTTTAAGTAGCTTAAGGTAGTTTAAAAGAGTGATTTTCTCTAAAAGGAGAGCATTTAGAAAGTGAAGCAACACTCCATTCACTTCGCACAGTGAATTGAAGTGTTGGAACAGACTTCTTCTCTTTCAGAGAAACGCATGTGAATTTCTGTTGAAATCTTGTAAGTGGCTTAAGGCACTTTCAAAGGAAATTGATTTTCTCTGAAAGGACAGCATTTGGAAAGGGAAGCAACACTCCATTCACTTCGCACAGTGAATTTAAGTGTTGCAACAGACAGCTTCTTTTTCATAGAAACGCATTTGAGTTTCCTATGAATGCTTGTAAGTAGCTTAAGGCACTATAAAAGGAAAGTGATTTTCTCTGAAAGGACAGCATTTAGAAAGTGAAGCAACACTCCATTCACTTCGTACAGTGAACTGAAGTGTTGGATCAGACTGCTTCTCTTTAAGAGAAACGCATGTGAGTTTTTTGTGAATGCTTGAAAGTAGCTTAAGGCACTTTCAAAGCAAAATGATTTTCTCTGAGGGACAGCATTTAGAATGTGAAGGAACACTCCATTCACTTCGCACAGTGAATTGAAGTGTTGGAACAGACTGCTTCTCTTTCAGAGAAACAGATGTGAGTTTCTTGTGAATGCTTTTAAGTAGCTTAAGGTAGTTTCAAAGAGAGTGATTTTCTCTAAAAGGAGAGCATTTAGAAAGTGAAGCAACACTCCATTCACTTCGCACAGTGAATTGAAGTGTTGGAACAGACGGCTTCTCTTTCAGAGAATCGCATGTGAATTTCTGTTGAAATCTTGTAAGCGGCTTAAGACACTTTCAAAGGAAAGTGATTTTCTCTGAAAGGACAGCATTTGGAAAGGGAGGCAACACTCCATTCACTGCGCACAGTGAATTTAAGTGTTGCAACAGACAGCTTCTCTTTCATAGAAACGCATTTGAGTTTCCTATGAATGCTTATAAGTAGCTTAAGGCACTTTCAAAGTAAAGTGATTTTCTCTGAAAGGACAGCATTTAGAAAGTGAAGCAACACTCCATTCACTTCGCACAGTGAACTGAAGTGTTGGAACAGACTGCTTCTCTTTTAGAGAAACGGATGTGAGTTTTTTTGTGAATACTTGAAAGTAGCTTAAGGCACTTTCAAAGGAAAGTGATTTTCTCTGAAACTACAGCATTTAGAATGTGAAGGAACACTCCATTCACTTCGCACAGTGAACTGAAGTGTTGGAACAGACTGCTTCTCTTTCAGAAAAATGCATGTGAGTTTCTGGTGTATGTTTGTAAGTCGCTTAAGGCACTTTCAAAGGAATGTGATTTTCTCTGAAAGGACAGCATTTAGAAAGTGAAGCAACACTCCATTCACTTCGCACAGTGAATTGAAGTGTAGGAACAAACTGCTTCTCTTACAGAGAAACAGATGTGAGTTTCTTGTGAATGCTTTTAAGTAGCTTAAGGTAGTTTCAAAGAGAGTGATTTTCTCTAAAAGGAGAGCATTTAGAAAGTGAAGCAACACTCCATTCACTTCGCACAGTGAATTGAAGAGTTGGAACAGACTGCTTCTCTTTCAGAGAAACGAATGTGAGTTTTTTGTGAATGTTTGTAAGTAGCTTAAGGCACTTTCAAAGCAAAGTGATTTTCTCTGAAAGGACAGCATTTAGAAAGTGAAGCAACACTCCATTCACTTCGCACAGTGAATTGAAGTGTTGGAACAGACTGCTTCTCTTTCAGAGAAACGCATGTGAATTTCTGTTGAATGCTTGTAAGTAGCTTAAGGCACTTTCAAAGGAAAGTGATTTTCTCTGAAAGGACAGGATTTAGAAAGTGAAGAAACACTCCATTCACTTCGCACAGTGAATTGAAGTGTTGGAAAAGAAAGCTTCTCTTTCAGAGAAACAGATGTGAGTTTCTTGTGAATGCTTGTAAGTAGCTTAAGGCACTTTCAAAGGAAAGTGATTTTCTCTGAAAGGACAGCATTTAGAATGTGAAGGAACACTCCATTCACTTCGCACAGTGAATTGAAGTTTTGGAACAGACTGCTTCTCTTTCAGAGAAACAGATGTGAGTTTCTTGTGAATGCTTTTAAGTAGCTTGAGGTAGTTTAAAAGAGAGTGATTTTCTCCAAAAGGGGAGCATTTAGAAAGTGAAGCAACACTCCATTCACTTCGCACAGTGAATTGAAGTGTTGGAACAGACTGCTTCTCTTTCAGAAAAATGCATGTGAGTTTCTGGTGAATGTTTGTAAGTCGCTTAAGGCACTTTCAAAGTAATGTGATTTTCTCTGAAAGGACAGCATTTAGAAAGTGAAGCAACACTCCATTCACTTCGCACAGTGAATTGAAGTGTTGGAACAAACTGCTTCTCTTTCAGAGAAATAGATGTGAGTTTCTTGTGAATGCTTTTAAGTAGCTTAAGGTAGTTTCAAAGAGAGTGATTTTCTCTAAAAAGAGAGCATTTAGAAAGTGAAGCAACACTCCATTCACTTCGCATAGTGAATTTAAGTGTTGGAACAGACTGCTTCTCCTTTAGAGAAACGGATGTGAGTTTTTTGGGAATGCTTGAAAGTAGCTTAAGGCACTTTCAAAGGAAAGTGATTTTCTCTGAAAATACAGCATTTAGAATGTGAAGCAACACTCCATTCACTTCGCACAATGAATTGAAGTGTTGGAACAGACTGCTTCTCTTTCAGAGAAACGCATGTGAATTTCTGTTGAATGCTTGTAAGTAGCTTTAGGCACTTTCAAAGGAATGTGATTTTCTCTGAAAGGACAGAATTTAGAAAGTGAAGCAACACCCCATTCACTTCGCACAGTGAATTGAAGTGTTGGAAAAGACAGCTTCGCTCTCATAGAAACGCATATGAGTTTCCTGTGAATGCTTGTAAGTTGCTTAAGGCACTTTCAAAGCAAAGTGATTTTCTCTGAAACTGCAGCATTTAGAATGTGAAGGAACACTCCATTCACTTCGCACAGTGAATTGAAGTGTTGGATCAGACTGCTTCTCTTTCAGAGAAACAGATGTGAGTTTCTTGTGAATGCTTGTAAGTAGCTTCAGGCACTCTCAAAGCAAAGTGATTTTCTCTGAAAGGACAGGATTTAGAATGTGAAGAAACACTCCATTCACTTCGCACAGTGAATTGAAGTGTTGGAAAAGACAGCTTCTCTTTCAGAGAAACAGATGTGAGTTTCTTGTGAATGGTTGTAAGTAGCTTAAGGCACTTTCAAAGGGAAGTGATTTTCTCTGAAGGGACAGCATTTAGAAAGTGAAGCAACACTCCATTCACTTCGCACAGTGAATTCAAGTGTTGGAACAGAATGCTTCTCTTTCAGAGAAATGGATGTGAGTTTTTTGTGAATGCTTGAAAGTAGCTTAAGGCACTTTCAAACAAAGTGATTTTCTCTGAAGGACAGCATTTAGAATGTGAAGGAACACTCCATTCACTTCGCACAGTGAATTGAAGTGTTGGAACAGACTGCTTCTCTTTCAGAGAAACAAATGTGAGTTTCTTGTGAATGCTTTTAAGTAGCTTAAGGTTGTTTAAAAGAGAGTGATTTTCTCTAAAAGTATAGCATTTAGAAAGTGAAGCAACACTCCATTCACTTCGCACAGTGAATTGAAGTGTTGGAACAGACTGCTTCTCTTTCAGAGAAACGCACGTGAATTTCTGTTGAAATCTTGTAAGTGGCTTAAGGCACTTTCAAAGGAAATTGATTTTCTCTGAAAGGACAGCATTTGGAAAGGGAAGCAACACTCCATTCACTTCGCACAGTGAATTTAAGTGTTGCAACAGACAGCTTCTCTTTCATAGAAACGCATTTGAGTTTCCTATGAATGCTTGTAAGTAGCTTAAGGCACTATCAAAGGAAAGTGATTTTCTCTGAAAGGAGAGCATTTAGAAAGTGAAGCAACACTCCATTCACTTCGCACAGTGAACTGAAGTGTTGGAACAGACTGCTTCTCTTTTAGAAAAACGGATGTGAGTTTTTTGTGAATGCTTGAAAGTAGCTTAAGGCACTTTCAAAGGAAAGTGATTTTCTCTGAAACTACAGCATTTAAAATGTGAAGCAACACTCCATTCACTTCGCACAGTGAATTGAAGAGTTGGAACAGACTGCTTCTCTTTCAGAGAAACGAATGTGAGTTTTTTGTGAATGTTTGTAAGTAGCTTAAGGCACTTTCAAAGCAAAGTGATTTTCTCTGAAAGGACAGCATTTAGAAAGTGAAGCAACACTTCATTCACTTCGCACAGTGAATTGAAGAGTTGGAACAGACTGCTTCTCTTTCAGAGAAACGGATGTGAGTTTTTTGTGAATGCTTGTAAGTAGCTTAAGGCACTTTCAAAACAAAGTGATTTTCTCTGAAAGGACAGCATTTAGAAAGTGAAGCAACACTCCATTCACTTCGCACAGTGAATTGAAGTGTTGGAACAGACTGCTTCTCTTTCAGAGAAATGCATGAGAATTTCTGTTGAATGCTTGTAAGTAGCTTAAGGCACTTTCAAAGGAAAGTGATTTTCTCTGAAAGGACAGGATTTAAAAAGTGAAGAAACACTCCATTCACTTCGCACAGTGAATTGAAGTGTTGGAACAGACTGCTTCTCTTTCAGAGAAACGCATGTGAGTTTTTTGTGAATGCTTGAAAGTAGCTTAAGGCACTTTCAAAGGAAAGTGATTTTCTCTGAAAGGACAGCATTTGGAAAGGGAAGCAACACTCCATTCACTTTGCACAGTGAATTTAAGTGTTGCAACAGACAGCTTCTCTTTCATAGAAACGCAATTGAGTTTCCTATAAATGCTTGTAAGTAGCTTAAGGCACTATCAAAGGAAAGTGATTTTCTCTGAAAGGACAGCATTTAGAAAGTGAAGCAACACTCCATTCACTTCGCACAGTGAACTGAAGTGTTGGAACAGACTGCTTCTCTTTTAGAGAAACGGATGTGAGTTTTTTGTGAATGCTTGAAAGTAGCTTAAGGCACTTTCAAAGGAAAGTGATTTTCTCTGAAACTACAGCATTTAGAATGTGAAGCAACACTCCATTCACTTTGCACAGTGAATTGAAGAGTTGGAACAGACTGCTTCTCTTTCAGAGAAACGAATGTGAGTTTCTTGTGAATGCTTTTAAGTAGCTTAAGGTTGTTTAAAAGAGAGTGATTTTCTCTAAAAGTATAGCATTTAGAAAGTGAAGCAACACTCCATTCACTTCGCACAGTGAATTGAAGTGTTGGAACAGACTGCTTCTCTTTCAGAGAAACGCACGTGAATTTCTGTTGAAATCTTGTAAGTGGCTTAAGGCACTTTCAAAGGAAATTGATTTTCTCTGAAAGGACAGCATTTGGAAAGGGAAGCAACACTCCATTCACTTCGCACAGTGAATTTAAGTGTTGCAACAGACAGCTTCTCTTTCATAGAAACGCATTTGAGTTTCCTATGAATGCTTGTAAGTAGCTTAAGGCACTATCAAAGGAAAGTGATTTTCTCTGAAAGGAGAGCATTTAGAAAGTGAAGCAACACTCCATTCACTTCGCACAGTGAACTGAAGTGTTGGAACAGACTGCTTCTCTTTTAGAAAAACGGATGTGAGTTTTTTGTGAATGCTTGAAAGTAGCTTAAGGCACTTTCAAAGGAAAGTGATTTTCTCTGAAACTACAGCATTTAAAATGTGAAGCAACACTCCATTCACTTCGCACAGTGAATTGAAGAGTTGGAACAGACTGCTTCTCTTTCAGAGAAACGAATGTGAGTTTTTTGTGAATGTTTGTAAGTAGCTTAAGGCACTTTCAAAGCAAAGTGATTTTCTCTGAAAGGACAGCATTTAGAAAGTGAAGCAACACTTCATTCACTTCGCACAGTGAATTGAAGAGTTGGAACAGACTGCTTCTCTTTCAGAGAAACGGATGTGAGTTTTTTGTGAATGCTTGTAAGTAGCTTAAGGCACTTTCAAAACAAAGTGATTTTCTCTGAAAGGACATCATTTAGAAAGTGAAGCAACACTCCATTCACTTCGCACAGTGAATTGAAGTGTTGGAACAGACTGCTTCTCTTTCAGAGAAATGCATGAGAATTTCTGTTGAATGCTTGTAAGTAGCTTAAGGCACTTTCAAAGGAAAGTGATTTTCTCTGAAAGGACAGGATTTAAAAAGTGAAGAAACACTCCATTCACTTCGCACAGTGAATTGAAGTGTTGGAACAGACTGCTTCTCTTTAAGAGAAACGCATGTGAGTTTTTTGTGAATGCTTGAAAGTAGCTTAAGGCACTTTCAAAGGAAAGTGATTTTCTCTGAAAGGACAGCATTTGGAAAGGGAAGCAACACTCCATTCACTTTGCACAGTGAATTTAAGTGTTGCAACAGACAGCTTCTCTTTCATAGAAACGCATTTGAGTTTCCTATAAATGCTTGTAAGTAGCTTAAGGCACTATCAAAGGAAAGTGATTTTCTCTGAAAGGACAGCATTTAGAAAGTGAAGCAACACTCCATTCACTTCGCACAGTGAACTGAAGTGTTGGAACAGACTGCTTCTCTTTTAGAGAAACGGATGTGAGTTTTTTGTGAATGCTTGAAAGTAGCTTAAGGCACTTTCAAAGGAAAGTGATTTTCTCTGAAACTACAGCATTTAGAATGTGAAGCAACACTCCATTCACTTCGCAGAGTGAATTGAAGAGTTGGAACAGACTGCTTCTCTTTCAGAGAAACGAATGTGAGTTTTTTGTGAATGTTTGTAAGTAGCTTAAGGCACTTTCAAAGCAAAGTGATTTTCTCTGAAAGGACAGGATTTAGAAAGTGAAGAAACACTCCATTCACTTCGCACAGTGAATTGAAGTGTTGGAAAAGAAAGCTTCTCTTTCAGAGAAACAGATGTGAGTTTCTTGTGAATGCTTGTAAGTAGCTTAAGGCACTTTCAAAGGAAAGTGATTTTCTCTGAAAGGACAGCATTTAGAATGTGAAGGAACACTCCATTCACTTCGCACAGTGAATTGAAGTGTTGGAACAGACTGCTTCTCTTTCAGAGAAACAGATGTGAGTTTCTTGTGAATGCTTTTAAGTAGCTTAAGGTAGTTTAAAAGAGAGTGTTTTTCTCTAAAAGGAGAGCATTTAGAAAGTGAAGCAACACTCAATTCACTTCGCACAGTGAATTGAAGTGTTGGAACAGACTGCTTCTCTTTCAGAGAAACGCATGTGAATTTCTGTTGAAATCTTGTAAGTGGCTTAAGGCACTTTCAAAGGAAATTGATTTTCTCTGAAAGGACAGCATTTGGAAAAGTAAGCAACACTCCATTCACTTCGCACAGTGAATTGAAGTGTTGCAACAGACAGCTTCTCTTTCATAGAAACGCATTTGAGTTTCCTATGAATGCTTGTAAGTAGCTTAAGGCACTATAAAAGGAAAGTGATTTTCTCTGAAAGGACAGCATTTAGAAAGCGAAGCAACACTCCATTCACTTCGCACAATGAACTGTAGTGTTGGATCAGACTGCTTCTCTTTAAGAGAAACGCATGTGAGTTTTTTGTGAATGCTTGAAAGTAGCTTAAGGCACTTTCAAAGCAAAATGATTTTCTCTGAGGGACAGCATTTAGAATGTGAAGGAACACTCCATTTACTTCGCACAGTGAATTGAAGTGTTGGAACAGACTGCTTCTCTTTCAGAGAAACAGATGTGAGTTTCTTGTGAATGCTTTTAAGTAGCTTAAGGTAGTTTAAAAGAGAGTGATTTTCTCTAAAAGGAGAGCATTTAGAAAGTGAAGCAACACTCCATTCACTTCGCACAGTGAATTGAAGTGTTGGAACAGACGGCTTTTCTTTCAAAGAAACACATGTGAATTTCTGTTGAAATCTTGTAAGTGGCTTTAGGCACTTTCAAAGGAAAGTGATTTTCTCTGAAAGGACAGCATTTGGAAAAGGAGGCAACACTCCATTCACTTCGCACAGTGAATTTAAGTGTTGCAACAGACAGCTTCTCTTTCATAGAAACGCATTTCAGTTTCCTATGAATGCTTGTAAGTAGCTTAAGGCACTCTCAAAGGAAAGTGATTTTCTCTGAAAGGACAGCATTTAGAAAGTGAAGCAACACTCCATTCACTTCGCACAGTGAACTGAAGTGTTGGAACAAACTGCTTCTCTTTCAGAGAAACAGATGTGAGTTTCTTGTGAATGCTTATAAGTAGCTTAAGGTAGTTTCAAAGAGAGTGATTTTCTCCAAAAGGAGAGCATTTAGAAAGTGAAGCAACAATCCATTCACTTCGCACAGTGAATTGAAGTGTTGGAACAGACTGCTTTTCCTTTAGAGAAACGGATGTGAGTTTTTTGGGAATGCTTGAAAGTAGCTTAAGGCACTTTCAAAGGAAAGTGATTTTCTCTGAAAATACAGCATTTAGAATGTGAAGCAACACTCCATTCACTTAGCACAGTGAATTGAAGTGTTGGAACAGACTGCTTCTCTTTCAGAGAAACGCATGTGAATTTCTGTTGAATGCTTGTAAGTAGCTTTAGGCACTTTCAAAGGAATGTGATTTTCTCTGAAAGGACAGGATTTAGAAAGTGAAGCAACACCCCATTCACTTCGCACAGTGAATTGAAGTGTTGGAAAAGACAGCTTCGCTCTCATAGAAACGCATTTGAGTTTCCTGTGAATGCTTGTAAGTTGCTTAAGGCACTTTCAAAGAAAAGTGATTTTCTCTGAAACTGCAGCATTTAGAATGTGAAGGAACACTCCATTCACTTCGCACAGTGAATTGAAGTGTTGGATCAGACTGCTTCTCTTTCAGAGAAACAGATGTGAGTTTCTTGTGAATGCTTGTAAGTAGCTTCAGGCACTCTCAAAGCAAAGTGATTTTCTCTGAAAGGAAAGGATTTAGAATGTGAAGAAACACTTCATTCACTTCGCACAGTGAATTGAAGTGTTGGAAAAGACAGCTTCTCTTTCAGAGAAACAGATGTGAGTTTCTGTTGAATGCTTGTAAGTAGCTTAAGTCACTTTCAAAGGAAAGTGATTTTCTCTGAAAGGACAGCATTTAGAAAGTGAAGCAACACTCCATTCACTTCGCACAGTGAATTCAAGTGTTGGAACAGAATGCTTCTCTTACAGAGAAACAGATGTGAGTTTCTTGTGAATGCTTTTAAGTAGCTTAAGGTAGTTTAAAAGAGAGTGATTTTCTCTAAAAGGAGAGCATTTAGAAAGTGAAGCAACACTCAATTCACTTCGCACAGTGAATTGAAGTGTTGGAACAGACTGCTTTTCCTTTAGAGAAACGGATGTGAGTTTTTTGGGAATGCTTGAAAGTAGCTTAAGGCACTTTCAAAGGAAAGTGATTTTCTCTGAAAATACAGCATTTAGAATGTGACGCAACACTCCATTCACTTCACACAGTGAATTGAAGTGTTGGAACAGACTGCTTCTCTTTCAGAGAAACGCATGTGAATTTCTGTTGAATGCTTGTAAGTAGCTTAAGGCACTTTCAAAGGAAAGTGATTTTCTCTGAAAAGACAGCATTTAGAATGTGAAGGAACACTCCATTCACTTCGCACAGTGAATTGAAGTGTTGGAACAGACTGCTTCTCTTTCAGAGAAACAGATGTGAGTTTCTTGTGAATGCTTTTAAGTAGCTTGAGGTAGTTTAAAAGAGAGTGATTTTCTCTAAAAGGAGAGCATTTAGAAAGTGAAGCAACACTCCATTCACTTCGCACAGTGAATTGAAGTGTTGGAACAGACTGCTTCTCTTTCAGAGAAACGCATGTGAATTTCTGTTGAAATCTTGTAAGTGGCTTAAGGCACTTTCAAAGGAAATTGATTTTCTCTGAAAGGACAGCATTTGGAAAGGGAAGCAACACTCCATTCACTTCGCACAGTGAATTTAAGTGTTGCAACAGACAGCTTCTCTTTCATAGAAACGCATTTGAGTTTCCTATGAATGCTTGTAAGTAGCTTAAGGCACTATTAAAGGAAAGTGATTTACTCTGAAAGGACAGCACTTAGAAAGCGAAGCAACACTCCATTCACTTCGCACAGTGAACTGAAGTGTTGGAACAGACTGCTTCTCTTTAAGAGAAACGCATGTGAGTTTTTTGTGAATGCTTGAAAGTAGCTTAAGGCACTTTCAAAGCAAAGTGATTTTCTCTGAGGGACAGCATTCAGAATGTGAAGGAACACTCCATTCACTTCGCACAGTGAACTGAAGTGTTGGAACAGACTGCTTCTCTTTTAGAGAAACGGATGTGAGTTTTTTGTGAATGCTTGAAAGTAGCTTAAGGCACTTTCTAAGGAAAGTGATTTTCTCTGAAACTACAGCATTTAGAATGTGAAGCAACACTCCATTCACTTCGCACAGTGAATTGAAGAGTTGGAACAGACTGCTTCTCTTTCAGAGAAACGAATGTGAGTTTTTTGTGAATGTTTGTAAGTAGCTTAAGGCACTTTCAAAGGAAAGTGATTTTCTCTGAAAGGACAGCATTTAGAAAGTGAAGCAACACTCCATTCACTTCGCACAGTGAATTGAAGTGTTGGAACAGACTGCTTCTCTTTCAGAGAAACGCATGTGAATTTCTGTTGAATGCTTGTAAGTAGCTTAAGGCACTTTCAAAGGAAAGTGATTTTCTCTGAAAGGACAGCATTTGGAAAGTGAAGAAACACTCCATTCACTTCGCACAGTGAATTGAAGTGTTGGAAAAGAAAGCTTCTCTTTCAGAGAAACAGATGTGAGTTTCTTGTGAATGCTTGTAAGTAGCTTAAAGCACTTTCAAAGGAAAGTGATTTTCTCTGAAAGGACAGCATTTAGAATGGGAAGGAACACTCCATTCACTTCGCACAGTGAATTGAAGTGTTGGAACAGACTGCTTCTCTTTCAGAGAAACAGATGTGAGTTTCTTGTGAATGCTTTTAAGTAGCTTAAGGTAGTTTAAAAGAGAGTGATTTTCTCTTAAAGGAGAGCATTTAGAAAGTGAAGCAACACTCCATTCACTTCGCACAGTGAATTGAAGTGTTGGAACAGGCTGCTTCTCTTTCAGAGAAACGCATGTGAATTTCTGTTGAAATCTTGTAAGTGGCTTAAGGCACTTTCAAAGGAAATTGATTTTCTCTGAAAGGACAGATTTGGAAAGGGAAGCAACACTCCATTCACTTCGCACAGTGAATTTAAGTGTTGCAACAGACAGCTTCTCTTTCATAGAAACGCATTTGAGTTTCCTATGAATGCTTGTAAGTAGCTTAAGGCACTATAAAAGGAAAGTGATTTTTTCTGAAAGGACAGCATTTAGAAAGCGAAGCAACACTCCATTCACTTCGCAGAGTGAACTGAAGTGTTGGATCAGACTGCTTCTCTTTAAGAGAAACGCATGTGAGTTTTTTGTGAATGCTTGAAAGTAGCTTAAGGCACTTTCAAAGCAAAATGATTTTCTCTGAGGGACAGCATTTAGAATGTGAAGGAACACTCCATTCACTTAGCACAGTGAACTGAAGTGTTGGAACAGACTGCTTCTCTTTAAGAGAAACGCATGTGAGTTTTTTGTGAATGCTTGAAAGTAGCTTAAGGCACTTTCAAAGCAAAGTGATTTTTCTCTGAGGGACAGCATTTAGAATGTGAAGGAACACTCCATTCACTTCGCACAGTGAATTGAAGTGTTGGAACAGACTGCTTCTCTTTCAGAGAAACAGATGTGAGTTTCTTGTGAATGCTTTTAAGTAGCTTAAGGTAGTTTCAAAGAGAGTGATTTTCTCTAAAAGGAGAGCATTTAGAAAGTGAAGCAACACTCCATTCACTTCGCACAGTGAATTGAAGTGTTGGAACAGACTGCTTCTCTTTCAGAGAAACGCATGTGAATTTCTGTTGAAATCTTGTAAGTGGCTTAAGGCACTTTCAAAGGAAAGTGATTTTCTCTGAAAGGACAGCATTTGGAAAGTGAAGCAACACTCCATTCACTTCGCACAGTGAATTGAAGTGTTAGAACAGACTGCTTGTCTTTCAGAGAAACGCATGTGAATTTCTGTTGAATGCTTGTAAGTAGCTTTAGGCACTTTCAAAGGAATGTGATTTTCTCTGAAAGGACAGGATTTAGAAAGTGAAGCAACACCCCATTCACTTCGCACAGTGAATTGAAGTGTTGGAAAAGACAGCTTCGCTCTCATAGAAATGCATTTGAGTTTCCTGTGAAAGCTTGTAAGTTGCTTAAGGCACTTTCCAAGAAAAGTGATTTTCTCTGAGACTGCAGCATTTAGAATGTGAAGGAACACTCCATTCACTTCGCACAGTGAATTGAAGTGTTGGATCAGACTGCTTCTCTTTCAGAGAAACAGATGTGAGTTTTTTGTGAATGCTTGTAAGTAGCTTCAGGCACTCTCAAAGCAAAGTGATTTTCTCTGAAAGGACAGGATTTAGAATGTGAAGAAACACTCCATTCACTTCGCACAGTGAATTGAAGTGTTGGAAAAGACAGGTTCTCTTTCAGAGAAACAGATGTGAGTTTCTGTTGAATGCTTGTAAGTAGCTTAAGTCACTTTCAAAGGAAAGTGATTTTCTCTGAAAGGACAGCATTTAGAAAGTGAAGCAACACTCCATTCACTTCGCACAGTGAATTCAAGTGTTGGAACAGAATGCTTCACTTACAGAGAAACAGATGTGAGTTTCTTGTGAATGCTTTTAAGTAGCTTAAGGTAGTTTAAAAGAGAGTGATTTTCTCTAAAAGGAGAGCATTTAGAAAGTGAAGCAACACTCCATTCACTTCGCACAGTGAATTGAAGTGTTGGAACAGACTGCTTTTCCTTTAGAGAAACGGATGTGAGTTTTTTGGGAATGCTTGAAAGTAGCTTAAGGCACTTTCAAAGGAAAGTGATTTTCTCTGAAAATACAGCATTTAGAATGTGAAGCAACACTCCATTCACTTCACACAGTGAATTGAAGTGTTGGAACAGACTGCTTCTCTTTCAGAGAAACGCATGTGAATTTCTGTTGAATGCTTGTAAGTAGCTTAAGGCACTTTCAAAGGAAAGTGATTTTCTCTGAAAGGACAGCATTTAGAATGTGAAGGAACACTCCATTCACTTCGCACAGTGAATTGAAGTGTTGGAACAGACTGCTTCTCTTTCAGAGAAACAGATGTGAGTTTCTTGTGAATGCTTTTAAGTAGCTTGAGGTAGTTTAAAATAGAGTGATTTTCTCTAAAAGGAGAGCATTTAGAAAGTGAAGCACCACTCCATTCACTTCGCACAGTGAATTGAAGTGTTGGAACAGACTGCTTCTCTTTCAGAGAAACGCATGTGAATTTCTGTTGAAATCTTGTAAGTGGCTTAAGGCACTTTCAAAGGAAATTGATTTTCTCTGAAAGGACAGCATTTGGAAAGGGAAGCAACACTCCATTCACTTCGCACAGTGAATTTAAGTGTTGCAACAGACAGCTTCTCTTTCATAGAAACGCATTTGAGTTTCCTATGAATGCTTGTAAGTAGCTTAAGGCACTATAAAAGGAAAGTGATTTTTTCTGAAAGGACAGCATTTAGAAAGCGAAGCAACACTCCATTCACTTCGCAGAGTGAACTGAAGTGTTGGATCAGACTGCTTCTCTTTAAGAGAAACGCATGTGAGTTTTTTGTGAATGCTTGAAAGTAGCTTAAGGCACTTTCAAAGCAAAATGATTTTCTCTGAGGGACAGCATTTAGAATGTGAAGGAACACTCCATTCACTTAGCACAGTGAACTGAAGTGTTGGAACAGACTGCTTCTCTTTAAGAGAAACGCATGTGAGTTTTTTGTGAATGCTTGAAAGTAGCTTAAGGCACTTTCAAAGCAAAGTGATTTTTCTCTGAGGGACAGCATTTAGAATGTGAAGGAACACTCCATTCACTTCGCACAGTGAATTGAAGTGTTGGAACAGACTGCTTCTCTTTCAGAGAAACAGATGTGAGTTTCTTGTGAATGCTTTTAAGTAGCTTAAGGTAGTTTCAAAGAGAGTGATTTTCTCTAAAAGGAGAGCATTTAGAAAGTGAAGCAACACTCCATTCACTTCGCACAGTGAATTGAAGTGTTGGAACAGACTGCTTCTCTTTCAGAGAAACGCATGTGAATTTCTGTTGAAATCTTGTAAGTGGCTTAAGGCACTTTCAAAGGAAAGTGATTTTCTCTGAAAGGACAGCATTTGGAAAGTGAAGCAACACTCCATTCACTTCGCACAGTGAATTGAAGTGTTAGAACAGACTGCTTGTCTTTCAGAGAAACGCATGTGAATTTCTGTTGAATGCTTGTAAGTAGCTTTAGGCACTTTCAAAGGAATGTGATTTTCTCTGAAAGGACAGGATTTAGAAAGTGAAGCAACACCCCATTCACTTCGCACAGTGAATTGAAGTGTTGGAAAAGACAGCTTCGCTCTCATAGAAATGCATTTGAGTTTCCTGTGAAAGCTTGTAAGTTGCTTAAGGCACTTTCCAAGAAAAGTGATTTTCTCTGAGACTGCAGCATTTAGAATGTGAAGGAACACTCCATTCACTTCGCACAGTGAATTGAAGTGTTGGATCAGACTGCTTCTCTTTCAGAGAAACAGATGTGAGTTTTTTGTGAATGCTTGTAAGTAGCTTCAGGCACTCTCAAAGCAAAGTGATTTTCTCTGAAAGGACAGGATTTAGAATGTGAAGAAACACTCCATTCACTTCGCACAGTGAATTGAAGTGTTGGAAAAGACAGGTTCTCTTTCAGAGAAACAGATGTGAGTTTCTGTTGAATGCTTGTAAGTAGCTTAAGTCACTTTCAAAGGAAAGTGATTTTCTCTGAAAGGACAGCATTTAGAAAGTGAAGCAACACTCCATTCACTTCGCACAGTGAATTCAAGTGTTGGAACAGAATGCTTCACTTACAGAGAAACAGATGTGAGTTTCTTGTGAATGCTTTTAAGTAGCTTAAGGTAGTTTAAAAGAGAGTGATTTTCTCTAAAAGGAGAGCATTTAGAAAGTGAAGCAACACTCCATTCACTTCGCACAGTGAATTGAAGTGTTGGAACAGACTGCTTTTCCTTTAGAGAAACGGATGTGAGTTTTTTGGGAATGCTTGAAAGTAGCTTAAGGCACTTTCAAAGGAAAGTGATTTTCTCTGAAAATACAGCATTTAGAATGTGAAGCAACACTCCATTCACTTCACACAGTGAATTGAAGTGTTGGAACAGACTGCTTCTCTTTCAGAGAAACGCATGTGAATTTCTGTTGAATGCTTGTAAGTAGCTTAAGGCACTTTCAAAGGAAAGTGATTTTCTCTGAAAGGACAGCATTTAGAATGTGAAGGAACACTCCATTCACTTCGCACAGTGAATTGAAGTGTTGGAACAGACTGCTTCTCTTTCAGAGAAACAGATGTGAGTTTCTTGTGAATGCTTTTAAGTAGCTTGAGGTAGTTTAAAATAGAGTGATTTTCTCTAAAAGGAGAGCATTTAGAAAGTGAAGCACCACTCCATTCACTTCGCACAGTGAATTGAAGTGTTGGAACAGACTGCTTCTCTTTCAGAGAAACGCATGTGAATTTCTGTTGAAATCTTGTAAGTGGCTTAAGGCACTTTCAAAGGAAATTGATTTTCTCTGAAAGGACAGCATTTGGAAAGGGAAGCAACACTCCATTCACTTCGCACAGTGAATTTAAGTGTTGCAACAGACAGCTTCTCTTTCATAGAAACGCATTTGAGTTTCCTATGAATGCTTGTAAGTAGCTTAAGGCACTATTAAAGGAAAGTGATTTACTCTGAAAGGACAGCACTTAGAAAGCGAAGCAACACTCCATTCACTTCGCACAGTGAACTGAAGTGTTGGAACAGACTGCTTCTCTTTAAGAGAAACGCATGTGAATTTTTTGTGAATGCTTGAAAGTAACTTAAGGCACTTTCAAAGCAAAGTGATTTTCTCTGAGGGACAGCATTTAGAATGTGAAGGAACACTCCATTCACTTCGCACATTGAATTGAAGTGTTGGAACAGACTGCTTCTCTTTCAGAGAAACAGATGTGAGTTTCTTGTGAATGCTTTTAAGTAGCTTAAGGTAGTTTCAAAGAGAGTGATTTTCTCTAAAAGGAGAGCATTTAGAAAGTGAAGCAACACTCCATTCACTTTGCACAGTGAATTGAAGTGTTGGAACAGACTGCTTCTCTTTCAGAGAAACGCATGTGAATTTCTGTTGAAATCTTGTAAGTGGCTTAAGGAACTTTCAAAGGAAAGTGATTTTCTCTGAAAGGACAGCATTTGGAAAGGGAAGCAACACTCCAATCACTTCGCACAGTGAATTTAAGTGTTGCAACAGACAGCTTCTCTTTCATAGAAATGCATTTGAGTTTCCTATGAATGCTTGTAAGTAGCTTAAGGCACTATCAAAGGAAAGTGATTTTCTCTGAAAGGACAGCATTTAGAAAGTGAAGCAACACTCCATTCACTTCGCACAGTGAACTGAAGTGTTGGAACAGACTGCTTCTCTTTTAGAGAAACGGATGTGAGTTTTTTGTGAATGCTTGAAAGTAGCTTAAGGCACTTTCAAAGGAAAGTGATTTTCTCTTTAACTACAGCATTTAGAATGTGAAGCAACACTCCATTCACTTCGCACAGTGAATTGAAGAGTTGGAACAGACTGCTTCTCTTTCAGAGAAACGAATTTGAGTTTTTTGTGAATGTTTGTAAGTAGCTTAAGGCACTTTCAAAGCAAAGTGATTTTCTCTGAAAGGACAGCATTTAGAAAGTGAAGAAACACTCCATTCACTTCGCACAGTGAATTGAAGTGTTGGATCAGACTGCTTCTCTTTCAGAGAAACAGATGTGAGTTTCTTGTGAATGCTTGTAAGTAGCTTAAGGCACTTTCAAAGGAAAGTGATTTTCTCTGAAAGGACAGCATTTAGAATGTGAAGGAACACTCCATTCACTTCGCACAGTGAATTGAAGTTTTGGAACAGACTGCTTCTCTATCATAGAAACAGATGTGAGTTTCTTGTGAATGCTTTTAAGTAGCTTAAGGTAGTTTAAAAGAGAGTGATTTTCTCTAAAAGGAGAGCATTTAGAAAGTGAAGCAACACTCCATTCACTTCGCACATTGAATTGAAGTGTTGGAACAGGCTGCTTCTCTTCAGAGAAACGCATGTGAATTTCTGTTGAAATCTTGTAAGTGGCTTAAGGCACTTTCAAAGGAAATTGATTTTCTCTGAAAGGACAGCATTTGGAAAGGGAAGCAACACTCCATTCACTTCGCACAGTGAATTTAAGTGTTGCAACAGACAGCTTCTCTTTCATAGAAACGCATTTGAGTTTCCTATGAATGCTTGTAAGTAGCTTAAGGCACTATAAAAGGAAAGTGATTTTCTCTGAAAGGACAGCATTTAGAAAGCGAAGCAACACTCCATTCACTTCGCAGAGTGAACTGAAGTGTTGGATCAGACTGCTTCTCTTTAAGAGAAACGCATGTGAGTTTTTTGTGAATGCTTGAAAGTAGCTTAAGGCACTTTCAAAGCAAAATGATTTTCTCTGAGGGACAGCATTTAGAATGTGAAGGAACACTCCATTCACTTCGCACAGTGAATTGAATTGTTGGAACAGACTGCTTCTCTTTCAGAGAAACGCATGTGAATTTCTGTTGAATGCTTGTAAGTAGCTTAAGTCACTTTCATAGGAAAGTGATTTTCTCTGAAAGGACAGCATTTAGAATGTGAAGGAACACTCCATTCACTTCGCACAGTGAATTGAATTGTTGGAAAAGACAGCTTCTCTTTCAGAGAAACAGATGTGAGTTTCTGTTGAATGCTTGTAAGTAGCTTAAGTCACTTTCAAAGGAAAGTGATTTTCTCTGAAAGGACAGCATTTAGAAAGTGAAGCAACACTCCATTCACTTCGCACAGTGAATTCAAGTGTTGGAACAGAATGCTTCTCTTACAGAGAAACAGATGTGAGTTTCTTGTGAATGCTTTTAAGTAGCTTAAGGTAGTTTAAAAGAGAGTGATTTTCTCTAAAAGGAGAGCATTTAGAAAGTGAAGCAACACTCCATTCACTTCACACAGTGAATTGAAGTGTTGGAACAGACTGCTTTTCCTTTAGAGAAACGGATGTGAGTTTTTTGGGAATGCTTGAAAGTAGCTTAAGGCACTTTCAAAGGAAAGTGATTTTCTCTGAAAATACAGCATTTAGAATGTGAAGCAACACTCCATTCACTTCACACAGTGAATTGAAGTGTTGGAACAGACTGCTTCTCTTTCAGAGAAATGCATGTGAATTTCTGTTGAATGCTTGTAAGTAGCTTAAGGCACTATCAAAGGAAAGTGATTTTCTCTGAAAGGACAGCATTTGGAAAGGGAGGCAACACTCCATTCACTTCGCACAGTGAATTTAAGTGTTGCAACAGACAGCTTCTCTTTCATAGAAACGCATTTGAGTTTCCTATGAATGCTTGTAAGTAGCTTAAGGCACTATCAAAGGAAAGTGATTTTCTCTGAAAGGACAGCATTTAGAAAGTGAAGCAACACTCCCATTCACTTCGCACAGTGATCTGAAGTGTTGGAACAGACTGCTTCTCTTTTAGAGAAACGGATGTGAGTTTTTTGTGAATGCTTGAAAGTAGCTTAAGGCACTTTCAAAGGAAAGTGATTTTCTCTGAAACTACAGCATTTAGAATGTGAAGCAACACTCCATTCACTTCGCACAGTGAACTGAAGTGTTGGAACAGACTGCTTCTCTTTCAGAAAAATGCATGTGAATTTCTGTTGAATGCTTGTAAGTAGCTTAAGGCACTTTCAAAGGAAAGTGATTTTCTCTGAAAGGACAGCATTTAGAATGTGAAGGAACACTCCATTCACTTCGCACAGTGAATTGAAGTGTTGGAACAGACTGCTTCTCTTTCAGAGAAACAGATGTGAGTTTCTTGTGAATGCTTTTAAGTAGCTTGAGGTAGTTTAAAATAGAGTGATTTTCTCTAAAAGGAGAGCATTTAGAAAGTGAAGCAACACTCCATTCACTTCGCACAGTGAATTGAAGTGTTGGAACAGACTGCTTCTCTTTCAGAGAAACGCATGTGAATTTCTGTTGAAATCTTGTAAGTGGCTTAAGGCACTTTCAAAGGAAATTGATTTTCTCTGAAAGGACAGCATTTGGAAAGGGAAGCAACACTCCCATTCACCTTCGCACAGTGAATTTAAGTGTTGCAACAGACAGCTTCTCTTTCATAGAAACGCATTTGAGTTTCCTATGAATGCTTGTAAGTAGCTTAAGGCACTATTAAAGGAAAGTGATTTACTCTGAAAGGACAGCACTTAGAAAGCGAAGCAACACTCCATTCACTTCGCACAGTGAACTGAAGTGTTGGAACAGACTGCTTCTCTTTAAGAGAAACGCATGTGAGTTTTTTGTGAATGCTTGAAAGTAGCTTAAGGCACTTTCAAAGCAAAGTGATTTTCTCTGAGGGACAGCATTTAGAATGTGAAGGAACACTCCATTCACTTCGCACAGTGAATTGAAGTGTTGGAACAGACTGCTTCTCTTTCAGAGAAACAGATGTGAGTTTCTTATGAATGCTTTTAAGTAGCTTAAGGTAGTTTCAAAGAGAGTGATTTCCTCTAAAAGGAGAGCATTTAGAAAGTGAAGCAACACTCCATTCACTTCGCACAGTGAATTGAAGTCTTGGAACAGACTGCTTCTCTTTCAGAGAAACGCATGTGAATTTCCTGTTGAAATCTTGTAAGTGGCTTAAGGCACTTTCAAAGGAAAGTGATTTTCTCTGAAAGGACAGCATTTGGAAAGGGAAGCAACACTCCAATCACTTCGCACAGTGAATTTAAGTGTTGCAACAGACAGCTTCTCTTTCATAGAAATGCATTTGAGTTTCCTATGAATGCTTGTAAGTAGCTTAAGGCACTATCAAAGGAAAGTGATTTTCTCTGAAAGGACAGCATTTAGAAAGTGAAGCAACACTCCATTCACTTCGCACAGTGAACTGAAGTGTTGGAACAGACTGCTTCTCTTTTAGAGAAACGGAAGTGAGTTTTTTGTCAATGCTTGAAAGTAGCTTAAGGCACTTTCAAAGGAAAGTGATTTTCTCTGAAACTACAGCATTTAGAATGTGAAGCAACACTCCATTCACTTCGCACAGTGAATTGAAGAGTTGGAACAGACTGCTTCTCTTTCAGAGAAACGAATGTGAGTTTTTTGTGAATGTTTGTAAGTAGCTTAAGGCACTTTCAAAGCAAAGTGATTTTCTCTGAAAGGACAGCATATAGAAAGTGAAGCAACACTCCATTCACTTCGCACAGTGAATTGAAGTGTTGGAACAGACTGCTTCTCTTTCAGAGAAACCGCATGTGAATTTCTGTTGAATGCTTGTAAGTAGCTTAAGGCACTATCAAAGGAAAGTGATTTTCTCTGAAAGGACAGGATTTAGAAAGTGAAGAAACACTCCATTCACTTCGCACAGTGAATTGAAGTGTTGGAAAAGAAAGCTTTTCTTTCAGAGAAACAGATGTGAGTTTCTTGTGAATGCTTGTAAGTAGCTTAAGGTAGTTTAAAAGAGAGTGATTTTCTCTAAAAGGAGAGCATTTAGAAAGTGAAGCAACACTCCATTCACTTCGCACAGTGAATTGAAGTGTTGGAACAGGCTGCTTCTCTTTCAGAGAAACGCATGTGAATTTCTGTTCAAATCTTCTAAGTAGCTTAAGGCACTTTCAAAGGAAATTGATTTTCTCTGAAAGGACAGCATTTGGAAAGGGAAGCAACAACCATTCACTTCGCACAGTGAATTTAAGTGTTGCAACAGACAGCTTTTCTTTCATAGAAATGCATTTGAGTTTCCTATGAATGCTTGTAAGTAGCTTAAGGCACTATAAAAGGAAAGTGATTTTCTCTGAAAGGACAGCATTTAGAAAGCGAAGCAACACTCCATTCACTTCGCAGAGTGAACTGAAGTGTTGGATCAGACTGCTTCTCTTTAAGAGAAACGCATGTGAGTTTTTTGTGAATGCTTGAAAGTAGCTTAAGGCACTTTCAAAGCAAAATGATTTTCTCTGAGGGACAGCATTTAGAATGTGAAGGAACACTCCATTCACTTAGCACAGTGAACTGAAGTGTTGGAACAGACTGCTTCTCTTTAAGAGAAACGCATGTGAGTTTTTTGTGAATGCTTGAAAGTAGCTTAAGGCACTTTCAAAGCAAAGTGATTTTTCTCTGAGGGACAGCATTTAGAATGTGAAGGAACACTCCATTCACTTCGCACAGTGAATTGAAGTGTTGGAACAGACTGCTTCTCTTTCAGAGAAACAGATGTGAGTTTCTTGTGAATGCTTTTAAGTAGCTTAAGATAGTTTCAAAGAGAGTGATTTTCTCTAAAAAGAGAGCATTTAGAAAGTGAAGCAACACTCCATTCACTTCGCACAGTGAATTGAAGTGTTGGAACAGACTGCTTGTCTTTCAGAGAAACGCATGTGAATTTCTGTTGAATGCTTGTAAGTAGCTTTAGGCACTTTCAAAGGAATGTGATTTTCTCTGAAAGGACAGGATTTAGAAAGTGAAGCAACACCCCATTCACTTCGCACAGTGAATTGAAGTGTTGGAAAAGACAGCTTCGCTCTCATAGAAATGCATTTGAGTTTCCTGTGAATGCTTGTAAGTTGCTTAAGGCACTTTCCAAGAAAAGTGATTTTCTCTGAGACTGAAGCATTTAGAATGTGAAGGAACACTCCATTCACTTCGCACAGTGAATTGAAGTGTTGGATCAGACTGCTTCTCTTTCAGAGAAACAGATGTGAGTTTTTTGTGAATGCTTGTAAGTAGCTTCAGGCACTCTCAAAGCAAAGTGATTTTCTCTGAAAGGACAGGATTTAGAATGTGAAGAAACACTCCATTCACTTCGCACAGTGAATTGAAGTGTTGGAAAAGACAGCTTCTCTTTCAGAGAAACAGATGTGAGTTTCTGTTGAATGCTTGTAATTAGCTTAAGTCACTTTCAAAGGAAAGTGATTTTCTCTGAAAGGACAGCATTTAGAAAGTGAAGCAACACTCCATTCACTTCGCACATTGAATTCAAGTGTTGGAACAGAATGCTTCACTTACAGAGAAACAGATGTGAGTTTCTTGTGAATGCTTTTAAGTAGCTTAAGGTAGTTTAAAAGAGAGTGATTTTCTCTAAAAGGAGAGCATTTAGAAAGTGAAGCAACACTCCATTCACTTCGCACAGTGAATTGAAGTGTTGGAACAGACTGCTTTTCCTTTAGAGAAACGGATGTGAGTTTTTTGGGAATGCTTGAAAGTAGCTTAAGGCACTTTCAAAGGAAAGTGATTTTCTCTGAAAATACAGCATTTAGAATGTGAAGCAACACTCCATTCACTTCACACAGTGAATTGAAGTGTTGGAACAGACTGCTTCTCTTTCAGAGAAACGCATGTGAATTTCTGTTGAATGCTTGTAAGTAGCTTAAGGCACTTTCAAAGGAAAGTGATTTTCTCTGAAAGGACAGCATTTAGAATGTGAAGGAACACTCCATTCACTTCGCACAGTGAATTGAAGTGTTGGAACAGACTGCTTCTCTTTCAGAGAAACAGATGTGAGTTTCTTGTGAATGCTTTTAAGTAGCTTGAGGTAGTTTAAAATAGAGTGATTTTCTCTAAAAGGAGAGCATTTAGAAAGTGAAGCAACACTCCATTCACTTCGCACAGTGAATTGAAGTGTTGGAACAGACTGCTTCTCTTTCAGAGAAACGCATGTGAATTTCTGTTGAAATCTTGTAAGTGGCTTAAGGCACTTTCAAAGGAAATTGATTTTCTCTGAAAGGACAGCATTTGGAAAGGGAAGCAACACTCCATTCACTTCGCACAGTGAATTTAAGTGTTGCAACAGACAGCTTCTCTTTCATAGAAACGCATTTGAGTTTCCTATGAATGCTTGTAAGTAGCTTAAGGCACTATTAAAGGAAAGTGATTTACTCTGAAAGGACAGCACTTAGAAAGCGAAGCAACACTCCATTCACTTCGCACAGTGAACTGAAGTGTTGGAACAGACTGCTTCTCTTTAAGAGAAACGCATGTGAATTTTTTGTGAATGCTTGAAAGTAGCTTAAGGCACTTTCAAAGCAAAGTGATTTTCTCTGAGGTACAGCATTTAGAATGTGAAGGAACACTCCATTCACTTCGCACATTGAATTGAAGTGTTGGAACAGACTGCTTCTCTTTCAGAGAAACAGATGTGAGTTTCTTGTGAATGCTTTTAAGTAGCTTAAGGTAGTTTCAAAGAGAGTGATTTTCTCTAAAAGGAGAGCATTTAGAAAGTGAAGCAACACTCCATTCACTTCGCACAGTGAATTGAAGTGTTGGAACAGACTGCTTCTCTTTCAGAGAAACGCATGTGAATTTCTGTTGAAATCTTGTTAGTGGCTTAAGGAACTTTCAAAGGAAAGTGATTTTCTCTGAAAGGACAGCATTTGGAAAGGGAAGCAACACTCCAATCACTTCGCACAGTGAATTTAAGTGTTGCAACAGACAGCTTCTCTTTCATAGAAATGCATTTGAGTTTCCTATGAATGCTTGTAAGTAGCTTAAGGCACTATCAAAGGAAAGTGATTTTCTCTGAAAGGACAGCATTTAGAAAGTGAAGCAACACTCCATTCACTTCGCACAGTGAACTGAAGTGTTGGAACAGACTGCTTCTCTTTTAGAGAAACGGATGTGAGTTTTTTGTGAATGCTTGAAAGTAGCTTAAGGCACTTTCAAAGGAAAGTGATTTTCTCTTTAACTACAGCATTTAGAATGTGAAGCAACACTCCATTCACTTCGCACAGTGAATTGAAGAGTTGGAACAGACTGCTTCTCTTTCAGAGAAACGAATTTGAGTTTTTTGTGAATGTTTGTAAGTAGCTTAAGGCACTTTCAAAGCAAAGTGATTTTCTCTGAAAGGACAGCATTTAGAAAGTGAAGTAACACTCCATTCACTTCGCACAGTGAATTGAAGTGTTGGATCAGACTGCTTCTCTTTCAGAGAAACAGATGTGAGTTTCTTGTGAATGCTTGTAAGTAGCTTAAGGCACTTTCAAAGGAAAGTGATTTTCTCTGAAAGGACAGCATTTAGAATGTGAAGGAACACTCCATTCACTTCGCACAGTGAATTGAAGTTTTGGAACAGACTGCTTCTCTATCATAGAAACAGATGTGAGTTTCTTGTGAATGCTTTTAAGTAGCTTAAGGTAGTTTAAAAGAGAGTGATTTTCTCTAAAAGGAGAGCATTTAGAAAGTGAAGCAACACTCCATTCACTTCGCACATTGAATTGAAGTGTTGGAACAGGCTGCTTCTCTTCAGAGAAACGCATGTGAATTTCTGTTGAAATCTTGTAAGTGGCTTAAGGCACTTTCAAAGGAAATTGATTTTCTCTGAAAGGACAGCATTTGGAAAGGGAAGCAACACTCCATTCACTTCGCACAGTGAATTTAAGTGTTGCAACAGACAGCTTCTCTTTCATAGAAACGCATTTGAGTTTCCTATGAATGCTTGTAAGTAGCTTAAGGCACTATAAAAGGAAAGTGATTTTCTCTGAAAGGACAGCATTTAGAAAGCGAAGCAACACTCCATTCACTTCGCAGAGTGAACTGAAGTGTTGGATCAGACTGCTTCTCTTTAAGAGAAACGCATGTGAGTTTTTTGTGAATGCTTGAAAGTAGCTTAAGGCACTTTCAAAGCAAAATGATTTTCTCTGAGGGACAGCATTTAGAATGTGAAGGAACACTCCATTCACTTCGCACAGTGAATTGAATTGTTGGAACAGACTGCTTCTCTTTCAGAGAAACGCATGTGAATTTCTGTTGAATGCTTGTAAGTAGCTTAAGTCACTTTCAAAGGAAAGTGATTTTCTCTGAAAGGACAGCATTTAGAATGTGAAGGAACACTCCATTCACTTCGCACAGTGAATTGAATTGTTGGAAAAGACAGCTTCTCTTTCAGAGAAACAGATGTGAGTTTCTGTTGAATGCTTGTAAGTAGCTTAAGTCACTTTCAAAGGAAAGTGATTTTCTCTGAAAGGACAGCATTTAGAAAGTGAAGCAACACTCCATTCACTTCGCACAGTGAATTCAAGTGTTGGAACAGAATGCTTCTCTTACAGAGAAAGAGATGTGAGTTTCTTGTGAATGCTTTTAAGTAGCTTAAGGTAGTTTAAAAGAGAGTGATTTTCTCTAAAAGGAGAGCATTTAGAAAGTGAAGCAACACTCCATTCACTTCACACAGTGAATTGAAGTGTTGGAACAGACTGCTTTTCCTTTAGAGAAACGGATGTGAGTTTTTTGGGAATGCTTGAAAGTAGCTTAAGGCACTTTCAAAGGAAAGTGATTTTCACTGAAACTACAGCATTTAGAATGTGAAGCAACACTCCATTCACTTCACACAGTGAATTGAAGTGTTGGAACAGACTGCTTCTCTTTCAGAGAAATGCATGTGAATTTCTGTTGAATGCTTGTAAGTAGCTTAAGGCACTATCAAAGGAAAGTGATTTTCTCTGAAAGGACAGCATTTGGAAAGGGAGGCAACACTCCATTCACTTCGCACAGTGAATTTAAGTGTTGCAACAGACAGCTTCTCTTTCATAGAAACGCATTTGAGTTTCCTATGAATGCTTGTAAGTAGCTTAAGGCACTATCAAAGGAAAGTGATTTTCTCTGAAAGGACAGCATTTAGAAAGTGAAGCAACACTCCATTCACTTCGCACAGTGAACTGAAGTGTTGGAACAGACTGCTTCTCTTTCAGAAAAATGCATGTGAGTTTCTGGTGAATGTTTGTAAGTCGCTTAAGGCACTTTCAAAGGAATGTGATTTTCTCTGAAAGGACAGCATTTAGAAAGTGAAGCAACACTCCATTCACTTCGCACAGTGAATTGAAGTGTTGGAACAAACTGCTTCTCTTTCAGAGAAACAGATGTGAGTTTCTTGTGAATGCTTTTAAGTAGCTTAAGGTAGTTTCAAAGAGAGTGATTTTCTCTAAAAGGAGAGCATTTAGAAAGTGAAGCAACACTCCATTCACTTCGCACAGTGAACTGAAGAGTTGGAACAGACTGCATCACTTTTAGAGAAACGGATGTGAGTTTTTTGTGAATGCTTGAAAGTAGCTAAAGGCACTTTCAAAGGAAAGTGATTTTCTCTGAAACTACAGCATTTAGAATGTGAAGCAACACTCCATTCACTTCGCACAGTGAATTGAAGAGTTGGAACAGACTGCTTCTCTTTCAGAGAAACGAATGTGAGTTTTTTGTGAATGTTTGTAAGTAGCTTAAGGCACTTTCAAAGGAAAGTGATTTTCTCTGAAAGGACAGCATTTAGAAAGTGAAGCAACACTCCATTCACTTCGCACAGTGAATTGAATTGTTGGAACAGACTGCTTCTCTTTCAGAGAAACGCATGTGAATTTCTGTTGAATGCTTGTAAGTAGCTTAAGGCACTTTCAAAGGAAAGTGATTTTCTCTGAAAGGACAGGATTTAGAAAGTGAAGAAACACTCCATTCACTTCGCACAGTGAATTGAAGTGTTGGAAAAGAAAGCTTCTCTTTCAGAGAAACAGATGTGAGTTTCTTGTGATGCTTGTAAGTAGCTTATGGCACTTTCAAAGGAAAGTGATTTTCTCTGAAAGGACAGCATTTAGAATGTGAAGGAACACTCCATTCACTTCGCACAGTGAATTGAAGTGTTGGAACAGACAGCTTCTCTTTCATAGAAACGCATTTGAGTTTCCTATGAATGCTTGTAAGTAGCTTAAGGCACTATCAAAGGAAAGTGATTTTCTCTGAAAGGACAGCATTTAGAAAGTGAAGCAACACTCCATTCACTTCGCACAGTGAACTGAAGTGTTGGAACAGACTGCTTCTCTTTTAGAGAAACGGATGTGAGTTTTTTTGAATGCTTGAAAGTAGCTTAAGGCACTTTCAAAGGAAAGTGATTTTCTCTGAAACTACAGCATTTAGAATGTGAAGCAACACTCCATTCACTTCGCACAGTGAATTGAAGTGTTGGAAAAGAAAGCTTCTCTTTCAGAGAAACAGATGTGAGTTTCTTGTGAATGCTTGTAAGTAGCTTAAGGCACTTTCAAAGGAAAGTGATTTTCTCTGAAAGGACAGCATTTAGAATGTGAAGGAACACTCCATTCACTTCGCACAGTGAATTGAAGTGTTGGAACAGACTGCTTCTCTTTCAGAGAAACAGATGTGAGTTTCTTGTGAATGCTTTTAAGTAGCTCAAGGTAGTTTAAAAGAGAGTGATTTTCTCTAAAAGGAGAGCATTTAGAAAGTGAAGCAACACTCCATTCACTTCGCACAGTGAATTGAAGTGTTGGAACAGACTGCTTCTCTTTTAGAGAAACGGATGTGAGTTTTTTGTGAATGCTTGAAAGTAGCTTAAGGCACTTTCAAAGGAAAGTGATTTTCTCTGAAACTACAGCATTTAGAATGTGAAGCAACACTCCATTCACTTCGCACAGTGAATTGAAGTGTTGGAAAAGAAAGCTTCTCTTTCAGAGAAACAGATGTGAGTTTCTTGTGAATGCTTGTAAGTAGCTTAAGGCACTTTCAAAGGAAAGTGATTTTCTCTGAAAGGACAGCATTTAGAATGTGAAGGAACACTCCATTCACTTCGCACAGTGAATTGAAGTGTTGGAACAGACTGCTTCTCTTTCAGAGAAACAGATGTGAGTTTCTTGTGAATGCTTTTAAGTAGCTCAAGGTAGTTTAAAAGAGAGTGATTTTCTCTAAAAGGAGAGCATTTAGAAAGTGAAGCAACACTCCATTCACTTCGCACAGTGAATTGAAGTGTTGGAACAGACTGCTTCTCTTTCAGAGAAACGCATGTGAATTTCTGTTGAAATCTTGTAAGTGGCTTAATTCACTTTCAAAGGAAATTGATTTTCTCTGAAAGGACAGCATTTGGAAAGGGAAGCAACACTCCATTCACTTCGCACAGTGAATTTAAGTGTTGCAACAGACAGCTTCTCTTTCATAGAAACGCATTTGAGTTTCCTATGAATGCTTGTAAGTATCTTAAGGCACTATAAAAGGAAAGTGATTTTCTCTGAAAGGACAGCATTTAGAAAGCGAAGCAACACTACATTCACTTCGCACAGTGAACTGAAGTGTTGGATCAGACTGCTTCTCTTTAAGAGAAACGCATGTGAGTTTTTTGTGAATGCTTGAAAGTAGCTTAAGGCACTTTCAAAGCAAAATGATTTTCTCTGAGGGACAGCATTTAGAATGTGAAGGAACACTCCATTCACTTCGCACAGTGAATTGAAGTGTTGGAACAGACTGCTTCTCTTTCAGAGAAACAGATGTGAGTTTCTTGTGAATGCTTTTAAGTAGCTTAAGGTAGTTTAAAATAGAGTGATTTTCTCTAAAAGGAGAGCATTTAGAAAGTGAAGCAACACTCCATTCACTTCGCACAGTGAATTGAAGTGTTGGAACAGACGGCTTCTCTTTCAGAGAAACACATGTGAATTTCTGTTGAAATCTTGTAAGTGGCTTAAGGCACTTTCAAAGGAAAGTGATTTTCTCTGAAAGGACAGCATTTGGAAAGGGAGGCAACACTCCATTCACTTCGCACAGTGAATTTAAGTGTTGCAACAGACAGCTTCTCTTTCATAGAAACGCATTTGAGTTTCCTATGAATGCTTGTAAGTAGCTTAAGGCACTTTCAAAGGAAAGTGATTTTCTCTGAAAGGACAGCATTTAGAAAGTGAAGCAACACTCCATTCACTTCGCACAGTGAACTGAAGTGTTGGAACAGACTGCTTCTCTTTTAGAGAAACGGATGTGAGTTTTTTGTGAATGCTTGAAAGTAGCTTAAGGCACTTTCAAAGGAAAGTGATTTTTTCTGAAACTACAGCATTTAGAATGTGAAGCAACACTCCATTCACTTCGCACAGTGAACTGAAGTGTTGGAACAGACTGCTTCTCTTTCAGAAAAAAGCATGTGAGTTTCTGGTGAATGTTTGTAAGTCGCTTAAGGCACTTTCAAAGGAATGTGATTTTCTCTGAAAATACAGCATTTAGAAAGTGAAGCAACACTCCATTCACTTCGCACAGTGAATTGAAGTGTTGGAACAAACTGCTTCTCTTTCAGAGAAACAGATGTGAGTTTCTTGTGAATGCTTTTAAGTAGCTTAAGGTAGTTTCAAAGAGAGTGATTTTCTCTAAAAGGAGAGCATTTAGAAAGTGAAGCAACACTCCATTCACTTCGCACAGTGAATTGAAGTGTTGGAAGAGACTGCTTCTCCTTTAGAGAAACGGATGTGAGTTTTTTGGGAATGCTTGAAAGTAGCTTAAGGCACTTTCAAAGGAAAGTGATTTTCTCTGAAAATACAGCATTTAGAATGTGAAGCAACACTCCATTCACTTCGCACAGTGAATTGAAGTGTTGGAACAGACTGCTTCTCTTTCAGAGAAACGCATGGGAATTTCTGTTGAATGCTTGTAAGTAGCTTTAGGCACTTTCAAAGGAATGTGATTTTCTCTGAAAGGACAGGATTTAGAAAGTGAAGCAACACCCCATTCACTTCGCACAGTGAATTGAAGTATTGGAAAAGACAGCTTGCTCTCATAGAAACGCATTTGAGTTTCCTGTGAATGCTTGTAAGTTGCTTAAGGCACTTTCAAAGAAAAGTGATTTTCTCTGAAACTGCAGCATTTAGAATGTGAAGGAACACTCCATTCACTTCGCACAGTGAATTGAAGTGTTGGATCAGACTGGTTCTCTTTGAGAGAAACAGATGTGAGTTTCTTGTGAATGCTTGTAAGTAGCTTCAGGCACTCTCAAAGCAAAGTGATTTTCTCTGAAAGGACAGGATTTAGAATGTGAAGAAACACTCCATTCACTTCACACAGTGAATTGAAGTGTTGGAAAAGACAGCTTCTCTTTCAGAGAAACAGATGTGAGTTTCTGTTGAATGCTTGTAAGTAGCTTAAGTCACTTTCAAAGGAAAGTGATTTTCTCTGAAAGGACAGCATTTAGAAAGTGAAGCAACACTCCATTCACTTCGCACAGTGAATTCAAGTGTTGGAACAGAATGCTTCTCTTACAGAGAAACAGATGTGAGTTTCTTGTGAATGCTTTTAAGTAGCTAAAGGTAGTTTAAAAGAGAGTGATTTTCTCTAAAAGGAGAGCATTTAGAAAGTGAAGCAACACTCCATTCACTTCGCACAGTGAATTGAAGTGTTGGAACAGACTGCTTTTCCTTTAGAGAAACGGATGTGAGTTTTTTGGGAATGCTTGAAAGTAGCTTAAGGCACTTTTAAAGGAAAGTGATTTTCTCTGAAAATACAGCATTTAGAATGTGAAGCAACACTCCATTCACTTCACACAGTGAATTGAAGTGTTGGAACAGACTGCTTCTCTTTCAGAGAAACGCATGTGAATTTCTGTTGAATGCTTGTAAGTAGCTTAAGGCACTTTCAAAGGAAAGTGATTTTCTCTGAAAGGACAGGATTTAGAAAGTGAAGAAACACTCCATTCACTTCGCACAGTGAATTGAAGTGTTGGAACAGACTGCTTCTCTTTCAGAGAAACAGATGTGAGTTTCTTGTGAATGCTTTTAAGTAGCTTGAGGTAGTTTAAAAGAGAGTGATTTTCTCTAAAAGGAGAGCATTTAGAAAGTGAAGCAACACTGCATTCACTTCGCACAGTGAATTGAAGTGTTGGAACAGACTGCTTCTCTTTCAGAGAAACGCATGTGAATTTCTGTTGAAATCTTGTAAGTGGCTTAAGGCACTTTCAAAGGAAAGTGATTTTCTCTGAAAGGACAGCATTTGGAAAGGGAAGCAACACTCCATTCACTTCGCACAGTGAATTGAAGTGTTGGAACAGACTGCTTCTCTTTCAGAGAAACGCATGTGAATTTCTGTTGAAATCTTGTAAGTGGCTTAAGGCACTTTCAAAGGAAAGTGATTTTCTCTGAAAGGACAGCATTTGGAAAGGGAAGCAACACTCCATTCACTTCGCACAGTGAATTGAAGTGTTGGAACAGACTGCTTCTCTTTTAGAGAAACGGATGTGAGTTTTTTGTGAATGCTTGAAAGTAGCTTAAGTCACTTTCAAAGGAAAGTGATTTTCTCTGAAACTACAGCATTTAGAATGTGAAGCAACACTCCATTCACTTCGCACAGTGAATTGAAGAGTTGGAACAGACTGCTTCTCTTTCAGAGAAATGGATGTGAGTTCTTTGTGAATGCTTGAAAGTAGCTTAAGGCACTTTCAAAGGAAAGTGATTTTCTCTGAAAGGACAGCATTGAGAAAGTGAAGCAACACTCCATTCACTTCGCACAGTGATTTGAAGAGTTGGAACAGACTGCTTCTCTTTCACAGAAACGCATGTGAATTTCTGTTGAATGCTTGTAAGTAGCTTAAGGCACTTTCAAAGGAAAGTGATTTTCTCTGAAACTGCAGCATTTAGAATGTGAAGGAACACTCCATTCACTTTGCACAGTGAATTGAAGTGTTGGAAAAGACAGCTTCTCTCTCATAGAAACGCATTTGAGTTTCCTGTGAATGCTTGTAAGTAGCTTAAGGCACTTTCAAAGAAAAGTGATTTTCTCTGAAACTGCAGCATTTAGAATGTCAAGGGACACTCCATTCACTTCGCACAGTGAATTGAAGTGTTGGAACAGACTGCTTCTCTTTTAGAGAAAAGGATGTGAGTTTTTGTGAATGCTTGAAAGTAGCTTAAGGCACTTTCAAGGGAAAGTGATTTTCTCTGAAATTGCAGCATTTAGAATGTGAAGGAACACTCCATTCACTTCGCACAGTGAATTGAAGTGTTGGATCAGACTGCTTCTCTTTCAGAGAAACAGATGTGAGTTTCTTGTGAATGCTTGTAAGTAGCTTCAGGCACTTTCAAAGGAAAGTGATTTTCTCTGAAAGGACAGCATTTAGAAAGTGAAGCAACACTCCATTCCTTCGCACAGTGAATTGAAGTGTTGGAAAAGACAGCTTCTCTTTCAGAGAAACAGATGTGAGTTTCTTGTGAATGCTTGTAAGTAGCTTAGGCACTTTCAAAGGAAAGTGATTTTCTCAGAAATGACAGCATTTTGAAAGGGAAGCAACACTCCATTCACCTCGCACAGTGAATTGAAGTGTTGGAACAGAATGCTTCTCTTTCAGAGAAACGGATGTGAGTTTTTTGTGAATGCTTGTAAGTAGCTTAAGGCACTTTCAAATCAAAGTGATTTTCTCTGAAGGACAGCATTTAGAATGTGAAGGAACACTCCATTCACTTCGCACAGTGAATTGAAATGTTGGAACAAACTGCTTCTCTTTCAGAGAAACAGATGTGAGTTTCTTGTGAATGCTTTTAAGTAGCTTAAGGTAGTTTCAAAGAGAGTGATTTTCTCTAAAAGGAGAGCATTTAGAAAGTGAAGCAACACTCCATTCACTTCGCACAGTGAATTGAAGTGTTGGAACAGACTGCTTCTCTTTCAGAGAAACACATGTGAATTTCGGTTGAAATCTTGTAAGTGGCTTAAGGCACTTTCAAAGGAAAGTGATTTTCTCTGAAAGGACAGCATTTGGAAAGGGAAGCAACACTCCATTCATTTCGCACAGTGAATTTAAGTCTTGCAACAGACAGCTTCTCTTTCAGAGAAACGCATGTGAGTTTTTTGTGAATGCTTGTAAGTAGCTTAAGGCAATTTCAAAGGAAAGTGATTTTCTCTGAAAGGACAGCATTTAGAAAGTGAAGCAAAACTCCATTCACTTCGCACAGTGAATTGAAGTGTTGGAAAAGACAGCTTCTCTTTCAGAGAAACGGATGTGAGTTTTTTGTGAATGCTTGAAAGTAGCTTAAGGCACTTTCAAAGGAAAGTGATTTTCTCTGAAACGACAGCATTTAGAATGTGAAGCAACACTCCATTCACTTCGCACAGTGAATTGAAGAGTTGGAACAGACTGCTTTTCTTTCAGAGAAACGGATGTGAGTTTTTTGTGAATGCATGTAAGTAGCTTTAGGCACTTTCAAAGCAAAGTGATTTTCTCTGAAAGGACAGCATTGAGAAAGTGAAGCAACACTCCATTCCCTTCGCACAGTGAATTGAAGTGTTGGAACAGACTGCTTCTCTTTCAGAGAAACAGATGTGAGTTTCTTGTTAATGCTTTTAAGTAGCTTGAGGTAGTTTAAAAGAGAGTGATTTTCTCTAAAAGGAGAGCATTTAGAAATTGAAGCAACACTCCATTCACTTCGCACAGTGAATTGAAGTGTTGGAACAGACTGCTTCTCTTTCAGAGAAACAGATGTGAGTTTTTTGTGAATGCTTGCAAGTAGCTTAAGGCACTTTCAATGGAAAGTGATTTTCTCTGAAAGGACAGGATTTAGAAAGTGAAGGAACACTCCATTCACTTCGCACAGTGAATTGAAGTGTTGGAACAGACTGCTTCTCTTTCAGAGAAACAGATGTGAGTTTCTTGTGAATGCTTTTAAGTAGCTTGAGGTAGTTTAAAAGAGAGTGATTTTCTCTAAAAGGAGAGCATTTAGAAAGTGAAGCAGCACTCCATTCACTTCGCACAGTGAATTGAAGTGTTGGAACAGACTGCTTCTCTTTCAGAGAAACGCATGTGAATTTCTGTTGAAATCTTGTAAGTGGCTTAAGGAACTTTCAAAGGAAAGTGATTGTCTCTGAAAGGACAGCATTTGGAAAGGGAAGCAACACTCCATTCACTTCGCACAGTGAATTTAAGTGTTGCAACAGACAGCTTCTCTTTCATAGAAACGCATTTGAGTTTCCTATGAATGCTTGTTAGTAGCTTAAGGCACTATCAAAGGAACGTGATTTTCTCTGAAAGGACAGCATTTAGAAAGTGAAGCAACCCTCCATTCACTTCGCACAGTGAACTGAAGTGTTGGAACAGACTGCTTCTCTTTTAGAGAAACGGATGTGAGTTTTTTGTGAATGCTTGAAAGTAGCTTAAGGCACTTTCAAAGGAAAGTGATTTTCTCTGAAACTACAGCATTTAGAATGTGAAGCAACACTCCATTCACTTCGCACAGTGAACTGAAGAGTTGGAACAGACTGCTTCTCTTTCAGAGAAACGAATGTGAGTTTTTTGTGAATGTTTGCATTTAGGTTAAGGCACTTTCAAAGCAAAGAGATTTTCTCTCAAAGGACAGCATTTAGAAAGTGAAGAAACACTTCATTCACTTAGCACAGTGAATTGAAGTGTTGGAAAAGAAAGCTTCTCTTTCAGAGAAACAGATGTGAGTTTCTTGTGAATGCTTGTAAGTAGCTTAAGGCACTTTCAAAGGAAAGTGATTTTCTCTGAAAGGACAGCATTTAGAATGTGAAGGAACACTCCATTCACTTCGCACAGTGAATTAAAGTGTTGGAACAGACTGCTTCTCTTTCAGAAAAACAGATGTGAGTTTCTTGTGAATGCTTTTAAGTAGCTTAAGGTAGTTTAAAAGAGAGTGATTTTCTCTAAAAGGAGAGCATTTAGAAAGTGAAGCAACACTCCATTCACTTCGCACAGTGAATTGAAGTGTTGGAACAGACTGCTTCTCTTTCAGAGAAACGCATGTGAATTTCTGTTGAAATCTTGTAAGTGGCTTAATTCACTTTCAAAGGAAATTGATTTTCTCTGAAAGGACAGCATTTGGAAAGGGAAGCAACACTCCATTCACTTCGCACAGTGAATTTAAGTGTTGCAACAGACAGCTTCTCTTTCATAGAAACGCATTTGAGTTTCCTATGAATGCTTGTAAGTAGCTTAAGGCACTATCAAAGGAAAGTGATTTTCTCTGAAAGGAGAGCATTTAGAAAGTGAAGCAACACTCCATTCACTTCGCACAGTGAACTGAAGTGTTGGAACAGACTGCTTCTCTTTTAGAAAAACGGATGTGAGTTTTTTGTGAATGCTTGAAAGTAGCTTAAGGCACTTTCAAAGGAAAGTGATTTTCTCTGAAACTACAGCATTTAAAATGTGAAGCAACACTCCATTCACTTCGCACAGTGAATTGAAGAGTTGGAACAGACTGCTTCTCTTTCAGAGAAACGAATGTGAGTTTTTTGTGAATGTTTGTAAGTAGCTTAAGGCACTTTCAAAGCAAAGTGATTTTCTCTGAAAGGACAGCATTTAGAAAGTGAAGCAACACTTCATTCACTTCGCACAGTGAATTGAAGAGTTGGAACAGACTGCTTCTCTTTCAGAGAAACGGATGTGAGTTTTTTGTGAATGCTTGTAAGTAGCTTAAGGCACTATAAAAGGAAAGTGATTTTCTCTGAAAGGACAGCATTTAGAAAGCGAAGCAACACTCCATTCACTTCGCACAGTGAACTGAAGTGTTGGATCAGACTGCTTCTCTTTAAGAGAAACGCATGTGAGTTTTTTGTGAATGCTTGAAAGTAGCTTAAGGCACTTTCAAAGCAAAATGATTTTCTCTGAGGGACAGCATTTAGAATGTGAAGGAACACTCCATTCACTTCGCACAGTGAATTGAAGTGTTGGAACAGACTGCTTCTCTTTCAGAGAAACAGATGTGAGTTTCTTGTGAATGCTTTTAAGTAGCTTAAGGTAGTTTAAAATAGAGTGATTTTCTCTAAAAGGAGAGCATTTAGAAAGTGAAGCAACACTCCATTCACTTCGCACAGTGAATTGAAGTGTTGGAACAGACGGCTTCTCTTTCAGAGAAACACATTTGAATTTCTGTTGAAATCTTGTAAGTGGCTTAAGGCACTTTCAAAGGAAAGTGATTTTCTCTGAAAGGACAGCATTTGGAAAGGGAGGCAACACTCCATTCACTTCGCACAGTGAATTTAAGTGTTGCAACAGACAGCTTCTCTTTCATAGAAACGCATTTGAGTTTCCTATGAATGCTTGTAAGTAGCTTAAGGCACTTTCAAAGGAAAGTGATTTTCTCTGAAAGGACAGCATTTAGAAAGTGAAGCAACACTCCATTCACTTCGCACAGTGAACTGAAGTGTTGGAACAGACTGCTTCTCTTTTTGAGAAACGGATGTGAGTTTTTTGTGAATGCTTGAAAGTAGCTTAAGGCACTTTCAAAGGAAAGTGATTTTCTCTGAAACTACAGCATTTAGAATGTGAAGCAACACTCCATTCACTTCGCACAGTGAACTTAAGTGTTGGAACAGACTGCTTCTCTTTCAGAAAAATGCATGTGAGTTTCTGGTGAATGTTTGTAAGTCGCTTAAGGCACTTTCAAAGGAATGTGACTTTCTCTGAAACTACAGCATTTAGAAAGTGAAGCAACACTCCATTCACTTCGCACAGTGAATTGAAGTGTTGGAACAAACTGCTTCTCTTTCAGAGAAACAGATTTGAGTTTCTTGTGAATGCTTTTAAGTAGCTTAAGGTAGTTACAAAGAGAGTGATTTTCTCTAAAAGGAGAGCATTTAGAAAGTGAAGCAACACTCCATTCACTTCGCACAGTGAATTGAAGTGTTGGAAGAGACTGCTTCTCCTTTAGAGAAACGGATGTGAGTTTTTTGGGAATGCTTGAAAGTAGCTTAAGGCACTTTCAAAGGAAAGTGATTTTCTCTGAAAATACAGCATTTAGAATGTGAAGCAACACTCCATTCACTTCGCACAGTGAATTGAAGTCTTGGAACAGACTGCTTCTCTTTCAGAGAAACGCATGTGAATTTCTGTTGAATGCTTGTAAGTAGCTTTAGGCACTTTCAAAGGAATGTGATTTTCTCTGAAAGGACAGGATTTAGAAAGTGAAGCAACACCCCATTCACTTCGCACAGTGAATTGAAGTATTGGAAAAGACAGCTTGCTCTCATAGAAACGCATTTGAGTTTCCTGTGAATGCTTGTAAGTTGCTTAAGGCACTTTCAAAGAAAAGTGATTTTCTCTGAAACTGCAGCATTTAGAATGTGAAGGAACACTCCGTTCACTTCGCACAGTGAATTGAAGTGTTGGAAAAGACAGCTTCTCTTTCAGAGAAACAGATGTGAGTTTCTGTTGAATGCTTGTAAGTAGCTTAAGTCACTTTCAAAGGAAAGTGATTTTCTCTGAAAGGACAGCATTTAGAAAGTGAAGCAACACTCCATTCACTTCGCACAGTGAATTCAAGTGTTGGAACAGAATGCTACTCTTACAGAGAAACAGATGTGAGTTTCTTGTGAATGCTTTTAAGTAGCTTAAGGTAGTTTAAAAGAGAGTGATTTTCTCTAAAAGGAGAGCATTTAGAAAGTGAAGCAACACTCCATTCACTTCGCACAGTGAATTGAAGTGTTGGAACAGACTGCTTTTCCTTTAGAGAAACGGATGTGAGTTTTTTGGGAATGTTTGAAAGTAGCTTAAGGCACTTTCAAAGGAAAGTGATTTTCTCTGAAAATACAGCATTTAGAATGTGAAGCAACACTCCATTCACTTCACACAGTGAATTGAAGTGTTGGAACAGACTGCTTCTCTTTCAGAGAAACGCATGTGAATTTCTGTTGAATGCTTGTAAGTCGCTTAAGGCACTTTCAAAGGAAAGTGATTTTCTCTGAAAGGACAGGATTTAGAAAGTGAAGAAACACTCCATTCACTTCGCACAGTGAACTGAAGTGTTGGAACAGACTGCTTCTCTTTCAGAGAAACAGATGTGAGTTTCTTGTGAATGCTTTTAAGTAGCTTGAGGTAGTTTAAAAGAGAGTGATTTTCTCTAAAAGGAGAGCATTTAGAAAGTGAAGCAACACTCCATTCACTTCACACAGTGAATTGAAGTGTTGGAACAGACTGCTTCTCTTTCAGAGAAACGCATGTGAATTTCTGTTGAAATCTTGTAAGTCGCTTAAGGCACTTTCAAAGGAAAGTGATTTTCTCTGAAAGGACAGCATTTGGAAAGGGAAGCAACACTCCATTCACTTCGCACAGTGAATTTAAGTGTTGCAACAGACAGCTTCTCTTTCATAGAAACGCATTTGAGTTTCCTGTGAATGCTTGTAAGTAGCTTAAGGCACTTTAAAAGAAAAGTGATTTTCTCTGAAAGGACAGCATTTAGAAAGCGAAGCAACACTCCATTCACTTCGCACAGTGAACTGAAGTGTTGGAACAGACTGCTTCTCTTTAAGAGAAACGCATGTGAGTTTTTTGTGAATGCTTGAAAGTAGCTTAAGGCACTTTCAAAGCAAAGTGATTTTCTCTGAAACTATAGCATTTAGAATGTGAAGCAACACTCCATTCACTTCGCACAGTGAATTGAAGAGTTGGAACAGACTGCTTCTCTTTCAGAGAAACGAATGTGAGTTTTTTGTGAATGTTTGTAAGTAGCTTAAGGAACTTTCAAAGCAAAGTGATATTCTCTGAAAGGACAGCATTTAGAAAGTGAAGCAACACTCCATTCACTTCGCACAGTGAATTGAAGTGTTGGAACAGACTGCTTCTCTTTCAGAGAAATGGATGTGAGTTCTTTGTGAATGCTTGAAAGTAGCTTAAGGCACTTTCAAAGGAAAGTGATTTTCTCTGAAACTACAGCATTTAGAATGTGAAGCAACACTCCATTCACTTCGCACAGTGAATTGAAGAGTTGGAACAGACTGCTTCTCTTTCAGAGAAATGGATGTGAGTTCTTTGTGAATGCTTGAAAGTAGCTTAAGGCACTTTCAAAGGAAAGTGATTTTCTCTGAAAGGACAGCATTGAGAAAGTGAAGCAACACTCCATTCACTTCGCACAGTGATTTGAAGAGTTGGAACAGACTGCTTCTCTTTCACAGAAACGCATGTGAATTTCTGTTGAATGCTTGTAAGTAGCTTAAGGCACTTTCAAAGGAAAGTGATTTTCTCTGAAACTGCAGCATTTAGAATGTGAAGGAACACTCCATTCACTTTGCATAGTGAATTGAAGTGTTGGAAAAGACAGCTTCTCTCTCATAGAAACACATTTGAGTTTCCTGTGAATGCTTGTAAGTAGCTTAAGGCACTTTCAAAGAAAAGTGATTTTCTCTGAAACTGCAGCATTTAGAATGTCAAGGGACACTCCATTCACTTCGCACAGTGAATTGAAGTGTTGGAACAGACTGCTTCTCTTTTAGAGAAAAGGATGTGAGTTTTTGTGAATGCTTGAAAGTAGCTTAAGTCACTTTAAAAGGAAAGTGATTTTCTCTGAAATTGCAGCATTTAGAATGTGAAGGAACACTCCATTCACTTTGCACAGTGAATTGAAGTGTTGGATCACACAGCTTCTCTTTCAGAGAAACAGATGTGAGTTTCTTGTGAATGCTTGTAAGTAGCTTAAGGCACTTTCAAAGGAAAGTGATTTTCTCTGAAATGACGGCATTTTGAAAGGGAAGCAACACTCCATTCACCTCGCACAGTGAATTGAAGTGTTGGAACAGAATGCTTCTCTTTCAGAGAAACGGATGTGAGTTTTTTGTGAATGCTTGTAAGTAGCTTAAGGCACTTTCAAATCAAAGTGATTTTCTCTGAAGGACAGCATTTAGAATGTGAAGGAACACTCCATTCACTTCGCACAGTGAATTGAAGTGTTGGAAAAGAAAGCTTCTCTTTCAGAGAAACAGATGTGAGTTTCTTGTGAATGCTTGTAAGTAGCTTAAGGCACTTTCAAAGGAAAGTGATTTTCTCTGAAAGGACAGCATTTAGAATGTGAAGGAACACTCCATTCACTTCGCACAGTGAATTAAAGTGTTGGAACAGACTGCTTCTCTTTCAGAAAAACAGATGTGAGTTTCTTGTGAATGCTTTTAAGTAGCTTAAGGTAGTTTAAAAGAGAGTGATTTTCTCTAAAAGGAGAGCATTTAGAAAGTGAAGCAACACTCCATTCACTTCGCACAGTGAATTGAAGTGTTGGAACAGACTGCTTCTCTTTCAGAGAAACGCATGTGAATTTCTGTTGAAATCTTGTAAGTGGCTTAATTCACTTTCAAAGGAAATTGATTTTCTCTGAAAGGACAGCATTTGGAAAGGGAAGCAACACTCCATTCACTTCGCACAGTGAATTGAAGAGTTGGAACAGACTGCTTCTCTTTCAGAGAAACGAATGTGAGTTTTTTGTGAATGTTTGTAAGTAGCTTAAGGCACTTTCAAAGCAAAGTGATTTTCTCTGAAACTATAGCATTTAGAATGTGAAGCAACACTCCATTCACTTCGCACAGTGAATTGAAGAGTTGGAACAGACTGCTTCTCTTTCAGAGAAACGAATGTGAGTTTTTTGTGAATGTTTGTAAGTAGCTTAAGGCACTTTCAAAGCAAAGTGATTTTCTCTGAAAGGACAGCATTTAGAAAGTGAAGCAACACTTCATTCACTTCGCACAGTGAATTGAAGAGTTGGAACAGACTGCTTCTCTTTCAGAGAAACGGATGTGAGTTTTTTGTGAATGCTTGTAAGTAGCTTAAGGCACTATAAAAGGAAAGTGATTTTCTCTGAAAGGACAGCATTTAGAAAGCGAAGCAACACTCCATTCACTTCGCACAGTGAACTGAAGTGTTGGATCAGACTGCTTCTCTTTAAGAGAAACGCATGTGAGTTTTTTGTGAATGCTTGAAAGTAGCTTAAGGCACTTTCAAAGCAAAATGATTTTCTCTGAGGGACAGCATTTAGAATGTGAAGGAACACTCCATTCACTTCGCACAGTGAATTGAAGTGTTGGAACAGACTGCTTCTCTTTCAGAGAAACAGATGTGAGATTCTTGTGAATGCTTTTAAGTAGCTTAAGGTAGTTTAAAATAGAGTGATTTTCTCTAAAAGGAGAGCATTTAGAAAGTGAAGCAACACTCCATTCACTTCGCACAGTGAATTGAAGTGTTGGAACAGACGGCTTCTCTTTCAGAGAAACACATGTGAATTTCTGTTGAAATCTTGTAAGTGGCTTAAGGCACTTTCAAAGGAAAGTGATTTTCTCTGAAAGGACAGCATTTGGAAAGGGAGGCAACACTCCATTCACTTCGCACAGTGAATTTAAGTGTTGCAACAGACAGCTTCTCTTTCATAGAAACACATTTGAGTTTCCTATGAATGCTTGTAAGTAGCTTAAGGCACTTTCAAAGGAAAGTGATTTTCTCTGAAAGGACAGCATTTACAAAGTGAAGCAACACTCCATTCACTTCGCACAGTGAACTGAAGTGTTGGAACAGACTGCTTCTCTTTTAGAGAAACGGATGTGAGTTTTTTGTGAATGCTTGAAAGTAGCTTAAGGCACTTTCAAAGGAAAGTGATTTTCTCTGAAACTACAGCATTTAGAATGTGAAGCAACACTCCATTCACTTCGCACAGTGAACTTAAGTGTTGGAACAGACTGCTTCTCTTTCAGAAAAATGCATGTGAGTTTCTGGTGAATGTTTGTAAGTCGCTTAAGGCACTTTCAAAGGAATGTGACTTTCTCTGAAACTACAGCATTTAGAAAGTGAAGCAACACTCCATTCACTTCGCACAGTGAATTGAAGTGTTGGAACAAACTGCTTCTCTTTCAGAGAAACAGATGTGAGTTTCTTGTGAATGCTTTTAAGTAGCTTAAGGTAGTTACAAAGAGAGTGATTTTCTCTAAAAGGAGAGCATTTAGAAAGTGAAGCAACACTCCATTCACTTCGCACAGTGAATTGAAGTGTTGGAAGAGACTGCTTCTCCTTTAGAGAAACGGATGTGAGTTTTTTGGGAATGCTTGAAAGTAGCTTAAGGCACTTTCAAAGGAAAGTGATTTTCTCTGAAAATACAGCATTTAGAATGTGAAGCAACACTCCATTCACTTCGCACAGTGAATTGAAGTCTTGGAACAGACTGCTTCTCTTTCAGAGAAACGCATGTGAATTTCTGTTGAATGCTTGTAAGTAGCTTTAGGCACTTTCAAAGGAATGTGATTTTCTCTGAAAGGACAGGATTTAGAAAGTGAAGCAACACCCCATTCACTTCGCACAGTGAATTGAAGTATTGGAAAAGACAGCTTGCTCTCATAGAAACGCATTTGAGTTTCCTGTGAATGCTTGTAAGTTGCTTAAGGCACTTTCAAAGAAAAGTGATTTTCTCTGAAACTGCAGCATTTAGAATGTGAAGGAACACTCCGTTCACTTCGCACAGTGAATTGAAGTGTTGGAAAAGACAGCTTCTCTTTCAGAGAAACAGATGTGAGTTTCTGTTGAATGCTTGTAAGTAGCTTAAGTCACTTTCAAAGGAAAGTGATTTTCTCTGAAAGGACAGCATTTAGAAAGTGAAGCAACACTCCATTCACTTCGCACAGTGAATTCAAGTGTTGGAACAGAATGCTACTCTTACAGAGAAACAGATGTGAGTTTCTTGTGAATGCTTTTAAGTAGCTTAACGTAGTTTAAAAGAGAGTGATTTTCTCTAAAAGGAGAGCATTTAGAAAGTGAAGCAACACTCCATTCACTTCGCACAGTGAATTGAAGTGTTGGAACAGACTGCTTTTCCTTTAGAGAAACGGATGTGAGTTTTTTGGGAATGTTTGAAAGTAGCTTAAGGCACTTTCAAAGGAAAGTGATTTTCTCTGAAAATACAGCATTTAGAATGTGAAGCAACACTCCATTCACTTCACACAGTGAATTGAAGTGTTGGAACAGACTGCTTCTCTTTCAGAGAAACGCATGTGAATTTCTGTTGAAATGCTTGTAAGTCGCTTAAGGCACTTTCAAAGGAAAGTGATTTTCTCTGAAAGGACAGGATTTAGAAAGTGAAGAAACACTCCATTCACTTCGCACAGTGAACTGAAGTGTTGGAACAGACTGCTTCTCTTTCAGAGAAACAGATGTGAGTTTCTTGTGAATGCTTTTAAGTAGCTTGAGGTAGTTTAAAAGAGAGTGATTTTCTCTAAAAGGAGAGCATTTAGAAAGTGAAGCAACACTCCATTCACTTCACACAGTGAATTGAAGTGTTGGAACAGACTGCTTCTCTTTCAGAGAAACGCATGTGAATTTCTGTTGAAATCTTGTAAGTCGCTTAAGGCACTTTCAAAGGAAAGTGATTTTCTCTGAAAGGACAGCATTTGGAAAGGGAAGCAACACTCCATTCACTTCGCACAGTGAATTTAAGTGTTGCAACAGACAGCTTCTCTCTCATAGAAACGCATTTGATTTTCCTGTGAATGCTTGTAAGTTGCTTAAGGCACTTTTAAAGAAAAGTGATTTTCTCTGAAACTGCAGCATTTAGAATGTGAAGGACCACTGCATTCACTTCGCACAGTGAATTGAAGTGTTGGATCAGATCACTTTCTTTCAGAGAAACAGATGTGAGTTTCTTGTGAATGCTTGTAAGTAGCTTAAGGCACTTTCAAAGCAAAGTGATTTTCTCTGAAAGGACAGCATTTAGAAAGTGAAGAAACACTCCATTCACTTCGCACAGTGAATTGAAGTATTGGAACAGACTGCTTCTCTTTTAGAGAAACGGATGTGAGTTTTTTGTGAATGCTTGAAAGTAGCTTAAGGCACTTTCAAAGCAAAGTGATTTTCTCTGAAGGACAGCATTTAGAATGTGAAGGAACACTCCATTCACTTCGCACAGTGAAGTGAAGTGTTGGAACAGACTGCTTCTCTTTCAAAGAAACAGATGTGAGTTTTTTGTGAATGCTTGTAAGTAGCTTAAGGCACTTTCAAAGGAAAGTGATTTTCTCTGAAAGGACAGCATTTAGAAAGTGAAGCAACATTCCATTCACTTCGAAAATTCAATTGAAGTGTTGGAACAGACTACTTCTCTTTCAGAGAAACGCATGTGAATTTCTGTTGAATGCTTGTAAGTAGTTTAAGGCACTTTCAAAGGAAAGTGATTTTCTCTGAACGGACAGCATTGAGAAAGTGAAGCAACACTCCATTCACTTCGCACAGTGAATTGAAGTGTTGGAACAGACTGCTTCTCTTTTAGAGAAACGGATGTGAGTTTTTTGTGAATGCTTGAAAGTAGCTTAAGGCACTTTCAAAGCAAAGTGATTTTCTCTGAAGGACAGCATTTAGAATGTGAAGGAACACTCCATTCACTTCGCACAGTGAAGTGAAGTGTTGGAACAGACTGCTTCTCTTTCAGAGAAACAGATGTGAGTTTTTTGTGTATGCTTGTAAGTAGCTTAAGGCACTTTCAAAGGAAAGTGATTTTCTCTGAAAGGACAGCATTTAGAAAGTGAAGCAACACTCCATTCACTTTGCACAGTGAATTGAAGTGTTGGAACAGACTACTTCTCTTTCAGAGAAACGCATGTGAATTTCTGTTGAATGCTTGTAAGTAGCTTAAGGCACTTTCAAAGGAAAGTGATTTTCTCTGAAAGGACAGCATTTAGAAAGTGAAGCAACACTCCATTCACTTCGCACAGTGAATTGAAGTGTTGGAACAGACTGCTTCTCTTTTAGAGAAACGGATGTGAGTTTTTTGTGAATTCTTGAAAGTAGCTTAAGGCACTTTCAAAGCAAAGTGATTTTCTCTGAAGGACAGCATTTAGAATGTGAAGCAACACTCCATTCACTTCGCACAGTGAATTGAAGTGTTGGAACAGACTGCTTCTCTTTCAGAGAAACAGATGTGAGTTTATTGTGAATGCTTTTAAGTAGCTTAAGGTAGTTTCAAAGAGAGTGATTTTCTCTAAAAGGAGAGCATTTAGAAAGTGAAGAAACACTCCATTCACTTCGCACAGTGAATTGAAGTGTTGGAACAGACTGTTTCTCTTTCAGAGAAACGCATGTGAATTTCTGTTGAAATCGTGTAAGTGGCTAAAGGCACTTTCAAAGGAAAGTGATTTTCTCTGAAAGGACAGCATTTGGATAGGGAAGCAACACTCCATTCACTTCGCACAGTGAATTTAAGTGTTGCAACAGACAGATTCTCTTACATAGAAACGCATTTGAGTTTCCTATGAATGCTTGTAAGTAGCTTAAGGAACTTTCAAAGGAAAGTGATTTTCTCTGAAAGGACAGCATTTAGAAAGTGAAGCGACACTCCATTCACTTTGCACAGTGAACTGAAGTGTTGGAACAGACTGCTTCTCTTTCAGAGAAACGCATGTGAGTTTTTTGTGAATGCTTGTAAGTAGCTTAAGGCACTTTCAAAGGAAAGTGATTTTCTCTGAAAGGACAGCATTTAGAAAGTGAAGCAACACTCCATTCACTTCGCACAGTGAATTGAAGTGTTGGAACAGACTGCTTCTCTTTTAGAGAAACGGGTGTGAGATTTTTGTGAATGCTTGAAAGTAGCTTAAGGCACTTTCAAAGGAAAGTGATTTTTCTCTGAAACCACAGCATTTAGAATGTGAATCAACACTCCATTCACTTCGCACAGTGAATTGAAGAGTTGGAACAGACTGCTTCTCTTTCAGAGAAATGGATGTTAGTTTTTTATGAATGCTTGTAAGTAGCTTAAGGCACTTTCAAAGCAAAGTGATTTTCTCTGAAAGGACAGCATTTAGAAAGTGAAGCAACACTCCATTCACTTCGCACAGTGAATTGAAGTGTTGGAACAGACTGCTTCTCTTTCAGAGAAACGCATGTGAATTTCTGTTGAATGCTTGTAAGTAGCTTAAGGCACTTTCAAACGAAAGTGATTTTCTCTGAAAAGACAGGATTTAGAAAGTGAAGTAACACCCCATTCACTTCGCACAGTGAATTGAAGTGTTGGAAAAAACAGCTTCTCTCTCATAGAAACGCACGTCAGTTTCCTGTGAATGCTTGTAAGTAGCTTAAGTCACTTTAAAAGGAAAGTGATTTTCTCTGAAAGGACAGCATTTAGAAAGTGACGCAATACTCCATTCACTTCACACCCTGAATTGAAGTGTGGGAACAGACTGCTTCTCTTTTAGAGAAAAGGATATGAGTTTTTTGTGAATGCTTGAAAGTAGCTTAAGGCACTTTCAAAGGAAAGTGATTTTCTCTGAAACTGCAGCATTTAGAATGTGAAGGAACACTCCATGCACTTCGCACAGTGAATTGAAGTGTTGGATCAGAATGCTTCCCTTTCAGAGAAACAGATGTGAGTTTCCTGTGAATGCTTGTAAGTAGCTTAAGGAAAGTTCAAAGCAAAGTGATTTTCTCTGAAAGGAGAGAATTTAGAAAGTGAAGCAACACCCCTTTCACTTCGCACAGTGAATTGAAGTGTTGGAAAAGACAGCTTCTCTCTCATAGAAACGCATTTGATTTTCCTGTGAATGCTTGTAAGTTGCTTAAGGCACTTTCAAAGAAAAGTGATTTTCTCTGAAACTGCAGCATTTAAAATGTGAAGGACCACTCCATTCACTTCGCATAGTGAATTGAAGTGTTGGATCAGATCGCTTCTCTTTCAGAGAAACAGATGTGAGTTTCTTGTGAATGCTTGTAAGTAGCTTAAGGCACTTTCAAAGCAAAGTGATTTTCTCTGAAAGGACAGCATTTAGAAAGTGAAGAAACACTCCATTCACTTCGCACAGTGAATTGAAGTGTTGGAACAGACTGCTTCTCTTTCAGAGAAACGCATGTGAATTTCTGTTGAATGCTTGTAAGTAGCTTTAGGCACTTTCAAAGGAATGTGATTTTCTCTGAAAGGACAGAATTTAGAAAGTGAAGCAACACCCCTTTCACTTCGCACAGTGAATTGAAGTGTTGGAAAAGACAGCTTCTCTCTCATAGAAACGCATTTGAGTTTCCTGTGAATGCTTGTAAGTTGCTTAAGGCACTTTCAAAGAAAAGTGATTTTCTCTGAAACTGCAGCATTTAAAATGTGAAGGACCACTCCATTCACTTCGCACAGTGAATTGAAGTGTTGGATCAGACTGCTTCTCTTTCAGAGAAACGGATGTGAGTTTCTTGTGAATGTATGTAAGTAGGTTCAGGCACTCTCAAAGCAAAGTGATTTTCTCTGAAAGGACAGGATTTAGAATGTGAAGAAACACTATATTCACTTCGCACAGTGAATTGAAGTGTTGGAAAAAACAGCTTCTCCTTCAGAGAAACAGATGTGAGTTTCTTGTGAATGCTTGTAAGTAGCTTAAGGCACTTTCATAGGAAAGTGATTTTCTCTGAAAGGAAAGCATTTGGAAAGGGAAGCAACACTCCATTCACTTCGAACAGTGAATTGAAGTGTTGGAAAAGACAGCTTCTCTTTCAGAGAAACGCATGTGAATTTCTGTTGAATGCTTGTAAGTAGCTTAAGTCACTTTAAAAGGAAAGTGATTTTCTCTGAAAGGACAGCGTTTAGAAAGTGAAGCAACACTCCATTCACTTCGCACAGTGAATTGAAGTTTTGTAACAGACTGCTTCTCATTTAGAGAAAAGGATGTGAGTTTTTTGTGAATGCTTGAAAGTATCTTAAGGCACTATCAAAGGAAAGTGATTTTCTCTGAAACTGCAGCATTTAGAATGTGAAGGAACACTCCCTTCACTTCGCAAAGTGAATTGAAGTGTTGGATCAGACTGCTTCTCTTTCAGAGAAACAGATGTGAGTTTCTTGTGAATGCTTGTAAGTAGCTTCAGGAACTCTCAAAGCAAAGTGATTTTCTCTGAAAGGACAGGATTTAGAATGTGAAGATACACTCCATTCACTTCGCACAGTGAATTGAAGTGTTGGAAAAGACAGCTTCTCTTTCAGAGAAACAGATGTGAGTTTCTTGTGAATGCTTGTAAGTAGCTTAAGGCACTTTCAAAGAAAAGTGATTTTCTCTGAAAGGACAGCATTTAGAAAGTGAGGCAACACTCCATTCACTTCGCACAGTGAATTCAAGTGTTGGAACAGATTGCTTCTCTTACAGAGAAACGGATGTGAGTTTTTTGTGAATGCTTGAAAGTAGCTTAAGGCACTTTCAAAGCAAAGTGATTTTCTCTGAAGGACAGCATTTAGAATGTGAAGGAACACTCCATTCACTTCGCACAGTGAAATGAAGTGTTGTAGCTGACTGCTTCTCTTTCAGAGAAACAGATGTGAGTTTCTTGTGAATGCTTTTAAGTAGCTTAAGGTAGTTTAAAAGAGAGTGATTTTCTCTAAAAGGAGAGCATTTAGAAAGTGAAGCAACACTCCATTCACTTCGCACAGTGAATTGAAGTGTTGGAACAGACTGCTTCTCTTTCAGAGAAACGCATGTGAATTTCTGTTGAATGCTTGTAAGTAGCTTAAGGCACTTTCAAAGGAAAGTGATTTTCTCTGAAAGGACAGCATTTGGAAAGGGAAGCAACACTCCATTCACTTCGCACAGTGAATTTAAGTGTTGCAACAGACAGCTCCTCTTTCATAGAAACGCATTTGAGTTTCCTATTAATGCTTGTAAGTAGCTTAAGGCACTATCAAAGGAAAGTGATTTTCTCTGAAAGGACAGCATTTAGAAAGTGAAGCAACAATCCATTCACTTCGTACAGTGAATTGAAGTGTTGGAACAGACTGCTTCTCTTTCAGAGAAACGCATGTTAGTTTTTTGTGAATGCTTGTAAGTAGCTTAAGGCACTTTCAAAGGAAAATGATTTTCTCTGAAAGGACAGCATTTAGAAAGTGAAGCAACACTCCATTCACTTTGCACAGTGAATTGAAGTGTTGGAAAAGACAGCTTTTCTCTCATAGAAACGCATTTGAGTTTCCTGTGAATGCTTGTAAGTTGCTTAAGGCACTTTCAAAGAAAAGTGATTTTCTCTGAAACTGCAGCATTTAGAATGTGAAGGAACACTCCATTCACTTCGCACAGTGAATTGAAGTGTTGGATCAGACTGCTTCTCTTTCAGAGAAACAGATGTGAGTTTCTTGTGAATGCTTGTAAGTAGTAGCTTAAGGCACTTTCAACGCAAAGTGATTTTCTCTGAAAGGACAGCATTTAGAAAGTGAAGCAACACTCCATTCACTTCACACAGTGAACTGAAGTGTTGGAACAGAATGCTTCTATTTCATAGAAACGGATGTGAGTTTTTTGTGAATGCTTGTAAGTAGCTTAAGGCACTTTCATAGGAAAGTGATTTTCTCTGAAAGGACAGCATTTGGAAAGGGAAGCAACACTCCATTCACTTCGCACAGTGAATTGAAGTGTTGGAACAGACTGCTTCTCTTTCAGAAAAATGCATGTGAGTTTCTTGTGAATGTTTGTAAGTCGCTTAAGGCACTTTCAAAGGAATGTGATTTTCTCTGAAAGGACAGCATTTGGAAAGTGAAGCAACACTCCATTCTCTTCGCACAGTGAATTGAAGTGTTGGAACAGACTGCTCCTCTTTTAGAGAAACGGTTATGAGTTTTTTGTGAATGCTTGAAAGTAGCTTAAGGCATTTTCAAATCAAAGTGATTTTCTCTGAAGGACAGCATTTAGAATGTGAAGGAACACTCCATTCACTTCGCACAGTGAATTAAATTGTTGGATCAGACTGCTTCTCTTTCAGAGAAACAGATGTGAGTTTCTTGTGAATGCTTGTAAGTAGTAGCTTAAGGCACTTTCAAAGCAAAGTGATTTTCTCTGAAAGGACAGCATTTGGAAAGTGAAGCAACACTCCATTCACTTCGCACAGTGAATTGAAGTGTTGGAACAGACTGCTTCTCTTTCAGAAAAATGCATGTGAGTTTCTTGTGAATGCTTGTAAGTAGCTTCAGGCACTCTCAAAGCAAAGTGATTTTCTCTGAAAGGACAGGATTTAGAATGTGAAGAAACACTCCATTCACTTCGCACAGTGAATTGAAGTGTTGGAAAATACAGCTTCTCTTTCAGAGAAACAGATGTGAGTTTCTTGTGAATGCTTGTAAGTAGCTTAAGGTAGTTTAAAAGAGAGTGATTTTCTCTAAAAGGAGAGCATTTAGAAAGGGAAGCAATACTCCATTCACTTCGCACAGTGAATTGAAGTGTTGGAACAGACTGCTTCTCTTTCAGAAAAATGCATGTGAGTTTCTTGTGAATGTTTGTAAGTCGCTTAAGGCACTTTCAAAGGAATGTGATTTTCTCTGAAAGGACAGCATTTAGAAAGTGAAGCAACACTCCATTCACTTCGTTCAGTGAATTGAAGTGTTGGAACAGACTGCTTCTCTTTTAGAGAAATGGATATGAGTTTTTTGTGAATGCTTGAAAGTAGCTTAAGGCATTTTCAAATCAAAGTGAGTTTCTCTGAAGGACAGCATTTAGAATGTGAAGGAACACTCCATTCACTTCGCACAGTGAATTGAAGTGTTGGAACAGACTGCTTCTCTTTCAGAGAAACAGATGTGAGTTTCTTGTGAATGCTTGTAAGTAGCTTAAGGCACTTTCAAAGAAAAGTGATTTTCTCTGAAAGGACAGCATTTAGAAAGTGAAGCAACACTCCATTCACTTCGCACATTGAATTCAATTGTTGGAACAGAATGCTTCTCTTTTAGAGAAACGGATGTGAGTTTCCTATGAATGCTTGAAAGTAGCTTAAGGCACTTTCAAAGCAAAGTGATTTTCTCTGAAGGACAGCATTTAGAATGTGAAGGAACACTGCATTCACTTCGCACAGTGAATTGAAGTGTTGGAACAGACTGCTTCTCTTTCAGAGAAACAGATGTGAGTTTCTTGTGAATGCTTTTAAGTAGCTTAAGGTAGTTTAAAAGAGAGTGATTTTCTCTAAAAGGAGAGCATTTAGAAAGGGAAGCAACACTCCATTCACTTCGCACAGTGAATTGAAGTGTTGGAACAGACTGCTTCTCTTTCTGAGAAACGCATGTGAATTTCTGTTGAAATCTTGTAAGTGGCTTAAGGCACTTTCAAAGGAAAGTGATTTTCTATGAAAGGACAGCATTTGGAAAGGGAAGCAACACCCCATTCACTTCGCACAGTGAACTGAAGTGTTGGAACAGACTGCTTCTCTTTCAGAGAAACGCATGTGAGTTTTTTGTGAATGCTTGTAAGTAGCTTAAGGCACTTTCAAAGGAAAGTGATTTTCTCTGAAAGGACAGCATTTAGAAAGTGAAGCAACACTCCATTCACTTCGCACAGTGAATTGAAGTGTTGGAAAAGACAGCTTCTCTCTCATAGAAACGCATTTGAGTTTCCTGTGAATGCTTGTAAGTTGCTTAAGGCACTTTCAAAGAAAAGTGATTTTCTCTGAAACTGCAGCATTTAGAATGTGAAGGAACACTCCATTCACTTCGAACAGTGAATTGAAGTGTTGGATCAGACTGCTTCTCTTTCAGAGAAACAGATGTGAGTTTCTTGTGAATGCTTGTAAGTAGTAGCTTAAGGCACTTTCAAAGCAAAGTGATTTTCTCTGAAAGGACAGCATTTGGAAAGTGAAGCAACACTCCATTCACTTTGCACAGTGAATTGAAGTGTTGGAACAGACTGCTTCTCTTTCAGAAAAATGCATGTGAGTTTCTTGTGAATGTTTGTAAGTCGCTTAAGGCACTTTCAAAGGAATGTGATTTTCTCTGAAAGGACAGCATTTGGAAAGGGAAGCAGCACTCCATTCACTTCGCACAGTGAATTTAAGTGTTGCAACAGACAGCTTCTCTTTCATAGAAACGCATTTGAGTTTCCTATGAATGCTTGTAAGTAGCTTAAGGCACTTTCAAAGGAAAGTGATTTTCTCTGAAAGGACAGGATTTAGAAAGTGAAGCAACACCCCATTCACTTCGCACAGTGAATTGAAGTGTTGGAAAAGACAGTTTCTCTCTCATAGAAACGCATTTCAGTTTCCTGTGAATGCTTGTAAGTAGATTATGTCACTTTAGAAGGAAAGTGATTTTCTCTGAAAGGACAGCATTTAGAAAGTGAAGCAACACTCCATTCACTTCGCACAGTGAATTGAAGTGTTGGAACAGACTGCTTCTCTTTTAGAGAAACGGATGTGAGTTTCTTGTGAATGCTTGTAAGTAGCTTCAGGCACTCTCAAAGCAAAGTGATTTTCTCTGAAAGGACAGGATTTAGAATGTGAAGAAACACTCCATTCACTTCGCACAGTGAATTGAAGTGTTGGAAAATACAGCTTCTCTTTCAGAGAAACAGATGTGAGTTTCTTGTGAATGCTTGTAAGTAGCTTAAGGCACTTTCAAAGAAAAGTGATTTTCTCTGAAAGGACAGCATTTAGAAAGTGAAGCAACACTCCATTCACTTCGCACATTGAATTCAAATGTTGGAACAGAATGCTTCTCTTTTAGAGAAACGGATGTGAGTTTTTTGTGAATGCTTGTAAGTAGCTTAAGGCACTTTCAAAGGAATGTGATTTTCTCTGAAAGGACAGCATTTAGAAAGTGAAGCAACACTCCATTCACTTCGCACAGTGAATTGAAGTGTTGGAACAGACTGCTTCTCTTTTAGAGAAACGGATGTGAGTTTTTTGTGAATGCTTGAAAGTAGCTTAAGGCACTTTCAAAGCAAAGTGATTTTCTCTGAAGGACAGCATTTAGAATGTGAAGGAACACTCCATACACTTCGCACAGTGAATTGAAGTGTTGGAACAGATTGCTTCTCTTTCAGAGAAACAGATGTGAGTTTCTTGTGAATGCTTTTAAGTAGCTTAAGGTAGTTTCAAAGAGAGTGATTTTCTCTACAAGGAGAGCATTTAGAAAGTGAAGCAACACTCCATTCACTTCGCACAGTGAATTGAAGTGTTGGAACAGACTGCTTCTCTTTCAGAGAAACGCATGTGAATTTCTGTTGAAATCTTGTAAGTGGCTTAAGGCACTTTCTAAGGAAAGTGATTTTCTCTGAAAGGACAGCATTTGGAAAGAGAAGCAACACTCCATTCACTTCGCACAGTGAATTTAAGTGTTGCAACAGACAGCTTTTCTTTCATAGAAACGCATTTGAGTTTCCTATAATGCTTGTAAGTAGCTTAAGGCACTTTCAAAGGAAAGTGATTTTCTCTGAAAGGACAGCATTTAGAAAGTGAAGCAACACTCCATTCACTTCTCACAGTGAACTGACGTGATGGAACAGACTGTTTCTCTTTCAGAGAAACGATTGTGAGTTTTTTGTGGATGCTTGTAAGTAGCTTAAGGCACTTTCAAAGGAAAGTGATTTTCTCTGAAAGGACAGCATTGAGAAAGTGAAGCAACACTCCATTCACTTCGGAAAGTGAATTGAAGTGTTGGAACAGACTGCTTCTCTTTTAGACAAACGGATGTGAGTTTTTTGTGAATGCTTGAAAGTAGCTTAAGGCACTTTCAAAGGAAAGTGATTTTCTCTGAAACTACAGCATTTAAAATGTGAAGCAACACTCCATTCACTTCTCACAGTGAATTGAAGAGTTGGAACAGACTGCTTCTCTTTCAGAGAAACAGATGTGAGTTTTTTGTGAATGCTTGTAAGTAGATTAAGGCACTCTCAAAGCAAAGTGATTTTCTCTGAAAGGACAGCATTTAGAAAGTGAAGTAACACTCCATTCACTTCGCACAGTGAATTGAAGTGTTGGAACAGAATGCTTCTCTTTTAGAGAAACGCATGTGAATTTCTGTTGAATGCTTGTAAGTGGCTTAAGGCACTTTCAAAGGAAAGTGATTTTCTCTGAAAGGACAGGATTTAGAAAGTGAAGCAACACCCCATTCACTTCGCACAGTGAATTGAAGTGTTGGAAAAGACAGATTTTCTCTCATAGAAACGCATTTGATTTTCCTGTGAATGCTTGTATGTAGCTTAAGGCACTTTCAAAGAAAAGTGACTTTCTCTAAAACTGCAGCATTTAGAATTTGAAGGAACACTCCATTCACTTCGCGCAGTGAATTGAAGTGTTGGATTAGACTGCTTCTCTTTCAGAGAAACAGATGTGAGTTTCTTGTGAATGCTTGTAAGTAGCTTAAGGCACTTTCAAAGCAAAGTGATTTTCTCTGAAAGGACAGCATTTAGAAAGTGAAGCAACACCCCATTCACTTCGCACAGTGAATTGAAGTGTTGGTGCTTCTCTTTCAGAGAAACGTATGTGAATTTCTGTTGAATGCTTGTAAGTAGCTTAAGGCACTTTCAAAGGAAAGTGATTTTCTTTGAAAGGACAGGATTTAGACAGTGAAGAAACACTCCATTCACTTCGCACAGTGAATTGAAGTGTTGCAAAAGACAGCTTCTCTTTCAGAGAAACAGATGTGAGTTTCTTGTGAATGCTTGTAAGTAGCTTAAGGCACTTACAAAGGAAAGTGATTTTCTCTGAAAGGACAGCATTTAGATTGTGAAGCAACACTCCATTCACTTCGCACAGTGAATTGAAGTGTTGGATCAGACTGCTTCTCTTTCAGAGAAACAGATGTGAGTTTCTTGTGAATGCTTGTAAGTAGCTTAAGGCACTTTCAAAGGAAAGTGATTTTCTCTGAAAGGACAGCATTTAGAAAGTGAGGAAACACTCCATTCACTTCGCAGAGTGAATTGAAGTGTTGGAACAGAATGCTTCTCTTTAAGAGAAACGGATGTGAGTTTTTTGTGAATGCTTGTAAGTAGCTTAAGGCACTTTCATAGAAAAGTGATTTTCTCTAAAAGGACAGAATTTGGAAAGGGAAGCAACACTCCATTCACTTCGTACAGTGAATTGAAGTGTTGGAACAGACTGCTTCTCTTTCAGAGAAACGCATGTGAATTTCTGTTGAAATCTTGTAAGTGGCTTAAGGCACTTTCAAAGGAAAGTGATTTTCTCTGAAAGGACAGCATTTGGAAAGGGAAGCAACACTCCATTCACTTCGCACAGTGAATTGAAGTGTTGGAACAGACTGCTTCTCTTTTAGAGAAACGGATGTGAGTTTTTTGTGAATGCTTGAAAGTAGCTTAAGGCACTTTCAAAGCAAAGTGATTTTCTCTGAAGGACAGCATTTAGAATGTGAAGGAACACTCCATACACTTCGCACAGTGAATTGAAGTGTTGGAACAGATTGCTTCTCTTTCAGAGAAACAGATGTGAGTTTCTTGTGAATGCTTTTAAGTAGCTTAAGGTAGTTTCAAAGAGAGTGATTTTCTCTACAAGGAGAGCATTTAGAAAGTGAAGCAACACTCCATTCACTTCGCACAGTGAATTGAAGTGTTGGAACAGACTGCTTCTCTTTCAGAGAAACGCATGTGAATTTCTGTTGAAATCTTGTAAGTGGCTTAAGGCACTTTCTAAGGAAAGTGATTTTCTCTGAAAGGACAGCATTTGGAAAGAGAAGCAACACTCCATTCACTTCGCACAGTGAATTTAAGTGTTGCAACAGACAGCTTTTCTTTCATAGAAACGCATTTGAGTTTCCTATAATGCTTGTAAGTAGCTTAAGGCACTTTCAAAGGAAAGTGATTTTCTCTGAAAGGACAGCATTTAGAAAGTGAAGCAACACTCCATTCACTTCTCACAGTGAACTGACGTGATGGAACAGACTGTTTCTCTTTCAGAGAAACGATTGTGAGTTTTTTGTGGATGCTTGTAAGTAGCTTAAGGCACTTTCAAAGGAAAGTGATTTTCTCTGAAAGGACAGCATTGAGAAAGTGAAGCAACACTCCATTCACTTCGGAAAGTGAATTGAAGTGTTGGAACAGACTGCTTCTCTTTTAGACAAACGGATGTGAGTTTTTTTTGAATGCTTGAAAGTAGCTTAAGGCACTTTCAAAGGAAAGTGATTTTCTCTGAAACTACAGCATTTAAAATGTGAAGCAACACTCCATTCACTTCTCACAGTGAATTGAAGAGTTGGAACAGACTGCTTCTCTTTCAGAGAAACAGATGTGAGTTTTTTGTGAATGCTTGTAAGTAGATTAAGGCACTCTCAAAGCAAAGTGATTTTCTCTGAAAGGACAGCATTTAGAAAGTGAAGTAACACTCCATTCACTTCGCACAGTGAATTGAAGTGTTGGAACAGAATGCTTCTCTTTTAGAGAAACGCATGTGAATTTCTGTTGAATGCTTGTAAGTGGCTTAAGGCACTTTCAAAGGAAAGTGATTTTCTCTGAAAGGACAGGATTTAGAAAGTGAAGCAACACCCCATTCACTTCGCACAGTGAATTGAAGTGTTGGAAAAGACAGATTTTCTCTCATAGAAACGCATTTGATTTTCCTGTGAATGCTTGTATGTAGCTTAAGGCACTTTCAAAGAAAAGTGACTTTCTCTAAAACTGCAGCATTTAGAATTTGAAGGAACACTCCATTCACTTCGCGCAGTGAATTGAAGTGTTGGATTAGACTGCTTCTCTTTCAGAGAAACAGATGTGAGTTTCTTGTGAATGCTTGTAAGTAGCTTAAGGCACTTTCAAAGCAAAGTGATTTTCTCTGAAAGGACAGCATTTAGAAAGTGAAGCAACACCCCATTCACTTCGCACAGTGAATTGAAGTGTTGGTGCTTCTCTTTCAGAGAAACGTATGTGAATTTCTGTTGAATGCTTGTAAGTAGCTTAAGGCACTTTCAAAGGAAAGTGATTTTCTTTGAAAGGACAGGATTTAGACAGTGAAGAAACACTCCATTCACTTCGCACAGTGAATTGAAGTGTTGCAAAAGACAGCTTCTCTTTCAGAGAAACAGATGTGAGTTTCTTGTGAATGCTTGTAAGTAGCTTAAGGCACTTACAAAGGAAAGTGATTTTCTCTGAAAGGACAGCATTTAGATTGTGAAGCAACACTCCATTCACTTCGCACAGTGAATTGAAGTGTTGGATCAGACTGCTTCTCTTTCAGAGAAACAGATGTGAGTTTCTTGTGAATGCTTGTAAGTAGCTTAAGGCACTTTCAAAGGAAAGTGATTTTCTCTGAAAGGACAGCATTTAGAAAGTGAGGAAACACTCCATTCACTTCGCAGAGTGAATTGAAGTGTTGGAACAGAATGCTTCTCTTTAAGAGAAACGGATGTGAGTTTTTTGTGAATGCTTGTAAGTAGCTTAAGGCACTTTCATAGAAAAGTGATTTTCTCTAAAAGGACAGAATTTGGAAAGGGAAGCAACACTCCATTCACTTCGTACAGTGAATTGAAGTGTTGGAACAGACTGCTTCTCTTTCAGAGAAACGCATGTGAATTTCTGTTGAAATCTTGTAAGTGGCTTAAGGCACTTTCAAAGGAAAGTGATTTTCTCTGAAAGGACAGCATTTGGAAAGGGAAGCAACACTCCATTCACTTCGCACAGTGAATTGAAGTGTTGGAACAGACTGCTTCTCTTTTAGAGAAACGGATGTGAGTTTTTTGTGAATGCTTGAAAGTAGCTTAAGGCACTTTCAAAGCAAAGTGATTTTCTCTGAAGGACAGCATTTAGAATGTGAAGGAACACTCCATACACTTCGCACAGTGAATTGAAGTGTTGGAACAGATTGCTTCTCTTTCAGAGAAACAGATGTGAGTTTCTTGTGAATGCTTTTAAGTAGCTTAAGGTAGTTTCAAAGAGAGTGATTTTCTCTACAAGGAGAGCATTTAGAAAGTGAAGCAACACTCCATTCACTTCGCACAGTGAATTGAAATGTTGGAACAGACTGCTTCTCTTTCAGAGAAACGCATGTGAATTTCTGTTGAAATCTTGTAAGTGGCTTAAGGCACTTTCTAAGGAAAGTGATTTTCTCTGAAAGGACAGCATTTGGAAAGAAAAGCAACACTCCATTCACTTCGCACAGTGAATTTAAGTGTTGCAACAGACAGCTTTTCTTTCATAGAAACGCATTTGAGTTTCCTATGAATGCTTGTAAGTAGCTTAAGGCACTTTCAAAGGAAAGTGATTTTCTCTGAAAGGACAGCATTTAGAAAGTGAAGCAACACTCCATTCACTTCGCACAGTGAACTGACGTGATGGAACAGACTGCTTCTCTTTCAGAGAAACGATTGTGAGTTTTTTGTGGATGCTTGTAAGTAGCTTAAGGCACTTTCAAAGGAAAGTGATTTTCTCTGAAAGGACAGCATTGAGAAAGTGAAGCAACACTCCATTCACTTCGGAAAGTGAATTGAAGTGTTGGAACAGACTGCTTCTCTTTTAGACAAACGGATGTGAGTTTTTTTTGAATGCTTGAAAGTAGCTTAAGGCACTTTCAAAGCAAAGTGATTTTCTCTGAAAGGACAGCATTTAGAAAGTGAAGCAACACCCCATTCACTTCGCACAGTGAATTGAAGTGTTGGTGCTTCTCTTTCAGAGAAACGTATGTGAATTTCTGTTGAATGCTTGTAAGTAGCTTAAGGCACTTTCAAAGGAAAGTGATTTTCTTTGAAAGGACAGGATTTAGACAGTGAAGAAACACTCCATTCACTTCGCACAGTGAATTGAAGTGTTGCAAAAGACAGCTTCTCTTTCAGAGAAACAGATGTGAGTTTCTTGTGAATGCTTGTAAGTAGCTTAAGGCACTTACAAAGGAAAGTGATTTTCTCTGAAAGGACAGCATTTAGATTGTGAAGCAACACTCCATTCACTTCGCACAGTGAATTGAAGTGTTGGATCAGACTGCTTCTCTTTCAGAGAAACAGATGTGAGTTTCTTGTGAATGCTTGTAAGTAGCTTAAGGCACTTTCAAAGGAAAGTGATTTTCTCTGAAAGGACAGCATTTAGAAAGTGAGGAAACACTCCATTCACTTCGCAGAGTGAATTGAAGTGTTGGAACAGAATGCTTCTCTTTAAGAGAAACGGATGTGAGTTTTTTGTGAATGCTTGTAAGTAGCTTAAGGCACTTTCTTAGAAAAGTGATTTTCTCTAAAAGGACAGAATTTGGAAAGGGAAGCAACACTCCATTCACTTCGCACAGTGAATTGAAGTGTTGGAACAGACTGCTTCTCTTTCAGAGAAACGCATGTGAATTTCTGTTGAAATCTTGTAAGTGGCTTAAGGCACTTTCAAAGGAAAGTGATTTTCTCTGAAAGGACAGCATTTGGAAAGGGAAGCAACATTCCATTCACCTCGCACAGTGAATTTAAGTGTTGCAACAGACAGCTTCTCTTTCATAGAAACGCATTTGAGTTTCCTATGAATGCTTGTAAGTAGCTTAAGGCACTTTCAAAGGAAAGTGATTTTCTCTGAAAGGACAGCATTTAGAAAGTGAAGCAACACTCCATTCACTTCGCACAGTGAACTGAAGTGTTGGAACAGACTGCTTCTCTTTTAGAGAAACGCATGAGAGTTTTTGGTGAATGCTTGTAAGTAGCTTAAGGCTCTTTCAAAGGAAAGTGATTTTCTCTGAAAGGACAGCATTTAGAAAGTGAATCAACACTCCATTCACTTCGCACAGTGAATTGAAGTGTTGGAACAGACTGCTTCTCTTTCAGAGAAACGCATGTGAATTTCTGTTGAATGCTTGTAAGTAGCTTAAGGCACTTTCAAAGGAAAGTGATTTTCTTTGAAAGGACAGGATTTAGAAAGTGAAGAAACACTCCCTTCACTTCGCACAATGAATTGAAGAGTTGGAACAGACTGTTTCTCCTTCAGAGAAACGGATGTGAGTTTTTTGTGAATGCTTGTAAGTAGCTTAAGGCACTTTCAAAGCAAAGTGATTTTCTCTGAAAGGACAGCATTTAGAAAGTGAAGCAACACTCCATCCACTTCGCACAGTGAATTGAAGTCTTGGAACAGACTACTTCTCTTTCAGAGAAACAGATGTGAATTTCTTGTGAATGCGTGTAAGTAGCTTAAGGCAGTTTCAAAAGAGAGTGATTTTCTCTAAAAGGAGAGCATTTAGAAAGTGAAGCAACACTCCATTCACTTCGCACAGTGAATTGAAGTGTTGGAACAGACTGCTTCTCTTTCAGAGAAACGCATGTGAATTTCTGTTGAATGCTTGTAAGTAGCTTAAGGCACTTTCAAAGGAAAGTGATTTTCTCTGAAAGGACAGGATTTAGAAAGTGAAGAAACACTCCCTTCACTTCGCACAGTGAATTGAAGAGTTGGAACAGACTGCTTCTCCTTCAGAGAAACGAATGTGAGTTTTTTGCGAATGCTTGTAAGTAGCTTAAGGCACTTTCAAAGCAAAGTGATTTTCTCTGAAAGGACAGGATTTAGAAAGTGAAGCAAAACTCCATTCACTTCGCACAGTGAATTGAAGGGTTGGAACAGACTGCTTCTCTTTCAGAGAAACGCATGTGAATTTCTGTTGAGTGCTTGTAAGTAGCTTAAGGCACTTTCAAAGGAAAGTGATTTTCTCTGAAAGGACAGGATTTAGAATGTGAAGAAACACTCCATTCACTTCGTACAGTAAATTGAAGCATTGGAAAAGACAGCTTCTCGTTCATAGAAACGCATTTGAGTTTCTTGTGAATGCTTGTAAGAAGCTTAAGGCACTTTCAAAGGAAAGTGATTTTCTCTGAAACTGCAGCATTTAGAATGTGAAGGAACACTCCAATCACTTCGCACAGTGAATTGAAGTGTTGGATCAGACTGCTTCTCATTCAGAGAAACAGATGTGAGTTTCTTCTGAATGCTTGTATGTAGCTTAAGGCACTTTCAAAGGAAAGTGATTTTCTCTGAAAGGACAGCATTTAGAAAGTGAAGAAACACTCCATTCACTTCGCACAGTGAATTGAAGTGGTGGAACAGAATGCTTCTCTATCCGAAAAATGCATGTGAGTTTCTTGTGAATGTTTGTAAGTAGCTTAAGGCACTTTCAAAGGAAAGTGATTTTCTCTGAAAGGACAGCATTTAGAAAGTGAAGCAACACTCCATTCACTTCGCACATTGAATTCAAGTGTTGGAACAGAATGCTTCTCTTTTAGAGAAACGGATGTGAGTTTTTCGTGAATGCTTTTAAGTAGCTTAAGGTAGTTTAAAAGAGAGTGATTTTCTCTAAAAGGAGAGCATTTAGAAAGGGAAGCAACACCCCATTCACTTCGCACAGTGAATTAAAGTGTTGGATCAGACTGCTTCTCTTTCAGAGAAACAGATGTGAGTTTCTTGTGAATGCTTGTAAGTAGTAGCTTAAGGCATTTTCAAAGCAAAGTGATTTTCTCTGAAAGGACAGCATTTGGAAAGTGAAGCAACACTCCATTCACTTCGCACAGTGAATTGACGTGTTGGAACAGACTGCTTCTCTTTCAGAGAAACTCATGTGAATTTCTGTTGAATGCTTGTAAGTAGCTTAAGGCACTTTCAAAGGAAAGTGATTTTCTCTGAAAGGACAGGATTTAGAAAGTGAAGCAACACTCCATTCACTTCGCACAGTGAATTGAAGTGTTGGAAAAGACAGCTTCTCTCTCATAGAAACGCATTTCAGTTTCCTGTGAATGCTTGTAAGTAGCTTATGTCACTTTAAAAGGAAAGTGATTTTCTCTGAAAGGACAGCATTTAGAAAGTGAAGCAACACTCCATTCACTTCGCACAGTGAATTGAAGTGTTGGAACAGACTGCTTCTCTTTTAGAGAAACGGATGTGAGTTTCTTGTGAATGCTTGTAAGTAGCTTCAGGCACTCTTAAAGCAGAGTGATTTTCTCTGAAAGGACAGGATTTAGAATGTGAAGAAACGCTCCGTTCACTTCGCACAATGAATTGAAGTGTTGGAAAATACAGCTTCTCTTTCAGAGAAACAGATGTGAGTTTCTTGTGAATGCTTGTAGGTAGCTTAAGGCTCTTTCAAAGAAAAGTGATTTTCTCTGAAAGGACAGCATTTAGAAAGTGAAGCAACACTCCATTCACTTCGCACATTGAATTCAAGTGTTGGAACAGAATGCTTCTCTTTTAGAGAAACGGATGTGAATTTTTTGTGAATGCTTGAAAGTAGCTTAAGGCACTTTCAAAGCAAAGTGATTTTCTCTGAAGGACAGCATTTAGAATGTGAAGGAACACTCCATTCACTTCGCACAGTGAATTGAAGTGTTGGAACAGACTGCTTCTCTTTCAGAGAAACAGATGTGAGTTTCTTGTGAATGCTTTTAAGTAGCTTAAGGTAGTTTAAAAGAGAGTGATTTTCTCTAAAAGGAGAGCATTTAGAAAGGGAAGCAACACTCCATTCACTTCGCACAGTGAATTGAAGTGTTGGAACAGACTGCTTCTCTTTCAGAGAAACGCATGTGAATTTCTGTTGAAATCTTGTAAGTGGCTTAAGGCACTTTCAAAGGAAAGTGATTTTCTCTGAAAGGACAGCATTTGGAAAGGGAAGCAACATTCCATTCACCTCGCACAGTGAATTTAAGTGTTGCAACAGACAGCTTCTCTTTCATAGAAACGCATTTGAGTTTCCTATGAATGCTTGAAAGTAGCTTAAGGCACGTTCAAAGGAAAGTGATTTTCTCTGAAACTACAGCATTTAGAATGTGAAACAACACTCCATTCACTTCGCACAGTGAATTGAAGAGTTGGAACAGACTACTTCTCTTTCAGAGAAACGGATGTGAGTTTTTTGTGAATGCTTGTAAGTAACTTAAGGCACTTTCAAAGCAAAGTGATTTTCTCTGAAAGGACAGCATTTAGAAAGTGAAGCAACACTCCATTCACTTCGCACAGTGAATTGAAGTGTTTGAACAGACTGCTTCTCTTTCAGAGAAACGCATGTGAATTTCTGTTGAATGCTTGTAAGTAGCTTAAGGCACTTTCAAAGCATAGTGATTTTCTCTGAAAGGACAGCATTTAGAAAGGGAAGCAACACTCCATTCACTTCGCACAGTGAATTGAAGTGTCGGAACAGACTGCTTCTCTTTCAGAGAAACGCATGGGAATTTCTGTTGAAATCTTGTAAGTGGCTTAACGCACTTTCAAAGGAAAGTGATTTTCTCTGAAAGGACAGCATTTGGAAAGGAAAGCAATACTCCATTCACTTCGCACAGTGAATTTAAGTGTTGCAAAAGACAGCTTCTCTTTCATAGAAACGCATTTGAGTTAACTATGAATGCTTGTAAGTAGCTTAAGGCACTTTCAAAGGAAAGTGATTTTCTCTGAAAGGACAGCATTGAGAAAGTGAAGCAACACTCCATTCACTTCGCACAGTGAATTTCAGTGTTGCAACAGACAGCTTCTCTTTCATAGAAACGCATTTTCGTTTCCTATGAATGCTTGTAAATAGCTTAAGGCACTTTCAAAGGAAAGTGATTTTCTCAGAAAGGACAGGATTTAGAAAGTGAAGCAACACTCCATTCACTTCGCACAGTGAATTGAAGTGTTGCAAAAGACAGCTTCTCTCTCATAGAAACGCATTTGAGTTTCCTGTGAATGCTTGTAAGGTGCTTAAGGCACTTTCAAAGCAAAGTGATTTTCTCTGAAACTGCAGCATTTAGAATGTGAAGGAACCCTCCATTCACTTCCCACAGTGAATTAAAGTGTTGGATCAGACTGCTTCTCTTTCAGAGAAACAGATGTGAGTTTCTTGTGAATGCTTGTAAGTAGCTTAAGGCACTTTCAAAGCAAAGTGATTTTCTCTGAAAGGACAGCATTTAGGAAGTGAAGCAACACTCCATTCACTTCGCACAGTGAATTGAAGTGTTGGAAGAGACTGCTTCTCTTTCAGAGAAACGCATGTGAATTTCTGTTGAATGCTTGTAAGTAGCTGAAGGCACTTTCAAAGGAAAGTGATTTTCTCTGAAAGGACAGGATTTAGAAAGTGAAGCAACACCCCATTCACTTCGCACAGTGAATTGAAGTGTTGGAAAAGACAGCTTCTCTCTCATAGAAACGCATTTGAGTTTCCTGTGAATGCTTGTAAGTTGCTTAAGGCACTTTCAAAGAAAAGTGATTTTCTCTGAAACTGCAGCATTTAGAATGTGAAGGAATACTTCATTCACTTCGCACAGTGAATTGAAGTGTTGGATCAGACTGCTTCTCTTTCAGAGAAACAGATGTGAGTTTCTTGTGAATGCTTGTAAGTAGTAGCTTAAGCCACTTTCAAAGCAAAGTGATTTTCTCTGAAAGGACAGCATTTAGGAAGTGAAGCAACACTCCATTCACTTCGCACAGTGAATTGAAGTGTTGGAAGAGACTGCTTCTCTTTCAGAGAAACGATGTGAATTTCTGTTGAATGCTTGTAAGTAGCTTAAGGCACTTTCAAAGGAAAGTGATTTTCTCTGAAAGGACAGGATTTAGAAAGTGAAGAAACACTCCATTCACTTCGCACAGTGAATTGAAGTGTTGGAAAAGTCAGCTTCTCTTTCAGAGAAACAGATGTGAGTTTCTTGTGAATGCTTGTAAGTAGCTTAAGGCACTTTCAAAGGAAAGTGATTTTCTCTGAAAGGACAGCATTTAGAAAGTGAGGAAACACTCCATTCACTTCGCACAGTGGATTGAAGTGTTCTAACAGAATGCTTCTCTTTCAGAGAAACGGATGTGAGTTTTTTGTGAATGCTTGTAAGTAGCTTAAGGCACTTTCATAGGAAAGTGATTTTCTCTGAAAGGACAGCATTTGGAAAGGGAAGCAACACTCCATTCACTTCGCACAGTGAATTGAAGAGTTGGATCAGACTGCTTCTCTTTCAAAAAAATGCATGTGAGTTTCTTGTGAATGTTTGTAAGTAGCTTAAGGCACTTTCAAAGGAATGTGATTTTCTCTGAAAGGACAGCATTTAGAAAGTGAATCAACACTCCATTCACTTCGCACAGTGAATTGAAGTGTTGGAACAGACTGCTTCTCTTTTAGAGAAACGGATGTGAGTTTTTTGTGAATGCTTGAAAGTAGCTTAAGGCACTTTCAAAGCAAAGTGATTTTCTCTGAAGGACAGCATTTAGAATGTGAAGGAACACTCCATACACTTCGCACAGTGAATTGAAGTGTTGGAACAGATTGCTTCTCTTTCAGAGAAACAGATGTGAGTTTCTTGTGAATGCTTTTAAGTAGCTTAAGGTAGTTTCAAAGAGAGTGATTTTCTCTACAAGGAGAGAATTTAGAAAGTGAAGCAACACTCCATTCACTTCGCACAGTGAACTGACGTGATGGAACAGACTGCTTCTCTCTCAGAGAAACAGATGTGAGGTTTTTGTGAATGCTTGTAAGTAGATTAAGGCACTTTCAAAGCAAAGTGATTTTCTCTGAAAGGACAGCATTTAGAAAGTGAAGTAACACTCCATTCACTTCGCACAGTGAATTGAAGTGTTGGAACAGAATGCTTCTCTTTTAAAGAAACGCATGTGAATTTCTGTTGAATGCTTGTAAGTAGCTTAAGGCACTTTCAAAGGAAAGTGATTTTCTCTGAAAGGACAGGATTTAGAAAGTGAAGCAACACCCCATTCACTTCGCACAGTGAATTGAAGTGTTGGAAAAGACAGCTTTTCTCTCATAGAAACGCATTTGATTTTCCTGTGAATGCTTGTAAGTAGCTTAAGAAACTTTCAAAGAAAAGTGATTTTCTCTAAAACTCCAGCATTTAGAATTTGAAGGAACACTCCATTCACTTCGCACAGTGAATTGAAGTGTTGGATCAGACTGCTTCTCTTTCAGAGAAACAGATGTGAGTTTCTTGTGAATGCTTGTAAGTGGCTTAAGGCACTTTCAAAGAAAGTGATTTTCTCTGAAAGGACAGCATTTAGAAAGTGAAGCAACACCCCATTCACTTCGCACAGTGAATTGAAGTGTTGGTGCTACTCTTTCAGAGAAACGCATGTGAATTTCTGTTGAATGCTTGTAAGTAGCTTAAGGCACTTTCAAAGAAAAGTGATTTTCTCTGAAACTGCAGCATTTAGAATTTGAAGGAACACTCCATTCACTTCGCACAGTGAATTGAAGTGTTGGATCAGACTGCTTCTCTTTCAGAGAAAGAGATGTGAGTTTCTTGTGAATGCTTGTAAGTAGCTTAAGGCACTTTCAAAGGAAAGTGATATTCTCTGAAACTGCAGCATTTAGAATGTGAAGGAACACTCTATTCACTTCGAACAGTGAATTGAAGTGTTGGATCAGACTGCTTCTCTTTCAGAGAAACAGATGTGAGTTTCTTGTGAATGCTTGTTAGTAGCTAAAGGCACTTTCAAAGCAAAGTAATTTTCTCTGAAAGGACAGCATTTAGAAAGTGAAGCAACACTCCATTCACTTCGCACAGTGAATTGAAGTGTTGGAACAGACTGCTTCTCTTTCATAGAAACGCATTTGAGTTTCCTGTGAATGCTTGTAAGTAGCTTAAGGCACTTTCAAAGGAAAGTGATTTTCTCTGAAACTGCAGCATTTAGAATGTGAAGGAACACTCCAATCACTTCGCACATTGAATTGAAGTGTTGGATTAGACTGCTTCTCTTTCAGAGAAACAGATATGAGTTTCTTCTGAATGCTTGTAAGTAGCTTAAGGCACTTTCAAAGGAAAGTGATTTTCTCTGCAAGGACAGGATTTAGAAAGTGAAGCAACACTCCATTCACTTCGCACAGTGAATTGAAGTGTTGGAACAGAATGCTTCTCTTTCCGAAAAATGCATGTGAGTTTCTTGTGAATGTTTGTAAGTAGCTTTTGGCACTTTCAAAGCAAAGTGATTTTCTCTGAAAGGACAGCATTTAGAAAGTGAAGCAACACTCCTTTCACTTCGAACAGTGAATTGAAGTGTTGGAACAGACTGCTTCTTTTTCAGAGAAACGCATGTGAGTTTTTTGTGAATGCTTCTAAGTAGCTTAAGGCACTTTCAAAGCAAAGTGATTTTCTCTGAAAGGACAGCATTTAGAAAGTGAAGCAACACTCCATTCACTTCGAACAGTGAATAGAAGTGTTGGAACAGACTGCTTCTCTTTCAGAGAAACGCATGTGAATTTCTGTTGAATGCTTGTAAGTAGCTTAAGGCACTTTCAAAGGAAAGTGATTTTCTCTGAAAGGACAGGATTTAGAAAGTGAAGAAACACTCCATTCACTTCGCAGAGAGAATTGAAGTGTTAGAAAAGACAGCTTCTTTTTCATAGAAACGCATTTGAGTTTCCTGTGAATGCTTGTAAGTAGCTTAAGGCACTTTCAAAGGAAAGTGATTTTCTCTGAAACTGCAGCATTTAGAATGTGAAGGAACACTCCAATCACTTCGCACAGTGAATTGAAGTGTTGGATCAGACTGCTTCTCTTTCAGAGAAACAGATGTGACTTTCTTATGAATGCTTGTAAGTAGCTTAAGTCACTTTCAAAGGAAAGTGATTTTCTCTGAAAGGACAGGATTTGGAAAGTGAAGCAACACTCCATTCACTTCGCACAGTGAACTGAAGGGTTGGAACAGAATGCTTGTCTTTCAGAGAAACGGATGTGAGTTTTTTGTGAATGCTTGTAAGTTGCTTAAGGCACTTTCATAGGAAAGTGATTTTCTCTGAAAGGACAGCATTTGGAAAGGGAAGCAACACTCCATTCACTTCGCACAGTTAATTGAAGTGTTGGAACAGACTACTTCTCTTTCAGAAAAATGCATGTGAGTTTCTTGTGAATGTTTGTAAGTTGCTTAAGGCACTTTCAAAGGAAAGTGATTTTCTCTGAAAGGACAGCATTTAGAAAGTGAAGAAACACTCCATTCACTTCGCACAGTGAATTGAAGTGTTGGAACAGACTGCTTCTCTTTCAGAGAAACGGATGTGAGTTTTTTGTGAATGCTTGTAAGTAGCTTCAGGCATTTTCAAAGGAAAGTGTTTTTCTCTGAAAGGACAGCAATGAGAAAGTGAAGCAACACTTCATTCACTTCACACAGTGAACTGAAGTGTTGGAACAGACTGCTTCTCTTTCAGAGAAAAGCATGTGAATTTCTGTTGAATGCTTCTAAGTAGCTTAAGGCACTTTCAAAGGAAAGTGATTTTCTCTGAAAGGACAGCATTTGGAAAGGGAAGCAACACTCCATTCACCTCGAACAGTGAATTGAAGTGTTGGAACAGACTGCTTCTCTATCCAAAAAATGCATGTGAGTTTCTTGTGAATGTTTGTAAGTAGCTTAAGGCACTTTCAAAGGAAAGTGATTTTCTCTGAAAGGACAGCATTTAGAAAGTGAAGCAACACTCCTTTCACTTCGAACAGTGAATTGAAGTGTTGGAACAGACAGCTTCTCTTTCAGAGAAACGCATGTGAGTTTTTTGTGAATGCTTGTAATTAGCTTAAGGCACTTTCAAAGGAAAGTGATTTTCTCTGAAAGGACAGCATTTAGAAAGTGAAGCAACACTCCATTCACTTCGCACAGTGAATTGAAGTGTTGGAACAGACTGCTTCTCTATCCGAAAAATGTATGCGAGTTTCTTGTGAATGTTTGTAAGTAGATTAAGGCACTTTCAAAGGAAAGTGATTTTCTCTGAAAGGACAGGATTTAGAAAGTGAAGAAACACTCCATTCACTTCGCACCGAGAATTGAAGTGTTGGAAAAGACAGATTCTCTTTCATAGAAACGCATTTGAGTTTCCTGTGAATGCTTGTAAGTAGCTTAAGGCACTGTCAAAGGAAAGTGATTTTCTCTGAAACTGCAGCATTTAGAATGTGAAGGAACACTCCAATCACTTCGCACAGTGAATTGAAGTGTTGGATCAGACTGCTTCTCTTTCAGAGAAACAGATGTGAGTTTCTTATGAATGCATATAAGTAGCTTAAGGCACTTTCAAAGGAAAGTGATTTTCTCTGAAAGGACAGCATTTAGAAAGTGAAGAAACACTCCATTCACTTCGCACAGTGAATTGAAGTGTTGGAAAAGACTGCTTCTCTTTAGAGAAAAGGATGTGAGTTTTTTGTGAATGCTTGAAAGTAGCTTATGGCACTTTCAAAGGAAAGTGATTTTCTCTGAAACTACAGCATTTAGAATGTGAAGCAACACTCCTTTCACTTCGAACAGCGAATTGAAGTGTAGGAACAGACTGCTTCTCTTTCAGAGAAACAGATGTGAGTTTCTTGTGAATGCGTGTAAGTTGCTTAAGGCACTTTCATAGGAAAGTGATTTTCTCTGAAAGGACAGCATTTGGAAAGGGAAGCAACACTCCATTCACCTCGCACAGTGAATTGAAGTGTTGGAACAGACTGCTTATCTATCCGAAAAATGCATGTGAGTTTCTTTTGAATGTTTGTAAGTAGCTTAAGGCACTTTCAAAGTAAAGTGATTTTCTCTGAAAGGACAGCATTTAGAAAGTGAAGCAACACTCCTTTCACTTCGAACAATGAATTGAAGTGTTGGAACAGACTGCTTCTCTTTCAGAGAAACACATGTGAGTTTTTTGTGAATGCTTGTAAGTAGCTTAAGGCACTTTCATAGGAATGTGATTTTCTCTGAAAGGACAGCATTTGGAAAGGGAAGCAACACTCCATTCACTTCACACAGTGAATTGAAGTGTTGGAACAGACTGCTTCTCTTTCAGAAAAATGCATGTGAGTTTCTTGTGAATGTTTGTAAGTAGCTTAAGGCACTTTCAAAGGAATGTGATCTTCTCTGAAAGGACAGCATTTAGAAAGTGAACCAACACTCCATTCACTTCGAACAGTGAATTGAAGTGTTGGAACAGACTACTTCTCTTTCAGAAAAATGCATGTGAGTTTCTTGTGAATGTTTGTAAGTTGCTTAAGGCACTTTCATAGGAAAGTGATTTTCTCTGAAAGGACAGCATTTGGAAAGGGAAGCAACACTCCATTCACTTCGCACAGTTAATTGAAGTGTTGGAACAGACTACTTCTCTTTCAGAAAAATGCATGTGAGTTTCTTGTGAATGTTTGTAAGTTGCTTAAGGCACTTTCAAAGGAAAGTGATTTTCTCTGAAAGGACAGCATTTAGAAAGTGAAGAAACACTCCATTCACTTCGCACAGTGAATTGAAGTGTTGGAACAGACTGCTTCTCTTTCAGAGAAACGGATGTGAGTTTTTTGTGAATGCTTGTAAGTAGCTTCAGGCATTTTCAAAGGAAAGTGTTTTTCTCTGAAAGGACAGCAATGAGAAAGTGAAGCAACACTTCATTCACTTCACACAGTGAACTGAAGTGTTGGAACAGACTGCTTCTCTTTCAGAGAAAAGCATGTGAATTTCTGTTGAATGCTTCTAAGTAGCTTAAGGCACTTTCAAAGGAAAGTGATTTTCTCTGAAAGGACAGCATTTGGAAAGGGAAGCAACACTCCATTCACCTCGAACAGTGAATTGAAGTGTTGGAACAGACTGCTTCTCTATCCGAAAAATGCATGTGAGTTTCTTGTGAATGTTTGTAAGTAGCTTAAGGCACTTTCAAAGGAAAGTGATTTTCTCTGAAAGGACAGCATTTAGAAAGTGAAGCAACACTCCTTTCACTTCGAACAGTGAATTGAAGTGTTGGAACAGACAGCTTCTCTTTCAGAGAAACGCATGTGAGTTTTTTGTGAATGCTTGTAATTAGCTTAAGGCACTTTCAAAGGAAAGTGATTTTCTCTGAAAGGACAGCATTTAGAAAGTGAAGCAACACTCCATTCACTTCGCACAGTGAATTGAAGTGTTGGAACAGACTGCTTCTCTATCCGAAAAATGTATGCGAGTTTCTTGTGAATGTTTGTAAGTAGATTAAGGCACTTTCAAAGGAAAGTGATTTTCTCTGAAAGGACAGGATTTAGAAAGTGAAGAAACACTCCATTCACTTCGCACCGAGAATTGAAGTGTTGGAAAAGACAGATTCTCTTTCATAGAAACGCATTTGAGTTTCCTGTGAATGCTTGTAAGTAGCTTAAGGCACTGTCAAAGGAAAGTGATTTTCTCTGAAACTGCAGCATTTAGAATGTGAAGGAACACTCCAATCACTTCGCACAGTGAATTGAAGTGTTGGATCAGACTGCTTCTCTTTCAGAGAAACAGATGTGAGTTTCTTATGAATGCATATAAGTAGCTTAAGGCACTTTCAAAGGAAAGTGATTTTCTTGAAAGGACAGCATTTAGAAAGTGAAGAAACACTACATTCACTTCGCACAGTGAATTGAAGTGTTGGAAAAGACTGCTTCTCTTTAGAGAAAAGGATGTGAGTTTTTTGTGAATGCTTGAAAGTAGCTTATGGCACTTTCAAAGGAAAGTGATTTTCTCTGAAACTACAGCATTTAGAATGTGAAGCAACTCTCCTTTCACTTCGAACAGCGAATTGAAGTGTAGGAACAGACTGCTTCTCTTTCAGAGAAACAGATGTGAGTTTCTTGTGAATGCGTGTAAGTTGCTTAAGGCACTTTCATAGGAAAGTGATTTTCTCTGAAAGGACAGCATTTGGAAAGGGAAGCAACACTCCATTCACCTCGCACAGTGAATTGAAGTGTTGGAACAGACTGCTTATCTATCCGAAAAATGCATGTGAGTTTCTTTTGAATGTTTGTAAGTAGCTTAAGGCACTTTCAAAGTAAAGTGATTTTCTCTGAAAGGACAGCATTTAGAAAGTGAAGCAACACTCCTTTCACTTCGAACAGTGAATTGAAGTGTTGGAACAGACTGCTTCTCTTTCAGAGAAACACATGTGAGTTTTTTGTGAATGCTTGTAAGTAGCTTAAGGCACTTTCATAGGAATGTGATTTTCTCTGAAAGGACAGCATTTGGAAAGGGAAGCAACACTCCATTCACTTCACACAGTGAATTGAAGTGTTGGAACAGACTGCTTCTCTTTCAGAAAAATGCATGTGAGTTTCTTGTGAATGTTTGTAAGTAGCTTAAGGCACTTTCAAAGGAATGTGATCTTCTCTGAAAGGACAGCATTTAGAAAGTGAACCAACACTCCATTCACTTCGAACAGTGAATTGAAGTGTTGGAAACGACTGCTTCTCTTTAGAGAAAAGGATGAGAGTTTTTTTGTGAATGCTTGAAAGTAGCTTATGGCACTTTCAAAGGAAAGTGATTTTCTCTGAAACTACAGCATTTAGAATGTGAAGCAACACTCCATTCACTTCACACAGCGAATTGAAGTGTAGGAACAGACTGCTTCTCTTTCAGAGAAACAGATGTGAGTTTCTTGTGAATGCGTGTAAGTAGCTTCAGGCATTTTCAAAGGAAAGTGTTTTTCTCTGAAAGGACAGCATTTAGAAAGTGAAGCAACACTCCATTCACTTCGCACAGTGAATTGAAGTGTTGGAACAGAATGCTTCTCTTTCAGAGTAACACGTGTGAATTTCTGTTGAATGCTTGTAAGTAGCTTAAGGCACTTTCAAAGGAAAGTGAATTTCTCTGAAAGGACAGGATTTAGAAAGTGAAGAAACACTCCATTCACTTCGCACAGAGAATTGAAGTATTGGAAAAGACAGCTTCTCTTTCATAGAAACGCATTTGAGTTTCCTGTGAATGCTTGTAAGTAGCTTAAAGCACTGTCAAAGGAAAGTGATTTTCTCTGAAACTGCAGGATTTAGAATGTGAAGGAACACTCCAATCACTTCGCACAGTGAATTGAAGTGTTGGATCAGACTGCTTCTCTTTCAGAGAAACAGATGTGAGTTTCTTGTGAATCCGTGTAAGTAGCTTAAGGCAGTTTCAAAAGAGAGTGATTTTCTCTAAAAGGAGAGCATTTAGAAAGTGAAGCAACACTCCAATCACTTCGCACAGTGAATTGAAGTGTGGGATCAGACTGCTTCTCTTTCAGAGAAACAGATGTGAGTTTCTTATGAATGTTTGCAAGTAGCTTAAGGCACTTTCAAAGGAAAGTGATTTTCTCTGAAAGGACAGGATTTAGAAAGTGAAGCAACACTCCATTCACTTCGCACAGTGAATTGAAGTGTTGGAACAGACTACTTCTCTTTCAGAAAAATGCATGTGAGTTTCTTGTGAATGTTTGTAAGTAGCTTAAGGCACTTTCAAAGGAAAGTGATTTTCTCTGAAAGGACAGCATTCAGAAAGTGAAGCAACACTCCATTCACTTCGAACAGTGAATTGAAGTGTTGGAACAGACTGTTGCTCTTTCATAGAAATGCATGTGAGTTTTTTGTCAATGCTTGTAAGTAGCTTAAGGCACTTTCAAAGGAAAGTGATTTTCTCTGAAAGGACAGGATTTAGAAAGTGAAGAAACACTCCATTCACTTCGCACAGTGAATTGAAGTGTTGGAAAAGACAGCTTCTCTTTCAGAGAAACAGATGTGAGTTTCTTGTGAATGCTTGTAAGTAGGCTTAAGGCACTTTCAAAGGCAAGTGATTTTCTCTGAAAGGACAGCATTTAGAAAGTGAAGCAACACTCCATCCACATCGCACAGTGAATTGAAGTGTTGGAACAGAATGCTTCTCTTTCAGAGAAGCCGATGTGAGTTTTTTGTGAATGCTTGTAAGTAGCTTAAGGCACTTTCATAGGAAAGTGATTTTCTCTGAAAGGACAGCATTTGGAAAGTGAAGTAACACTCCATTCACTTCACACAGTGAATTGAAGTGTTGGAACAGACTGCTTCTCTTTCAGAGAAACAGATGTGAGTTGCTTGTGAATGTTTGTAAGTAGCTTAAGGCACTTTCAAAGGAAAGTGATTTTCTCTGAAACGACAGGATTTAGAAAGTGAAGAAACACTCCATTCACTTCGTACAGTAAATTGAAGCATTGGAAAAGACAGCTTCTCTTTCATTGAAACGCATTTGAGTTTCCTGTGAATGCTTGTAAGTAGCTTAAGGCACTTTCATAGGAAAGTGATTTTCTCTGAAAGGACAGCATTTGGAAAGGGAAGCAACACTCCATTCACCTCGCACAGTGAATTGAAGTGTTGGAACAGACTGCTTATCTATCCGAAAAATGCATGTGAGTTTCTTGTGAATGTTTGTAAGTAGCTTAAGGCACTTTCAAAGGAAAGTGATTTTCTCTGAAAGGACAGCATTTAGAAAGTGAAGCAACACTTCTTTTACTTCGAACAGTGAATTGAAGTGTTGGAACAAACTGCTTCTCTTTCAGAGAAACGCATGTGAGTTTTTTGTGAATGCTTGTAAGTAGCTTAAGGCACTTTCATAGGAAAGTGATTTTCTCTGAAAGGACAGCATTTGGAAAGAGAAGCAACACTCCATTCACTTCACACAGTGAATTGAAGTGTTGGAACAAACTGCTTCTCTTTCAGAAAAATGCATGTGAGTTTTTTGTGAATGTTTGTAAGTAGCTTAAGGCACTTTCAAAGGAATGTGATCTTCTCTGAAAGTACAGCATTTTGAAAGTGAAGCAACACTCCATTCACGTTGAACAGTGAATTGAAGTGTTGGAACAGACTGCTTCTCTTTCAGAGAAACGCATGTGAATTTTTTGTGAATGCTTGTAAGTAGCTTAAGGCAGTTTCAAAGGAAAGTGATTTTCTCTGAAAGGACAGCATTTAGAAAGTGAAGCAACACTCCATTCACTTCGCACAGTGAATTGAAGAGTTGGAACAGACTGCTTAAACTTCAGAGAAACGGATGTGAGTTTTTTGTGAATGCTTGTAAGTAGCTTAAGGCACTTTAAAAGCAAAGTGATTTTCTCTGAAAGGACAGCATTTAGAAAGTGAAGCAACACTCCATTCACTTCGCACAGTGAATTGAAGTGCTGGAACAAACTGCTTTTCTTTCTGAGAAACGCATGTGAATTTCTGTTGAATGCTTGCAAGTAGCTTAAGGCACTTTCAAAGGAAAGTGATTTTCTCTGAAACTGCAGCATTTAGAATGTGAAGCAACACTCCATTCACTTCGCACAGTGAATTGAAGTGTTGGAACAGAATGCTTCTGTTTCAGAGAAACGGATGTGAGTTTTTTGTGAATGTTTGTAAGTAGCTTAAGGCACTTTCAAAGGAAAGTGATTTTCTCTGAAAGGACAGCATTTAGAAAGTGAAGCAACACTCCTTTCACTTCGAACAGTGAATTGAAGAGGTGGAACAGACTGCTTCTCTTTCAGAGAAACGGATGTGAGTTTTTTGTGAATGTTTGTAAGTAGCTTAAGGCACTTTCAAAGGAAAGTGATTTTCTCTGAAAGGACAGCATTTAGAAAGTGAAGCAACACTCCTTTCACTTCGAACAGTGAATTGAAGTGTTGGAACAGACTGCTTCTCTTTCAGAGAAACGCATGTGAGTTTTTTGTGAATGCTTGTAATTAGCTTAAGGCACTTTCAAAGGAAAGTGATTTTCTCTGAAAGGACAGCATTTAGAAAGTGAAGCAACACTCCATTCACTTCGCACAGTGAATTGAAATGTTGAAACAGACTGCTTCTCTTTCAGAGTAACGCGTGTGAATTTCTGTTGAATGCTTGTAAGTAGCTTAAGGCACTTTCAAAGGAAAGTGATTTTCTCTGAAAGGACAGGATTTAGAAAGTGAAGAAACACTCCATCCACTTCGCACAGGGAATTGAAGTATTGGAAAAGACAGCTTCTCTTTCATAGAAACGCATTTGAGTTTCCTGTGAATGCTTGTAAGTAGCTTAAAGCACTGTTAAAGGAAAGTGATTTTCTCTGAAACTGCAGGATTTAGAATGTGAAGGAACACTCCAATCACTTCGCACAGTGAATTGAAGTGTTGGATCAGACTGCTTCTCTTTCAGAGAAACAGATGTGAGTTTCTTGTGAATGCATGTAAGTAGCTTAAGGCAGTTTCAAAGAGAGTGATTTTCTCTGACAGGAGAGCATTTAGAAAGTGAAGCAACACTCCAATCACTTCGCACAGTGAATTGAAGTGTGGGATCAGACTGCTTCTCTTTGAGAGAAACAGATGTGAGTTTCTTATGAATGTTTGTAAGTAGCTTAAGGCACTTTAAAAGGAAAGTGATTTTCTCTGAAAGGACAGGATTTAGAAAGTGAAGCAACACTCCATTCACTTCGCACAGTGAATTGAAGTGTTGGAACAGACTACTTCTCTTTCAGAAAAATGCATGTGAGTTTCTTGTGAATGTTTGTAAGTAGCTTAAGGCACTTTCAAAGGAAAGTGATTTTCTCTGAAAGGACAGCATTCAGAAAGTGAAGCAACACTCCATTCACTTCGAACAGTGAATTGAAGTGTTGGAACAGACTGCTGCTCTTTCATAGAAACGCATGTGAGTTTTTTGTGAATGCTTGTAAGTAGCTTAAGGCACTTTCAAAGGAAAGTGATTTTCTCTGAAAGGACAGGATTTAGAAAGTGAAGAAACACTCCATTCACTTCGCACAGTGAATTGAAGTGTTGGAAAAGACAGCTTCTCTTTCAGAGAAACAGATGTGAGTTTCTTGTGAATGCTTGTAAGTAGGCTTAAGGCACTTTCAAAGGCAAGTGATTTTCTCTGAAAGGACAGCATTTAGAAAGTGAAGAAACACTCCATTCACTTCGCACAGTGAATTGAAGTGTTGGAACAGAATGCTTCTCTTTCAGAGAAACGGATGTGAGTTTTTTGTGAATGCTTGTAAGTAGCTTAAGGCACTTTCATAGGAAAGTGATTTTCTCTGAAAGGACAGCATTTGGAAAGTGAAATAACACTCCATTCACTTCACACAGTGAATAGAAGTGTTGGAACAGACTGCTTCTCTTTCTGAAAAATGCATGTGAGTTTCTTGTTAATATTTGTAAGTAGCTTAAGGCACATTCAAAGGAATGTGATTTTTCTCTGAAAAAACAGGATTTAGAAAGTGAAGCAACACTCCATTCACTTCGAACAGTGAATTGAAAAGTTGGAACAGACTGCTTCTCTTTCAGAGAAACACATGTGAATTTTTTGTGAATGCTTGCAAGTAGCTTAAGGCACTTTCAAAGGAAAGTGATTTTCTCTGAAAGGACAGCATTTAGAAAGTGAAGCAGCACTCCATTCACTAGGCACAGTGAATTGAAGTGTTGGAACAGACTGCTTCTCTTTCATAGAAACGCATTTGAGTTTCCTATGAATGCTTTTAAGTAGCTTAAGGCACTTTCAAAGTAAAGTGATTTTCTCTGAAAGGACAGCATTTAGAATGTGAAACAACACTCCATTCACTTCGCACAGTGAAGTGAAGTGTTGGAACAGACTACTTCTCTTTCAGAGAAACAGATGTGAGTTTCTTGTGAATGCGTGTAAGTAGCTTAAGGCAGTTTCAAAAGAGAGTGATTTTCTCTAAAAGGAGAGCATTTAGAAAGTGAAGCAACACTCCATTCACTTCGCACAGTGAATTGAAGTGTTGGAACAGAATGCTTCTCTTTCAGAGAAACGCATGTGAATTTCTGTTGAACGCTTGTAAGTAGCTTAAGGCACTTTCAACGGAAAGTGATTTTCTCTGAAAGGACAGCATTTGGAAAGGGAAGCAACACTCCATTCACTTCGCACAGTGAATTTAAGTGTTGCAACAGACAGCTTCTCTTTCACAGAAACGCATTTGAGTTTCCTATGAATGCTTGTAAGTAGCTTAAGGCACTTTCAAAGGAAAGTGATTTTCTCTGAAAGGACAGCATTTAGAAAGTGAAGCAACACTCCATTCACTTTGCACAGTGAACTGAAGTGTTGGAACAGACTGCTTCTCTTTCAGAGAAACGCATGTGAGTTTTTTGTGAATGCTTGTAAGTAGCTTAAGGCACTTTCAAAGCAAAGTGATTCTCTCTGAAGGACAGCATTTAGAAAGTGAAGCAACACACCGTTCTCTTCGCACAGTGAATTGAAGTGTTGGAACAGACTGCTTCTCTTTCAGAGAAACGCATGTGAATTTCTGTTGAAATCTTGTAAGTAGCTTAAGGCACTTTCAACGGAAAGTGATTTTCTCTGAAAGGACAGCATTTGGAAAGGGAAGCAACACTCCATTCACTTCGCACAGTGAATTTAAGTGTTGCAACAGACAGCTTCTCTTTCACAGAAACGCATTTGAGTTTCCTATGAATGCTTGTAAGTAGCTTAAGGCACTTTCAAAGGAAAGTGATTTTCTCTGAAAGGACAGCATTTAGAAAGTGAAGGAACACTCCATTCACTTTGCACAGTGAACTGAAGTGTTGGAACAGACTGCTTCTCTTTCAGAGAAACGCATGTGAGTTTTTTGTGAATGCTTGTAAGTAGCTTAAGGCACTTTCAAAGGAAAGTGATTTTCTCTGAAAGGACAGCATTTAGAAAGTGAAGCAACATTCCATTCACTTCGCACAGTGAATTGAAGTGTTGGAAGATACTGCTTCTCTTTCAGAGAAACGCATGTGAGTTTTTTGTGAATGCTTGTAAGTAGCTTAAGGCACTTTCAAAGGAAAGTGATTTTCTCTGAGAGGACAGCATTTAGAAAGTGAAGCAACACTCCATTCACTTCGCACAGTGAATTGAAGTGTTGAAACAGACTGCTTCTCCTTTCGAGAAAAGGATGTGAGTTTTTTGTGAATGCTTGAAAGTAGCTTAAGGCACTTTCAAAGCAAAGTGTTTTTCTCAGAAACTACAGCATTTAGAATGTGAAGCAACACTCCATTCACTTCGCACAGTGATTGAAGAGTTGGAACGGACTGCTTCTCTTTCAGAGAAACGGATGTGAGTTTTTTGTGAATTCTTGTAAGTAGCTTAAGGCACTTTCAAAGCAAAGTGATTTTCTCTGAAACTACAGCATTTAGAAAGTGAAGCAACACTCCATTCACTTCGCACAGTGAATTGAAGTGTTGGAACAGACTGCTTCTCTTTCAGAGAAACAGATGTGAGTTTCTTGTGAATGCGTGTAAGTAGCTTAAGGCAGTTTCAAAAGAGAGTGATTTTCTCTGAAGGACAGCATTTAGAAAGTGAAGCAACACACCGTTCTCTTCGCACAGTGAACTGAAGTGTTGGAACAGACTGCTTCTCTGTCAGAGAAACGCATGTGAATTTCTGTTGAAATCTTGTAAGTAGCTTAAGGCACTTTCAACGGAAAGTGATTTTCTCTGAAAGGACAGCATTTGGAAAGGGAAGCAACACTCCATTCACTTAGCACAGTGAATTTAAGTGTTACAACAGACAGCTTCTCTTTCACAGAAACGCATTTGAGTTTCCTATGAATGCTTGTAAGTAGCTTAAGGCACTTTCAAAGGAAAGTGATTTTCACTGAAAGGACAGCATTTAGAAACTGAAGCAACACTCCATTCACTTTGCACAGTGAACTGAAGTGTTGGAACAGACTGCTTCTCTTTCTGAAAAATGCATGTGAGTTTCTTGTTAATATTTGTAAGTAGCTTAAGGCACATTCAAAGGAATGTGATTTTTCTCTGAAAGGACAGCATTTAGAAAGTGAAGCAACACTCCATTCACTTCGAACAGTGAATTGAAAAGTTGGAACAGACTGCTTCTCTTTCAGAGAAACACATGTGAATTTTTTGTGAATGCTTGCAAGTAGCTTAAGGCACTTTCAAAGGAAAGTGATTTTCTCTGAAAGGACAGCATTTAGAAAGTGAAGCAGCACTCCATTCACTAGGCACAGTGAATTGAAGTGTTGGAACAGACTGCTTCTCTTTCATAGAAACGCATTTGAGTTTCCTATGAATGCTTTTAAGTAGCTTAAGGCACTTTCAAAGTAAAGTGATTTTCTCTGAAAGGACAGCATTTAGAATGTGAAACAACACTCCATTCACTTCGCACAGTGAAGTGAAGGGTTGGAACAGACTACTTCTCTTTCAGAGAAACAGATGTGAGTTTCTTGTGAATGCGTGTAAGTAGCTTAAGGCAGTTTCAAAAGAGAGTGATTTTCTCTAAAAGGAGAGCATTTAGAAAGTGAAGCAACACTCCATTCACTTCGCACAGTGAATTGAAGTGTTGGAACAGAATGCTTCTCTTTCAGAGAAACGCATGTGAATTTCTGTTGAACGCTTGTAAGTAGCTTAAGGCACTTTCAACGGAAAGTGATTTTCTCTGAAAGGACAGCATTTGGAAAGGGAAGCAACACTCCATTCACTTCGCACAGTGAATTTAAGTGTTGCAACAGACAGCTTCTCTTTCACAGAAACGCATTTGAGTTTCCTATGAATGCTTGTAAGTAGCTTAAGGCACTTTCAAAGGAAAGTGATTTTCTCTGAAAGGACAGCATTTAGAAAGTGAAGCAACACTCCATTCACTTTGCACAGTGAACTGAAGTGTTGGAACAGACTGCTTCTCTTTCAGAGAAACGCATGTGAGTTTTTTGTCAATGCTTGTAAGTAGCTTAAGGCACTTTCAAAGCAAAGTGATTCTCTCTGAAGGACAGCATTTAGAAAGTGAAGCAACACACCGTTCTCTTCGCACAGTGAATTGAAGTGTTGGAACAGACTGCTTCTCTTTCAGAGAAACGCATGTGAATTTCTGTTGAAATCTTGTAAGTAGCTTAAGGCACTTTCAACGGAAAGTGATTTTCTCTGAAAGGACAGCATTTGGAAAGGGAAGCAACACTCCATTCACTTCGCACAGTGAATTTAAGTGTTGCAACAGACAGCTTCTCTTTCACAGAAACGCATTTGAGTTTCCTATGAATGCTTGTAAGTAGCTTAAGGCACTTTCAAAGGAAAGTGATTTTCTCTGAAAGGACAGCATTTAGAAAGTGAAGCAACACTCCATTCACTTTGCACAGTGAACTGAAGTGTTGGAACAGACTGCTTCTCTTTCAGAGAAACGCATGTGAGTTTTTTGTGAATGCTTGTAAGTAGCTTAAGGCACTTTCAAAGGAAAGTGATTTTCTCTGAAAGGACAGCATTTAGAAAGTGAAGCAACATTCCATTCACTTCGCACAGTGAATTGAAGTGTTGGAAGATACTGCTTCTCTTTCAGAGAAACGCATGTGAGTTTTTTGTGAATGCTTGTAAGTAGCTTAAGGCACTTTCAAAGGAAAGTGATTTTCTCTGAGAGGACAGCATTTAGAAAGTGAAGCAACACTCCATTCACTTCGCACAGTGAATTGAAGTGTTGAAACAGACTGCTTCTCCTTTCGAGAAAAGGATGTGAGTTTTTTGTGAATGCTTGAAAGTAGCTTAAGGCACTTTCAAAGCAAAGTGTTTTTCTCAGAAACTACAGCATTTAGAATGTGAAGCAACACTCCATTCACTTCGCACAGTGATTGAAGAGTTGGAACGGACTGCTTCTCTTTCAGAGAAACGGATGTGAGTTTTTTGTGAATTCTTGTAAGTAGCTTAAGGCACTTTCAAAGCAAAGTGATTTTCTCTGAAACTACAGCATTTAGAAAGTGAAGCAACACTCCATTCACTTCGCACAGTGAATTGAAGTGTTGGAACAGACTGCTTCTCTTTCAGAGAAACAGATGTGAGTTTCTTGTGAATGCGTGTAAGTAGCTTAAGGCAGTTTCAAAAGAGAGTGATTTTCTCTGAAGGACAGCATTTAGAAAGTGAAGCAACACACCGTTCTCTTCGCACAGTGAACTGAAGTGTTGGAACAGACTGCTTCTCTGTCAGAGAAACGCATGTGAATTTCTGTTGAAATCTTGTAAGTAGCTTAAGGCACTTTCAACGGAAAGTGATTTTCTCTGAAAGGACAGCATTTGGAAACGGAAGCAACACTCCATTCACTTAGCACAGTGAATTTAAGTGTTACAACAGACAGCTTCTCTTTCACAGAAACGCATTTGAGTTTCCTATGAATGCTTGTAAGTAGCTTAAGGCACTTTCAAAGGAAAGTGATTTTCTCTGAAAGGACAGCATTTAGAAAGTGAAGCAACACTCCATTCACTTTGCACAGTGAACTGAAGTGTTGGAACAGACTGCTTCTCTTTCAGAGAAACGCATGTGAGTTTTTTGTGAATGCTTGTAAGTAGCTTAAGGCACTTTCAAAGGAAAGTGATTTTCTCTGAAAGGACAGCATTTAGAAAGTGAAGCAACATTCCATTCACTTCGCACAGTGAATTGAAGTGTTGGAAGAGACTGCTTCTCTTTCAGAGAAACGCATGTGAATTTCTGTTGAATGCTTGTAAGTAGCTTAAGTCACTTTAAAAGGAAAGTGATTTTCTCTGAAAGGACAGCATTTAGAAAGTGAAGCAACACTCCATTCACTTCGCACAGTGAATTGAAGCGTTGGAAAAGACAGCTTCTCTTTCATAGAAACGCATTTGAGTTTCCTGTGAATGCTTGTAAGTAACTTAAGGCACTTTCAAAGATAAGTGATTTTCTCTGAAACTGCAGCATTTAGAATGTGAGGGAACACTCCATTCACTTCGCACAGTGAATTGAAGTGTTGGAACAGAATGCTTCTCTTTCAGAGAAACGGATGTGAGTTTTATGTGAATGCTCGTAAGTAGCTTTAGGCACTTTCAAAGGAAAATGATTTTCTCTCTATGGACAGCATTTAGAAAGTGAAGCAACACTCCATTCACTTCGCACAGTGAATTGAAGTGTTGGAACAGACTACTTCTCTTTCAGAGAAACGCATGTGAGTTTCTCATGAATGCTTGTAAGTAGCTTAAGGCACTTTCAAAGCAAAGTGATTTTCTCTGAAGGACTGCGTTTAGAAAGTGAAGCAACACTCCATTCCCTTCGCACAGTGAATTGAAGTGTTGGAATAGACTGCTTCTCTTTTAGAGAAACGGATGTGAGTTTTTTGTGAATGCTTGAAAGTAGCTTAAGGCACTTTCAAAGCAAAGTGATTCTCTCTGAAGGACAGCATTTAGAAAGTGAAGCAACACACCGTTCTCTTCGCACAGTGAATTGAAGTGTTGGAACAGACTGCTTCTCTTTCAGAGAAACGCATGTGAATTTCTGTTGAAATCTTGTAAGTAGCTTAAGGCACTTTCAAAGGAAAGTGATTTTCTCTGAAAGGACAGCATTTAGAAAGTGAAGCAACATTCCATTCACTTCGCACAGTGAATTGAAGTGTTGGAAGAGACTGCTTCTCTTTCAGAGAAACGCATGTGAATTTCTGTTGAATGCTTGTAAGTAGTTTAAGTCACTTTAAAAGGAAAGTGATTTTCTCTGAAAGGACAGCATTTAGAAAGTGAAGCAACACTCCATTCACTTCGCACAGTGAATTGAAGTGTTGGAACAGACTGCTTCTCTTTTAGAGAAAAGGATGTGAGTTTTTTGTGAATGCTTGAAAGTAGCTTAAGGCACTTTCAAAGGAAAGTGATTTTCTCGGAAACTGCAGCATTTAGAATGTGAAGGAACACTCCATTCACTTCGAACAGTGAATTGAAGTGTTGGATCAGACTGCTTCTCTTTCAGAGAAACAATGTGAGTTTCTTGTGAATGCTTTTAAGTAGCTTCAGGCACTTTCAAAGGAAAGTGATTTTCTCTGAAACCTCAGCATTTAGAATGTGAAGCAACACTCCATTCACTTCGCACAGTGAATTGAAGAGTTGGAACAGACTGCTTCTCTTTCAGAGAAATGCATGTGAGTTTTTTGTGAATGCTTGTAAGTAGCTTAAGGCACTTCCAATGCTAAGTGATTTTCTCTGAAAGGACAGCATTTAGAAAGTGAAGCAACACTCCATTCACTTCGCAGAGTGAATTGAAGTGTTGGAACAGATTGCTTCCCTTTCAGAGAAACAGATGTGAGTTTCTTGTGAATGCGTGTAAGTAGCTTAAGGCAGTTTAAAAAAGAGAGTGATTTTCTCTGAAAGGAAAGCATTTAGAAAGTGAAGCAACACTCCATTCACTTCGCACAGTGAATTGAAGTGTTGGAACAGACTGCTTCTCTATCAGAGAAACGCATGTTAATTTCTGTTGAATGCTTGTAAGTAGCTTAAGGCACTTTCAAAGGAAAGTGATTTTCTCTGAAAGGACAGCATTTAGAAAGGGAAGAAACACTCCATTCACTTCGCACAGTGAATTGAAGTGTTGGAACAGACTGCTTCTCTTTCAGAGAAAGGTATTTGAATTTCTGTTGAATGCTTGTAAGTTGCTTAAGGCACTCTCAAAGGAAAGTGATTTTCTCTGAAAGGACAGCATTTAGAAAGTGAAGAAACACTCCATTCACTCTGCACAGTGAATTGAAGTGTTGGGAAACACAGCTTCTCTTTCATGGAAACGCATTTGAGTTTCCTGTGAATTCTTGTAAGTAGCTGAAGGCACTTTCAAAGGAAAGTGATTTTCTCTGAAACTGCAGCATTTAGAATGTGAAGGAACACTCCAATCTCTTCGTACAGTGAATTGAATTGTTGGATCAGACTGCTTCTCATTCAGAGAAAAAGATGTGATTTTCTTATGAATGCTTGTAAGTAGCTTTAGGCACTTTCAAAGGAAAGTGATTTTCTCTGAAAGGACAGGATTTAGAAAGTGAAGCAACACTCCATTCACTTCGCACAGTGAATTGAAGTGTTGGAAGAGACTACTTCTCTTTCAGAGAAATGCATGTGAATTTCTGTTGAATGCTTGTAAGTAGCTTAAGTCACTTTAAAAGGAAAGTGATTTTCTCTGAAAGGACAGCATTTAGAAAGTGAAGCAACACTCCATTCACTTCGCACAGTGAATTGAATTGTTGGAACAGACTGCTTCTCTTTTAGAGAAAAGGATGTGAGTTTTTTGTGAATGCTTGAAAGTAGCTTAAGGCACTTTCAAAGGAAAGTGATTTTCTCGGAAACTGCAGCATTTAGAATGTGAAGGAACACTCCATTCACTTCGCACAGTGAATTGAAGTGTTGGATCAGACTGCTTCTCTTTCAGAGAAACAATGTGAGTTTCTTGTGAATGCTTGTAAGTAGCTTTAGGCACTTTCAAAGGAAAGTGATTTTCTCTGAAAGGACAGCATTTAGAAAGTGAAGCAACACTCCATTCACTACGCACAGTGAATTGAAGTGTTGGAACTGACTGCTTCTCTTTTAGAGAAAAGGATGTGAGTTTTTTGTGAATGCTTGAAAGTAGCTTAAGGCACTTTCAAAGCAAAGTGATTTTCTCTGAAACTACAGCATTTAGAATGTGAAGCAACACTCCATTCACTTCGCACAGTGAATTGAAGAGTTGGACCAGACTGCTTCTCTTTCAGAGAAACGCATGTGAGTTTTTTGTGAATGCTTGTAAGTAGCTTAAGGCACTTCCAAAGCTAAGTGATTTTCTCTGAAAGGACAGCATTTAGAAAGTGAAGCAACACTCCATTCACTTCGCAGAGTGAATTGAAGTGTTGGAACAGACTGCTTCCCTTTCAGAGAAACAGATGTGAGTTTCTTGTGAATGCGTGTAAGTAGCTTAAGGCAGTTTAAAAAAGAGAGTGATTTTCTCTGAAAGGAAAGCATTTAGAAAGTGAAGCAACACTCCATTCACTTCGCACAGTGAATTGAAGTGTTGGAACAGACTGCTTCTCTATCAGAGAAAAGCATGTTAATTTCTGTTGAATGCTTGTAAGTAGCTTAAGGCACTTTCAAAGGAAAGTGATTTTCTCTGAAAGGACAGCATTTAGAAAGGGAAGAAACACTCCATTCACTTCGCACAGTGAATTGAAGTGTTAAACAGACTGCTTCTCTTTCAGAGAAAGGTATTTGAATTTCTGTTGAATGCTTGTAAGTTGCTTAAGGCACTCTCAAAGGAAAGTGATTTTCTCTGAAAGGACAGCATTTAGAAAGTGAAGAAACACTCCATTCACTTTGCACAGTGAATTGAAGTGTTGGGAAACACAGCTTCTCTTTCATAGAAACGCATTTGAGTTTCCTGTGAATTCTTGTAAGTAGCTGAAGGCACTTTCAAAGGAAAGTGATTTTCTCTGAAAGGACAGGATAAAGAAAGTGAAGCAACACTCCATTCACTTCGCACAGTGAATTGAAATGTTGGAACAGAATGCTTCTCTTTCAGAGGAACGGATGTAAGTTTTTTGTGAATGCTTGTAAGTTGCTTAAGGCACTTTTATATGAAAGTGATTTTCTCTTAAAGGACAGCATTTGGAAAGGGAAGCAACACTCCATTCACTTCGAACAGTGAATTGAAGTGTTGAAACAGACTGCTTCTCCTTTAGAGAAAAGGATGTGAGTTTTTTGTGAATGCTTGAAAGTAGCTTAAGGCACTTTCAAAGCAAAGTGATTTTCTCAGAAACTACAGCATTTAGAAAGTGAAGCAACACTCCATTCACTTCGCACAGTGAATTGAAGTGTTGGAACAGACTGCTTCACTTTCAGAGAAACAGATGTGAGTTTCCTGTGAATGCGTGTAAGTAGCTTAAGGCAGTTTCAAAAGAGAGTGATTTTCTCTAAAAGGAAACCATTTACAAAGTGAAGCAACACTCCATTGAGTTCGCACAGTGAATTGAAGTGTGGGAACAGACTGCTTCTTTTTCGGAGAAACGCATGTGAATTTCTGTTGAATGCTTGTAAGTAGCTTAAGGCACTTTCAAAGGAAAGTGATTTTCTCTGAAAGGACAGCATTTAGAAAGGGAAGAAACACTCCATTCACTTCGCACAGTGAATTGAAGCGTTGGAAAAGACAGCTTCTCTTTCATAGAAACGCTTTTGAGTTTCCTGTGAATGCTTGTAAGTAACTTAAGGCACGTTCAAAGATAAGTGATTTTCTCTGAAACTGCAGCATTTAGAATGTGAGGGAACACTCCATTCACTTCGCACAGTGAATTGAAGTGTTGGAACAGAATGCTTCTCTTTCAGAGAAACGGATGTGAGTTTTTTGTGAATGCTCGTAAGTAGCTTAAGGCACTTTCAAAGGAAAATAATTTTCTCTCTAAGGACAGCATTTAGAAAGTGAAGCAACACTCCATTCACTTCGCACAGTGAATTGAAGTGTTGGAACAGACTACTTCTCTTTCAGAGAAACGCATGTGAGTTTCTTGTGAATGCGTGTAAGTAGCTTAAGGCAGTTTAAAAAAGAGAGTGATTTTCTCTGAAAGGAAAGCATTTAGAAAGTGAAGCAACACTCCATTCACTTCGCACAGTGAATTGAAGTGTTGGAACAGACTGCTTCTCTATCAGAGAAATGCATGTTAATTTCTGTTGAATGCTTGTAAGTAGCTTAAGGCACTTTCAAAGGAAAGTGATTTTCTCTGAAAGGACAGCATTTAGAAAGGGAAGAAACACTCCATTCACTTCGCACAGTGAATTGAAGTGTTAAACAGACTGCTTCTCTTTCAGAGAAAGGTATTTGAATTTCTGTTGAATGCTTGTAAGTTGCTTAAGGCACTCTCAAAGGAAAGTGATTTTCTCTGAAAGGACAGCATTTAGAAAGTGAAGAAACACTCCATTCACTTTGCACAGTGAATTGAAGTGTTGGGAAACACAGCTTCTCTTTCATAGAAACGCATTTGAGTTTCCTGTGAATTCTTGTAAGTAGCTGAAGGCACTTTCAAAGGAAAGTGATTTTCTCTGAAAGGACAGGATAAAGAAAGTGAAGCAACACTCCATTCACTTCGCACAGTGAATTGAAGTGTTGGAACAGAATGCTTCTCTTTCAGAGGAACGGATGTAAGTTTTTTGTGAATGCTTGTAAGTTGCTTAAGGCACTTTTATATGAAAGTGATTTTCTCTTAAAGGACAGCATTTGGAAAGGGAAGCAACACTCCATTCACTTCGAACAGTGAATTGAAGTGTTGAAACAGACTGCTTCTCCTTTAGAGAAAAGGATGTGAGTTTTTTGAGAATGCTTGAAAGTAGCTTAAGGCACTTTCAAAGCAAAGTGATTTTCTCAGAAACTACAGCATTTAGAAAGTGAAGCAACACTCCATTCACTTCGCACAGTGAATTGAAGTGTTGGAACAGACTGCTTCACTTTCAGAGAAACAGATGTGAGTTTCTTGTGAATGCGTGTAAGTAGCTTAAGGCAGTTTCAAAAGAGAGTATTTTCTCTAAAAGGAAACCATTTAGAAAGTGAAGCAACACTCCATTCAGTTCGCACAGTGAATTGAAGTGTGGGAACAGACTGTTTCTCTTTCGGAGAAACGCATGTGAATTTCTGTTGAATGCTTGGAAGTAGCTTAAGGTACTTTCTAAGGAAAGTGATTTTCTCTGAAAGGACAGCATTTAGAAAGTGAAGAAACACTCCATTCACTTCGCACAGTGAATTGAAGCGTTGGAAAAGACAGCTTCTCTTTCATAGAAACGCTTTTGAGTTTCCTGTGAATGCTTGTAAGTAACTTAAGGCACGTTCAAAGATAAGTGATTTTCTCTGAAACTGCAGCATTTAGAATGTGAGGGAACACTCCATTCACTTCGCACAGTGAATTGAAGTGTTGGAACAGAATGCTTCTCTTTCAGAGAAACGGATGTGAGTTTTTTGTGAATGCTCGTAAGTAGCTTAAGGCACTTTCAAAGGAAAATAATTTTCTCTCTAAGGACAGCATTTAGAAAGTGAAGCAACACTCCATTCACTTCGCACAGTGAATTGAAGTGTTGGAACAGACTACTTCTCTTTCAGAGAAACGCATGTGAGTTTCTCATGAATGCTTGTGAGTAGCTTAAGGCACTTTCAAAGGAAAGTGATTTTCTCTGAAAGGACTGCGTTTACAAAGTGAAGCAACACTCCATTCACTTCGCACAGTGAATTGAAGTGTTGGAACAGACTGCTTCTCTTTTAGAGAAACGGATGTGAGTTTTTTGTGAATGCTTGAAAGTAGCTTAAGGCACTTTCAAAGCAAAGTGATTCTCTCTGAAGGACAGCATTTAGAAAGTGAAGCAACACACCGTTCTCTTCGCACAGTGAATTGAAGTGTTGGAACAGACTGCTTCTCTTTCAGAGAAACGCATGTGAATTTCTGTTGAAATCTTGTAAGTAGCTTAAGGCACTTTCAACGGAAAGTGATTTTCTCTGAAAGGACAGCATTTGGAGAGGGAAGCAACACTCCATTCACTTCACACAGTGAATTTAAGTGTTGCAACAGACAGCTTCTCTTTCACAGAAACGCATTTGAGTTTCCTATGAATGCCTGTAAGTAGCTTAAGGCACTTTCAAAGGAAAGTGATTTTCTCTGAAAGGACAGCATTTAGAAAGTGAAGCAACACTCCATTCACTTTGCACAGTGAACTGAAGTGTTGGAACAGACTGCTTCTCTTTCAGAGAAACGCATGTGAGTTTTTTGTGAATGCTTGTAAGTAGCTTAAGGCACTTTCAAAGGAAAGTGATTTTCTCTGAGAGGACAGCATTTAGAAAGTGAAGCAACACTCCATTCACTTCGCACAGTGAAGTGAAGTGTTGAAACAGACTGCTTCTCCTTTCGAGAAAAGGATGTGAGTTTTTTGAGAATGCTTGAAAGTAGCTTAAGGCACTTTCAAAGCAAAGTGTTTTTCTCAGAAACTACAGCATTTAGAATGTGAAGCAACACTCCATTCACTTCGCACAGTGATTGAAGAGTTGGAACGGACTGCTTCTCTTTCAGAGAAACGGATGTGAGTTTTTTGTGAATGCTTGTAAGTAGCTTAAGGCACTTTCAAAGCAAAGTGATTTTCTCTGAAACTACAGCATTTAGAAAGTGAAGCAACACTCCATTCACTTCGCACAGTGAATTGAAGTGTTGGAACAGACTGCTTCTCTTTCAGAGAAACAGATGTGAGTTTCTTGTGAATGCGTGTAAGTAGCTTAAGGCAGTTTCAAAAGAGAGTGATTTTCTCTAAAAGGAGAGCATTTAGAAAGTGAAGCAACACTCCATTCACTTGGCACAGTGAATTGAAGTGTGGGAACAGACTGCTTCTCTTTCAGAGAAACGCATGTGAATTTCTGTTGAATGCTTGTAAGTAGTTTAAGGCACTTTCACAGGAAAGTGATTTTCTCTGAAAGGACAGCATTCAGAAAGTGAAGAAACACTCCATTCACTTCGCACAGTGAATTGAAGCGTTGGAAAAGACAGCTTCTCTTTCATAGAAACGCATTTGAGTTTCCTGTGAATGCTTGTAAGTAACTTAAGGCACTTTCAAAGATAAGTGATTTTCTCTGAAACTGCAGCATTTAGAATGTGAGGGAACACTCCATTCACTTCGCACAGTGAATTGAAGTGTTGGAACAGAATGCTTCTCTTTCAGAGAAACGGATGTGAGTTTTATGTGAATGCTTGTAAGTAGCTTAAGGCACTTTCAAAGGAAAATGATTATCTCTCTAAGGACAGCATTTAGAAAGTGAAGCAACACTCCATTCACTTCGCACAGTGAATTGAAGTGTTGGAACAGACTACTTCTCTTTCAGAGAAACGCATGTGAGTTTCTCATGAATGCTTGTAAGTAGCTTAAGGCACTTTCAAAGGAAAGTGATTTTCTCTGAAAGGACTGCGTTTAGAAAGTGAAGCAACACTCCATTCACTTCGCACAGTGAATTGAAGTGTTGGAACAGACTGCTTCTCTTTTAGAGAAACGGATGAGAGTTTTTTGTGAATGCTTGAAAGTAGCTTATGGCACTTTCAAAGCAAAGTGATTCTCTCTGAAGGACAGCATTTAGAAAGTGAAGCAACACACCGTTCTCTTCGCACAGTGAATTGAAGTGTTGGAACAGACTGCTTCTCTTTCAGAGAAACGCATGTGAATTTCTGTTGAAATCTTGTAAGTAGCTTAAGGCACTTTCAACGGAAAGTGATTTTCTCTGAAAGGACAGCATTTGGAAAGGGAAGCAACACTCCATTCACTTCGCACAGTGAATTTAAGTGTTGCATCAGACAGCTTCTCTTTCACAGAAACGCATTTGAGTTTCCTATGAATGCTCGTAAGTAGCTTAAGGCAGTTTCAAAGGAAAGTGATTTTCTCTGAAAGGACAGCATTTAGAAAGTGAAGCAACACTCCATTCACTTCGCACAGTGAATTGAAGTGTTGGAATAGACTGCTTCTCTTTTAGAGAAACGGATGTGAGTTTTTTGTGAATGCTTGAAAGTAGCTTAAGGCACTTTCAAAGCAAAGTGATTCTCTCTGAAGGACAGCTTTTAGAAAGTGAAGCAACACACCGTTCTCTTCGCACAGTGAATTGAAGTGTTGGAACAGACTGCTTCTCTTTCAGAGAAACGCATGTGAATTTCTGTTGAAATCTTGTAAGTAGCTTAAGGCACTTTCAACGGAAAGTGATTTTCTCTGAAAGGACAGCATCTGGAAAGGGAAGCAACACTCCATTCACTTCGCACAGTGAATTTAAGTGTTGCAACAGACAGCTTCTCTTTCACAGAAACGCATTTGAGTTTACTATGAATGCTTGTAAGTAGCTTAAGGCACTTTCAAAGGAAAGTGATTTTCTCTGAAAGGACAGCATTTAGAAAGTGAAGCAACACTCCATTCACTTTGCACAGTGAACTGAAGTGTTGGAACAGACTGCTTCTCTTTCAGAGAAACGCATGTGAGTTTTTTGTGAATGCTTGTAAGTAGCTTAAGGCACTTTCAAAGGAAAGTGATTTTCTCTGAAAGGACAGCATTTAGAAAGTGAAGCAACATTCCATTCACTTCGCACAGTGAATTGAAGTGTTGGAAGAGACTGCTTCTCTTTCAGAGAAATGCATGTGAATTTCTGTTGAATGCTTGTAAGTAGCTTAAGTCACTTTAAAAGGAAAGTGATTTTCTCTGAAAGGACAGCATTTAGAAAGTGAAGCAACACTCCATTCACTTCGCACAGTGAATTGAAGTGTTGGAACAGACTGCTTCTCTTTTAGAGAAAAGGATGTGAGTTTTTTGTGAATGCTTGAAAGTAGCTTAAGGCACTTTCAAAGGAAAGTGATTTTCTCGGAAACTGCAGCATTTAGAATGTGAAGGAACACTCCATTCACTTCGCACAGTGAATTGAAGTGTTGGATCAGACTGCTTCTCTTTCAGAGAAACAATGTGAGTTTCTTGTGAATGCTTGTAAGTAGCTTTAGGCACTTTCAAAGGAAAGTGATTTTCTCTGAAAGGACAGCATTTAGAAAGTGAAGCAACACTCCATTCACTACGCACAGTGAATTGAAGTGTTGGAACTGACTGCTTCTCTTTTAGAGAAAAGGATGTGAGTTTTTTGTGAATGCTTGAAAGTACCTTAAGGCACTTTCAAAGCAAAGTGATTTTCTCTGAAACTACAGCATTTAGAATGTGAAGCAACACTCCATTCACTTCGCACAGTGAATTGAAGAGTTGGAACAGACTGCTTCTCTTTCAGAGAAACGCATGTGAGTTTTTTGTGAATGCTTGTAAGTAGCTTAAGGCACTTCCAAAGCTAAGTGATTTTCTCTGAAAGGACAGCATTTAGAAAGTGAAGCAACACTCCATTCACTTCGCAGAGTGAATTGAAGTGTTGGAACAGACTGCTTCCCTTTCAGAGAAACAGATGTGAGTTTCTTGTGAATGCGTGTAAGTAGCTTAAGGCAGTTTAAAAAAGAGAGTGATTTTCTCTGAAAGGAAAGCATTTAGAAAGTGAAGCAACACTCCATTCACTTCGCACAGTGAATTGAAGTGTTGGAACAGACTGCTTCTCTATCAGAGAAACGCATGTTAATTTCTGTTGAATGCTTGTAAGTAGCTTAAGGCACTTTCAAAGGAAAGTGATTTTCTCAGAAACGACAGCATTTAGAAAGGGAAGCAACACTCCATTCACTTCGCACAGTGAATTGAAGTGTTGGAACAGCCTGCTTCTCTTTCAGAGAAAGGTATTTGAATTTCTGTTGAATGCTTGTAAGTTGCCTAAGGCACTCTCAAAGGAAAGTGATTTTCTCTGAAAGGACAGCATTTAGAAAGTGAAGAAACACTCCATTCACTTTGCACAGTGAATTGAAGTGTTGGGAAACACAGCTTCTCTTTCATAGAAACGCATTTGAGTTTCCTGTGAATTCTTGTAAGTAGCTGAAGGCACTTTCAAAGGAAAGTGATTTTCCCTGAAACTGCAGCATTTAGAATGTGAAGGAACACTCCAATCTCTTCGTACAGTGAATTGAATTGTTGGATCAGACTGCTTCTCTTTCAGAGAAAAAGATGTGAGTTTCTTATGAATGCTTGTAAGTAGCTTAAGGCACTTTCAAAGGAAAGTGATTTTCTCTGAAAGGACAGGATTTAGAAAGTGAAGCAACACTCCATTCACTTCGCACAGTGAATTGAAGTGTTGGAACAGAATGCTTCTTTTTCAGAGGAACGGATGTAAGTTTTTTGTGAATGCTTGTAAGTTGCTTAAGGCACTTTTATATGAAAGTGATTTTCTCTTAAAGGACAGCATTTGGAAAGGGAAGCAACACTCCATTCACTTCGAACAGTGAATTGAAGTGTTGAAACAGACTGCTTCTCCTTTAGAGAAAAGGATGTGAGTTTTTTGAGAATGCTTGAAAGTAGCTTAAGGCACTTTCAAAGCAAAGTGATTTTCTCAGAAACTACAGCATTTAGAAAGTGAAGCAACACTCCATTCACTTCGCACAGTGAATTGAAGTGTTGGAACAGACTGCTTCTCTTTCAGAGAAACAGATGTGAGTTTCTTGTGAATGCGTGTAAGTAGCTTAAGGCAGTTTCAAAAGAGAGTGATTTTCTCTAAAAGGAAACCATTTAGAAAGTGAAGCAACACTCCATTCAGTTCGCACAGTGAATTGAAGTGTGGGAACAGACTGCTTCTCTTTCGGAGAAACGCATGTGAATTTCTGTTGAATGCTTGGAAGTAGCTTAAGGCACTTTCAAAGGAAAGTGATTTTCTCTGAAAGGACAGCATTTAGAAAGTGAAGAAACACTCCATTCACTTCGCACAGTGAATTGAAGCGTTGGAAAAGACAGCTTCTCTTTCATAGAAACACTTTTGAGTTTCCTGTGAATGCTTGTAAGTAACTTAAGGCACGTTCAAAGATAAGTGATTTTCTCTGAAACTGCAGCGTTTAGAATGTGAGGGAACACTCCATTCACTTCGCACAGTGAATTGAAGTGTTGGAACAGAATGCTTCTCTTTCAGAGAAACGGATGTGAGTTTTTTGTGAATGCTTGTAAGTAGCTTAAGGCACTTTCAAAGGAAAATAATTTTCTCTCTAAGGACAGCATTTAGAAAGTGAAGCAACACTCCATTCACTTCGCACAGTGAATTGAAGTGTTGAAACAGACTGCTTCTCCTTTCGAGTAAAGGATGTGAGTTTTTTGAGAATGCTTGAAAGTAGCTTAAGGCACTTTCAAAGCAAAGTGTTTTTCTCAGAAACTACAGCATTTAGAATGTGAAGCAACACTCCATTCACTTCGCACAGTGATTGAAGAGTTGGAACGGACTGCTTCTCTTTCAGAGAAACGGATGTGAGTTTTTTGTGAATGCTTATAAGTAGCTTAAGGCACTTCCAAAGCAAAGTGATTTTCTCTGAAACTACAGCATTTAGAAAGTGAAGCAACACTCCATTCACCTCGCACAGTGAATTGAAGTGTTGGAACAGACTGCTTCTCTTTCAGAGAAACAGATGTGAGTTTCTTGTGAATGCTTTTAAGTAGCTTAAGGCAGTTTCAAAGAGAGTGATTTTCTCTAAAAGGAGAGCATTTAGAAAGTGAAGCAACACTCCATTCACTTGGCACAGTGAATTGAAGTGTGGGAACAGACTGCTTCTCTTTCAGAGAAACGCATGTGAATTTCTGTTGAATGCTTGTAAGTAGCTTAAGGCACTTTCACAGGAAAGTGATTTTCTCTGAAAGGACAGCATTTAGAAAGTGAAGAAACACTCCATTCACTTCGCACAGTGAATTGAAGCGTTGGATAAGACAGCTTCTCTTTTAGAGAAAAGGATGTGAGTTTTTTGTGAATGCTTGAAAGTAGCTTAAGGCACTTTCAAAGGAAAGTGATTTTCTCAGAAACTACGGCATTTAGAATGTGAAGCAACACTCCATTCACTTCGCACAGTGAATTGAAGAGTTGGAACGGACTGCTTCTCTTTCAGAGAAACGGATGTGAGTTTTTTGTGAATGCTTGTAAGTAGCTTAAGGCACTTTCAAAGGAAAGTGATTTTCTCTCTAAGGACAGCATTTAGAAAGTGAAGCAACACTCCATTCACTTCGCACAGTGAATTGAAGTGTTGGAACAGACTACTTCTCTTTCAGAGAAACGCATGTGAGTTTCTTATGAATGCTTGTAAGTAGCTTAAGTCACTTTCAAAGGATAGTGATTTTCTCTGAATGGACTGCATTTAGAAAGTGAAGCAACACTCCATTCACTTCGCACAGTGAATTGAAGTGTTGGAACAGACTGCTTGTCTTTTAGAGAAACGGATGTGAGTTTTTTGTGAATGCTTGAAAGTATCTTAAGGCACTTTCAAAGCAAAGTGATTTTCTCTGAAGGACAGCATTTAGAAAGTGAAGCAATACTCCATTCACTTCGCACAGTGAATTGAAGAGTTGGAACAGACTGCTTCTCTTTCAGAGAAACGCATGTGAGTTTTTTGTGAATGCTTGTAAGTAGCTTAAGGCACTTCCAAATCTAAGTGATTTTCTCTGAAAGGACAGCATTTAGAAAGTGAAGCAACACTCCAATCACTTCGCACAGTGAATTGAAGTGTTGGAACAGACTGCTTCTCTTTCAGAGAAACAGATGTGAGTTTCTTGTGAATGCGTGTAAGTAGCTTAAAGCAGTTTCAAAAGAGAGTGATTTTCTCTGAAAGGAAAGCATTTAGAAAGTGAAGCAACACTCCATTCACTAAGCACAGTGAATTGAAGTGTTGGAACAGACTGCTTCTCTATCAGAGAAACGCATGTTAATTTCTGTTGAATGCTTGTAAGTAGCTTAAGGCACTTTCAAAGGAAAGTGATTTTCTCTGAAAGGACAGCATTTAGAAAGGGAAGAAACACTCCATTCACTTCGCAGAGTTAACTGAAGTGTTGGAACAGACTGCTTCTCTTTCAGAGAAAGGTATTTGAATTTCTGTTGAATGCTTGTAAGTTGCTTAAGGCACTCTCAAAGGAACGTGGTTTTCTCTGAAAGGACAGCATTTCGAAAGTGAAGAAACACTCCATTCACTTTGCACAGTGAATTGAAGTGTTGGGAAACACAGCTTCTCTTTCATAGAAATGCATTTGAGTTTCCTGTGAATGCTTGTAAGTAGCCTAAGGCACTTTCAAAGGAAAGTGATTTTCTCTGAAACTGCAGCATTTAGAATGTGAAGGAACACTCCAATCTCTTTGTACTGTGAATTGAATTGTTGGATCAGACTGCTTCTCTTTCAGAGAAAAAGATGTGAGTTTCTTATGAATGCTTGTAAGTAGCTTAAGGCACTTTCAATGGAAAGTGATTTTCTCTGAAAGGACAGCATTTAGAAAGTGAAGCAACACTCCATTCACTTCGAACAGTGAATTGAAGTGTTGGAACAGACTGCTTCTCTTTCAGAGAAACGCATGTGAGTTTTTTGTGAATGCTTGTAAGTAGATTAAGTCACTTTCAAAGGAAAGTGATTTTCTCTGAAAGGAGAGCATTTAGAAAGTGAAGCAACACTCCATTCACTTCACACAGTGAATTGAAGTGTTGGAACAGACTGCTTCTCTTTCAGAGAAACGCATGTGAATTTCTGTTGAATGCTTGTAAGTAGCTTAAGTCACTTTCAATGGAAAGTGATTTTCTCTGAAAGGAGAGCATTTAGAAAGTGAAGCAACACTCCATTCACTTCGCACAGTGAATTGAAGTGTTGGAACAGACTGCTTCTCTTTCATAGAAACACATTTGAGTTTCCTATGAATGCTTGTAAGTACCTTAAGGCACTTTCAAAGCAAAGTGATTTTCTCTGAAAGGACAGTATTTAGAAAGTGAAACAACACTCCAATCACTTCGCACAGTGAATTGAAGTGTTGGAACAGACTGCTTCTCTTTCAGAGAAACGCATGTGAATTTCTGTTGAATGCTTGTAAGTAGCTTAAGGCACTTTCAAAGCAAAGTGATTTTCTCTGAAACTACAGCATTTAGAATGTGAAGCACCACTCCATTCACTTCGCACAGTGAATTGAAGAGTTGGAACAGACTGCTTCTCTTTCAGAGAAACGGATGTGAGTTTTTTGTGAATGCTTATAAGTAGCTTAAGGCACTTCCAAAGCTAAGTGATTTTCTCTGAAAGGACAGCATTTAGAAAGTGAAGCAACACTCCATTCACTTCGCACAGTGAATTGAAGTGTTGGAACAGACTGCTTCTCTTTCAGAGAAACAGATGTGAGTTTCTTGTGAATGCGTGTAAGTAGCTTAAGGCAGTTTTAAAAGAGAGTAATTTTCTCTAAAAGGAGAGCATTTAGAAAGCGAAGCAACACTCCATTCATTTCGCACAGCGAATTGAAGTGTTGGCACAGACGGCTTCTCTATCAGAGAAACGCATGTTAATTTCTGTTGAATGCTTGAAAGTACTTTAAGGCACTTTCAAAGGAAAGTGATTTTCTCTGAAAGGACAGCATTTAGAAAGGGAAGAAACACTCCATTCACTTCGCACAGTGAATTGAAGTGTTGGAACAGACTGCTTCTCTTTCAGAGAAAGGTATTTGAATTTCTGTTGAATGCTTGTAAGTTGCTTAAGGTACTCTCAAAGGAAAGTGATTTTCTCTGAAAGGACAGCATTTAGAAAGTGAAGAAACACTCCATTAACTTTGCACAGTGAATTGAAGTGTTGGGAATCACAGCTTCTCTTTCATAGAAACGCATTTGAGTTTCCTGTGAATGCTTGTAAGTAGCTGAAGGCACTTTCAAAGGAAAGTGATTTTCTCTGAAACTGCAGGATTTAGAATGTGAAGGAACACTCCAATCTCTTCGTACAGTGAATTGAAATGTTGGATCAGACTGCTTCTCTTTCAGAGAAAAAGATGTGAGTTTCTTATGAATGCTTGTAAGTAGCTTAAGGCACTTTCAAAGGAAAGTGATTTTCTCTGAAAGGACAGGATTTAGAAAGTGAAGCAACACTCCATTCACTTCGCACAGTGAATTGAAGTGTTGGAACAGAATGCTTCTCTTTCAGAGGAACGGATGTAAGTTTTTTTTGAATGCTTGTAAGTTGCTTAAGGCACTTTCATAGGAAAGTGAATTTCTCTGAAAGGACAGCATTTGGAAAGGGAAGCAACACTCCATTCACTTCGCACAGTGAATTGAAGTGTTGGAATAGACTACTTCTCTTTCAGAAAAATGCAAGTGAGTTTCTTGTGAATGTTTGTAAGTAGTTTAAGGCACTTTCAAAGGAAAGTGATTTTCTCTGAAAGGACAGCATTTAGAAAGTGAAGCAACGCTCCATTCACTTCGAACAGTGAATTGAAGTGTTGGAACAGACTGCTTCTCTTTCAGAGAAACGCATGTGAGTTTTTTGTGAATGCTTGTAAGTAGATTAAGTCACTTTCAAAGGAAAGTGATTTTCTCTGAAAGGAGAGCATTTAGAAAGTGAAGCAATACTCCATTCACTTCGGACAGTGAATTGAAGTGTTGGAACAGACTGCTTCTCTTTCAGAGAAACGCATGTGAATTTCTGTTGAATGCTTGTAAGTAGCTTAAGGCACTTTCAAAGGAAAGTGATTTTCTCTGAAAAGAGAGCATTTAGAAAGTGAAGCAACACTCCATTCACTTCGCACAGTGAATTGAAGTGTTGGAACAAACTGCTTCTCTTTCATAGAAACGCATTGGAGTTTCCTATGAATGCTTGTAAGTAGCTTAAGGCACTTTCAAAGCAAAGTGATTTTCTCTGAAAGGAAAGCATTTAGAAAGTGAAGCAACACTCCAATCACTTCGCACAGTGAATTGAAGTGTTGGAACAGACTGCTTCTCTTTCAGAGAAACGCATGTGAATTTCTGTTGAATGCTTGTAAGTAGCTTAAGGCACTTTCAAAGGAAAGTGATTTTCTCTGAAAGGACAGCATTTAGAAAGTGAAGCAACACTCCATTCACTTCGCACAGTGAATTGAAGTGTTGGAACAGAATGCTTCTCTTTCAGAGGAACGGATGTAAGTTTTTTGTGAATGCTTGTAAGTTGCTTAAGGCACTTTCATAGGAAAGTGATTTTCTCTTAAAGGACAGCATTTGGAAAGGGAAGCAACACTCCATTCACTTCGCACATTGAATTGAAGTGTTGGAACAGACTGCTACTCTTTCAGAAAAATGCATGTGAGTTTCTTGTGAATGTTTGTAAGTTGCTTAAGGCACTTTCAAAGGAATGTGATTTTCTCTGAAAGGACAGCTTTTAGAAAGTGAAACAACACTCCATTCACTTCGAACAGTGAATTGAAGTGTTGGAACAGAATGCTTCTCTTTCAGAGGAACGGATGTAAGTTTTTTGTGAATGCTTGTAAGTTGCTTAAGGCACTTTCATAGGAAAGTGATTTTCTCTTAAAGGACAGCATTTGGAAAGGGAAACAATACTCCATTCACTTCGCACAGTGAATCGAAGTGTTGGAACAGACTGCTTCTCTTTCCGAAAAATGCATGTGAGTTTCTTGTGAATGTTTGTAAGTAGCTTAAGGCACTTTCAAAGAAAAGTGATTTTCTCTGAAAAGACAGCATTTAGAAAGTGATGCAACACTCCTTTCACTTCGAACTGTTAATTGAAGTGTTGGAATAGACTGCTTCTCTTTCAGAGAAACGCATGTGAGTTTTTTGTGAATGCTTGTAAGTAGCTTAAGGCACTTTCAAAGGAAAGTGATTTTCTCTGAAACTGCAGCATTTGGAATGTGAAGGAACACTCCAATCACTTCGCACAGTGAATTGAAGTGTTGGATCAGACTGCTTCCCTTTCAGAGAAACAGATGTGAGTTTCTTATGAATGCTTTTAAGTAGCTTAGGCACTTTCAAAGGAAAGTGATTTTCTCTGAAAGGACAGGATTTAGAAAGTAAAGCAACACTCCATTCACTGCGCACAGTGAATTGAAGTGTTGGAACAGAATGCTTGTCTTTCAGAGAACGGATGTGAGTTTTTTGTGAATGCTTGCAAGTTGATAAGGCACTTTCATAGGAAAGTGATTTTCTCTGAAAGGACAGCATTTAGAAAGGGAAGCAACACTCCATTCACTTCGCACAGTGAATTGAAGTGTTGGAACAGACTGCTTCTCTTTCAGAAAAATGCATGTGAGTTTCTTGTGAATGCTTGTGAGTAGCTTAAGGCACTTTCAAAGGAAAGTGATTTTCTCTGAAAGGACAGCATTTAGAAAGGGAAGCAACACTCCATATACTTCGCACAGTGAATTGAAGTGTTGGAACACACTGTTTCTCTTTCAGAGAAACGCATGTGAGTTTCTTATGAATGCTTGTTAGTAGCTTAAGGCACTTTCAAAGGAAAGTGATTTTCTCTGAAATGACTGCATTTAGAAAGAGAAGCAACACTCCATTCACTTCGCACAGTGAATTGAAGTGTTGGAACAGACTGCTTCTCTTTTAGAGAAACGGATGTGAGTTTTTTGTGAATGCTTGAAAGTAGCTTAAGGGACTTTCAAAGCAAAGTGATTTTCTCTGAAGGACAGCACTTAGAAAGTGAAGCAACACTCCGTTCTCTTCGCACAGTGAATTGAAGTGTTGGAACAGACTGCTTCTCTTTCACAGAAACGCATTTGAGTTTCCTATGAATGCTTGTAAGTAGCTGGAGGCACTTTCAAAGGAAAGTGATTTTCTCTGAAAGGACAGCATTTAGAAAGTGAAGCAACACTCCATTCACTTTGCACAGTGAATTTAAGTGTTGCAACAGAACGCTTGTCTTTCACAGAAACGCATTTGAGTTTCCTATGAATGCTTGTAAGTGGCGTAAGGGACTTTCAAAGGAAAGTGATTTTCTCTGAAAGGAGAGCATTTAGAAAGTGAAGCAAAACTCCATTCACTTTGCACAGTGAACTGAAGTGTTGGAACAGACGGCTTCTCTTTCTGAGAAACGCATGTGAGTTTTTTGTGAATGCTTGTAAGTAGCTTAAGGCACTTTCAAAGCAAAGTGATTTTCTCTGAAACTACAGCATTTAGAATGTGAAGCAACACTCCATTCACTTCGCACAATGAATTGAAGAGTTGGAACAGACTGCTTCTCTTTCAGAGAAACGGATGTGAGTTTTTTGTGAATGCTTATAAGTAGCTTAAGGCACTTCCAAAGCTAAGTGATTTTCTCTGAAAGGACAGCATTTAGAAAGTGAAGCAACACTCCATTCACTTCGCACAGTGAATTGAAGTGTTGGAACAGACTGCTTCTCTTTCAGAGAAACAGATGTGAGTTTCTTGTGAATGCGTGTAAGTAGCTTAAGGCAGTTTCAAAAGAGAGTAATTTTCTCTAAAAGGAGAGCATTTAGAAAGTGAAGCAACACTCCATTCATTTCGCACAGCGAATTGAAGTGTTGGCACAGACGGCTTCTCTATCAGAGAAACGCATGTTAATTTCTGTTGAATTCTTGTAAGTAGCTTAAGGCACTTTCAAAGGAAAGTGATTTTCTCTGAAAGGACAGCATTTAGAAAGGGAAGAAACACTCCATTCACTTCGCACAGTGAATTGAAGTGTTGGAACAGACTGCTTCTCTTTCAGAGAAAGGTATTTGAATTTCTGTTGAATGCTTGTAAGTTGCTTAAGGCACTCTCAAAGGAAAGTGATTTTCTCTGAAAGGACAGCATTTAGAAAGTGAAGAAACACTCCATTAACTTTGCACAGTGAATTGAAGTGTTGGGAATCACAGCTTCTCTTTCATAGAAACGCATTTGAGTTTCCTGTGAATGCTTGTAAGTAGCTGAAGGCACTTTCAAAGGAAAGTGATTTTCTCTGAAACTGCAGGATTTAGAATGTGAAGGAACACTCCAATCTCTTCGTACAGTGAATTGAAATGTTGGATCAGACTGCTTCTCTTTCAGAGAAAAAGATGTGAGTTTCTTATGAATGCTTGTAAGTAGCTTAAGGCACTTTCAAAGGAAAGTGATTTTCTCTGAAAGGACAGCATTTAGAAAGGGAAGCAACACTCCATTCACTTCGCACAGTGAATTGAAGTGTTGGAATAGACTACTTCTCTTTCAGAAAAATGCAAGTGAGTTTCTTGTGAATGTTTGTAAGTAGTTTAAGGCACTTTCAAAGGAAAGTGATTTTCTCTGAAAGGACAGCATTTAGAAAGTGAAGCAACGCTCCATTCACTTCGAACAGTGAATTGAAGTGTTGGAACAGACTGCTTCTCTTTCAGACAAACGCATGTGAGCTTTTTGTGAATGCTTGTAAGTAGATTAAGTCACTTTCAAAGGAAAGTGATTTTCTCTGAAAGGAGAGCATTTAGAAAGTGAAGCAACACTCCATTCACTTCGGACAGTGAATTGAAGTGTTGGAACAGACTGCTTCTCTTTCAGAGAAACGCATGTGAATTTCTGTTGAATGCTTGTAAGTAGCTTAAGGCACTTTCAAAGGAAAGTGATTTTCTCTGAAAAGAGAGCATTTAGAAAGTGAAGCAACACTCCATTCACTTCGCACAGTGAATTGAAGTGTTGGAACAAACTGTTTCTCTTTCATAGAAACGCATTAGAGTTTCCTATGAATGCTTGTAAGTAGCTTAAGGCACTTTCAAAGCAAAGTGATTTTCTCTGAAAGGAAAGCATTTAGAAAGTGAAGCAACACTCCAATCACTTCGCACAGTGAATTGAAGTGTTGGAACAGACTGCTTCTCTTTCAGAGAAACGCATGTGAATTTCTGTTGAATGCTTGTAAGTAGCTTAAGGCACTTTCAAAGGAAAGTGATTTTCTCTGAAAGGACAGCATTTAGAAAGTGAAGCAACACTCCATTCACTTCGCACAGTGAATTGAAGTGTTGGAACAGAATGCTTCTCTTTCAGAGGAACGGATGTAAGTTTTTTGTGAATGCTTGTAAGTTGCTTAAGGCACTTTCATAGGAAAGTGATTTTCTCTTAAAGGACAGCATTTGGAAAGGGAAGCAACACTCCATTCACTTCGCACAGTGAATTGAAGTGTTGGAACAGACTGCTACTCTTTCAGAAAAATGCATGTGAGTTTCTTGTGAATGTTTGTAAGTTGCTTAAGGCACTTTCAAAGGAATGTGATTTTCTCTGAAAGGACAGCTTTTAGAAAGTGAAGCAACACTCCATTCACTTCGAACAGTGAATTGAAATGTTGGAACAGAATGCTTCTCTTTCAGAGGAACGGATGTAAGTTTTTTGTGAATGCTTGTAAGTTGCTTAAGGCACTTTCATAGGAAAGTGATTTTCTCTTAAAGGACAGAATTTGGAAAGGGAAACAATACTCCATTCACTTCGCACAGTGAATCGAAGTGTTGGAACAGACTGCTTCTCTTTCCGAAAAATGCATGTGAGTTTCTTGTGAATGTTTGTAAGTAGCTTAAGGCACTTTCAAAGAAAAGTGATTTTCTCTGAAAAGACAGCATTTAGAAAGTGATGCAACACTCCTTTCACTTCGAACTGTTAATTGAAGTGTTGGAATAGACTGCTTCTCTTTCAGAGAAACGCATGTGAGTTTTTTGTGAATGCTTGTAAGTAGCTTAAGGCACTTTCAAAGGAAAGTGATTTTCTCTGAAACTGCAGCATTTGGAATGTGAAGGAACACTCCAATCACTTGGCACAGTGAATTGAAGTGTTGGATCAGACTGCTTCTCTTTCAGAGAAACAGATGTGAGTTTCTTATGAATGCTTGTAAGTAGCTTAAGGCACTTTCAAAGGAAAGTGATTTTCTCTGAAAGGACAGGATTTAGAAAGTAAAGCAACACTCCATTCACTGCGCACAGTGAATTGAAGTGTTGGAAGAGAATGCTTGTCTTTCAGAGAACGGATGTGAGTTTTTTGTGAATGCTTGTAAGTTGATAAGGCACTTTCATAGGAAAGTGATTTTCTCTGAAAGGACAGCATTTAGAAAGGGAAGCAACACTCCATTCACTTCGCACAGTGAATTGAAGTGTTGGAACAAACTACTTCTCTTTCAGAAAAATGCATGTGAGTTTCTTGTGAATGCTTGTGAGTAGCTTAAGGCACTTTCAAAGGAAAGTTATTTTCTCTGAAAGGACAGCATTTAGAAAGTGAAGCAACACTCCATTCACTTTGCACAGTGAATTGAAGTGTTGGAACAGACTGCTTCTCTTTCAGAGAAACGCATGTGAATTTCTGTTGAATGCTTGTAAGTAGCTTAAGGCACTTTCAAAGCAAAGTGATTTTCTCTGAAAGGACAGCGTTTAGAAAGTGAAGCAACAATCCATTCACTTCGCACAGTGAAATGAAGTGTTGTAACAGACTGCTGCTCTTTCAGAGAAATAGATATGAGTTTCTTGTGAATGCGTGTAAGTAGCTTAAGGCAGTTTCAAAAGAGAGTGATTTTCTCTAAAAGGAGAGCATTTAGAAAGAGAAGCAACACTCCATTCACTTCGCACAGTGAATTGAAGTGTTGGAACAGACTGCTTCTCTTTCATAGAAACGCATTTGAGTTTCCTATGAATGCTTGTAAGTAGCTTAAGGCACTTTCAAAGCAAAGTGATTTTCTCTGAAAGGACAGCATATAGAAAGTGAAGCAACACTCTATTCACTTCGCACAGTGAATTGTAGTGTTGGAACAGACTGCTTCTCTTTCACAGAAACGCATGTGAATTTCTATTGAATGCTTGTAAGTAGCTTAAGGCACTTTCAAAGGAAAGTGATTTTCTCTGAAAGGACAGCATTTAGAAAGTTAAGCAACACTCCTTTCACTTCGAACAGTGAAATTAAGTGTTGGAACAGACTGCTTCTCTTTCTGAGAAACGCATGTGAGTTTTTTGTGAATGCTTGTAAGTAGCTTAAGGCACTTTCAAAGGAAAGTGATTTTCTCTGAAAGGACAGCATTTAGAAAGTGAAGCAACACTCCATTCACTTCGCACAGTGAATTGAAGTGTTGGAACAGACTGCTTCTCTTTCAGAGAAACGCATGTGAATTTCTGTTGAATGCTTGTAAGTAGCTTAAGGCACTTTCAAAGGAAAGTGATTTTCTCTGAAAGGACAGCATTTAGAAAGTGAAGCAACACTCCATTCACTTCGCACAGTGAATTGAAGTGTTGGAACAGACTGCTTCTCCTTCAGAGAAACGCATGTGAATTTCTGTTGAATGCTTTTAAGTAGCTTAAGGCACTTTCAAAGGAAAGTGATTTTCTCTGAAAGGACAGCATTTAGAAAGTGAAGCAACACTCCATTCACTTCGCACAGTGAATTGAAGTGTTGGAACAGACTGCTTCTCTTTTAGAGAAACGGATGTGAGTTTTTTGTGAATGCTTGAAAGTAGCTTAAGGCACTTTCAAAGCAAAGTGATTTTCTCTGAAGGGCAGCATTTATAATGTGAAGGAACACTCCATTCACTTCGCACAGTGAATTGAAGTGTTGCAACAGACTGCTTCTCTTTCAGAGAAACAGATGTGAGTTTCCTGTGAATGCTTTTAAGTAGCTTAAGGCAGTTTCAAAGAGAGTGATTTTCTCTAAAATGAGAGCATTTAGAAAGTGAAGCAACACTCCATTCACTTCACACAGTGAATTGAAGTGTTGGAACAGACTGCTTCTCTTTCAGAGAAACGCATGTGAATTTCTGTTGAAATCTTGTAAGTGGCTTAAGGCACTTTCAAAGAAAAGTGATTTTCTCGGAAAGGACAGCATTTGGAAAGGGAAGCAACACACCATTCACTACGCACAGTGAATTTATATGTTGCAACAGACAGCTTCTCTTTCATAGAAACGCATTTGAGTTTCCTATGAATGCTTGTAAGTAGCTTAAGGCACTTTCAAAGGAAAGTGATTTTCTCTGAAAGGACAGCATTTAGAAAGTGAAGCAACACTCCATTCACTTCGCACAGTGAACTAAAGTGTTGGAACAGACTGCTTCTCTTTTAGAGAAATGGATGTGAGTTTTTTGTGAATGCTTGAAAGTAGCTTAAGGCACTTTCAAAGGAAAGTGATTTTCTCTGAAACTACAGCATTTAGAATGTGAAGGAACACTCCACTCACTTGGCACAGTGAATTGAAGAGTTGGAACAGACTGCTTCTCTTTCAGAGAAACGGATGTGAGTTTTTTGTGAATGCTTGTAAGTAGCTTAAGGCACTTTCAAAGCAAAGAGATTTTCTCTGAAAGGACAGCATGTAGAAAGTGAAGCAACACCCCATTCACTTCGACTAGTGAATTGAAGTGTTGGAACAGACTGCTTCTCTTTCAGAGAAACGCATGTGAATTTCTGTTGAAATCTTGTAAGTGGCTTAAGGCACTTTCAAAGAAAAGTGATTTTCTCGGAAAGGACAGCATTTTGAAAGGGAAGCAACACACCATTCACTACGCACAGTGAATTTATATGTTGCAACAGACAGCTTCTCTTTCATAGAAACGCATTTGAGTTTCCTATGAATGCTTGTAAGTAGCTTAAGGCACTTTCAAAGGAAAGAGATTTTCTCTGAAAGGACAGCATTTAGAAAGTGAAGCAACACCCCATTCACTTCGACTACTGAATTGAAGTGTTGGAACGGACTGCTTCTCTTTCAGAGAAACGCATGTGAATTTCTGTTGAATGCTTGTAAGTAGCTTAAGACACTTTCAAAGGAAAGTGATTTTCTCTGAAAGGACAGGATTTAGAATGTGAAGCAACACCCCATTCACTTCGCAAAGTGATTTGAAGTGTTGGAAAAGACAGCTTCTCTCTCATAGAAACGCATTTGAGTTTCCTGTGAATGCTTGTAAGTAGCTTAAGGCACTTTCAAAGAAAAGTGATTTTCTCTGAAACTGCTGCATTTAGAATTTGAAGGAACACTCCATTCACTTCGCACAGTGAATTGAAGTGTTGGATCAGACTGCTTCTCTTTCAGAGAAACAGATGTGAGTTTCATGTGAATGCTTGTAAGTAGCTTATGGCACTTTCAAAGGAAAGTGATTTTCTCTGAAAGGACAGCATTTAGAATGTGAAGCAACACCCCATTCACTTCGCACAGTGAATTGAAGTGTTGGAAAAGACAGCTTCTCTTTCAGAGAAACAGATGTGAGTTTCTTGTGAATGCTTGTAAGTAGCTTAAAGCACTTTCAAAGGAAAGTGATTTTCTCTGAAAGGACAGGATTTAGAAAGTGAAGAAACACTCCATTCACTTCGCACAGTGAATTGAAGTGTTGGAAATACAGCTTCTCTTTCAGAGAAACAGATGTGAGTTTCTTGTGAATGCTTGTAAGTAGCTTAAGACACTTTCAAAAGAAAGTGATTTTCTCTGAAAGGACAGCATTTAGAAAGTGAAGCAACACTCCATTCACTTCGCACAGTGAATTGAAGTGTTGGAACAGACTACTTCTCTTTTAGAGAAACGCATGTGAATTTCTGTTGAATGCTTGTAAGGAGCTTAAGGCACTTTCATAGTAAAGTGATTTTCTCTGAAGGACAGCATTTAGAATGTGAAGGAACACTCCATTCACTTTGCACAGTGAATTTAAGTGTTGGAACAGACTGCTTCTCTTTCAGAGAAACAGATGTGAGTTTCTTGGGAATGCTTTTAAGTAGCTTAAGGTAGTTTAAAGAGAGTGATTTTCTCTACAAGGAGAGCATTTAGAAAGTGAAGCAACACTCCATTCACTTCGCACAGTGAATTGAAGTGTTGGAACAGATTGCTTCTCTTTCAGAGAAATGCATGTGAATTTCTGTTGAAATCTTGTAAGTGGCTTAACGCACCTTCAAAGGAAAGTGATTTTCTCTGAAATGACAGCATTTGGAAAGGGAAGCAACACTCCATTCACTTCGCACAGTGAATTGAAGTGTTGGAACAGACTGCTTCTCTTTCATAGAAACGCATTTGAGTTTCCTATGAATGCCTGTATGAAGCTTAAGGCACTTTCAAAGGAAAGTGATTTTCTCTGAAAGGACAGCATTTAGAAAGTGAAGCAACACCCCATTCACTTCGCACAGTGAATTGAAGTGTTGGAAAAGACAGCTTCTCTCTCATAGAAACGTATTTGAGTTTCCTGTGAATGCTTGTAAGTAGCTTAAGGCACTTTCAAAGAAAAGTGAATTTCTCTGAAACTGCAGCATTTAGTATTTGAAGCAACACCCCATTCACTTCGCACAGTGAATTGAAGTGTTGGAACAGACTGCTTCTCTTTCAGAGAAACAGATGGGAGTTGCTTGTGAATGCTTGTAAGTAGCTTAAGTCACTTTCAAAGAAAAGTGATTTTCTCTGAAAGGACAGCATTTAGAAAGTGAAGCAACACTCCATTCACTTCGCACAGTGAATTGAAGTGTTGGAACAGACTGCTTCTCTTTCATAGAAACGCATTTGAGTTTCCTATGAATGCTTGTAAGTAGCTTAAGGCACTTTCTAAGCAAAGTGATTTTATCTGAAACTGCAGCACTTAGAATGTGAAGGAACACTCCAATCACTTCGCACAGTGAATTAAAGTGTTGGAACAGACTGCTTCTCTTTCAGAGAAACAGATGTGAGTTTCTTGTGAATGCTTGTAAGTAGCTTAAGGCAGTTTCAAAAGAGAGTGATTTTCTCTAAAAGGAGAGCATTTAGAAAGTGACGCAACACTCCGTTCACTTCGCACAGTGAATTGAAGTGTTGGAACAGACTGCTTCTCTTTCAGAGAAACGCATGTGAATTTCTGTTGAAATATTGTAAGTAGCTTAAGACACTTTCAAAGGAAAGTGATTTTCTCTGAAAGGACAGCATTTGGAAAGTGAAGCAACACTCCATTCACTTCGCACAATGAATTTAAGTGTTGCAACAGACAGCTTCTCTTTCATAGAAACGCATTTGAGTTTCCTATGAATGCTTGTAAGTAGCTTAAGGCACTTGCAAAGCAAAGTGATTTTCTCTGAAAGGACAGCATTTAGAAATTGAAGTAACACTCCATTCACTTGGAACAGTGAATTGAAGTGTTGGAACAGACTGCTACTCTTTCAGAGAAACGCATGTGAATTTCTGTTGAATGCTTGTAAGTAGCTTAAGGCACTTTCAAAGGAAAGTGATTTTCTCTGAAAGGACAGCATTTAGAAAGTGAAGTAACACTCATTTCACTTCTCGCAGTGAATTGAAGTGTTGGAACGGACTGCTTCTCTTTCAGAAAAATGCAAGTGAGTTTCTTGTGAATGTTTGTAAGTAGCTTAAGGCACTTTCAAAGGAAAGTGATTTTCTCTGAAAGGACAGCATTTAGAAAGTGAAGCAACACTCCATTCACTTCGAACAGTGAATTGAAGTGTTGGAACAGACTGCTTTTCTTTCAGAGAAACGCATGTGAGTTTTTTGTGAATGCTTGTAAGTAGATTAAGTCACTTTCAAAGGAAAGTGATTTTCTCTTAAAGGAGAGCATTTAGAAAGTGAAGCAACACTCCATTCACTTCGGACAGTAAATTGAAGTGTTGGAACATTCTGCTTCTCTTTCAGAGAAGCGCATGTGAATTTCTGTTGAATGCTTGTAAGTAGCTTAAGGCACTTTCAAAGGAAAGTGATTTTCTCTGAAAAGAGAGCATTTAGAAAGTGAAGCAACACTCCATTCACTTCGCACAGTGAATTGAAGTGTTGGAACAAACTGCTTCTCTTTCATAGAAACGCATTGGAGTTTCCCATGAATGCTTGTAAGTAGCTTAAGGCACTTTCAAAGCAAAGTGATTTTCTCTGAAAGGAAAGCATTTAGAAAGTGAAGCAACACTCCAATCACTTCGCACAGTGAATTGAAGTGTTGGAACAGACTGCTTCTCTTTCAGAGAAACGCATGTGAATTTCTTTTGAATGCTTGTAAGTAGCTTAAGGCACTTTCAAAGGAAAGTGATTTTCTCTGAAAGGACAGCATTTAGAAAGTGAAGCAACACTCCATTCACTTCGCACAGTGAATTGAAGTGTTGGAACAGAATGCTTCTCTTTCAGAGGAACGGATGTAAGTTTTTTGTGAATGCTTGTAAGTTGCTTAAGGCACTTTCATAGGAAAGTGATTTTCTCTTAAAGGACAGCATTTGGAAAGGGAAGCAACACTCCATTCACTTCGCACAGTGAACTGAAGTGTTGGAACAGACTGCTACATTTTCAGAAAAATGCATGTGAGTTTCTTGTGAATGATTGTAAGTTGCTTAAGGCACTTTCAAAGGAATGTGATTTTCTCTGAAAGGACAGCATTTAGAAAGGGAAGCAACACTCCATATGCTTCGCACAGTGAATCGAAGTGTTGGAACAGACTGCTTCTCTTTCAGAGAAACGCATGTGAATTTCTGTTGAATGCTTGTAAGTAGCTTAAGGCACTTTCTAAGCAAAGTGATTTTCTCTGAAAGGACAGGATTTAGAAAGTGAAGAAACACTCCATTCACTTCGCACAGTGAATCGAAGTGTTGGAACAGACTGCTTCTCTTTCCGAAAAATGCATGTGAGTTTCTTGTGAATGTTTGTAAGTAACTTATGGCACTTTCAAAGCAAAGTGATTTTCTCTGAAAGGACAGCATTTAGAAAGTTAAGCAACACTCCTTTCACTTCGAACAGTGAAATTAAGTGTTGGAACAGACTGCTTCTCTTTCTGAGAAACGCATGTGAGTTTTTTGTGAATGCTTGTAAGTAGCTTAAGGCACTTTCAAAGGAAAGTGATTTTCTCTGAAAGGACAGCATTTAGAAAGTGAAGCAACACTCCATTCACTTCGCACAGTGAATTGAAGTGTTGGAACAGACTGCTTCTCTTTCAGAGAAACGCATGTGAATTTCTGTTGAATGCTTGTAAGTAGCTTAAGGCACTTTCAAAGGAAAGTGATTTTCTCTGAAAGGACAGGATTTAGAAAGTGAAGAAACACTCCATTCACTTCGCACAGAGAACTGAAGTGTTGGAAAAGACAGCTTCTCTTTCATAGAAACGCATTTGAGTTTCCTGTGAATACTTCTAGGTAGCTTAAGGCACTTTCAAAGGAAAGTTATTTTCTCTGAAACTGCAGCATTTAGAATGTGAAGGAAAACTCCAATCACTTCGCACAGTGAATTGAAGTGTTGGATCAGACTGCTTCTCTTTCAGAGAAACTGATGTGAGTTTCTTATGAATGCTTGTAAGTAGCTTAAGGCACTTTCAAAGGAAAGTGATTTTCTCTGAAAGGACAGGATTTAGAAAGTAAAGCAACACTCCATTCACTTCGCACAGTGAATTGAAGTGCTGGAACAGAATGCTTGTCTTTCAGAGAACGGATGTGAGTTTTTTGTGAATGCTTGTAAGTTGATAAGGCACTTTCAGAGGAAAGTGATTTTCTCTGAATGGACAACATTTAGAAAGGGAAGCAACACTCCATTCACTTCGCACAGTGAATTGAAGTGTTGGAACAAACTACTTCCCTTTCAGAAAAATGCATGTGAGTTTCTTGTGAATGTTTGTAAGTAGCTTAAGGCACTTTCAAAGGAAAGTGATTTTCTCTGAAAGGACAGCATTTAGAAAGGGAAGCAACACTCCATATGCTTCGCACAGTGAATCGAAGTGTTGGAACAGACTGCTTCTCTTTCAGAGAAACGCATGTGAATTTCTGTTGAATGCTTGTAAGTAGCTTAAGGCACTTTCTAAGCAAAGTGATTTTCTCTGAAAGGACAGGATTTAGAAAGTGAAGAAACACTCCATTCACTTCGCACAGTGAATCGAAGTGTTGGAACAGACTGCTTCTCTTTCCGAAAAATGCATGTGAGTTTCTTGTGAATGTTTGTAAGTAACTTATGGCACTTTCAAAGCAAAGTGATTTTCTCTGAAAGGACAGCATTTAGAAAGTTAAGCAACACTCCTTTCACTTCGAACAGTGAAATTAAGTGTTGGAACAGACTGCTTCTCTTTCCGAAAAATGCATGTGAGTTTCTTGTGAATGTTTGTAAGTAACTTATGGCACTTTCAAAGAAAAGTGATTTTCTCTGAAAGGACAGCATTTAGAAAGTGATGCAACACTCCTTTCACTTCGAACTGTTAATTGAAGTGTTGGAATAGACTGCTTCTCTTTCAGAGAAACGCATGTGAGTTTTTTGTGAATGCTTGTAAGTAGCTTAAGGCACTTTCAAAGGAAAGTGATTTTCTCTGAAAGGACAGCATTTAGAAAGTGAAGCAATACTCCACTCACTTCGCACAGTGAATTGAAGTGTTGGAACAGACTGCTTCTCTTTCAGAGAAACGCATGTGAATTTCTGTTGAATGCTTGTAAGTAGCTTAAGGCACTTTCAAAGGAAAGTGATTTTCTCTGAAAGGACAGGATTTAGAAAGTGAAGAAACACTCCATTCACTTCGCACAGAGAACTGAAGTGTTGGAAAAGACAGCTTCTCTTTCATAGAAACGCATTTGAGTTTCCTGTGAATACTTCTAGGTAGCTTAAGGCACTTTCAAAGGAAAGTTATTTTCTCTGAAACGGCAGCATTTAGAATGTGAAGGAAAACTCCAATCACTTCGCACAGTGAATTGAAGTGTTGGATCAGACTGCTTCTCTTTCAGAGAAACTGATGTGAGTTTCTTATGAATGCTTGTAAGTAGCTTAAGGCACTTTCAAAGGAAAGTGATTTTCTCTGAAAGGACAGGATTTAGAAAGTAAAGCAACACTCCATTCACTTCGCACAGTGAATTGAAGTGCTGGAACAGAATGCTTGTCTTTCAGAGAACGGATGTGAGTTTTTTGTGAATGCTTGTAAGTTGATAAGGCACTTTCAGAGGAAAGTGATTTTCTCTGAATGGACAACATTTAGAAAGGGAAGCAACACTCCATTCACTTCGCACAGTGAATTGAAGTGTTGGAACAAACTACTTCCCTTTCAGAAAAATGCATGTGAGTTTCTTGTGAATGTTTGTAAGTAGCTTAAGGCACTTTCAAAGGAAAGTGATTTTCTCTGAAAGGACAGCATTTAGAAAGGGAAGCAACACTCCATATGCTTCGCACAGTGAATCGAAGTGTTGGAACAGACTGCTTCTCTTTCAGAGAAACGCATGTGAATTTCTGTTGAATGCTTGTAAGTAGCTTAAGGCACTTTCTAAGCAAAGTGATTTTCTCTGAAAGGACAGGATTTAGAAAGTGAAGAAACACTCCATTCACTTCGCACAGTGAATCGAAGTGTTGGAACAGACTGCTTCTCTTTCCGAAAAATGCATGTGAGTTTCTTGTGAATGTTTGTAAGTAACTTATGGCACTTTCAAAGCAAAGTGATTTTCTCTGAAAGGACAGCATTTAGAAAGTTAAGCAACACTCCTTTCACTTCGAACAGTGAAATTAAGTGTTGGAACAGACTGCTTCTCTTTCTGAGAAACGCATGTGAGTTTTTTGTGAATGCTTGTAAGTAGCTTAAGGCACTTTCAAAGGAAAGTGATTTTCTCTGAAAGGACAGCATTTAGAAAGTGAAGCAACACTCCATTCACTTCGCACAGTGAATTGAAGTGTTGGAACAGACTGCTTCTCTTTCAGAGAAACGCATGTGAATTTCTGTTGAATGCTTGTAAGTAGCTTAAGGCACTTTCAAAGGAAAGTGATTTTCTCTGAAAGGACAGCATTTAGAAAGTGAAGCAACACTCCATTCACTTCGCACAGTGAATTGAAGTGTTGGAACAGACTGCTTCTCCTTCAGAGAAACGCATGTGAATTTCTGTTGAATGCTTTTAAGTAGCTTAAGGCACTTTCAAAGGAAAGTGATTTTCTCTGAAAGGACAGCATTTAGAAAGTGAAGCAACACTCCATTCACTTCGCACAGTGAATTGAAGTGTTGGAACAGACTGCTTCTCTTTTAGAGAAACGGATGTGAGTTTTTTGTGAATGCTTGAAAGTAGCTTAAGGCACTTTCAAAGCAAAGTGATTTTCTCTGAAGGGCAGCATTTATAATGTGAAGGAACACTCCATTCACTTCGCACAGTGAATTGAAGTGTTGCAACAGACTGCTTCTCTTTCAGAGAAACAGATGTGAGTTTCCTGTGAATGCTTTTAAGTAGCTTAAGGCAGTTTCAAAGAGAGTGATTTTCTCTAAAATGAGAGCATTTAGAAAGTGAAGCAACACTCCATTCACTTCACACAGTGAATTGAAGTGTTGGAACAGACTGCTTCTCTTTCAGAGAAACGCATGTGAATTTCTGTTGAAATCTTGTAAGTGGCTTAAGGCACTTTCAAAGAAAAGTGATTTTCTCGGAAAGGACAGCATTTTGAAAGGGAAGCAACACACCATTCACTACGCACAGTGAATTTATATGTTGCAACAGACAGCTTCTCTTTCATAGAAACGCATTTGAGTTTCCTATGAATGCTTGTAAATAGCTTAAGGCACTTTCAAAGGAAAGTGATTTTCTCTGAAAGGACAGCATTTAGAAAGTGAAGCAACACTCCATTCACTTCGCACAGTGAACTAAAGTGTTGGAACAGACTGCTTCTCTTTTAGAGAAATGGATGTGAGTTTTTTGTGAATGATTGAAAGTAGCTTAAGGCACTTTCAAAGGAAAGTGATTTTCTCTGAAACTACAGCATTTAGAATGTGAAGGAACACTCCACTCACTTGGCACAGTGAATTGAAGAGTTGGAACAGACTGCTTCACTTTCAGAGAAACGGATGTGAGTTTTTTGTGAATGCTTGTAAGTAGCTTAAGGCACTTTCAAAGCAAAGAGATTTTCTCTGAAAGGACAGCATTTAGAAAGTGAAGCAACACCCCATTCACTTCGACTAGTGAATTGAAGTGTTGGAACAGACTGCTTCTCTTTCAGAGAAACGCATGTGAATTTCTGTTGAAATCTTGTAAGTGGCTTAAGGCACTTTCAAAGAAAAGTGATTTTCTCGGAAAGGACAGCATTTTGAAAGGGAAGCAACACACCATTCACTACGCACAGTGAATTTATATGTTGCAACAGACAGCTTCTCTTTCATAGAAACGCATTTGAGTTTCCTATGAATGCTTGTAAGTAGCTTAAGGCACTTTCAAAGGAAAGTGATTTTCTCTGAAAGGACAGCATTTAGAAAGTGAAGCAACACTCCATTCACTTCGCACAGTGAACTAAAGTGTTGGAACAGACTGCTTCTCTTTTAGAGAAATGGATGTGAGTTTTTTGTGAATGCTTGAAAGTAGCTTAAGGCACTTTCAAAGGAAAGTGATTTTCTCTGAAACTACAGCATTTAGAATGTGAAGGAACACTCCACTCACTTGGCACAGTGAATTGAAGAGTTGGAACAGACTGCTTCTCTTTCAGAGAAACGGATGTGAGTTTTTTGTGAATGCTTGTAAGTAGCTTAAGGCACTTTCAAAGCAAAGAGATTTTCTCTGAAAGGACAGCATTTAGAAAGTGAAGCAACACCCCATTCACTTCGACTAGTGAATTGAAGTGTTGGAACAGACTGCTTCTCTTTCAGAGAAACGCATGTGAATTTCTGTTGAATGCTTGTAAGTAGCTTAAGACACTTTCAAAGGAAAGTGATTTTCTCTGAAAGGACAGGATTTAGAATGTGAAGCAACACCCCATTCACTTCACAAAGTGATTTGAAGTGTTGGAAAAGACAGCTTCTCTCTCATAGAAACGCATTTGAGTTTCCTGTGAATGCTTGTAAGTAGCTTAAGGCACTTTCAAAGAAAAGTGATTTTCTCTGAAACTGCTGCATTTAGAATTTGAAGGAACACTCCATTCACTTCGCACAGTGAATTGAAGTGTTGGATCAGACTGCTTCTCTTTCAGAGAAACAGATGTGAGTTTCATGTGAATGCTTGTAAGTAGCTTATGGCACTTTCAAAGGAAAGTGATTTTCTCTGAAAGGACAGCATTTAGAATGTGAAGCAACACCCCATTCACTTCGCACAGTGAATTGAAGTGTTGGAAAAGACAGCTTCTCTTTCAGAGAAACAGATGTGAGTTTCTTGTGAATGCTTGTAAGTAGCTTAAAGCACTTTCAAAGGAAAGTGATTTTCTCTGAAAGGACAGGATTTAGAAAGTGAAGAAACACTCCATTCACTTCGCACAGTGAATTGAAGTGTTGGAAATACAGCTTCTCTTTCAGAGAAACAGATGTGAGTTTCTTGTGAATGCTTGTAAGTAGCTTAAGACACTTTCAAAAGAAAGTGATTTTCTCTGAAAGGACAGCATTTAGAAAGTGAAGCAACACTCCATTCACTTCGCACAGTGAATTGAAGTGTTGGAACAGACTACTTCTCTTTTAGAGAAACGCATGTGAATTTCTGTTGAATGCTTGTAAGGAGCTTAAGGCACTTTCATAGTAAAGTGATTTTCTCTGAAGGACAGCATTTAGAATGTGAAGGAACACTCCATTCACTTCGCACAGTGAATTTAAGTGTTGGAACAGACTGCTTCTCTTTCAGAGAAACAGATGTGAGTTTCTTGGGAATGCTTTTAAGTAGCTTAAGGTAGTTTAAAGAGAGTGATTTTCTCTACAAGGAGAGCATTTAGAAAGTGAAGCAACACTCCATTCACTTCGCACAGTGAATTGAAGTGTTGGAACAGATTGCTTCTCTTTCAGAGAAATGCATGTGAATTTCTGTTGAAATCTTGTAAGTGGCTTAACGCACTTTCAAAGGAAAGTGATTTTCTCTGAAATGACAGCATTTGGAAAGGGAAGCAACACTCCATTCACTTCGCACAGTGAATTGAAGTGTTGGAACAGACTGCTTCTCTTTCATAGAAACGCATTTGAGTTTCCTATGAATGCCTGTATGAAGCTTAAGGCACTTTCAAAGGAAAGTGATTTTCTCTGAAAGGACAGCATTTAGAAAGTGAAGCAACACCCCATTCACTTCGCACAGTGAATTGAAGTGTTGGAACAGACTGCTTCTCTTTCAGAGAAACAGATGGGAGTTGCTTGTGAATGCTTGTAAGTAGCTTAAGTCACTTTCAAAGAAAAGTGATTTTCTCTGAAAGGACAGCATTTAGAAAGTGAAGCAACACTCCATTCACTTCGCACAGTGAATTGAAGTGTTGGAACAGACTGCTTCTCTTTCATAGAAACGCATTTGAGTTTCCTATGAATGCTTGTAAGTAGCTTAAGGCACTTTCTAAGCAAAGTGATTTTATCTGAAACTGCAGCACTTAGAATGTGAAGGAACACTCCAATCACTTCGCACAGTGAATTAAAGTGTTGGAACAGACTGCTTCTCTTTCAGAGAAACAGATGTGAGTTTCTTGTGAATGCTTGTAAGTAGCTTAAGGCAGTTTCAAAAGAGAGTGATTTTCTCTAAAAGGAGAGCATTTAGAAAGTGACGCAACACTCCGTTCACTTCGCACAGTGAATTGAAGTGTTGGAACAGACTGCTTCTCTTTCAGAGAAACGCATGTGAATTTCTGTTGAAATATTGTAAGTAGCTTAAGACACTTTCAAAGGAAAGTGATTTTCTCTGAAAGGACAGCATTGGGAAAGTGAAGCAACACTCCATTCACTTCGCACAATGAATTTAAGTGTTGCAACAGACTGCTTCTCTTTCAGAAAAATGCAAGTGAGTTTCTTGTGAATGTTTGTAAGTAGCTTAAGGCACTTGCAAAGCAAAGTGATTTTCTCTGAAAGGACAGCATTTAGAAATTGAAGTAACACTCCATTCACTTCGGACAGTGAATTGAAGTGTTGGAACAGACTGCTTCTCTTTCAGAGAAACGCATGTGAATTTCTGTTGAATGCTTGTAAGTAGCTTAAGGCACTTTCAAAGGAAAGTGATTTTCTCTGAATAGAGAGCATTTAGAAAGTGAAGCAACACTCCATTCACTTCGCACAGTGAATTGAAGTGTTGGAACAAACTGCTTCTCTTTCATAGAAACGCATTGGAGTTTCCCATGAATGCTTGTAGGTAGCTTAAGGCACTTTCAAAGCAAAGTGATTTTCTCTGAAAGGAAAGCATTTAGAAAGTGAAGCAACACTCCAATCACTTCGCACAGTGAATTGAAGTGTTGGAACAGACTGCTTCTCTTTCAGAGAAACGCATGTGAATTTCTTTTGAATGCTTGTAAGTAGCTTAAGGCACTTTCAAAGGAAAGTGATTTTCTCTGAAAGGACAGCATTTAGAAAGTGAAGCAACACTCCATTCACTTCGCACAGTGAATTGAAGTGTTGGAACAGAATGCTTCTCTTTCAGAGGAACGGATGTAAGTTTTTTGTGAATGCTTGTAAGTTGTTTAAGGCACTTTCATAGGAAAGTGATTTTCTCTTAAAGGACAGCATTTGGAAAGGGAAGCAACACTCCATTCACTTCGCACAGTGAATTGAAGTGTTGGAACAGACTGCTACACTTTCAGAAAAATGCATGTGAGTTTCTTGTGAATGTTTGTAAGTTGCTTAAGGCACTTTCAAAGGAATGTGATTTTCTCTGAAAGGACAGCATTTAGAAAGTGAAGCAACACTCCATTCACTTCGAACAGTGAATTGAAGTGTTGGAACAGAATGCTTCTCTTTCAGAGGAACGGATGTAAGTTTTTTGTGAATGCTTGTAAGTTGCTTAAGGCACTTTCATAGGAAAGTGATTTTCTCTTAAAGGACAGCATTTGGAAAGGGAAGCAACACTCCATTCACTTCGCACAGTGAATCGAAGTGTTGGAACAGACTGCTTCTCTTTCCGAAAAATGCATGTGAGTTTCTTGTGAATGTTTGTAAGTAACTTATGGCACTTTCAAAGAAAAGTGATTTTCTCTGAAAGGACAGCATTTAGAAAGTGATGCAACACTCCTTTCACTTCGAACTGTTAATTGAAGTGTTGGAATAGACTGCTTCTCTTTCAGAGAAACGCATGTGAGTTTTTTGTGAATGCTTGTAAGTAGCTTAAGGCACTTTCAAAGGAAAGTGATTTTCTCTGAAAGGACAGCATTTAGAAAGTGAAGCAATACTCCACTCACTTCGCACAGTGAATTGAAGTGTTGGAACAGACTGCTTCTCTTTCAGAGAAACGCATGTGAATTTCTGTTGAATGCTTGTAAGTAGCTTAAGGCACTTTCAAAGGAAAGTGATTTTCTCTGAAAGGACAGGATTTAGAAAGTGAAGAAACACTCCATTCACTTCGCACAGAGAACTGAAGTGTTGGAAAAGACAGCTTCTCTTTCATAGAAACGCATTTGAGTTTCCTGTGAATACTTCTAGGTAGCTTAAGGCACTTTCAAAGGAAAGTTATTTTCTCTGAAACGGCAGCATTTAGAATGTGAAGGAAAACTCCAATCACTTCGCACAGTGAATTGAAGTGTTGGATCAGACTGCTTCTCTTTCAGAGAAACTGATGTGAGTTTCTTATGAATGCTTGTAAGTAGCTTAAGGCACTTTCAAAGGAAAGTGATTTTCTCTGAAAGGACAGGATTTAGAAAGTAAAGCAACACTCCATTCACTTCGCACAGTGAATTGAAGTGCTGGAACAGAATGCTTGTCTTTCAGAGAACGGATGTGAGTTTTTTGTGAATGCTTGTAAGTTGATAAGGCACTTTCAGAGGAAAGTGATTTTCTCTGAATGGACAACATTTAGAAAGGGAAGCAACACTCCATTCACTTCGCACAGTGAATTGAAGTGTTGGAACAAACTACTTCCCTTTCAGAAAAATGCATGTGAGTTTCTTGTGAATGTTTGTAAGTAGCTTAAGGCACTTTCAAAGGAAAGTGATTTTCTCTGAAAGGACAGCATTTAGAAAGGGAAGCAACACTCCATATGCTTCGCACAGTGAATCGAAGTGTTGGAACAGACTGCTTCTCTTTCAGAGAAACGCATGTGAATTTCTGTTGAATGCTTGTAAGTAGCTTAAGGCACTTTCTAAGCAAAGTGATTTTCTCTGAAAGGACAGGATTTAGAAAGTGAAGAAACACTCCATTCACTTCGCACAGTGAATTGAAGGGTTGGAACAGACTGCTTCTCTTTCAGAGAAACTGATGTTAGTTTTTTGTGAATGCTTGTAAGTAGCTTAAGGCACTTTCAAAGCAAAGTGATTTTCTCTGAAAGGACAGCATTTAGAAAGTGAAGCAACACTCCATTCACTTCGCACAGTGAATTGAAGTGTTGGAACAGAATGCTTCTCTTTCAGAGGAACGGATATGAGTTTTTTGTGAATGCTTGTAAGTTGCTTAAGGCACTTTCATAGGAAAGTGATTTTCTCTGAAAGGACAGCATTTGGAAAGGGAAGCAACACTCCATTCACTTCGCACAGTGAATTGAAGTGTTGGAACAGACTGCTTCTCTTTCAGAGAAACGCATGTGAATTTCTGTTGAATGCTTGTAAGTAGCTTAAGGCACTTTCAAAGGAAAGTGATTTTCTCTGAAAGGACAGGACTTAGAAAGTGAAGCAACACTCCATTCACTTCGCACAGTGAATTGAAGTGTTGGAACAGAATGCTTCTCTTTCAGAGGAACGGATGTGAGTTTTTTGTGAATGCTTGTAAGTTGCTTAAGGCACTTTAATAGGAAAGTGATTTTCTCTGAAAGGACAGCATTTGGAAAGGGAAGCAACACTCCATTCACTTCGCACAGTGAATTGAAGTATTGGAACAGACTGCTTCTCTTTCCGAAAAATGCATGTGAGTTTCTTGTGAATGTTTGTAAGTAGCTCAAGGCACTTTCAAAGGAAAGTGATTTTCTCTGAAAGGACAGCATTTAGAAAGTGAAGCAACACTCCTTTCACTTCGAACATTGAATTGAAGGGTTGGAACAGACTGCTTCTCTTTCAGAGAAACGCATGTGAGTTTTTTGTGAGTGCTTTTAAGTAGCTTAAGGCACTTTCAAAGGAAAGTGATTTTCTCTGAAAGGACAGCATTTAGAAAGTGAAGCAACACTCCATTCACTTCGCACAGTGAATTGAAGTGTTGGAACAGACTGCTTTTCTTTCAGAGAAACGCATGTTAATTTCTGTTGAATGCTTGTAAGTAGCTTAAGGCACTTTCAAAGGAAAGTGATTTTCTCTGAAATGACAGCATTTAGAAAGTGAGGAAACACTCCATTCACTTCGCACAGAGAACTGAAGTGTTGGAAAAGACAGCTTCTCTTTCAAGGAAGCGCATTTGAGTTTCCTGTGAATGCTTGTAAGTAGCTTAAGGCACTTTCAAAGGAAAGTGATTTTCTCTGATACTGCAGCATTTAGAATGTGAAGGAACACTCCAATCACTTCGTACAATGAATTGAAGTGTTGGAACAGACTGCTTCTTTTTCAGAGAAACAGATGTGAGTTTTTTGTGAATGCTTGCAAGTAGCTTAAGGCACTTTCAAAGTAAAGTGATTTTCTCTGAAAGGACAGCATTTAGAAAGTGAAGCAACACTCCATTCACTTCGCACAGTGAATTGAAGGGTTGGAACAGACTGCTTCTCTTTCAGAGAAACGCATGTGAATTTCTGTTGAATGCTTGTAAGTAGCTTAAGGCACTTTCAAAGGAAAGTGATTTTCTCTGAAAGGACAGGATTTAGAAAGTGAAAAAACACTCCCTTCACTTCGCACAGTGAATTGAAGAGTTGGAACAGACTGCTTCTCCTTCAGAGAAACGGATGTGAGTTTTTTGTGAATGCTTGTAAGTAGCTTAAGGCACTTTCAAAGCAAGGTGATTTTCTCTGAAAGGACAGCATTTAGAAAGTGAAGCAACACTCCATTCACTTCGCACAGTGAATTGAAGTGTTGGAACAGACTACTTCTCTTTCAGAGAAACAGATGTGAGTTTCTTGTGAATGCGTGTAAGTAGCTTAAGGCAGTTTCAAAAGAGAGTGATTTTCTCTAAAAGGAGAGCATTTAGAAAGTGAAGAAACACTCCATTCACTTCGCACAGTGATTTGAAGTGTTGGAACAGACTGCTTCTCATTCAGAGAAACGCATGTAAATTTCTGTTGAATGCTTGTAAGTAGCTTAAGGCACTTTCAAAGGAAAGTGATTTTCTCTGAACGGACAGGATTTAGAAAGTGAAGAAACACTCCATTCACTTCGCACAGTGAATTGAAGTGTTGGAAAAGACAGCTTCTCTTTCAGAGAAACAGATGTGAGTTTCTTGTGAATGCTTGTAAGTAGCTTAAGGCACTTTCAAAGGAAAGTGATTTTCTCTGAAAGGACAGCATTTAGAAAGTGAAGAAACACTCCATTCACTTCGCACAGTGAATTGAAATGTTGGAACAGAATGCTTCTCTTTCAGAAAAACGGATGTAAGTTTTTTGTGAATGCTTGTAAGTAGCTTAAGGCACTTTCATGGGAAAGTGATTTTCTCTGAAAGGACAGCATTTGGAAAGGGAAGCAACACTCCATTCACTTTGCACAGTGAATTGAAGTGTTGGAACAGACTGCTTCTCTTTCAGAAAAATGCATGTGAGTTTCTTGTGAATGTTTGTAAGTATCTTAAGGCACTTTCAAAGGAAAGTGATTTTCTCTGAAAGGACAGGATTTAGAAAGTGAAGATACACTCCCTTCACTTCGCATAGTGAATTGAAGAGTTGGAACAGACTGCTTCTCCTTCAGAGAAACGGATGTGAGTTTTTTGTGAATGCTTGTAAGTAGCTTAAGGCACTTTCAAAGCAAAGTGATTTTCTCTGAAAGGACAGCATTTAGAAAGTGAAGCAACACTCCATTCACTTCCCACAGTGAATTGAACTGTTGGAACAGACTACTTCCCTTTCAGAGAAACAGATGTGAGTTTCTTGTGAATGCGTGTAAGTAGCTTAGGGCAGTTTCAAAAGAGAGTAATTTTCTCTAAAAGGAGAGCATTTAGAAAGTGAAGCAACACTCCATTCACTTCGCACAGTGAATTGAAGTGTTGGATCAGACTGCTTCTCTTTCAGAGAAACAGATGTGAGTTTCTTGTGAATGCTTGTTAGTAGTTTAAGGCACTTTCAAAGCAACGTGATTTTCTCTGAAAGGACAGGATTTAGAAAGTGAAGCAACACTCCATTCACTTCGCACAGTGAATTGAAGTGTTGGAAGAGACTGCTTCTCTTTCAGAGAAACACATGTGAATTTCTGTTGAATGCTTGTAAGTAGCTTAAGGCTCTTTCAAAGGAAAGTGATTTTCTCTGAAAGGACAGGGTTTAGAAAGTGAAGAAACACTCCATTCACTTCGCACAGTGAATTGAAGTGTTGGAACAGACTACTTCCCTTTCAGAGAAACAGATGTGAGTTTCTTGTGAATGCATGTAAGTAGCTTAAGGCAGTTTCAAAAGAGAGTGATTTTCTCTAAAAGGAGAGCATTTAGAAAGTGAAGCAACACTCCAATCACTTCGCACAGTGAATTGAAGTGTTGGATCAGACTGCTTCGCTTTCAGAGAAACAGATGTGAGTTTCTTGTGAATGCTTGTTAGTAGCTTAAGGCACTTTCAAAGCAACGTGATTTTCTCTGAAAGGACAGGATTTAGAAAGTGAAGCAACACTCCATTCACTTCGCACAGTGAATTGAAGTGTTGGAACAGACTGCTTCTCTTTCAGAGAAACGCATGTGAATTTCTGTTGAATGCTTGTAAGTAGCTTAAGGCACTTTCAAAGGAAAGTGATTTTCTCTGAAAGGACAGGATTTCGAAAGTGAAGAAACACTCCATTCACTTCGCACAGTGAATTGAAGTGTTGGGAAAGGCAGCTTCTCTTTCATAGAAACGCATTTGAGTTTCCTGTGAATGCTTGTAAGTAGCTTGAGGCACTTTCAAAGGAAAGTGATTTTCTCTGAAACTGCAGCATTTAGAATGTGAAGGAACACTCCAATCACTTCGCACAGTGAATTGAAGTGTTGGATCAGACTGCTTCTCTTTCAGAGAAACAGATGTGAGTTTCTTGTGAATGCTTCTTAGTAGCTTAAGGCACTTTCAAAGCAACGTGATTTTCTCTGAAAGGACAGCATTTAGAAAGTGAAGCAACACTCCATTCACTTCGAACAGTGAATTGAAGTGTTGGAACAGACTGCTTCTCTTTCAGAGAAACGCATGTGAGTTTTTTGTGAATGCTTGTAAGTAGATTAAGTCACTTTCAAAGGAAAGTGATTTTCTCTGAAAGGAGAGCATTTAGAAAGTGAAGCAACACTCCATTCACTTCGCACAGTGAATTGAAGTGTTGGAACAGACTGCTTCTCTTTCAGAGAAACGCATGTGAATTTCTGTTGAATGCTTGTAAGTAGCTTAAGGCACTTTCAAAGGAAAGTGATTTTCTCTGAAAAGAGAGCATTTAGAATGTGAAGGAACACTCCAATCACTTCGCACAGTGAATTGAAGTGTTGGATCAGACTACGTCTCTTTCAGAGAAACAGATGTGCGTTTCTTCTGAATGCTTGCAAGTAGCTTAAGGCACTTTCAAAGGAAAGTGATTTTCTCTGAAAGGACAGGATTTAGAAAGTGAAGAAACACTCCATTCACTTCGCACAGTGAATTGAAGTGTTGGAACAGAATGCTTCTCTTTCAGAGAAACGGATGTGAGTTTTTTGTGAATGCTTGTAAGTTGCTTAAGGCACTTTCATAGGAAAGTGATTTTCTCTGAAAGGACAGCATTTGGAAAGGGAAGCAACACTCCATTCACTTCGCACAGTGAATTGAAGTGTTGGAACAGACTGCTTCTCTTTCCGAAAAATGCATGTGAGTTTCTTGTGAATGTTTGTAAGTAGCTTAAGGCACTTTCAAAGGAAAGTGATTTTCTCTGAAAGGACAGCATTTAAAAAGTGAAGCAACACTCCATTCATTACGCACAATGAATTGAAGTGTTGGAACAGACTGCTTCTCCTTCAGAGAAACGCATGTGAGTTTTTTGTGAATGCTTGTAAGTAGCTTAAGGCACTTTCAAAGGAAAGTGATTTTCTCTGAAAGGACAGCATTTAGAAAGTGAAGCAACATTCCATTCACTTCACACAGTGAATTGAAGAGTTGGAACAGACTGCTTCTCTTTCAGAGAAGCGCATGTGAATTTCTGTTGAATGCTTGTAAGTAGCTTAAGGCACTTTCAAAGGAAAGTGATTTTCTCTGAAAGGACAGGATTAAGAAAATGAAGAAACACTCCATTCACTTCGTACAGTAAATTGAAGCATTGGAACAGACTGCTTTTCTTTCATAGAAACGCATTTGAGTTTCCTGTGAATGCTTATAAGTAGCTTAAGGCACTTTCAAAGGAGAGTGATTTTCTCTGAAACTGCAGCTTTTAGAATGTGAAGGAATACTCCATTCACTTCGCACAGTGAATTGAAGTGTTGGATCAGACTGCTTCTCTTTCAGAGAAACAGATGTGAGTTTCTTGTGAATGCTTGTTAGTAGCTTAAGGCACTTTCAAAGCAAAGTGATTTTCTCTGAAAGGACAGCATTTAGAAAGTGAAGCAACACTCCATTCACTTCGCACAGTGAATTGAAGTGTTGGATCAGACTGCTTCTCTTTCAGAGAAACAGATGTGAGTTTCTTGTGAATGCTTGTTAGTAGCTTAAGGCACTTTCAAAGCAAAGTGATTTTCTCTGAAAGGACAGCATTTAGAAAGTGAAGCAACACTCCATTCACTTCGCACAGTTAATTGAAGTGTTGGAATAGACTGCTTCTCTTTCTGAGAAACGCATGTGAATTTCTGTTGAATGCTTGTAAGTAGCTTAAGGCACTTTCAAAGGAAAGTGATTTTCTCTGAAAGGACAGGATTTAGAAAGTGAAGAAACACTCCATTCACTTCGCACAGTGAATTGAAGTGTTGGAACAGACTGCTTCTCTTTCAGAGAAACAGATATGAGTTTCTTGTGAATGTGTGTAAGTAGCTTAAGGAAATTTCAAAATCGAGTGATTTTCTCTAAAAGGAGAGCATTTAGAAAGTGAAGCAACACTCCATTCATTTGCCCAGTGAATTGAAGTGTTGGAAAAGACTGCTTCTCTTTCAGAGAAACGGATGTGAGTTTTTTGTGAATGCTTGTAAGTAGCTTAAGGCACTTTCAAAGCAAAGTGATTTTCTCTGTAAGGACAGCATTTAGAAAGTGAAGCAACACTTCATTCACTTCGCACAGTGAATTGAAGTGTTGGAACAGACTGCTTCTCTTTCAGAGAAACAGATGTGAGTTTATTGTGAATGCGTGTAAGTAGCTTAAGGCAGTTTCAAAAGAGAGTGATTTTCTCTAAAAAAAGAGCATTTAGAAAGTGAAGCAACACTCCATTCACTTCGCACAGTGAATTGAAGTGTTGGAACAGACTGCTTCTCTTTCAGACAAACGCATGTGAATTTCTGTTGAATGCTTGTTAGTAGCTTAAGGCACTTTCAAAGGAAAGTGATTTTCTCTGAAAGGACAGCATTTAGAAAGTGAAGAAACACTCCATTCACTTCGCACAGTGAATTGAAGCGTTGGAAAAGACAGCTTCTCTTTCATAGAAACACATTTGAGTTTCCTGTGAATGCTTGTAAGTAGCTTAAGGCACTTTCAAAGGAAAGTGATTTTCTCTGAAAGGACAGCATTTAGAAAGTGAAGCAACACTCCATTCACTTCGTACAGTGAATTGAAGTGTTGGAAAAGACTGCTTCTCTTTCAGAGAAACGCATGTGAGTTTTTTGTGAATGCTTGTAAGTAGCTTAAGGCACTTTCAAAGGAAAGTGATTTTCTCGGAAAGAACAGCATTTAGAAAGTGAAGCAACACTCCATTCACTTCGCACAGTGAATTAAAGTGTTGGAACAGACTGCTTCTCTTTCAGAGAAATGCATGTGAATTTCTGTTGAATGCTTGTAAGTAGCTTAAGGCACTTTCTAAGCAAAGTGATTTTATCAGAAACTGCAGCATTTAGAACGTGAAGGAACACTCCATTCACTTCGCACAGTGAATTGAAGTGTTGGAACAGACTGCTTCTCTTTCAGAGAAACAGATGTGAGGTTCTTGTGAATGCTTGTAAGTAGCTTAAGGCACTTTCAAAGGAAAGTGATTTTCTCTGAAAAGACAGCATTTAGAAAGTTAAGCAACACTCCATTCACTTCGCACAGTGAATTGAAGTGTTGGAACAGACTGCTTCTCTTTCAGAGAAACGCATGTGAATTTCTGTTGAATGCTTGTACGTAGATTAAGTCACTTTCAAAGGAAAGTGATTTTCTCTGAAAGGAGAGCATTTAGAAAGTGAAGCAACACTCCATTCACTTCGCACAGTGAATTGAAGTGTTGGAACAGACTGCTTCTCTTTCATAGAAACGCATTTGAGTTTCCTATGAATGATTGTAAGTAGCTTAAGGCACTTTCAAAGCAAAGGGATTTTCTCTGAAAGGACAGCATTTAGAAAGTGAAGCAACACTCCATTCACTTCGCACAGTGAATTGAAGTGTTGGGAAAGACAGCTTCTCTTTCATAGAAACGCATTTGGGTTTCCTGTGAATGCTTGTAAGTAGCTTAAGGCACTTTCAAAGGAAAGTGATTTTCTCTGAAACTGCAGCATTTAAAATGTGAAGAAACACTCCATTCACTTCGCACAGTGAACTGAAGTGTTGGAACAGAATGCTTCTCTTTCAGAAAAATGCATGTGAGTCTTGTGAATGTTTGTAAGTAGCTTAAGGCAGTTTCAAAAGAGAGTGATTTTCTCTGAAAAAAGAGCATTTAGAAAGTGAAACAACACTCATTTCACTTCTCGCAGTGAACTGAAGTGTTGGAACGGACTGCTTCTCTTTCAGAGAAACAGATGTGATTTTCTTGTGAATGCTTGTAAGTAGCTTTAGGCACTTTCAAAGGAAAGTGATTTTCTCTGAAAGGACAGCATTTGGAAAGGGAAGCAACACTCCATTCACTTCGCACAGTGAATTTAAGTGTTGCAACAGACAGCTTCTCTTTCACAGAAACGCATTTGAGTTTCCTATGAATGCTTGTAAGTAGCTTAAGGCACTTTCAAAGGAAAGTGATTTTCTCTGAAAAGACAGCATTTAGAAAGTGAAGCAACACTCCATTCACTTTGCACAGTGAACTGAAGTGTTGGAACAGACTGCTTCTCTTTCAGAGAAACGCATGTGAGTTTTTTGTGAATGCTTGTAAGTAGCTTAAGGCACTTTCAAAGGAAAGTGATTTTCTCTGAGAGGACAGCATTTAGAAAGTGAAGCAACACTCCATTCACTTCGCACAGTGAATTGAAGTGTTGAAACAGACTGCTTCTCCTTTAGAGAAAAGGATGTGAGTTTTTTGAGAATGCTTGAATGTAGCTTAAGGCACTTTCAAAGCAAAGTGATTTTCTCAGAAACTACAGCATTTAGAATGTGAAGCAACACTCCATTCACTTCGCACAGTGATTGAAGAGTTGGAACGGACTGCTTCTCTTTCAGAGAAACGGATGTGAGTTTTTTGTGAATGCTTGTAAGTAGCTTAAGGCACTTTCAAAGCAAAGTGATTTTCTCTGAAACTACAGCATTTAGAAAGTGAAGCAACACTCCATTCACTTCGCACAGTGAATTGTAGTGTTGGAACAGACTGCTTCCCTTTCAGAGAAACAGATGTGAGTTTCTTGTGAATGCGTGTAAGTAGCTTAAGGCAGTTTCAAAAGAGAGTGATTTTCTCTAAAAAAAAGAGCATTTAGAAAGTGAAGAAACACTCCATTCACTTCGCACAGTGAATTGAAGCGTTGGAAAAGACAGCTTCTCTTTCATAGAAACGCATTTGAGTTTCCTGTGAATGCTTGTAAGTAACTTAAGGCACTTTCAAAGATAAGTGATTTTCTATGAAACTGCAGCATTTAGAATGTGAAGCAACACTCCATTCACTTCGCACAGTGAATTGAAGTGTTGGAACAGAATGCTTCTCTTTCAGAGAAACGGATGTGAGTTTTTTGTGAATGCTTGTAAGTAGCTTAAGGCACTTTCAAAGGAAAGTGATTTTCTCTCTAAGGACAGCATTTAGAAAGTGAAGCAACACACCGTTCTCTTCGCACAGTGAATTGAAGTGTTGGAACAGACTGCTTCTCTTTCAGAGAAACGCATGTGAATTTTTTGTGAATGCTTGTAAGTAGCTTAAGGCACTTTCAAAGGAAAGTGATTTTCTCTGAGAGGACAGCATTTAGAAAGTGAAGCAACACTCCATTCACTTCGCACAGTGAATTGAAGTGTTGAAACAGACTGCTTCTCCTTTAGAGAAAAGGATGTGAGTTTTTTGTGAATGTTTGTAAGTAGTTAAAGCACTTTCAAAGGAAAGTGATTTTCTCTGAAAGGACAGCATTTAGAATGTGAAGCAACACTCCATTCACTTTGCACAGTGAACTGAAGTGTTGGAACAGACTGCTTCTCCTTTAGAGAAAAGGATGTGAGTTTTTTGAGAATGCTTTAAAGTAGCTTAAGGCACTTTCAAAGCAAAGTGATTTTCTCAGAAACTACGGCATTTAGAATGTGAAGCAACACTCCATTCACTTCGCACAGTGAATTGAAGAGTTGGAACGGACTGCTTCTCTTTCAGAGAAACGGATGTGAGTTTTTTGTGAATGCTTGTAAGTAGCATAAGGCACTTTCAAAGCAAAGTGATTTTCTCTGAAACTACAGAATTTAGAATGTGAAGCAACACTCCATTCACTTCGCACATTGAATTGAAGTGTTGGAACAGACTGCTTCTCTTTCAGAGAAACAGATGTGAGTTTCTTGTGAATGCGTGAAAGTAGCTTAAGGCAGTTTCAAAAGAGAGTGATTTTCTCTAAAAGGAAAACATTTAGAAAGTGAAGAAACACTCCATTCACTTCGCACAGTGAATTGAAGCGTTGGAAAAGACAGCTTCTCTTTCATAGAAACGCATTTGAGTCTCCTGTGAATGCTTGTAAGTAACTTAAGGCACGTTCAAAGATAAGTGATTTTCTCTGAAACTGCAGCATTTAGAATGTGAGGGAACACTCCATTCACTTCGCACAGTGATTTAAGAGTTGGAACAGACTGCTTCTCTTTCAGAGAAACGGATGTGAGTTTTTTGTGAATGCTTGTAAGTAGCTTAAGGCACTTTCAAAGGAAAGTGATTTTCTCTCTAAGGACAGCATTTAGAAAGTGAAGCAACACTCCGTTCATTTCGCACAGTGAATTGAAATGTTGGAACAGACTACTTCTTTTTCAGAGAAACGCATGTGAGTTTCTTATGAATGCTTGTAAGTAGCTTAAGGCACTTTCAAAGCAAAGTGATTTTCTCTGAAGGACAGCATTTAGAAAGTGAAGCAACACTCCGTTCTCTTCGCACAGTGAATTCAAGTGTTGGAACAGACTGCTTCCCTTTCAGAGAAACGCATGTGAATTTCTGTTGAAATCTTGTAAGTAGCTTAAGGCACTTTCAACGGAAAGTGATTTTCTCTGAAAGGACAGCATTTGGAAAGGGAAGCAACACTCCATTCACTTCGCACAGTGAATTTAAGTGTTGCAACAGACAGCTTCTCTTTCACAGAAACGCATTTGAGTTTACTATGAATGCTTGTAAGTAGCTTAAGGCACTTTCAAAGTAAAGTGATTTTCTCTGAAAGGACAGAATTTAGAAAGTGAAGCAACACTCCATTCACTTTGCACAGTGAACTGAAGTGTTGGAACAGACTGCTTCTCTTTCAGAGAAACGTATGTGAGTTTTTTGTGAATGCTTGTAAGTAGCTTGAGGCACTTTCAAAGGAAAGTGATTTTCTCTGAATGGACAGCATTTAGAAAGTGAAGCAACATTCCATTCACTTCGCACAGTGAATTGAAGTGTTGGAAGAGTATGCTTCTCTTTCAGAGAAACGCATGTGAATTTCTGTTGAATGCTTGTAAGTAGCTTAAGTCACTTTAAAAGGAAAGTGATTTTCTCTGAAAGGACAGCATTTAGAAAGTGAAGCAACACTCCATTCACTTCGCACAGTGAATTGAAGTGTTGGAACAGACTGCTTCTCTTTTAGAGAAACGGATGTGAGTTTTTTGTGAATGCTTGTAAGTAGCTTAAGGCACTTTCAAAGCAAAGTGATTTTCTCTGAAACTACAGAATTTAGAATGTGAAGCAACACTCCATTCACTTCGCACATTGAATTGAAGTGTTGGAACAGACTGCTTCTCTTTCAGAGAAACAGATGTGAGTTTCTTGTGAATGCGTGAAAGTAGCTTAAGGCAGTTTCAAAAGAGAGTGATTTTCTCTTAAAGGAAAACATTTAGAAAGTGAAGAAACACTCCATTCACTTCGCACAGTGAATTGAAGCGTTGGAAAAGACAGCTTCTCTTTCATAGAAACGCATTTGAGTCTCCTGTGAATGCTTGTAAGTAACTTAAGGCACGTTCAAAGATAAGTGATTTTCTCTGAAACTGCAGCATTTAGAATGTGAGGGAACACTCCATTCACTTCGCACAGTGATTGAAGAGTTGGAACAGACTGCTTCTCTTTCAGAGAAACGGATGTGAGTTTTTTGTGAATGCTTGTAAGTAGCTTAAGGCACTTTCAAAGGAAAGTGATTTTCTCTCTAAGGACAGCATTTAGAAAGTGAAGCAACACTCCGTTCATTTCGCACAGTGAATTGAAATGTTGGAACAGACTACTTCTTTTTCAGAGAAACGCATGTGAGTTTCTTATGAATGCTTGTAAGTAGCTTAAGGCACTTTCAAAGCAAAGTGATTTTCTCTGAAGGACAGCATTTAGAAAGTGAAGCAACACTCCGTTCTCTTCGCACAGTGAATTCAAGTGTTGGAACAGACTGCTTCTCTTTCAGAGAAACGCATGTGAATTTCTGTTGAAATCTTGTAAGTAGCTTAAGGCACTTTCAACGGAAAGTGATTTTCTCTGAAAGGACAGCATTTGGAAAGGGAATCAACACTCCATTCACTTCGCACAGTGAATTTAAGTGTTGCAACAGACAGCTTCTCTTTCACAGAAACGCAATTGATTTTACTATGAATGCTTGTAAGTAGCTTAAGGCACTTTCAAAGTAAAGTGATTTTCTCTGAAAGGACAGAATTTAGAAAGTGAAGCAACACTCCATTCACTTTGCACAGTGAACTGAAGTGTTGGAACAGACTGCTTCTCTTTCAGAGAAACGTATGTGAGTTTTTTGTGAATGCTCGTAAGTAGCTTGAGGCACTTTCAAAGGAAAGTGATTTTCTCTGAATGGACAGCATTTAGAAAGTGAAGCAACATTCCATTCACTTCGCACAGTGAATTGAAGTGTTGGAAGATTCTGCTTCTCTTTCAGAGAAACGCATGTGAATTTCTGTTGAATGTTTGTAAGTAGCTTAAATCACTTTAAAAGGAAAGTGATTTTCTCTGAAAGGACAGCTTTTAGAAAGTGAAGCAACACTCCATTCACTTCGCACAGTGAATTGAAGTGTTGGAACAGACTGCTTCTCTTTTAGAGAAAAGGATGTGAGATTTTTGTGAATGCTTGAAAGTAGCTTAAGGCACTTTCAAAGGAAAGTGATTTTCTCGGAAACTGCAGCATTTAGAATGTGAAGGAACACTCCATTCACTTTGCACAGTGAATTGAAGTGTTGGATCAGACTGCTTCTCTTTCAGAGAAACGCATGTGAGTTTTTTGTGAATGCTTGTAAGTAGCTTAAGACACTTTCAAAGGAAAGTGATTTTCTCTGAAAGGAGAGCATTTAGAAAGTGAAGCAACACTCCATTCACTTTGCACAGTGAACTGAAGTGTTGGAACAGACGGCTTCTCTTTCAGAGAAACGGATGTGAGTTTTTTGTGAATGCTTGTAAGTAGCTTAAGGCACTTTCAAAGGAAAGTGATTTTCTCTGAAAGGACAGCATTGAGAAAGTGAAGCAACACTCCATTCACTTCGCACAGTGAATTGAGGTGTTGGAACAGACTGCTTCTCTTTTAGAGAAAAGGATGTGAGTTTTTTGTGAATGCTTGAAAGTAGCTTAAGGCACTTTCAAAGCAAAGTGATTTTCTCTGAAACTACACCATTTAGAATGTGAAGCAACACTCCATTCACTTCGCACAGTGAATTGAAGTGTTGGAACAGACTGCTTCTCTTTCAGAGAAACAGATGTGAGTTTCTTGTGAATGCGTGTAAGTAGCTTAAGGCAGTTACAAAAGAGAGTAATTTTCTCTAAAAGGAGAGCATTTAGAAAGTGAAGCAACACTCCATTCATTTTGCACAGCGAATTGAATTGTTGGCAGAGACTGCTTCTCTATCAGAGAAACGCATGTTAATTTCTGTTGAATTCTTGTAAGTAGCTTAAGGCACTTTCAAAGGAAATTGATTTTCTCTGAAAGGACAGCATTTAGAAAGTGAAGCAACACTCCATTCACTTCGAACAGTGAATTGAAGTGTTGGAACAGAATGCTTCTCTTTCAGAGGAACGGATGTAAGTTTTTTGTGAATGCTTGTAAGTTGCTTAAGGCACTTTCATAGGAAAGTGATTTTCTCTTAAAGGACAACATTTGGAAAGGGAAGCAACACTCCATTCACTTCGCACAGTGAATCGAAGTGTTGGAACAGACTGCTTCTCTTTCCGAAAAATGCATGTGAGTTTCTTGTTAATGTTTGTAAGTAGCTTAAGGCACTTTCAAAGAAAAGTGATTTTCTCTGAAAGGACAGCATTTAGAAAGTGATGCAACACTCCTTTCACTTCTAACTATTAATTGAAGTGTTGGAATAGACTGCTTCTCTTTCAGAGAAACGCATGTGAGTTTTTTGTGAATGCTTGTAAGTAGCTTAAGCCACTTTCAAAGGAAAGTGATTTTCTCTGAAAGGACAGCATTTAGAAAGTGAAGCAACACTCCATTCACTTCGCACAGTGAATTGAAGTGTTGGAACAGACTGCTTCTCTTTCAGAGAAACGCATGTGAATTTCTGTTGAATGCTTGTAAGTAGCTTAAGGCACTTTCAAAGGAAAGTGATTTTTTCTGAGAGGACAGGATTTAGAAAGTTAAGAAACACTCCATTCACTTCGCACAGAGAACTGAAGTGATGGAAAAGACAGCTTCTCTTTCATAGAAACGCATTTGAGTTTCCTGTGAATGCTTCTAGGTAGCTTAAGGCACTTTAAAGGAAAGTTATTTTCTCTGAAACTGCAGCATTTAGAATGTGAAGGAACACTCCAATCACTTCGCACAGTGAATTGAAGTGTTGGAGCAGACTGCTTCTCTTTCAGAGAAACTGATGTTAGTTTTTTGTGAATGCTTGTAAGTAGCTTAAGGCACTTTCAAAGGAAAGTGATTTTCTCTGAAAGGACAGCGTTTAGAAAGTGAAGCAACACTCCATTCACTTCGCACAGTGAATTGAAGTGTTGTAACAGACTGCTTCTCTTTCAGAGAAATAGATATGATTTTCTTGTGAATGCGTGTAAGTAGCTTAAGGCAGTTTCAAAAGAGAGTGATTTTCTCTAATAGGAGAGCATTTAGAAAGTGAAGAAACACTCCATTCACTTCGCACAGTGATTTGAAGTGTTGGAACAGACTGCTTCTCTTTCAGAGAAACGCATGTGAATTTCTGTTGAATGCTTGTAAGTAGCTTAAGGCACTTTCAAAGGAAAGTGATTTTCTCTGAAAGGACAGGGTTTAGAAAGTGAAGAAACACTCCATTCACTTCGCACAGTGAATTGAAGTTTTGGGAAAGACAGCTTCTCTTTCATAGAAACGCATTTGAGTTTCCTGTGAATGCTTGTAAGTAGCTTGAGGCACTTTCAAAGGAAAGTGATTTTCTCTGAAACTGCAGCATTTAGAATGTGAAGGAACACTCCAATCACTTCGCACAGTGAATTGAAGTGTTGGATCAGACTGCTTCTCTTTCAGAGAAACAGATGTGAGTTTCTTCTGAATGCTTGTAAGTAGCTTAAGGCACTTTCAAAGGAAAGTGATTTTCTCTGAAAGGACAGGATTTAGAAAGTGAAGCAACACTCCTTTCACTTCGAACAGTGAATTGAAGTGTTGGAACAGACTGCTTCTCTTTCAGAGAAACGCATGTGAGTTTTTTGTGAATGCTTGTAAGTAGCTTAAGGCACTTTCAAAGCAACGTGATTTTCTCTGAAAGGACAGCATTTAGAAAGTGAAGCAACACTCCATTCACTTCGCACAGTGAATTGAAGAGTTGGAACAGACTGCTTCTCCTTCAGAGAAACGGATGTGAGTTTTTTGTGAATGCTTGTATGTAGCTTAAGGCACTTTCAAAGCAAAGTGAGTTTCTCTGAAAGGACAGGATTTAGAAAATGAAGAAACACTACATTCACTTCGTACAGTAAATTGAAGCATTGGAAAAGACAGCTTCTCTTTCATAGAAACGCATTTGAAATTCCTGTGAATGCTTGTAAGTAGCTTAAGGCACTTTCAAAGGAAAGTGATTTTCTCTGAAACTGCAGCATTTAGAATGTGAATGAACACTCCATTCACTTCGCACAGTGAATTGAAGTGTTGGAACAGACTGCTTCTCTTTCAAAAAATGCATGTGAGTTTCTTGCGAATGTTTGTAAGTCGCTTAAGGCACTTTCATGGGAAAGTGATTTTCTCTGAAAGGACAGCATTTAGAAAGTGAAGCAACACTCCATTCACTTCGCACAGTGAATTGAAGTGTTGGAACAGACTGCTTCTCTTTCAGAGAAATGCATGTGAATTTCTGTTGAATGCTTGTAAGTAGCTTAAGGCACTTTCATGGGAAAGTGATTTTCTCTGAAAGGACAGGATTTAGAAAGTGAAAAAACACTCCCTTCACTTCGCACAGTGAATTGAAGAGTTGGAACAGACTGCTTCTCCTTCAGAGAAACGGATGTGAGTTTTTTGTGAATGCTTGTAAGTAGCTTAAGGCACTTTCAAAGCAAAGTGATTTTCTCTGAAAGGACAGCATTTAGAAAGTGAAGCAACACTCCATTCACTTCGCACAGTGAATTGAAGTGTTGGAACAGACTACTTCTCTTTCAGAGAAACAGATGTGAGTTTCTTGTGAATGCGTGAAAGTAGCTTAAGGCAGTTTCAAAAGAGAGTGATTTTCTCTAAAAGGAGAGCATTTAGAAAGTGAAGAACCACTCCATTCACTTCGCACAGTGATTTGAAGTGTTGGAACAGACTGCTTCTCTTTCAGAGAAACACATGTGAATTTCTGTTGAATGCTTGTAAGTAGCTTAAGGCACTTTCAAAGGAAAGTGATTTTCTCTGAAAGGAGAGGATTTAGAAAGTGAAGAAACACTCCATTCACTTCGTACAGTAAATTGAAGCATTGAAAAAGACAGCTTCTCTTTCATAGAAACGCATTTGAGTTTCCGGTGAATGCTTGCAAGTAGCTTAAGGCACTTTCAAAGGAAAGTGATTTTCTCTGAAACTGCAGCATTTAGAATGTGAAGGAACACTCCAATCACTACGCAGAGTGAATTGAAGTGTTGGAACAGACTGCTTTTTTTTTAGAGAAACGGATGTGAGTTTTTTGTGAATGCTTGTAAGTAGCTTAAGGCACTTTCAAAGCAAAGTGATTTTCTCTGAAAGGACAGCATTTAGAAAGTGAAGCAACACTCCATTCACTTCGCACAGTGAATTGAAGTGTTGGAACAGACTGCTTCTCTTTCAGAAAAATGCATGTGAGTTTCTTGTGAATGTTTGTAAGTAGCTTAAGGCACTTTCAAAGGAAAGTGATTGACTCTGAAAGGACAGCATTTAGAAAGTGAAGCAACACTCCTTTCACTTCGCACAGTGAATTGAAGTGTTGGAACAGACTGCTTCTCTTTCATAGAAACGCATTTGAGTTTCCTATGAATGCTTTTAAGTAGCTTAAGGCACTTTCAAAGCAAAGTGATTTTCTCTGAAAGGACAGCATTTAGAATGTGAGGCAACACTCCATTCACTTCGCACAGTGAATTGAAGTGTTGGAACAGAATGCTTCCCTTTCAGAGAAATGCATGTGAATTTCTGTTGAATGCTTGTAAGTAGCTTAAGGCACTTTCAAAGGAAAGTGATTTTCTCTGAACGGACAGGATTTAGAAAGTGAAGAAACACTCCATTCACTTCGCACAGTGAATTGAAGTGTTGGAAAAGACAGCTTCTCTTTCAGAGAAACAGATGTGAGCTTCTTGTGAATGCTTTTAAGTAGCTTAAGGCACTTTCAAAGGAAAGTGATTTTCTCTGAAAGGACAGCATTTAGAAAGTGAAAAAACACTCCATTCACTTCGCACAGTGAATTGAAGTGTTGGAACAGAATGCTTCTCTTTCAGAGAAACGGATGTGAGTTTTTTGTGAATGCTTGTAAGTAGCTTAAGGCACTTTCATGGGAAAGTGATTTTCTCTGAAAGGACAGCATTTGGAAAGGGAAGCAACACTCCATTCACTTTGCACAGTGAATTGAAGTGTTGGAACAGACTGCTTCTCTTTCAGAAAAATGCATGTGAGTTTCTTGTGAATGTTTGTAAGTAGCTTAAGGCACTTTCAAAGGAAAGTGATTTTCTCTGAAAGGACAGCATTTAGAAAGTGAAGAAACACTCCATTCACTTCAAACAGTGAATTGAAGTTTTGGAACAGAATGCTTCTCTTTCAAAGAAACGCATGTGAATTTCTGTTGAATGCTTGTAAGTAGCTTAAGGCACTTTCAAAGGAAAGTGATTTTCTCTGAAAGGACAGGATTTAGAAAGTGAAGATACACTCCCTTCACTTTGCATAGTGAATTGAAGAGTTGGAACAGACTGCTTCTCCTTCAGAGAAACGGATGTGAGTTTTTTGTGAATGCTTGTAAGTAGCTTAAGGCACTTTCAAAGGAAAGTGATTTTCTCTGAAAGGACAGCATTTAGAAAGTGAAGCAACACTCCATTCACTTCGCACAGTGAATTGAACTGTTGGAACAGACTACTTCCCTTTCAGAGAAACAGATGTGAGTTTTTTGTGAATGCATGTAAGTAGCTTAAGGCAGTTTCAAAAGAGAGTAATTTTCTCTAAAAGGAGAGCATTTAGAAAGTGAAGCAACACTCCATTCACTTCGAACACTGAATTGAAGTGTTGGATCAGACTGCTTCTCTTTCAGAGAAACAGATGTGAGTTTCTTGTGAATGCTTGTTAGTAGCTTAAGGCACTATCAAAGCAACGTGATTTTCTCTGAAAGGACAGGATTTAGAAAGTGAAGCAACACTCCATTCACTTCGCACAGTGAATTGTAGTGTTGGAAGAGACTGCTTCTCTTTCAGAGAAACACATGTGAATTTCTGTTGAATGCTTGTAAGTAGCTTAAGGCTCTTTCAAAGGAAAGTGATTTTCTCTGAAAGGACAGGGTTTAGAAAGTGAAGAAACACTCCATTCACTTCGCACAGTGAATTGAAGTGTTGGGAAAGACAGCTTCTCTTTCATAGAAACGCATTTGTGTTTCCTGTGAATGCTTGTAAGTAGCTTGAGGCACTTTCAAAGGAAAGTGATTTTCTCTGAAACTGCAGCATTTAGAAAGTGAAGCAACACTCCATTCACTTCGCACAGTGAATTGAAGTGTTTGAACAGAATGCTTCTCTTTCAGAGAAATGGATGTGAGTTTTTTGTGAATGCTTGTAATTTGCTAAGGGCACTTTCATAGGAAACTGATTTTCTCTGAAAGGACAGCATTTGGAAAGGGAAGCAACACTCCATTAACTTCGCACAGTGAATTGAAGTGTTGGAACAGACTGCTTCTCTTTCCGAAACATGCATGTGAGGTTCTTGTGAATGTTTGTAAGTAGCTTAAGGCACTTTCAAAGAAAAGTGATTTTCTCTGAAAGGACAGCATTTAGAAAGTGAAGCAACACTCCTTTCACTTCGAACAGTGAATTGAAGTGTTGGAACAGACTGCTTCTCTTTCAGAGAAACGCATGTGAGTTTTTTGTGAATGCTTGTAAGTAGCTTAAGGCACTTTCAAAGCAACATGATTTTCTCTGAAAGGACAGCATTTAGAAAGTGAAGCAACACTCCATTCACTTCGCACAGTGAATTGAAGTGTTGGAACAGACTGCTTCTCTTCCAGAGAAACGCATGTGAAAATCTGTTGAATGCTTGTAAGTTGCTTAAGGCACTTTCAAAGGAAAGTGATTTTCTCTGAAAGGACAGGATTTAGAAAGTGAAGAAACACTCCATTCACTTCGCACAGAGAATTGAAGAGTTGGAACAGACTGCTTCCCTTTCAGAGAAACAGATGTGAGTTTCTTGTGAATGCTTGTTAGTAGCTTAAGGCACTTTCAAAGCAAAGTGATTTTCTCTGAAAGGACAGCATTTAGAAAGTGAAGCAACACTCCATTCACTTCGCACAGTTAATTGAAGTGTTGGAATAGACTGCTTCTCTTTCAGAGAAACGCATGTGAATTTCTGTTGAATGCTTGTAAGTAGCTTAAGGCACTTTCAAAGGAAAGTGATTTTCTCTTAAAGGACAGGATTTAGAAAGTGAAGAAACACTCCATTCACTTCGCACAGTGAATTGAAGTGTTGGAACAGACTGCTTCTCTTTCAGAGAAACGCATGTGAATTTCTGTTGAATGCTTGTAAGTAGCTTAAGGCACTTTCAAAGGAAAGTGATTTTCTCTGAAAAGAGAGCATTTAGAATGTGAAGGAACACTCCAATCACTTCGCACTGTGAATTGAAGTGTTGGATCAGACTGCTTCTCTTTCAGAGAAACAGATATGAGTTTCTTGTGAATGCGTGTAAGTAGCTTAAGGAAATTTCAAAATCGAGTGATTTTCTCTAAAAGGAGAGCATTTAGAAAGTGAAGCAACACTCCATTCATTTGCACAGTGAATTGAAGTGTTGGAACAGACTGCTTCTCTTTCAGAGAAACAGATGTGAGTTTTTTGTGAATGCTTGTAAGTAGCTTAAGGCACTTTCAAAGCAAAGTGATTTTCTCTGAAAGGACAGCATTTAGAAAGTGGAGCAACACTCCATCCACTTCCCACATTGAATTGAAGTGTTGGAACAGACTGCTTCTCTTTCAGAGAAACAGATGTGAGTTTCTTGTGAATGCGTGTAAGTAGCTTAAGGCAGTTTCAAAAGAGAGTGATTTTCTCTAAAAAAAGAGCATTTAGAAAGTGAAGCAACACTCCATTCACTTCGCACAGTGAATTGAAGTGTTGGAACAGACTGCTTCTCTTTCAGAGAAACGCATGTGAATTTCTGTTGAATGCTTGTAAGTAGCTTAAGGCACTTTCAAAGGAAAGTGATTTTCTCTGAAAGGAGAGCATTTAGAAAGTGAAGAAACACTCCATTCACTTCGCACAGTGAATTGAAGCGTTGAAAAAGACAGCTTCTCTTTCATAGAAACGCATTTGAGTTTCCTGTGAATGCTTGTAAGTAGCTTAAGGCACTTTCAAAGGAAAGTGATTTTCTCTGAAACTGCAGCATTTAGAATGTGAAGGAACACTCCATTCACTTCGCACAGTGAATTGAAATGTTGGAGCAGACTGCTTCTCTTTCAGAGAAACAGATGTGAGTTTCTTGTGAATGCTTGTAAGTAGCTTAAGGCAATTTCTAAGGAAAGTGATTTTCTCTGAAAGGACAGCATTTAGAAAGTGAAGCAACACTCCATTCACTTCGCACAGTGAATTGAAGTGTTGGAAAAGACTGCTTCTCTTTCAGAGAAACACATGTGAGTTTTTTGTGAATGCTTGTAAGTAGCTTAAGGCACTTTCAAAGGAAAGAGATTTTCTCGGAAAGGACAGCATTTAGAAAGTGAAGAAACACTCCATTCACTTCGCGCAGTGAATTGAAGTGTTGGAACAGACTGCTTCTCTTTCAGAGAAATGCATGTGAATTTCTGTTGAATGCTTGTTAGTAGCTTATGGCACTTTCTAAGCAAAGTGATTTTATCAGAAAATGCAGCATTTAGAACGTGAAGGAACACTCCATTCACTTCGCACAGTGAATTGAAGTGTTGGAAAAGACTGCTTCTCTTTCAGAGAAACAGATGTGAGGTTCTTGTGAATGCATGTAAGTAGCTTAAGGCACTTTCAAAGGAATGTGATTTTCTCTGAAAGGACAGAATTTAGAAAGTGAAGCAACACTCCATTCACTTCGAACAGTGAATTGAAGTGTTGGAACAGACTGCTTCTCTTTCAGAGAAACGCATGTGAGTTTTTTTGTGAATGCTTGTAAGTAGCTTAAGGCACTTTCAAAGGAAAGTAATTTTCTCTGAAAGGACAGCATTTAGAAAGGGAAGCAACACTCCATTCACTTCGAACAGTGAATTGAAGTGTTGGAACAGACTGCTTCTCTTTCAGAGAAACGCATGTGAGTTTTTTTGTGAATGCTTGTAAGTAGCTTAAGGCACTTTCAAAGGAAAGTGATATTCTCTGAAAGGACAGCATTTAGAAAGGGAAGCAACACTCCATTCACTTCGCACAGTGAATTGAAGTGTTGGAACAGACTGCTTCTCTTTCAGAGAAACAGATGTGAGTTTCTTGTGAATGCGTGTAAGTAGCTTAAGGCAGTTTCAAAAGAGAGTGATTTTCTCTAAAAAAAGAGCATTTAGAAAGTGAAGCAACACTCATTTCACTTCTCGCAGTGAATTGAACTGTTGGAACGGACTGCTTCTATTTCAGAGAAACGCATGTGAATTTCTGTTGAATGCTTGTAAGTAGCTTAAGGCACTTTCAAAGGAAAGTGATTTTCTCTGAAAGGAGAGCATTTAGAAAGTGAAGCAACACTCCATTCACTTCGCACAGTGAATTGAAGTGTTGGAACAGACTGCTTCTCCTTCATAGAAACTCATTTGAGTTTCCTATGAATGCTTGTAAGTAGCTTAAGGCACTTTCAAAGCAAAGGGATTTTCTCTGAAAGGACAGCATTTAGAAAGTGAAGCAACACTCCATTCACTTCGCACAGTGAATTGAAGTGTTGGGAAAGACAGCTTCTCTTTCAGAGAAAAAGATGTGAGTTTCTTATGAATGCTTGTAAGTAGCTTAAGGCACTTTCAAAGGAAAGTGATTTTCTCTGAAAGGACAGGATTTAGAAAGTGAAGCAACACTCCATTCACTTCGCACAGTGAATTGAAGTGTTGGAACAGACTGCTTCTCTTTCAGAAAAATGGATGTGAGTCTTGTGAATGTTTGTAAGTAGCTTAAGGCAGTTTCAAAAGAGAGTGATTTTCTCTAAAAAAAGAGCATTTAGAAAGTGAAGCAACACTCATTTCACTTCTCGCAGTGAATTGAACTGTTGGAACGGACTGCTTCTCTTTCAGAGAAACGCATGTGAATTTCTGTTGAATGCTTGTAAGTAGCTTAAGGCACTTTCAAAGGAAAGTGATTTTCTCTGAAAGGACAGCATTTAGAAAGTGAAGAAACATTCCATTCACTTCGCACAGTGAATTGAATCGTTGGAAAAGACAGCTTCTCTTTCATAGAAACGCATTTGAGTTTCCTGTGAATGCTTGTAAGTAGCTTAAGGCACTTTCAAAGGAAAGTAATTTTCTCTGAAACTGCAGCATTTAGAATGTGAAGGAACACTCCATTCACTTCGCACAGTGAATTGAAGTGTTGGATCAGACTGCTTCTCTTTCAGAGAAACAGATGTGAGTTTCTTGTGAATGCTTGTAAGTAGCTTAAGACACTTTCAAAGCAAAGTGATTTTCTCTGAAAGGACAGGATTTAGAAAGTGAAGAAACACTACATTCACTTCGCACAGTGAATTGAATTGTTGGAAAAGACAGCTTCTCTTTCAGAGAAACAGATGTGAGTTTCTTGTGAATGCTTGCAAGTAGCTTAAGGCACTTTCAAAGCAAAGTGATTTTCTCTGAAAGGACAGCATTTAGAAAGTGAAGCAACACTCCATTCACTTCGCACAGTGAATTGAATTGTTGGAACAGACTGCTTCTCTTTCATAGAAACGCATTTGAGTTTCCTATGAATGCTTGTAAGTAGCTTAAGGCACTTTCTAAGCGAAGTGATTTTATCAGAAACTGAAGCATTTAGAATGTGAAGGAACACTCCATTCACTTCGCACAGTGAATTGAAGTGTTGGAACAGACTGCTTCGCTTTCAGAGAAACAGATGTGAGTTTCTTGTGAATGCTTGTAAGTAGCTTAAGGCAGTTTCAAAAGAGAGAGATTTTCTCTAAAAGGAGAGAATTTAAAAAGTGAAGCAACACTCCGTTCACTTCGCACAGTGAATTGAAGTGTTGGAACAGACTGCTTCTCTGTCAGAGAAACGCATGTGAATTTCTGTTGAAATCTTGTAAGTAGCTTAAGGCAATTTCAAAGGAAAGTGATCTTCTCTGAAAGGACAGCATTTGGAAAGGGAAGCAACACTCCATTCACTTCGCTCAGTGAATTTAAGTGTTGCAACAGACAGCTTCTGTTTCACAGAAACGCATTTGAGTTTCCTATGAATGCTTGTAAGTAGCTTAAGGCACTTTCAAAGGAAAGTGAATTTCTCTGAAAGGACAGCATTTACAAAGTGAAACAACACTCCATTCACTTCGCGCAGTGAATTGAAGTGTTGGAACAGACTGCTTCTCCTTCAGAGAAATGGATGTGAGTTTTTTGTGAATGCTTGTAAGTAGCTTAAGGCAATTTCAAAGCAAAGTGATTTTCTATGAAAGGACAGCATTTAGAAAGTGAAGCAACACTCCATTAACTTCGCACACTGAGCTGAAGTGTTGCAACAGACTGCTTCTATTTCATAGAAACGCATGTGAGTTTTTTGTGAATGCTTGTAAGTAGCTTAAGGCACTTTCAAAGGAAAGTGATTTTCTCTGATAGGACAGGATTTAGAAAGTGAAGCAACACTCCCTTCACTTCGCACAGTGAATTGAAGAGTTGGAACAGACTGCTTCTCCTTCAGAGAAACGCATGTGAATTTCTGTTGAATGCTTGTAAGTAGCTTAAGGCACTTTCAAAGGAAAGTGATTTTCTCTGAAAGGACAGGATTTAGAAAATGAAGAAACACTCCATTCACATCGTACAGTAAATTGAAGCATTGGAACAGACTGCTTTTCTTTCATAGAAACGCATTTGAGTTTCCTGTGTATGCCTGTAAGTAGCTTAAGGCACTTTCAAAGGAAAGTGATTTTCTCTGAAACTGCAGCATTTAGAATGTGAAGGAATACTCCATTCACTTCGCACAGTGAATTGAAGTGTTGGATCAGACTGCTTCTCTTTCAGAGAAGCAGATATGAGTTTCTTGGAATGCTTGTTAGTAGCATAAGGCACTTTCAAAGCAAAGTGATTTTCTCTGAAAGGACAGCATTTAGAAAGTGAAGCAACACTCCATTCACTTCGCACAGTTAATTGAAGTGTTGGAATAGACTGCTTCTCTTTCAGAGAAACGCATGTGAATTTCTGTTGAATGCTTGTAAGTAGCTTAAGGCACTTTCAAAGGAAAGTGATTTTCTCTGAAAGGACAGCATTTAGAAAGTGAAGCAACACTCCTTTCACTTCGAACAGTGAATTGAAGTGTTGGAACAGACTGCTTCTCTTTCAGAGAAACGCATGTGAGTTTTTTGTGAATGCTTGTAAGTAGCTTAAGGCACTTTCAAACAACGTGATTTTCTCTGAAAGGACAGCATTTAGAAAGTGAAGCAACACTCCATTCACTTCGCACAGTTAATTGAAGTGTTGGAACAGACTGCTTCTCTTCCAGAGAAACGCATGTGATTTTCTGTTTAATGCTTGTAAGTTGCTTAAGGCACTTTCAAAGGAAAGTGATTTTCTCTGAAAGGACAGGATTTAGAAAGTGAAGAAAAACTCCATTCACTTCGCACAGAGAATTGAAGAGTTGGAACAGACTGCTTCTCTTTCATAGAAACGCATTTGAGTTTCCTGTGAATGCTTGTAAGTAGCTTAAGGCACTTGCAAAGGAAAGTGATTTTCTCTGAAACTGCAGCATTTAGAATGTGAAGGAATACTCCATTCACTTCACACAGTGAATTGAAGTGTTGGAACAGACTGCTTCTCTTTCATAGAAACGCATTGGAGTTTCCTATGAATGCTTGTAAGTAGCTTAAGGCACTTTCTAAGCGAAGTGATTTTATCAGAAACTGAAGCATTTAGAATGTGAAGGAACACTCCATTCACTTCGCACAGTGAATTGAAGTGTTGGAACAGACTGCTTCGCTTTCAGAGAAACAGATGTGAGTTTCTTGTGAATGCTTGTAAGTAGCTTAAGGCAGTTTCAAAAGAGAGAGATTTTCTCTAAAAGGAGAGAATTTAAAAAGTGAAGCAACACTCCGTTCACTTCGCACAGTGAATTGAAGTGTTGGAACAGACTGCTTCTCTGTCAGAGAAACGCATGTGAATTTCTGTTGAAATCTTGTAAGTAGCTTAAGGCAATTTCAAAGGAAAGTGATTTTCTCTGAAAGGACAGGATTTAGAATGTGAAGAAACACTCCATTCACTTCCAACAGTGAATTGAATAATTGGAACAGACTGCTTCTCTTTCAGAGAAACTGATGTGAGTTTTTGTGAATGCTTGTAAGTAGCTTAAGGCACTTTCAAAGCAAAGTGATTTTCTCTGAAAGGACAGGATTTAGAAAGTGAAGAAACACTCCATTCACTTCGCACAGTGAATTGAAGTGTTGGAACAGACTGCTTCTCTTTCAGAGAAACAGATGTGCGTTTCTTGTTAATGCGTGTAAGTAGCTTAAGGCAGTTTCAAAAGAGAGTGATTTTCTCTAAAAAAAAGAGCATTTAGAAAGTGAAGCAACACTCATTTCACTTCTCGCAGTGAATTGAAGTGTTGGAATGGACTGCTTCTCTTTCAGAGAAACGCATGTGAATTTCTGTTGAATGCTTGTAAGTAGCTTAAGGCACTTTCAAAGGAAAGTGATTTTCTCTGAAAGGACAGCATTTAGAAAGTGAAGAAACACTCCATTCACTTCGCACAGTGAATTGAAGCGTTGGAAAAGACAGCTTCTCTTTCATAGAAACGCATTTGAGTTTCCTGTGAATGCTTGTAAGTAGCTTAAGGCACTTTCAAAGGAAAGTGATTTTCTCTGAAAGGACAGCATTTAGAAAGTGAAGCAACACTCCATTCACTTCGCACAGTGAATTGAAGTGTTGGAAAAGACTGCTTCTCTTTCAGAGAAACGCATGTGAGTTTTTTGTGAATGCTTGTAAGTAGCTTAAGGCACTTTCAAAGGAAAGTGATTTTCTCGGAAATTACAGCATTTAGAAAGTGAAGCAACACTCCATTCACTTCGCACAGTTAATTAAAGTGTTGGAACAGACTGCTTCTCTTTCAGAGAAATGCATGTGAATTTCTGTTGAATGCTTGTAAGTAGCTTAAGGCACTTTCTAAGCAAAGTGATTTTATCAGAAACTGCAGCATTTAGAACGTGAAGGAACACTCCATTCACTTCGCACAGTGAATTGAAGTGTTGGAACAGACTGCTTCTCTTTCAGAGAAACAGATGTGAGGTTCTTGTGAATGCTTGTAAGTAGCTAAAGGCACTTTCAAAGGAAAGTGATTTTCTCTGAAAAGACAGCATTTAGAAAGTGAAGCAACACTCCATTCACTTCGCACAGTGAATTGAAGTGTTGGAACAGACTGCTTCTCTTTCAGAGAAACGCATGTGAATTTCTGTTGAATACTTGTACGTAGATTAAGTCACTTTCAAAGGAAAGTGTTTTTCTCTGAAAGGAGAGCATTTAGAAAGTGGAGCAACACTCCATTCACTTCGCACAGTGAATTGAAGTGTTGGAACAGACTGCTTCTCTTTCATAGAAATGCATTTGAGTTTCCTATGAATGCTTGTAAGTAGCTTAAGGCACTTTCAAAGCAAAGGGATTTTCTCTGAAAGGACAGCATTTAGAAAGTGAAGCAACACTCCATTCACTTCGCACAGTGAATTGAAGTGTAGGGAAAGACAGCTTCTCTTTCAGAGAAAAAGATGTGAGTTTCTTATGAATGCTTGTAAGTAGCTTAAGGCACTTTCAAAGGAAAGTGATTTTCTCTGAAAGGACAGGATTTAGAAAGTGAAGCAACACTCCATTCACTTCGCACAGTGAATTGAAGTGTTGGAACAGAATGCTTCTCTTTCAGAGAAACGGATGTGAGTTTTTTGTGAATGCTTGTAAGCAGCTTAAGGCACTTTCATAGGAAAGTGATTTTCTCTGAAAGGACAGCATTTGGAAAGGGAAGCAACACTCCATTCACTTCGCACAGTGAATTGAAGTGTTGGAACAGACTGCTTCTCTTTCAGAAAAATGGATGTGAGTCTTGTGAATGTTTGTAAGTAGCTTAAGGCAGTTTCAAAAGAGAGTGATTTTCTCTAAAAAAAGAGCATTTAGAAAGTGAAGCAACACTCATTTCACTTCTCGCAGTGAACTGAAGTGTTGGAACGGACTGCTTCTCTTTCAGAGAAACGCATGTGAATTTCTGTTGAATGCTTGTAAGTAGCTTAAGGCACTTTCAAAGGAAAGTGATTTTCTCTGAAAGGACAGCATTTAGAAAGTGAAGAAACATTCCATTCACTTCGCACAGTGAATTGAATCGTTGGAAAAGACAGCTTCTCTTTCATAGAAACGCATTTGAGTTTCCTGTGAATGCTTGTAAGTAGCTTAAGGCACTTTCAAAGGAAAGTGATTTTCTCTGAAACTGCAGCATTTAGAATGTGAAGGAACACTCCATTCACTTCGCACAGTGAATTGAAGTGTTGGATCAGACTGCTTCTCTTTCAGAGAAACAGATGTGAGTTTCTTGTGAATGCTTGTAAGTAGCTTAAGACACTTTCAAAGCAAAGTGATTTTCTCTGAAAGGACAGGATTTAGAAAGTGAAGAAACACTCCATTCACTTCGCACAGTGAATTGAAGTGTTGGAAAAGACAGCTTCTCTTTCAGAGAAACAGATGTGAGTTTCTTGTGAATGCTTGTAAGTAGCTTAAGGCACTTTGAAAGCAAAGTGATTTTCTCTGAAAGGACAGCATTTAGAAAGTGAAGCAACACTCCATTCACTTCGCACAGTGAATTGAATTGTTGGAACAGACTGCTTCTCTTTCATAGAAACGCATTTGAGTTTCCTATGAATGCTTGTAAGTAGCTTAAGGCACTTTCTAAGCGAAGTGATTTTATCAGAAACTGAAGCATTTAGAATGTGAAGGAACACTCCATTCACTTCGCACAGTGAATTGAAGTGTTGGAACAGACTGCTTCGCTTTCAGAGAAACAGATGTGAGTTTCTTGTGAATGCTTGTAAGTAGCTTAAGGCAGTTTCAAAAGAGAGAGATTTTCTCTAAAAGGAGAGAATTTAAAAAGTGAAGCAACACTCCGTTCACTTCGCACAGTGAATTGAAGTGTTGGAAAAGACTGCTTCTCTGTCAGAGAAACGCATGTGAATTTCTGTTGAAATCTTGTAAGTAGCTTAAGGCAATTTCAAAGGAAAGTGATCTTCTCTGAAAGGACAGCATTTGGAAAGGGAAGCAACACTCCATTCACTTCGCTCAGTGAATTTAAGTGTTGCAACAGACAGCTTCTGTTTCACAGAAACGCATTTGAGTTTCCTATGAATGCTTGTAAGTAGCTTAAGGCACTTTCAAAGGAAAGTGATTTTCTCTGAAAGGACAGCATTTACAAAGTGAAGCAACACTCCATTCACTTCGCGCAGTGAATTGAAGTGTTGGAACAGACTGCTTCTCCTTCAGAGAAATGGATGTGAGTTTTTTGTGAATGCTTGTAAGTAGCTTAAGGCACTTTCAAAGCAAAGTGATTTTCTATGAAAGGACAGCATTTAGAAAGTGAAGCAACACTCCATTAACTTCGCACACTGAGCTGAAGTGTTGGAACAGACTTCTTCTATTTCATAGAAACGCATGTGAGTTTTTTGTGAATGCTTGTAAGTAGCTTAAGGCACTTTCAAAGGAAAGTGATTTTCTCTGATAGGACAGGATTTAGAAAGTGAAGCAACACTCCCTTCACTTCGCACAGTGAATTGAAGAGTTGGAACAGACTGCTTCTCCTTCAGAGAAACGCATGTGAATTTCTGTTGAATGCTTGTAAGTAGCTTAAGGCACTTTCAAAGGAAAGTGATTTTCTCTGAAAGGACAGGATTTAGAAAATGAAGAAACACTCCATTCACTTCGTACAGTAAATTGAAGCATTGGAACAGACTGCTTTTCTTTCATAGAAACGCATTTGAGTTTCCTGTGTATGCCTGTAAGTAGCTTAAGGCACTTTCAAAGGAAAGTGATTTTCTCTGAAACTGCAGCATTTAGAATGTGAAGGAATACTCCATTCACTTCTAACAGTGAATTGAAGTGTTGGATCAGACTGCTTCTCTTTCAGAGAAACAGATGTGAGTTTCTTGTGAATGCTTGTTAGTAGCTTAAGGCACTTTCAAAGCAAAGTGATTTTCTCTGAAAGGACAGCATTTAGAAAGTGAAGCAACACTCCATTCAATTCGCACAGTTAATTGAAGTGTTGGAATAGACTGCTTCTCTTTCAGAGAAACGCATGTGAATTTCTGTTGAATGCTTGTAAGTAGCTTAAGGCACTTCCAAAGAAAGTGATTTTCTCTGAAAGGACAGCATTTAGAAAGTGAAGCAACACTCCTTTCACTTCGAACAGTGAATTGAAGTGTTGGAACAGACTGCTTCTCTTTCAGAGAAACGCATGTGAGTTTTTTGTGAATGCTTGTAAGTAGCTTAAGGCACTTTCAAAGCAACGTGATTTTCTCTGAAAGGACAGCATTTAGAAAGTGAAGCAACACTCCATTCACTTCGCACAGTGAATTGAAGTGTTGGAACAGACTGCTTATCTTCCAGAGAAACGCATGTGAATTTCTGTTGAATGCTTGTAAGTTGCTTAAGGCACTTTCAAAGGAAAGTGATTTTCTCTGAAAGGACAGGATTTAGAAAGTGAAGAAACACTCTATTCACTTCGCACAGAGAATTGAAGAGTTGGAACAGACTGCTTCTCTTTCATAGAAACGCATTTGATTTTCCTGTGAATGCTTGTAAGTAGCTTAAGGCACTTTCAAAGGAAAGTGATTTTCTCTGAAACTGCAGCATTTAGAATGTGAAGGAATACTCCATTCACTTCACACAGTGAATTGAAGTGTTGGATCAGACTGCTTCTCTTTCAGAGAAACAGATGTGAGTTTCTTGTGAATGTTTGTTAGTAGCTTAAGGCACTTTCAAAGCAAAGTGATTTTCTCTGAAAGGACAGCATTTAGAAAGTGAAGCAACACTCCATTCACTTCGCACAGTTAATTGAAGTGTTGGAACAGACCGCTTCTCTTTCAGAGAAACGCATGTGAATTTCTGTTGAATGCTTGTAAGTAGCTTAAGGCACTTTCAAAGGAAAGTGATTTTCTCTGAAAGGACAGGATTTAGAAAGTGAAGAAACACTCCATTCACTTCGCACAGTGAATTGAAGTGTTGGAACAGACCGCTTCTCTTTCAGAGAAACGCATGTGAATTTCTGTTGAATGCTTGTAAGTAGCTTAAGGCACTTTCAAAGGAAAGTGATTTTCTCTGAAAAGAGAGCAGTTAGAATGTGAAGGAACACTCCAATTACTTCGCACAGTGAATTGAAGTGTTGGATCAGACTGCTTCTCTTTCAGAGAAACAGATATGACTTTCTTGTGAATGCGTGTAAGTAGCTTAAGGAAATTTCAAAATCGAGTGATTTTCTCTAAAAGGAGAGCATTTAGAAAGTGAAGCAACACTCCATTCATTTGCACAGTGAATTGAAGTGTTGGAACAAACTGCTTCTCTTTCAGAGAAACGGATGTGAGTTTTTTGTGAATGCTTGTAAGTAGCTTAAGGCACTTTCAAAGGAAAGTGATTTTCTCGGAAAGGAGAGCATTTAGAAAGTGAAGAAACACTCCATTCACTTCGCACAGTGAATTGAAGCGTTGGAAAAGACAGCTTCTCTTTCATAGAAACGCATTTGAGTTTCCTGTGAATGCTTGTAAGTAGCTTAAGGCACTTTCAAAGGAAAGTGATTTTCTCTGAAACTGCAGCATTTAGAATGTGAAGGAACACTCCATTCACTTCGCACAGTGAATTGAAGTGTTGGATCAGACTGCTTCTCTTTCAGAGAAACAGATGTGAGTTTCTTGTGAATGCTTGAAAGTAGCTTAAGGCACTTTCTAAGGAAAGTGATTTTCTCTGAAAGGACAGCATTTAGAAAGTGAAGCAACACTCCATTCACTTCGCACAGTGAATTGAAGTGTTGGATCAGACTGCTTCTCTTTCAGAGAAACAGATGTGAGTTTTTTGTGAATGCTTGTAAGTAGCTTAAGGCACTTTCAAAGGAAAGTGATTTTCTCTGAAAGGACAGCATTTAGAAAGGGAAGCAACACTCCATATACTTCGCACAGTGAATTGAAGTGTTGGAACAGACTGCTTCTCTTTCAGAGAAACACATGTGAATTTCTGTTGAATGCTTGTAAGTAGCTTAAGGCACTTTCAAAGGAAAGTGATTTTCTCTGAAAGGACAGGATTTAGAATGTGAAGAAACACTCCATTCACTTCCAACAGTGAATTGAATCATTGGAACAGACTGCTTCTCTTTCAGAGAAACTGATGTGATTTTTTGTGAATGCTTGTAAGTAGCTTAAGGCACTTTCAAAGGAAAGTGATTTTCTCTGAAAGGACAGGATTTAGAAAGTGAAGAAACACTCCATTCACTTCGCACAGTGAATTGAAGTGTTGGAACAGACTGCTTCTCTTTCAGAGAAACAGATGTGCGTTTCTTGTTAATGCGTGTAAGTAGCTTAAGGCAGTTTCAAAAGAGAGTGATTTTCTCTAAAAAAAAGAGCATTTAGAAAGTGAAGCAACACTCATTTCACTTCTCGCAGTGAATTGAAGTGTTGGAACGGACTGCTTCTCTTTCAGATGAACGCATGTGAATTTCTGTTGAATGCTTGTAAGTAGCTTAAGGCACTTTCAAAGGAAAGTGATTTTCTCTGAAAGGACAGCATTTAGAAAGTGAAGAAACACTCCATTCACTTCGCACAGTGAATTTAAGCGTTGGAAAAGACAGCTTCTCTTTCATAGAAACGCATTTGAGTTTCCTGTGAATGCTTGTAAGTAGCTTAAGGCACTTTCAAAGGAAAGTGATTTTCTCTGAAAGGACAGCATTTGAAAGTGAAGCAACACTCCATTAACTTCGAAAACTGAGCTGAAGTGTTGGAACAGACTCCTTCTATTTCATAGAAACGCATGTGAGTTTTTTGTGAATGCTTGTAAGTAGCTTAAAGCACTTTCAAAGGAAAGTGATTTTCTCTGATAGGACAGGATTTAGAAAGTGAAGCAAAACTCCCTTCACTTCGCACAGTGAATTGAAGAGTTGGAACAGACTGCTTCTCCTTCAGAGAAACGCATGTGAATTTCTGTTGAATGCTTGTAAGTAGCTTAAGGCACTTTCAAAGGAAAGTGATTTTCTCTGAAAGGACAGGATTTAGAAAATGAAGAAACACTCCATTCACTTCGTACAGTAAATTGAAGCATTGGAACAGACTGCTTTTCTTTCATAGAAACGCATTTGAGTTTCCTGTGTATGCTTGTAAGTAGCTTAAGGCACTTTCAAAGGAAAGTGATTTTCTCTGAAACTGCAGCATTTAGAATGTGAAGGAATACTCCATTCACTTCGCACAGTGAATTGAAGTGTTGGATCAGACTGCTTCTCTTTCAGAGAAACAGATGTGAGTTTCTTGTGAATGCTTGTTAGTAGCTTAAGGCACTTTCAAAGCAAAGTGATTTTCTCTGAAAGGACAGCATTTAGAAAGTGAAGCAACACTCCATTCACTTCGCACAGTTAATTGAAGTGTTGGAATAGACTGCTTCTCTTTCAGAGAAACGCATGTGAATTTCTGTTGAATGCTTGTAAGAGGCTTAAGGCACTTTCAAAGGAAAGTGATTTTCTCTGAAAGGACAGGATTTAGAGAGTGAAGAAACACTATATTCACTTCGCACAGTGAATTGAAGTGTTGGAACAGACTGCTTCTCTTTCAGAGAAACAGATATGAGTTTCTTGTGAATGCGTGTAAGTAGCTTAAGGAAATTTCAAAATCGAGTGATTTTCTCTAAAAGGAGAGCATTTAGAAAGTGAAGCAACACTCCATTCATTTGCACAGTGAATTGAAGTGTTGGAACAGACTGCTTCTCTTTCAGAGAAACGGATGTGAGTTTTTTGTGAATGCTTGTAAGTAGCTTAAGGCACTTTCAAAGGAAATTGATTTTCTCTGAAAGGACAGCATTTAGAAAGTGAAGAAACACTCCATTCACTTCGCACAGTGAATTGAAGTGTTGGAACAGACTGCTTCTCTTTCAGAGAAATGCATGTGAATTTCTGTTGAATTCTTGTAAGTAGCTTATGGCACTTTCTAAGCAAAGTGATTTTATCAGAAAATGCAGCATTTAGAACGTGAAGGAACACTCCATTCACTTCGCACAGTCAATTGAAGTGTTGGAACAGACTGCTTCTCTTTCAGAGAAACAGATGTGAGGTTCTTGTGAATGCATGTAAGTAGCTTAAGGCACTTTCAAAGGAATGTGATTTTCTCTGAATGGACAGCATTTAGAAAGTGAAGCAACACTCCATTCACTTCGCACAGTGAATTGAAGTGTTGGAACAGAATGCTTCTCTTTCAGAGAAACAGATGTGAGTTTCTTGTGAATGCGTGTAAGTAGCTTAAGGCAGTTTCAAAAGAGCGTGATTTTCTCTAAAAAAAGAGCATTTAGAAAGTGAAGCAACACTCATTTCACTTCTCGCAGTGAATTGAAGTGTTGGAACGGACTGCTTCTCTTTCAGAGAAACGCATGTGAATTTCTGTTTAATGCTTGTAAGTAGCTTAAGGCACTTTCAAAGGAAAGTGATTTTCTCTGAAAGGACAGCATTTAGAAAGTGAAGAAACACTCCATTCACTTCGCACAGTGAATTGAAGCGTTGGAAAAGACAGCTTCTCTTTCATAGAAACACATTTGAGTTTCCTGTGAATGCTTGTAAGTAGCTTAAGGCACTTTCAAAGGAAAGTGATTTTCTCTGAAACTGCAGCATTTAGAATGTGAAGGAACACTCCATTCACTTCGCACAGTGAATTGAAGTGTTGGATCAGACTGCTTCTCTTTCATAGAAACGCATTTGAGTTTCCTATGAATGCTTGTAAGTAGCTCAAGGCACTTTCTAAGCGAAGTCATTTTATCAGAAACTGCAGCATTTAGAATGTGAAGGAACACTCCATTCACTTCGCACAGTGAATTGAAGTGTTGGAACAGACTGCTTCGCTTTCAGAGAAACAGATGTGAGTTTCTTGTGAATGCTTGTAAGTAGCTTAAGGCAGTTTCAAAAGAGAGTGATTTTCTCTAAAAGGAGAGAATTTAAAAAGTGAAGCAACACTCCGTTCACTTCGCACAGTGAATTGAAGTGTTGGAACAGACTGCTTCTCTTTCAGAGAAACGCATGTGAATTTCGGTTGAAATCTTGTAAGTAGCTTAAGGCACTTTCAAAGGAAAGTGATTTTCTCTGAAAGGACAGCATTTGGAAAGGGAAGCAACACTCCATTCACTTCGGACAGTGAATTTAAGTGTTGCAACAGACAGCTTCTCTTTCACAGAAACGCTTTTGAGTTTCCTATGAATGCTTGTAAGTAGCTTAAGGCACTTTCAAAGGAAAGTGATTTTCTCTGAAAGGACGGGATTGAGAAAGTGAAGAAACACTCCATTCCCTTCGCACAGTGAATTTTAGTGTTGGAACAGACTGCTTCTCTTTCAGAAAAACGAATGTGAGTTTTTCGTGAATGCTTGTAAGTAGCTTAAGGTACTTTCAAAGGAAAGTGATTTTCTCTGAAAGGACAGCATTTAGAAAGTGAAGCAACACTCCATTCACTTCGCACAGTGAACTGAAGTGTTGTAACAGACTGCTTCTCTTTCATAGAAACGCATGTGAGTTTTTTGTGAATGCTTGTAAGTAGCTTAAGGCACTTTCAAAGCAAAGGGATTTTCTCTGAAAGGACAGCATTTAGAAAGTGAAGCAACACTTCATTCACTTCGCACAGTGAATTGAAGTGTTGGGAAAGACAGCTTCTCTTTCATAGAAGCGCGTTTGGGTTTCCTGTGAATGCTTGTAAGTAGCTTAAGGCACTTTCAAAGGAAAGTGATTTTATCTGAAACTGCAGCATTTAAAATGTGAAGGAACACTCCATTCACTTCGCACAGTGAACTGAAGTGTTGGAACAGAATGCTTCTCTTTCAGAGAAACGGATGTGAGTTTTTTGTGAATGCTTGTAAGTAGCTTAAGGCACTTTCATAGGAAAGTGATTTTCTCTGAAAGGACAGCATTTGGAAAGGGAAGCAACACTCCATTTACTTCGCACAGTGAATTGACGTGTTGGAACAGACTGATTCTCTTTCCGAAAAATGCATCTGAGTTTCTTGTGAATGTTTCTAAGTAGCTTAAGGCACTTTCAAAGGAATGTGATTTTCTCTGAAAGGACAGAATTTAGAAAGTGAAGCAACACTCCATTCACTTCGAACAGTGAATTGAAGTGTTTGAACAGACTGCTTCTCTTTCAGAGAAACGCATGTGAGTTTTTTGTGAATGTTTGTTAGTAGCTTAAGGCACTTTCAAAGGAAAGTGATTTTCTCTGAAAGGACAGCATTTAGAAAGGGAAGCAACACTCCATATACTTCGCACAGTGAATTGAAGTGTTGGAACAGACTGCTTCTCTTTCAGAGAAACACATGTGAATTTCTGTTGAATGCTTGTAAGTAGCTTAAGACACTTTCATAGGAAAGTGATTTTCTCTGAAAGGAGAGCATTTAGAAAGTGAAGTAACACTCCATTCACTTCGCACAGTGAATTGAAGTGTTGGAACAGACTGCTTCTCTTTCATAGAATCACATTTGAGTTTCCTATGAATGCTTGTAAGTAGCATAAGGCACTTTCTAAGCAAAGTGATTTTCTCTGAAACTGCAGCATTTAGAATGTGAAGGAACACTCCATTCACTTCGCACAGTGAATTGAAGTGTTGGAACAGACTGCTTCTCTTTCAGAGAAACAGATGTGAGTTTCTTGTGAATGCTTGTAAGTAGCTTAAGGCAGTTTCAAAAGAGAGTGATTTTCTCTAAAAGGAGAGCATTTAGAACGTGAAGCAACACTCTGTACACTTCGCACAGTGAACTGAAGTGTTGGAACAGACTGCTTCTCTTTCAGAGAAACGCATGTGAATTTCTGTTGAAATCTTGTAAGTAGCTTAAGGCACTTTCAAAGGAAAGTGATTTTCTCTGAAAGGACAGCATTTGGAAAGGGAAGCAACACTCCATTCACTTCGCACAGTGAATTTAAGTGTTGCAACAGACAGCTTCTGTTTCACAGAAACGCATTTGAGTTTCCTATGAATGCTTGTAAGTTGCTTAAGGCACTTTCAAAGGAAAGTGATTTTCTCTGAAAGGACAGCATTTAGAATGTGACGCAACACTCCATTCACTTCGCACAGTGAATTGAAGTGTTGGAACAGACTGCTTCTCTTTCAGAGAAACGGATGTGAGTTTTTTGTGAATGCTTGTAAGTAGTTTAAGGCACTTTCAAAGAAAAGTGATTTTCTCTGAAAGGACAGCATTTAGAAAGTGAAGCAACACTCTATTCACTTCGCACAGTGAATTGAAGTGTTGGAACAGACTGCTTCTCTTTCAGAGAAACAGATGTGAGTTTCTTGTGAATGCGTGTAAGTAGCTTAAAGCAGTTTAAAAAGAGAGTGATTTTCTCAAAAAGAGAGCATTTAGAAACTGAAGCAACACTCCATTCACTTCGCACAGTGAATTGAAGTGTTGGAACAGACTGCTTCTCTTTCAGAGAGACGCATGTGAATTTCTGTTGAATGCTTGTAAGTAGCTTAAGGCACTTTCAAAGGAAAGTGATTTTCTCTGAAATGACAGCATTTAGAAAGTGAAGAAACACTCCATTCACTTCGCACAGTGAATTGAAGCGTTGGAAAAGACAGCTTATCTTTCATAGAAACGCATTTGAGTTTCCTGTAAATGCTTGTAAGTAACTTAAGGCACTTTCAAACGTAAGTGATTTTCTCTGAAACTGCAGCATTTAGAATGTGAAGCAACACTCCATTCACTTCGCACAGTGAATTGAAGAGTTGGAACAGACTGCTTCTCTTTCAGAGAAACGGATGTGAGTTTTTTGTGAATGCTTGTAAGTAGCTTAAGGCACTTTCAAAGCAAAGTGATTTTCTCTGAAAGGACAGCATTTAGAAAGTGAAGCAACACTCCATTCACTTCGCACAGTGAATTGAAGTGTTGGAACAGACTGCTTCTCTTTCAGAGAAACAGATGTGAGTTTCTTGTGAAAGCGTGTAAGTAGCTTAAGGCAGTTTCAAAAGAGAGTGATTTTCTATAAAAGGAGAGCATTTAGAAAGTGAAGCAACACTCCATTCACTTCGCACAGTGAATTGAAGTGTTGGAACAGACTGCTTCTCTTTCAGAGAAACGCATGTGAATTTCTGTTGAATGCTTGTAAGGAGCTTAAGGCACTTTCAAAGCAAAGTGATTTTCTCTGAAAGGACAGCATTTAGAAAGTGAAGAAACACTCCATTCACTTCGCACAGTGAATTGAAGCGTTGGAAAAGACAGCTTCTCTTTCATAGAAACGCATTTGAGTTTCCTGTGAATGCTTGTAAGTAACTTAAGGCACTTTCAAAGGTAAGTGATTTTCTCTGAAACTGCAGCATTTAGAATGTGAAGGAACACTCCATTCACTTCGCACAGTGAATTGAAGTGTTGGATCAGACTGCTTCTCTTTCAGAGAAACAGATGTGAGTTTCTTGTGAATGCTTGTAAGTAGCTTAAGGCACTTTCAAAGCAGAGTGATTTTCTCTGAAAGGACAGGATTTAGAAAGTGAAGAAACACTACATTCACTTCGCACAGTGAATTGAAGTGTTGGAAAAGACAGCTTCTCTTTCAGAGAAACAGATGTGAGTTTCTTGTGAATGCTTGTAAGTATCTTAAGGCACTTTCAAAGCAAAGTGATTTTCTCTGAAAGGACAGCATTTAGAAAGTGAAGCAACACTCCATTCACTTCGCACAGTGAATTTAAGTGTTGCAACAGACAGCTTCTCTTTCACAGAAACGCATTTGAGTTTCCTATGAATGCTTGTAAGTAGCTTAAGGCACTTTCAACGGAAAGTGATTTTCTCTGAAAGGACAGCATTTAGAAAGTGAAGCAACACTCCATTCACTTTGCACAGTGAACTGAAGTGTTGTAACAGACTGCTTCTCTTTCAGAGAAACGCATGTGAATTTCTGTTGAATGCTTGTAAGTAGCTTAAGACACTTTCATAGGAAAGTGATTTTCTCTGAAAGGAGAGCATTTAGAAAGTGAAGTAACACTCCATTCACTTCGCACAGTGAATTGAAGTGTTGGAACAGACTGCTTCTCTTTCATAGAATCACATTTGAGTTTCCTATGAATGCTTGTAAGTAGCTTAAGGCACTTTCTAAGCAAAGTGATTTTCTCTGAAACTGCAGCATTTAGAATGTGAAGGAACACTCCATTCACTTCGCACAGTGAATTGAAGTGTTGGAACAGACTGCTTCTCTTTCAGAGAAACAGATGTGAGTTTCTTGTGAATGCTTGTAAGTAGCTTAAGGCAGTTTCAAAAGAGAGTGATTTTCTCTAAAAGGAGAGCATTTAGAACGTGAAGCAACACTCTGTACACTTCGCACAGTGAACTGAAGTGTTGGAACAGACTGCTTCTCTTTCAGAGAAACGCATGTGAATTTCTGTTGAAATCTTGTAAGTAGCTTAAGGCACTTTCAAAGGAAAGTGATTTTCTCTGAAAGGACAGCATTTGGAAAGGGAAGCAACACTCCATTCACTTCGCACAGTGAATTTAAGTGTTGCAACAGACAGCTTCTGTTTCACAGAAACGCATTTGAGTTTCCTATGAATGCTTGTAAGTAGCTTAAGGCACTTTCAAAGGAAAGTGATTTTCTCTGAAAGGACAGCATTTAGAATGTGACGCAACACTCCATTCACTTCGCACAGTGAATTGAAGTGTTGGAACAGACTGCTTCTCTTTCAGAGAAACGGATGTGAGTTTTTTGTGAATGCTTGTAAGTAGTTTAAGGCACTTTCAAAGAAAAGTGATTTTCTCTGAAAGGACAGCATTTAGAAAGTGAAGCAACACTCTATTCACTTCGCACAGTGAATTGAAGTGTTGGAACAGACTGCTTCTCTTTCAGAGAAACAGATGTGAGTTTCTTGTGAATGCGTGTAAGTAGCTTAAAGCAGTTTAAAAAGAGAGTGATTTTTTCAAAAAGAGAGCATTTAGAAACTGAAGCAACACTCCATTCACTTCGCACAGTGAATTGAAGTGTTGGAACAGACTGCTTCTCTTTCAGAGAGACGCATGTGAATTTCTGTTGAATGCTTGTAAGTAGCTTAAGGCACTTTCAAAGGAAAGTGATTTTCTCTGAAATGACAGCATTTAGAAAGTGAAGAAACACTCCATTCACTTCGCACAGTGAATTGAAGCGTTGGAAAAGACAGCTTATCTTTCCTAGAAACGCATTTGAGTTTCCTGTAAATGCTTGTAAGTAACTGAAGGCACTTTCAAACGTAAGTGATTTTCTCTGAAACTGCAGCATTTAGAATGTGAAGCAACACTCCATTCACTTCGCACAGTGAATTGAAGAGTTGGAACAGACTGCTTCTCTTTCAGAGAAACGGATGTGAGTTTTTTGTGAATGCTTGTAAGTAGCTTAAGGCACTTTCAAAGCAAAGTGATTTTCTCTGAAAGGACAGCATTTAGAAAGTGAAGCAACACTCCATTCACTTCGCACAGTGAATTGAAGTGTTGGAACAGACTGCTTCTCTTTTAGAGAAACAGATGTGAGTTTCTTGTGAAAGCGTGTAAGTAGCTTAAGGCAGTTTCAAAAGAGAGTGATTTTCTATAAAAGGAGAGCATTTAGAAAGTGAAGCAACACTCCATTCACTTCGCACAGTGAATTGAAGTGTTGGAACAGACTGCTTCTCTTTCAGAGAAACGCATGTGAATTTCTGTTGAATGCTTGTAAGTAGATTAAGGCACTTTCAAAGGAAAGTGATTTTCTCTGAAAGGACAGCATTTAGAAAGTGAAGAAACACTCCATTCACTTCGCACAGTGAATTGAAGCGTTGGAAAAGACAGCTTCTCTTTCATAGAAACGCATTTGTGTTTCCTGTGAATGCTTGTAAGTAACTTAAGGCACTTTCAAAGGTAAGTGATTTTCTCTGAAACTGCAGCATTTAGAATGTGAAGGAACACTCCATTCACTTCGCACAGTGAATTGAAGTGTTGGATCAGACTGCTTCTCTTTCAGAGAAACAGATGTGAGTTTCTTGTGAATGCTTGTAAGTAGCTTAAGGCACTTTCAAAGCAAAGTGATTATCTCTGAAAGGACAGCATTTAGAAAGTGAAGCAACACTCCATTCGCTTCGCACAGTGAATTTAAGTGTTGCAACAGACAGCTTCTCTTTCACAGAAACGCATTTGAGTTTCCTATGAATGCTTGTAAGTAGCTTAAGGCACTTTCAACGGAAAGTGATTTTCTCTGAAAGGACAGCATTTAGAAAGTGAAGCAACACTCCATTCACTTTGCACAGTGAACTGAAGTGTTGTAACAAACTGCTTCTCTTTCAGAGAAACGCATGTGAATTTCTGTTGAATGCTTGTAAGTAGCTTAAGACACTTTCATAGGAAAGTGATTTTCTCTGAAAGGAGAGCATTTAGAAAGTGAAGTAACACTCCATTCACTTCGCACAGTGAATTGAAGTGTTGGAACAGACTGCTTCTCTTTCATAGAAACACATTTGAGTTTCCTATGAATGCTTGTAAGGAGCTTAAGGCACTTTCAAAGCAAAGTGATTTTCTCTGAAACTGCAGCATTTAGAATGTGAAGCAACACTCCATTCACTTCGCACAGTGAATTGAAGTGTTGGAACAGACTGCTTCTCTTTCAGAGAAACAGATGTGAGTTTCTTGTGAATGCGTGTAAGTAGCTTAAGGCAGTTTCAAAAGAGAGTGATTTTCTATAAAAGGAAAGCATTTAGAAAGTGAAGCTACACTCCATTCACTTCGCACCGTGAATTGAACTGTTGAAACAGACTGCTTCTTTTTCAGAGAAACGCATGTGAATTTCTGTTGAATGCTTGTAAGTACCTTAAGGCACTTTCAAAGGAAAGTGATTTTCTCTGAAACTGCAGCATTTAGAATGTGAAGGAACACTCCATTCACTTCGCACAGTGAATTGAAGTGTTGGATCAGACTGCTTCTCTTTCAGAGAAACAGATGTGAGTTTCTTGTGAATGCTTGTAAGTAGCTTAAGGCACTTTCAAAGCAAAGTGATTTTCTCTGAAAGGACAGGATTTAGGAAGTGAAGCAACACTCCATTCACATCGCACAGTGAACTGAAGTGTTGGAACAGACTGGTTCTCTTTCAGAGAAACGCATGTGACTTTTTTTTGAATGCTTGAAAGTAGCTTAAGGCACTTTCAAAGGAAAGCGATTTTCTCTGAAAGGACAGGATTCAGAATGTGAAGCAACACTCCATTCACTTCGCACAGTGAATTGAAGTGTTGGAACAGACTGCTTCTCTTTCAGAGAAACGCATGTGAATTTCTGTTGAATGCTTGTAAGTAGCTTAAGGCACTTTCAAAGCAAAGTGATTTTCTCTGAAAGGACAGCATTTAGAAAGTGAAGAAACACTCCATTCACTTCGCACAGTGTATTGAAGCGTTGGAAAAGACAGCTTCTCTTTCATAGAAACGCATTTGAGTTTCCTGTGAATGCTTGTAAGTAACTTAAGGCACTTTCAAAGGTAAGTGATTTTCTCTGAAACTGCAGCATTTAGAATGTGAAGGAACACTCCATTCACTTCGCACAGTGAATTGAAGTGTTGGATCAGACTGCTTCTCTTTCAGAGAAACAGATGTGAGTTTCTTGTGAATGCTTGTAAGTAGCTTAAGGCACTTTCAAAGCAGAGTGATTTTCTCTGAAAGGACAGGATTTAGAAAGTGAAGAAACACTACATTAACTTCGCACAGTGAATTGAAGTGTTGGAAAAGACAGCTTCTCTTTCAGAGAAACAGATGTGAGTTTCTTGTGAATGCTTGTAAGTATCTTAAGGCACTTTCAAAGCAAAGTGATTTTCTCTGAAAGGACAGCATTTAGAAAGTGAAGCAACACTCCATTCGCTTCGCACAGTGAATTTAAGTGTTGCAACAGACAGCTTCTCTTTCACAGAAACGCATTTGAGTTTCCTATGAATGCTTGTAAGTAGCTTAAGGCACTTTCAACGGAAAGTGATTTTCTCTGAAAGGACAGCATTTAGAAAGTGAAGCAACACTCCATTCAATTTGCACAGTGAACTGAAGTGTTGTAACAGACTGCTTCTCTTTCAGAGAAACGCATGTGAATTTCTGTTGAATGCTTGTAAGTAGCTTAAGACACTTTCATAGGAAAGTGATTTTCTCTGAAAGGAGAGCATTTAGAAAGTGAAGTAACACTCCATTCACTTCGCACAGTGAATTGAAGTGTTGGAACAGACTGCTTCTCTTTCAAAGAATCACATTTGAGTTTCCTATGAATGCTTGTAAGTAGCTTAAGGCACTTTCTAAGCAAAGTGATTTTCTCTGAAACTGCAGCATTTAGAATGTGAAGGAACACTCCATTCACTTCGCACAGTGAATTGAAGTGTTGGAACAGACTGCTTCTCTTTCAGAGAAACAGATGTGAGTTTCTTGTGAATGCGTGTAAGTAGCTTAAGGCAGTTTCAAAAGAGAGTGATTTTCTATAAAAGGAAAGCATTTAGAAAGTGAAGCTACACTCCATTCACTTCGCACCGTGAATTGAAGTGTTGAAACAGACTGCTTCTTTTTCAGAGAAACGCATGTGAATTTCTGTTGAATGCTTGTAAGTACCTTAAGGCACTTTCAAAGGAAAGTGATTTTCTCTGAAACTGCAGCATTTAGAATGTGAAGGAACACTCCATTCACTTCGCACAGTGAATTGAAGTGTTGGATCAGACTGCTTCTCTTTCAGAGAAACAGATGTGAGTTTCTTGTGAATGCTTGTAAGTAGATTAAGGCACTTTCAAAGCAAAGTGATTTTCTCTGAAAGGACAGGATTTAGGAAGTGAAGCAACACTCCATTCACATCGCACAGTGAACTGAAGTGTTGGAACAGACTGGTTCTCTTTCAGAGAAACGCATGTGACTTTTTTTTGAATGCTTGAAAGTAGCTTAAGGCACTTTCAAAGGAAAGCGATTTTCTCTGAAAGGACAGGATTCAGAATGTGAAGCAACACTCCATTCACTTCGCACAGTGAATTGAAGTGTTGGAACAGACTGCTTCTCTTTCAGAGAAACGCATGTGAATTTCTGTTGAATGCTTGTAAGTAGCTTAAGGCACTTTCAAAGCAAAGTGATTTTCTCTGAAAGGACAGCATTTAGAAAGTGAAGAAACACTCCATTCACTTCGCACAGTGAATTGAAGCGTTGGAAAAGACAGCTTCTCTTTCATAGAAACGCATTTGAGTTTCCTGTGAATGCTTGTAAGTAACTTAAGGCACTTTCAAAGGTAAGTGATTTTCTCTGAAACTGCAGCATTTAGAATGTGAAGGAACACTCCATTCACTTCGCACAGTGAATTGAAGTGTTGGATCAGACTGCTTCTCTTTCAGAGAAACAGATGTGAGTTTCTTGTGAATGCTTGTAAGTAGCTTAAGGCACTTTCAAAGCAGAGTGATTTTCTCTGAAAGGACAGGATTTAGAAAGTGAAGAAACACTACATTCACTTCGCACAGTGAATTGAAGTGTTGGAAAAGACAGCTTCTCTTTCAGAGAAACAGATGTGAGTTTCTTGTGAATGCTTGTAAGTAGCTTAAGGCAGTTTCAAAAGAGAGTGATTTTCTCTAAAAGGAGAGCATTTAGAACGTGAAGCAACACTCTGTACACTTCACACAGTGAACTGAAGTGTTGGAACAGACTGCTTCTCTTTCAGAGAAACGCATGTGAATTTCTGTTGAAATCTTGTAAGTAGCTTAAGGCACTTTCAAAGGAAAGTGATTTTCTCTGAAAGGACAGCATTTGGAAAGGGAAGCAACACTCCATTCACTTCGCACAGTGAATTTAAGTGTTGCAACAGACAGCTTCTGTTTCACAGAAACGCATTTGAGTTTCCTATGAATGCTTGTAAGTAGCTTAAGGCACTTTCAAAGGAAAGTGATTTTCTCTGAAAGGACAGCATTTAGGATGTGACGCAACACTCCATTCACTTCGCACAGTGAATTGAAGTGTTGGAACAGACTGCTTCTCTTTCAGAGAAACGGATGTGAGTTTTTTGTGAATGCTTGTAAGTAGTTTAAGGCACTTTCAAAGAAAAGTGATTTTCTCTGAAAGGACAGCATTTAGAAAGTGAATCAACACTCTATTCACTTCGCACAGTGAATTGAAGTGTTGGAACAGACTGCTTCTCTTTCAGAGAAACAGATGTGAGTTTCTTGTGAATGCGTGTAAGTAGCTTAAAGCAGTTTAAAAAGAGAGTGATTTTCTCAAAAAGAGAGCATTTAGAAACTGAAGCAACACTCCATTCACTTCGCACAGTGAATTGAAGTGTTGGAACAGACTGCTTCTCTTTCAGAGAGACGCATGTGAATTTCTGTTGAATGCTTGTAAGTAGCTTAAGGCACTTTCAAAGGAAAGTGATTTTCTCTGAAATGACAGCATTTAGAAAGTGAAGAAACACTCCATTCACTTCGCACAGTGAATTGAAGCGTTGGAAAAGACAGCTTATCTTTCATAGAAACGCATTTGAGTTTCCTGTAAATGCTTGTAAGTAACTTAAGGCACTTTCAAACGTAAGTGATTTTCTCTGAAACTGCAGCATTTAGAATGTGAAGCAACACTCCATTCACTTCGCACAGTGAATTGAAGAGTTGGAACAGACTGCTTCTCTTTCAGAGAAACGGATGTGAGTTTTTTGTGAATGCTTGTATGTAGCTTAAGGCACTTTCAAAGCAAAGTGATTTTCTCTGAAAGGACAGCATTTAGAAAGTGAAGCAACACTCCATTCACTTCGCACAGTGAATTGAAGTGTTGGAACAGACTGCTTCTCTTTCAGAGAAACAGATGTGAGTTTCTTGTGAAAGCGTGTAAGTAGCTTAAGGCAGTTTCAAAAGAGAGTGATTTTCTATAAAAGGAGAGCATTTAGAAAGTGAAGCAACACTCCATTCACTTCGCACAGTGAATTGAAGTGTTGGAACAGACTGCTTCTCTTTCAGAGAAACGCATGTGAATTTCTGTTGAATGCTTGTAAGTAGATTCAGGCACTTTCAAAGGAAAGTGATTTTCTCTGAAAGGACAGCATTTAGAAAGTGAAGAAACACTCCATTCACTTCGCACAGTGAATTGAAGCGTTGGAAAAGACAGCTTCTCTTTCATAGAAACGCATTTGTGTTTCCTGTGAATGCTTGTAAGTAACTTAAGGCACTTTCAAAGGTAAGTGATTTTCTCTGAAACTGCAGCATTTAGAATGTGAAGGAACACTCCATTCACTTTGCACAGTGAATTGAAGTGTTGGATCAGACTGCTTCTCTTTCAGAGAAACAGATGTGAGTTTCTTGTGAATGCTTGTAAGTAGCTTAAGGCACTTTCAAAGCAAAGTGATTATCTCTGAAAGGACAGCATTTAGAAAGTGAAGCAACAATGCATTCGCTTCGCACAGTGAATTTAAGTGTTGCAACAGACAGCTTCTCTTTCACAGAAACGCATTTGAGTTTCCTATGAATGCTTGTAAGTAGCTTAAGGCACTTTCAACGGAAAGTGATTTTCTCTGAAAGGACAGCATTTAGAAAGTGAAGCAACACTCCATTCACTTTGCACAGTGAACTGAAGTGTTGTAACAGACTGCTTCTCTTTCAGAGAAACGCATGTGAATTTCTGTTGAATGCTTGTAAGTAGCTTAAGACACTTTCATAGGAAAGTGATTTTCTCTGAAAGGAGAGCATTTAGAAAGTGAAGTAACACTCCATTCACTTCGCACAGTGAATTGAAGTGTTGGAACAGACTGCTTCTCTTTCATAGAAACACATTTGAGTTTCCTATGAATGCTTGTAAGGAGCTTAAGGCACTTTCAAAGCAAAGTGATTTTCTCTGAAACTGCAGCATTTAGAATGTGAAGCAACACTCCATTCACTTCGCACAGTGAATTGAAGTGTTGGAACAGACAGCTTCTCTTTCAGAGAAACAGATGTGAGTTTCTTGTGAATGCGTGTAAGTAGCTTAAGGCAGTTTCAAAAGAGAGTGATTTTCTATAAAAGGAAAGCATTTAGAAAGTGAAGCTACACTCCATTCACTTCGCACCGTGAATTGAAGTGTTGAAACAGACTGCTTCTTTTTCAGAGAAACGCATGTGAATTTCTGTTGAATGCTTGTAAGTACCTTAAGGCACTTTCAAAGGAAAGTGATTTTCTCTGAAACTGCAGCATTTAGAATGTGAAGGAACACTCCATTCACTTCGCACAGTGAATTGAAGTGTTGGATAAGACTGCTTCTCTTTCAGAGAAACAGATGTGAGTTTCTTGTGAATGCTTGTAAGTAGCTTAAGGCACTTTCAAAGCAAAGTGATTTTCTCTGAAAGGACAGGATTTAGGAAGTGAAGCAACACTCCATTCACATCGCACAGTGAACTGAAGTGTTGGAACAGACTGGTTCTCTTTCTGAGAAACGCATGTGACTTTTTTTTGAATGCTTGAAAGTAGCTTAAGGCACTTTCAAAGGAAAGCGATTTTCTCTGAAAGGACAGCATTTAGAAAGTGAAGAAACACTCCATTCACTTCGCACAGTGAATTGAAGCGTTGGAAAAGACAGCTTATCTTTCATAGAAACGCATTTGAGTTTCCTGTGAATGCTTGTAAGTAACTTAAGGCACTTTCAAAGGTAAGTGATTTTCTCTGAAACTGCAGCATTTAGAATGTGAAGCAACACTCCATTCACTTCGCACAGTGAATTGAAGTGTTGGAACAGACTGCTTCTCTTTCAGAGAAACAGATGTGAGTTTCTTGTGAATGCTTGTAAGTAGCTTAAGGCAGTTTCAAAAGAGAGTGATTTTCTCTAAAAGGAGAGCATTTAGAACGTGAAGCAACACTCTGTACACTTCGCACAGTGAACTGAAGTGTTGGAACAGACTGCTTCTCTTTCAGAGAAACGCATGTGAATTTCTGTTGAAATCTTGTAAGTAGCTTAAGGCACTTTCAAAGGAAAGTGTTTTTCTCTGAAAGGACAGCATTTGGAAAGGGAAGCAATACTCCATTCACTTCGCACAGTGAATTTAAGTGTTTCAACAGACAGCTTCGTTTCACAGAAACGCATTTGAGTTTCCTATGAATGCTTGTAAGTAGCTTAAGGCACTTTCAAAGGAAAGTGATTTTCTCTGAAAGGACAGCATTTAGAAAGTGAAGAAACACTCCATTCACTTCGCACAGTGAATTGAAGCGTTGGAAAAGACAGCTTATCTTTCATAGAAACGCATTTGAGTTTCCTGTGAATGCTTGTAAGTAACTTAAGGCACTTTCAAAGGTAAGTGATTTTCTCTGAAACTGCAGCATTTAGAATGTGAAGGAACACTCCATTCACTTCGCACAGTGAATTGAAGTGTTGGATCAGACTGCTTCTCTTTCAGAGAAACAGATGTGAGTTTCTTGTGAATGCTTGTAAGTAGCTTAAGGCACTTTCAAAGCAGAGTGATTTTCTCTGAAAGGACAGGATTTAGAAAGTGAAGAAACACTACATTCACTTCGCACAGTGAATTGAAGTGTTGAAAAAGACAGCTTCTCTTTCAGAGAAACAGATGTGAGTTTCTTGTGAATGCTTGTAAGTATCTTAAGGCACTTTCAAAGCAAAGTGATTTTCTCTGAAAGGACAGCATTTAGAAAGTGAAGCAACACTCCATTCGCTTCGCACAGTGAATTTAAGTGTTGCAACAGACAGCTTCTCTTTCACAGAAACGCATTTGAGTTTCCTATGAATGCTTGTAAGGAGCTTAAGGCACTTTCAACGGAAAGTGATTTTCTCTGAAACTGCAGCATTTAGAATGTGAAGCAACACTCCATTCACTTCGCACAGTGAATTGAAGTGTTGGAACAGACTGCTTTTCTTTCAGATAAACAGATGTGAGTTTCTTGTGAATGCGTGTAAGTAGCTTAAGGCAGTTTCAAAAGAGCGTGATTTTCTATAAAAGGAAAGCATTTAGAAAGTGAAGCTACACTCCATTCACTTCGCACCGTGAATTGAAGTGTTGGAACACACTGCTTCTTTTTCAGAGAAACGCATGTGAATTTCTGTTGAATGCTTGTAAGTACCTTAAGGCACTTTCAAAGGAAAGTGATTTTCTCTGAAACTGCAGCATTTAGAATGTGAAGGAACACTCCATTCACTTCGCACAGTGAATTGAAGTGTTGGATCAGACTGCTTCTCTTTCAGAGAAACAGATGTGAGTTTCTTGTGAATGCTTGTAAGTAGCTTAAGGCACTTTCAAAGCAAAGTGATTTTCTCTGAAAGGACAGGATTTAGGAAGTGAAGCAACACTCCATTCACATCGCACAGTGAACTGAAGTGTTGGAACAGACTGCTTCTCTTTCAGAGAAACGCATGTGACTTTTTTGTGAATGCTTGAAAGTAGCTTAAGGCACTTTCAAAGGAAAGCGATTTTCTCTAAAAGGACAGGATTCAGAATGTGAAGCAACACTCCATTCACTTCGTACAGTGAATTGAAGGGTTGGAACAGACTACTTCTCTTTCAGTGAAACGCATGTGAATTTCTGTTGAATGCTTGTAAGTAGCTTAAGGCACTTTCAAAGGAAAGTGATTGTCTCTGAAAAGACAGCATTTAGAAAGTGAAGCAACACTCCATTCACTTCGCACAGTGAATTGAAGTGTTGGAACAGACTGCTTCTCTTTTAGAGAAACGGATGTGAGTTTTTTGTGAATGCTTGAAAGTAGCTTAAGGCACTTTCAAAGCAAAGTGATTTTCTCTGAAGGACAGCATTTAGAATGTGAAGGAACACTCCATTCACTTCGCACAGTGAATTGAAGTTTTGGAACAGACTGCTTCTCTTTCAGAGAAACAGATGTGAGTTTCTTGTGAATGCTTTTAAGTAGCTTAAGGCAGTTTCAAAGAGAGTGATTGTCTCTAAAAGGAGAGCATTTAGAAAGTGAAGCAACACTCCATTCACTTCGCACAGTGATTTGAATCGTTGGAACAGACTGCTTCTCTTTCAGAGAAACGCATGTGAATTTCTGTTGAATGCTTGTAAGTAGCTTAAGGCACTTTCAAAGGAAAGTGATTTTCTCTGAAAGGACAGCATTTGGAAAGGGAAGCAACACTCCATTCACTTCGCACAGTGAATTTAAGTGTTGCAACAGACAGCTTCTCTTTCATAGAAACGCATTTCAGTTTCCTATGAATGCTTGCAAGTAGATTAAAGCACTTTCAAAGGAAAGTGATTTTCTCTGAAAGGACAGCATTTAGATAGTGAAGCAACACTCCATTCACTTCGCACAGTGAATTTAATTATTGGAACAGACTGATTGTCTTTTAGAGAAACGGATGTGAGTTTTTTGTGAATGCTTGAAAGTAGCTTAAGGCACTTTCAAAGGAAAGTGATTTTCTCTGAAACTACAGCATTTAGAATGTGAAGCAACACTCCATTCACTTCGCACAGTGAATTGAAGAGTTGGAACAGACTGCTTCTCTTTCAGAGAAACGCATGTGAATTTCTGTTGAATGCTTGTAAGTAGCTTAAGGCACTTTCAAAGCAAAGTGATTTTCTCTAAGAGGACAGCATTTAGAAAGTGAAGCAACACCCCATTCACTTCGCACAGTGAATTGAAGTGTTGGAAAAGACAGCTTCTCTCTCATAGAAACGCATTTGAGTTTCCTGTGAATGCTTGTAAGTAGCTTAAGGCACTTTCAAAGAAAAGTGATTTTCTCTGAAACTGCAGCATTTAGAATGTGAAGGAAAACTCCATTCACTTCGCACAGTGAATTGAAGTGTTGGATCAGACTGCTTCTCTTTCAGAGAAACAGATGTGAATTTCTTGTGAATGCTTGTAAGTAGCTTAAGGCACTTTCAAAGGAAAGTGATTTTCTCTACAAGGAGAGCATTTAGAATGTGAAGCAACACTCCATTCACTTCGCACAGTGAATTGAAGTGTTGGAACAGAATGTTTCTCTTTCAGAGAAACGGATGTGAGTTTTTTGTGAATGCTTGTAAGAAGCTTAATGCACTTTCATAGGAAAGTGATTTTCACTGAAAGGACAGAATTTGGAAAGAGAAGCAACACTCCATTCACTTCGCACAGTGAATTGAAATGTTGGATCAGAATGCTTCTCTTCAGAGAAACGGATGTGAGTTTTTTGTGAATGCTTGTAAGTAGCTTAAGGCACTTTCATAGGAAAGTGATTTTTTCTGAAAGGACAGCATTTGGAAAGTGAAGCAACACTCCATTCACTTCGCACAGTGAATTGAAGTGTTGGAACAGACTGCTTCTCTTTCAGAAAAATGCATGTGAGTTTCTTGTGAATGTTTGTAAGTAGCTTAAGACACTTTTAAAGGAAAGTGATTTTCTCAGAAAGGACAGCATTTAGAAAGTGAAGCAACACTCCATTCACTTCGTCCAGTGAATTGAAGTGATGGAAAAGACAGCTTCTCTTTCAGAGAAACGCATGTGAATTTCTGTTGAATGCTTGTAAGTAGCTTAAGTCACTTTAAAAGGAAAGTGATTTTCTCTGAAAGGACAGCATTTAGAAAGTGAAGCAACACTCCATTCACTTCGCACATTGAATTGAAGTGTTGGAACAGACTGCTTCTCTTTTAGAGAAAAGGATGTGAGTTTTTTGTGAATGCTTGAAAGTGGCTTAAGGCATTTTCAAAGAAAGTGATTTTCTCTGAAACTGCAGCATTTAGAATGTGAAGCAACACTCCATTCACTTCGCACAGTGAACTGAAGTGTTGGATCAGACTGCTTCTCTTTCAGAGAAGCAGATGTGAGTTTCTTGTGAATGCTTGTAAGTAGCTTAAGGCACTTTCAAAGGAAAGTGATTTTCTCTGAAAGGACAGCATTTAGAAAGTGAAGCAACACTCCATTCACTTTGCACAGTGAATTGAAGTGTTGGAACAGACTGCTTCTCTTTCAGAGAAACGTATGTGAATTTCTGTTGAATGCTTGTAAGTAGCTTAAGGCACTTTCAAAGGAAAGTGATTTTCTCTGAAAGGACAGCATTTAGAAAGTGAAGCAACACTCCATTCACTTCGCACAGTGAATTGAAATGTTGGAACAGACTGCTTCTCTTTTAGAGAAACTGATGTGAGTTTTTTGTGAATGCTTGAAATTAGCATAGGCCCTTTCAAAGCAAAGTGATTTTCTCTGAAGGACAGCATTTAGAAAGTGAAGCAACACTCCGTTCACTTCGCACAGTGAATTGAAGTGTTGGAACAGACTGCTTCTCTTTCAGAGAAACGGATGTGAATTTCTGTTGAAATCTTGTAAGTAGCTTAAGGTACATTCAAAGGAGTGATTTTCTCTGAAAGGACAGCATTTGGAAAGGGAAGCAACACTCCATTCACTTCGCACAGTGAATTTAAGGGTTGCAACAGACAGCTTCTCTTTCACAGAAACGCATTTGAGTTTCCTATGAATGCTTGTAAGTAGCTTAAGGCACTTTCAATGCAACGTGATTTTCTCTGAAAGACAGCATTTAGAAAGTGAAGCAACACTCCATTCACTTTGCACAGTGAACTGAAGTGTTGGAACAGACTGCTTCTCTTTCAGAGAAACGCATGTGAGTTTTTTGTGAATGCTTGTAAGTAGCTTAAGGCACTTTCAAAGGAAAGTGATTTTCTCTGAAAGGACAGCATTTAGAAAGTCAAGCAACACTCCATTCACTTCGAAAAGTGAATTGAAGTGTTGGAACAGACTGCTTTTCTTTTAGAGAAACGGATGTGAGTTTTTTGTGAATGCTTGTAAGTAGCTTAAGGCACTTTCAAAGCAAAGTGATTTTCTCTGAAAGGACAGCATTTAGAAAGTGAAGCAACACTCCATTCACTTCGCACAGTGAATTGAACTGTTGCAACACACAGCTTCTCTTTCATAGAAACGCATTTGAGTTTCCTATGAATGCTTTAAGTAGCTTAAGGCACTTTCAAAGCAAAGTGATTTTCTCTGAAGGACAGCATTTAGAATGTGAAGGAACACTCCATTCACTTCGCACAGTGAATTGAAGTGTTGGAACAGACTGCTTCTCTTTCAGAGAAACAGATGTGAGTTTCTTTTGAATGCTTTTTAGTAGCTTAAAGCAGTTTCAAAGAGAGTGATTTTCTCTAAAAGGAGAGCATTTAGAAAGTGAAGCAAAACTCCATTCACTTCGCACAGTGAATTGGATTGTTGGAACAGACTGCTTCTCTTTCAGAGAAACGCATGTGAATTTCTGTTGAATGCTTGTAAGTAGCTTAAGGCACTTTCAAAGGAAAGTGATTTTCTCTGAAAGGACAGTATTTGGAAAGGGAAGCAACACTCCATTCACTTCGCACAGTGAATTTAAGTATTGCAACAGACAGCTTCTCTTTCATAGAAATGCATTTCAGTTTCCTATGAATGATTGTAAGTAGCTTAAAGCACTTTCAAAGGAAAGTGATTTTCTCTGAAAGGACAGCATTTAGAAAGTGAAGCAACACTCCATTCACTTCGCACAGTGAATTGAATTATTGGAATAGACTGATTCTCTTTTAGAGAAACGGATGTGAGTTTTTTGTGAATGCTTGAAAATAGCTTAAGGTACTTTCAAAGGAAAGTGATTTTCTCTGAAACTACAGCATTTAGAATGTGAAGCAACACTCCATTCACTTCGCACAGTGAATTGAAGTGTTGGGACAGAATGTTTCTCTTTCAGAGAAACGGATGTGAGTTCTTTATGAATGCTTGTAAGTAGCTTAAGGCACTTTCATAGGAAAGTGATTTTCTCTGAAAGGACAGCATTTGGCACGAGAAGCAACACTCCATTCACTTCGCACATTGAATTGAAGTGTTGGAACAGACTGCTTCTCTTTCAAAGAAACGGATGTGAGTTTTTTGTGAATGCTTGTAAGTAGCTTAAGGCACTTTCATAGGATAGTGATTTTCTCTGAAAGGACAGCATTTATAAAGTGAAGCAACACTCCATTCACTTCGCACAGTGAATTGAATTGTTGGAACAGACTACTTCTCTTTTAGAGAAACGGATGTGAATTTTTTGTGAATGCTTGAAAGTAGCTTAAGGCACTTTCTAAGCAAAGTGATTTTATCTGAAACTACAGCATTTAGAAAGTGAAGCAACACTCCATTCACTTCGCACAGTGAACTGAAGTGTTGGAACAGACTGCTTCTCTTTCAGAGAAACAGATGTGATTTTCTTGTGAATGCTTGTAAGTAGCTTAAGGCAGTTTCAAAAGAGAGTGATTTTCTCTAAAAGGAGAGCATTTAGATAGTGAGCAACACTCCGTTCACTTCGCACAGTGAATTAAAGTGTTGGAACAGACTGCTTCTCTTTCAGAGAAACGCATGTGAATTTCTGTTGAAATCTTGTAAGTAGCTTAAGGCACTTTCAAAGCAAAGTGATTTTCTCTGAAAGGACAGCATTTGGAAAGGGAAGCAGCACTCCATTCACTTCGCACAGTGAATTGAAGTGTTGCAATAGACAGCTTCTCTTTCAGAGAAACGCATGTGAATTTCTGTTGAATGCTTGTAAGTAGATTAAGGCACTTTCAAAGGAAAGTGATTTTCTCTGAAACGACAGCATTTGGAAAGGGAAGCAACACTCCATTCACTTCGCACAGTGAATTTAAGTATTGCAACAGACAGCTTCTCTTTCATAGAAACGCATTTCAGTTTCCTATGAATGATTGTAAGTAGCTTAAGGCACTTTCAAAGGAAAGTGATTTTCTCTGAAAGGACAGCATTTAGAAAGTGAAGCAACACTCCATTCACTTCGCACAGTGAATTGAATTATTGGAATAGACTGATTCTCTTTTAGAGAAACGGATGTGAGTTTTTTGTGAATGTTTGAAAATAGCTTTAGGCACTTTCAAAGGAAAGTGATTTTCTCTGAAACTACAGCATTTAGAATGTGAAGCAACACTCCATTCACTTCGCACAGTGAATTGAAGTGTTGGGACAGAATGTTTCTCTTTCAGAGAAACGGATGTGAGTTCTTTGTGAATGCTTGTAAGTAGCTTAAGGCACTTTCATAGGAAAGAGATTTTCTCTGAAAGGACAGCATTTGGCACGAGAAGCAACACTCCATTCACTTCGCACATTGAATTGAAGTGTTGGAACAGACTGCTTCTCTTTCAAAGAAACGGATGTGAGTTTTTTGTGAATGCTTGTAAGTAGCTTAAGGCACTTTCATAGGTTAGTGATTTTCTCTGAAAGGACAGCATTTAGAAAGTGAAGCAACACTCCATTCACTTCGCACAGTGAATAGAATTGTTGGAACAGACTGCTTCTCTTTTAGAGAAACGGATGTGAGTTTTTTGTGAAAGCTTGAAAGTAGCTTAAGGCAATTTCTAAGCAAAGTGATTTTATCTGAAACTACAGCATTTAGAAAGTGAAGCAACACTCCATTCACTTCGCACAGTGAACTGAAGTGTTGGAACTGACTGCTTCTCTTTCAGAGAAACAGATGTGAGTTTCTTGTGAATGCTTGTAAGTAGCTTAAGGCAGTTTCAAAAGAGAGTGATTTTCTCTAAAAGGAGAGCATTTAGATAGTGAGCAACACTCCGTTCACTTCGCACAGTGAATTAAAGTGTTGGAACAGACTGCTTCTCTTTCAGAGAAACAGATGTGAGTTTCTTGTGAATGCTTGTAAGTAGCTTAAGGCACTTTCAAAGGAAAGTGATTTTCTCTGAAAGGACAAGATTTAGAATGTGAAGAAACACTCCATTCACTTCGCACAGTGAATTGAAGTGTTGGAAAAGACAGCTTCTCTTTCAGAGAAACAGATGTGAGTTTTTTTGTGAATGCTTGAAAGTAGCTTAAGGCACTTTCAAAGCAAAGTGATTTTCTCTGAAGGACAGCATTTAGAAAGTGAAGCAACACTCCGTTCACTTCGCACAGTGAATTGAAGTGTTGGAACAGACTGCTTCTCTTTCAGAGAAACGCATGTGAATTTCTGTTGAAATCTTGTAAGTAGCTTAAGGCAATTTCAAAGGAAAGTGATTTTCTCTGAAAGGACAGCATTTGGAAAGGGAAGCAACACTCCATTCACTTCGCTCAGTGAATTTAAGTGTTGCAACAGACAGCTTCTCTTTCACAGAAACGCATTTGAGTTTCCTATGAATGCTTGTATGTAGCTTAAGGCACTTTCAAAGGAAAGTGATTTTCTCTGAAAGGACAGCATTTAGAAAGTGAAGCAACACTCCATTCACTTCGCACATTGAATTGAAGTGTTGGAACAGACTGCTTCTCTTTCAGAGAAACGGATGTGAGTTTTTTGTGAATGCTTGTAAGGAGCTTAAGGCACTTTCAAAGCAAAGTGATTTTCTCTGAAAGGACAGCATTTAGAAAGTGAAGCAACACTCCATTCACTTCGCACAGTGAATTGAAGTGTTGGAACAGACTGCCTCTCTTTCAGAGAAACAGATGTGGGTTTCTTGTGAATGCGTGTAAGTAGCTTAAGGCAGTTTCAAAAGAGAGTGATTTTCTATAAAAGGAAAGCATTTAGAAAGTGAAGCTACACTCCATTCACTTCGCACAGTGAATTGAAGTGTTGGAACAGACTGCTTCTGTTTCAGAGAAACGCATGTGAATTTCTGTTGAATGCTTGTAAGTACCTTAAGGCACTTTCAAAGGAAAGTGATTTTCTCTGAAACTGCAGCATTTAGAATGTGAAGGAACACTCCATTCACTTCGCACAGTGAATTGAAGTGTTGGATCAGACTGCTTCTCTTTCAGAGAAACGCATGTGACTTTTTTGTGAATGCTTGAAAGTAGCTTAAGGCACTTTCAAAGGAAAGCGATTTTCTCTGAAAGGACAGGATTCAGAATGTGAAGCAACACTCCATTCACATCGTACAGTGAATTGAAGGGTTGGAACAGACTACTTCTCTTTCAGTGAAACGCATGTGAATTTCTGTTGAATGCTTGTAAGTAGCTTAAGGCACTTTCAAAGGAAAGTGATTGTCTCTGAAAAGACAGCATTTAGAAAGTGAAGCAACACTCCATTCACTTTGCACAGTGAATTGAAGTGTTGGAACAGACTGCTTCTCTTTTAGAGAAACGGATGTGAGTTTTTTTGTGAATGCTTGAAAGTAGCTTAAGGCACTTTCAAAGCAAAGTGATTTTCTCTGAAGGACAGCATTTAGAATGTGAAGGAACACTCCATTCACTTCGCACAGTGAATTGAATCGTTGGAACAGACTGCTTCTCTTTCAGAGAAACGCATGTGAATTTCTGTTGAATGCTTGTAAGTAGCTTAAGGCACTTTCAAAGGAAAGTGATTTTCTCTGAAAGGACAGCATTTGGAAAGGGAAGCAACACTCCATTCAATTCGCACAGTGAATTTAAGTGTTGCAACAGACAGCTTCTCTTTCATAGAAACGCATTTCAGTTTCCTATGAATGCTTGCAAGTAGCTTAAAGCACTTTCAAAGGAAAGTGATTTTCTCTGAAAGGACAGCATTTAGATAGTGAAGCAAAACTCCATTCACTTCGCACAGTGAATTTAATTATTGGAACAGACTGATTGTCTTTTAGAGAAACGGATGTGAGTTTTTTGTGAATGCTTGAAAGTAGCTTAAGGCACTTTCAAAGGAAAGTGATTTTCTCAGAAACTACAGCATTTAGAATGTGAAGCAACACTCCATTCACTTCACACAGTGAATTGAAGAGTTGGAACAGACTGCTTCTCTTTCAGAGAAACGAATATGAGTTTTTTGTGAATGCTTGTAAGTAGCTTAAGGCACTTTCAAAGCAAAGTGATTTTCTCTGAAAGGCCAGGATTTAGAATGTGAAGCAACACTCCATTCACTTCGCACAGTGAATTGTAGTGTTGGATCAGACTGCTTCTCTTTCAGAGAAACGCATGTGAATTTCTGTTGAATGCTTGTAAGTAGCTTAAGGCACTTTCAAAGGAAAGGGATTTTCTCTAAGAGGACAGCATTTAGAAAGTGAAGCAACACCCCACTCACTTCGCACAGTGAATTGAATTGTTGGAAAAGACAGCTTCTCTCTCATAGAAACGCATTTGAGTTTCCTGTGAATGCTTGTAAGTATCTTAAGGCACTTTCAAAGAAAAGTGATTTTCTCTGAAACTGCAGCATTTAGAATGTGAAGGAAAACTCCATTCACTTCGCACAGTGAATTGAAGTGTTGGATCAGACTGCTTCTCTTTCAGAGAAACAGATGTGAATTTCTTGTGAATGCTTGTAAGTAGCTTTAGGCACTTTCAAAGGAAAGTGATTTTCTCTGAAAGGACAGCATTTAGAATGTGAAGCAACACTCCATTCACTTCGCACAGTGAATTGAAGTGTTGGAACAGACTGCTTCTCTTTTAGAGAAACGGATGTGAGTTTTTTGTGAATGCTTGAAAGTAGCTTAAGGCACTTTCAAAGGAAAGCGATTTTCTCTGAAAGTACAGGATTCAGAATGTGAAGCAACACTCCATTCACTTCGTACAGCGAATTGAAGGGTTGGAACAGACTACTTCTCTTTCAGTGAAACGCATGTGAATTTCTGTTGAATGCTTGTAAGTAGCTTAAGGCACTTTAAAAGGAAAGTGATTGTCTCTGAAAAGACAGCATTTAGAAAGTGAAGCAACACTCCATTCACTTCGCACAGTGAATTGAAGTGTTGGAACAGACTGCTTCTCTTTTAGAGAAACGGATGTGAGTTTTTTGTGAATGCTTGAAAGTAGCTTAAGGCAGTTTCAAAGCAAAGTGATTTTCTCTGAAGGACAGCATTTAGAATGTGAAGGAACACTCCATTCACTTCGCACAGTGAATTGAAGTGTTGGAACAGACTGCTTCTCTTTCAGAGAAACAGATGTGAGTTTCTGTTGAATGCTTTTAAGAAGCTTAAGGCAGTTTCAAAGAGAGTGATTGTCTCTAAAAGGAGAGCATTTAGAAAGTGAAGCAACACTCCATTCACTTCGCACAGTGAATTGAATCGTTGGAACAGACTGCTTCTCTTTCAGAGAAACGCATGTGAATTTCTGTTGAAATCTTGTAAGTGGCTTAGCGCACTTTCAAAGGAAAGTGATTTTCTCTGAAAGGACAGCATTTGGAAAGGGAAGCAACACTCCATTCACTTCGCACAGTGAATTGAACTGTTACAACACACAGCTTCTCCCTCATAGAAACGCATTTGAGTTTCCTATGAATGCTTGTAAGTAGCTTAAGGCACTTTCAAAGGAAAGTGATTTTCTCTGAAAGGAGAGCATTTAGAAAGTGAAGGAACACTCCATTCACTTCGCACAGCGAATTGAAGTGTTGGAACAGACTGCTTCTCTTTCATAGAAACGCATTTGAGTTTCCTATGAATGCTTGTAAGTAGCTTAAGGCACTTTCAAAGGAAAGTGATTTTCTCTGAAAGGACAGCATTTAGAAAGTGAAGCAACACTCCATTCACTTCGCACAGTGAATTGAATTGTTAGAACCGACTGCTTCTCTTTTAGAGAAACGGATGTGAGTTTTTTGTGAATGCTTGAAAGTAGCTTAAGGCACTTTCAAAGGAAAGTGATTTTCTCTGAAACTAAAGCATTTAGAATGTGACGCAACACTCCATTCAATTCGCACAGTGAATTGAAGAGTTTGAAAAGACTGCTTCTCTTTCAGAGAAACGAATGTGAGTTTTTTGTGAATGCTTGTAAGTAGCTTAAGGCACTTTCAAAGGAAAGTGATTTTCTCTGAAACTACAGCATTTAGAATGTGACGCAACACTCCATTCAATTCGCACAGTGAATTGAAGAGTTTGAAAAGACTGCTTCTCTTTCAGAGAAACGAATGTGAGTTTTTTGTGAATGCTTATAAGTAGCTTAAGGCACTTTCAAAGCAAAGTGATTTTCTCTGAAGGACAGCTTTTAGAATGTGAAGGAACACTCCATTCACTTCGCACAGTGAATTGAAGTGTTGGAACAGACTGCTTCTCTTTCAGAGAAACAGATGTGAGTTTCTTGTGAATGCTTTTAAGTAGCTTAAGGCAGTTTCAAAGAGAGTGATTTTCTCTAAAAGGAGAGCATTTAGAAAGTGAAGCAACACTCCATTCACTTCACACAGTGAATTGGATTGTTGGAACAGACTGCTTCTGTTTCAGAGAAACGCATGTGAATTTCTGTTGAATGCTTGTAAGTAGCTTAAGGCACTTTCAAAGGAAAGTGATTTTCTCTGAAAGGACAGCATTTGGAAAGGGAAGCAACACTCCATTCACTTCGCACAGTGAATTTAAGTATTGCAACAGACAGCTTCTCTTTCATAGAAACGCATTTCTGTTTCCTATGAATGATTGTAAGTAGCTTAAGGCACTTTCAAAGGAAAGTGATTTTCTCTGAAAGGACAGCATTTAGATAGTGAAGCAACACTCCATTCACTTCGCACAGTGAATTTAATTATTGGAACAGACTGATTGTCTTTTAGAGAAATGGATGTGAGTTTTTTGTGAATGCTTGAAAGTAGCTTAAGGCACTTTCAAAGGAAAGTGATTTTCTCAGAAATTACAGCATTTAGAATGTGAAGCAACACTCCATTCACTTCGCACAGTGTATTGAAGTGTTGGAACAGACTGCTTCTCTTTTAGAGAAACGGATGTGAGTTTTTTGTGAATGCTTGAAAGTAGCTTAAGGCACTTTCAAAGGAAAGCGATTTTCTCTGAAAGTACAGGATTCAGAATGTGAAGCAACACTCCATTCACTTCGTACAGTGAATTGAAGGTTTGGAACAGACTACTTCTCTTTCAGTGAAACGCATGTGAATTTCTGTTGAATGCTTGTAAGTAGCTTAAGGCACTTTCAAAGGAAAGTGATTGTCTCTGAAAAGACAGCATTTAGAAAGTGAAGCAACACTCCATTCACTTCGCACAGTGAATTGAAGTGTTGGAACAGACTGCTTCTCTTTTAGAGAAACGGATGTGAGTTTTTTGTGAATGCTTGAAAGTAGCTTAAGGCACTTTCAAAGCAAAGTGATTTTCTCTGAAGGACAGCATTTAGAATGTGAAGGAACACTCCATTCACTTCGCACAGTGAATTGAAGTGTTGGAACAGACTGCTTCTCTTTCAGAGAAACAGATGTGAGTTTCTTGTGAATGCTTTTAAGTAGCTTAAGGCAGTTTCAAAGAGAGTGATTGTCTCTAAAAGGAGAGCATTTAGAAAGTGAAGCAACACTCCATTCACTTCGCACAGTGAATTGAATCGTTGGAACAGACTGCTTCTCTTTCAGAGAAACGCATGTAAATTTCTGTTGAAATCTTGTAAGTGGCTTAGCGCACTTTCAAAGGAAAGTGATTTTCTCTGAAAGGACAGCATTTGGAAAGGGAAGCAACACTCCATTCACTTCGCACAGTGAATTGAACTGTTAAACCACACAGCTTCTCTTTCATAGAAACGCATTTGAGTTTCCTATGAATGCTTGTAAGTAGCTTAAGGCACTTTCAAAGGAAAGTGATTTTCTCTGAAAGGACAGCATTTGGAAAGGGAAGCAACACTCCATTCACTTCGCACAGTGAATTTAAGTATTGCAACAGACAGCTTCTCTTTCATAGAAACGCATTTCAGTTTCCTATGAATGCTTGTAAGTAGCTTAAGGCACTTTCAAAGGAAAGTGATTTTCTCTGAAACTACAGCATTTAGAATGTGAAGCAACACTCCATTCACTTCGCACAGTGAATTGAAGTGTTGGGACAGAATGTTTCTCTTTCAGAGAAACGGATGTGAGTTCTTTGTGAATGCTTGTAAGTAGCTTAAGGCACTTTCATAGGAAAGTGATTTTCTCTGAAAGGACAGCATTTGGCACGAAAAGCAACACTCCATTCACTTCGCACATTGAATTGAATTGTTGGAACAGACTGCTTCTCTTTTAGAGAAACGGATGTGAGTTTTTTGTGAATGCTTGAAAGTAGCTTAAGGCACTTTCTAAGCAAAGTGATTTTATCTGAAACTACAGCATTTAGAAAGTGAAGCAACACTCCATTCACTTCGCACAGTGAACTGAAGTGTTGGAACAGACTGCTTCTCTTTCAGAGAAACAGATATGAGTTTCTTGTGAATGCTTGTAAGTAGCTTAAGGCAGTTTCAAAAGAGAGTGATTTTCTCTAAAAGGAGAGCATTTAGATAGTGAGCAACACTCCGTTCACTTCGCACAGTGAATTAAAGTGTTGGAACAGACTGCTTCTCTTTCAGAGAAACGCATGTGAATTTCTGTTGAAATCTTGTAAGTAGCTTAAGGCACTTTCAAAGCAAAGTGATTTTCTCTGAAAGGACAGCATTTGGAAAGGGAAGCAACACTCCATTCACTTCGCACAGTGAATTGAAGTGTTGCAACAGACAGCTTCTCTTTCAGAGAAACGCATGTGAATTTCTGTTGAATGCTTGTAAGTAGCTTAAGGCACTTTCAAAGGAAAGTGATTTTCTCTGAAAGAACAGCATTTGGAAAGGGAAGCAACACTCCACTCACTTCGCACAGTGAATTTAAGTATTGCAACAGACAGCTTCTCTTTCATAGAAACGCATTTCAGTTTCCTATGAATGATTGTAAGTAGCTTAAGGCACTTTCAAAGGAAAGTGATTTTCTCTGAAAGGACAGCATTTAGAAAGTGAAGCAACACTCCATTCACGTCGCAGGTGAATTGAATTATTGGAATAGACTGATTCTCTTTTAGAGAAACGGATGTGAGTTTTTTGTGAATGCTTAAAAATAGCTTAAGGCACTTTCAAAGGAAAGTGATTTTCTCTGAAACTACAGCATTTAGAATGTGAAGCAACACTCCATTCACTTCGCACAGTGAATTGAAGTGTTGGGACAGAATGTTTCTCTTTCAGAGAAACGGATGTGAGTTCTTTGTGAATGCTTGTAAGTAGCTTAAGGCACTTTCATAGGAAAGAGATTTTCTCTGAAAGGACAGCATTTGGCACGAGAAGCAACACTCCATTCACTTCGCACATTGAATTGAAGTGTTGGAACAGACTGCTTCTCTTTCAGAGAAACGCATGTGAATTTCTGTTGATTGCTTGTAAGTAGCTTAAGGCACTTTCAAAGGAAAGTGATTTTCTCTGAAACTACAGCATTTCGAATGTGAAGCAACACTCCATTCACTTCGCACAGTGAATTGAAGTGTTTGAACAGACCGCTTCTCTTTCAGAGAAACGAATGTGAGCTTTTTGTGAATGCGTGTAAGTAGCTTAAGGCAGTTTCAAAAGAGAGTGATTTTCTATAAAAGGACAGCATTTAGAAAGTGAAGCAACACTCCATTCACTTCGCACAGTGAATTGAAGTGTTGGAACAGACTGCTTCTCTTTCAGAGAAACGCATGTGAATTTCTGTTGATTGCTTGTAAGTAGCTTAAGGCACTTTCAAAGGAAAGTGATTTTCTCTGAAAGGACAGCATTTAGATAGTGAAGAAACACTCCATTCACTTCGCACAGTGAATTGAAGCGTTGGAAAAGACAGCTTCTCTTTCATAGAAACGCATTTGAGTTTCCTGTGAATGCTTGTAAGTAACGTAAGGCACTTTCAAAGGTAAGTGATTTTCTCTGAAACTGCAGCATTTAGAATGTGAAGGAACACTCCATTCACTTCGCACAGCGAATTGAAGTGTTGGATCAAACTGCTTCTCTTTTAGAGAAACATATGTGAGTTTCTTGTGAATGCTTGTAAGTAGCTTAAGGCACTTTCAAAGGAAAGTGATTTTCTCTGAAAGGACAGGATTTAGAATGTGAAGAAACACTCCATTCACTTCGCACAGTGAATTGAAGTGTTGGAAAAGAAAGCTTCTCTTTCAGAGAAACAGATGTGAGTTTTTTGTGAATGCTTGAAAGTAGCTTGAGGCACTTTCAAAGCAAAGTGATTTTCTCTGAAGGACAGCATTTAGAAAGTGAAGCAACACTCCGTTCACTTCGCACAGTGAATTGAAGTGTTGGAACAGACTGCTTCTCTTTCAGAGAAACGCATGTGAATTTCTGTTGAAATCTTGTAAGTAGCTTAAGGCAATTTCAAAGGAAAGTGATTTTCTCTGAAAGGACAGCATTTGGAAAGGGAAGCAACACTCCATTCACTTCGCTCAGTGAATTTAAGTGTTGCAACAGACAGCTTCTCTTTCACAGAAACGCATTTGAGTTTCCTATGAATGCTTGTAAGTAGCTTAAGGCACTTTCAAAGGAAAGTGATTTTCTCTGAAAGGAGAGCATTTAGAAAGTGAAGCAACACTCCATTCACTTCGCACATTGAATTGAAGTGTTGAAACAGACTGCTTCTCTTTCAGAGAAACGGATGTGAGTTTTTTGTGAATGCTTGTAAGGAGCTTAAGGCACTGTCAAAGCAAAGTGATTTTCTCTGAAAGGACAGCATTTAGAAAGTGAAGCAACACTCCATTCACTTCGCACAGTGAATTGAAGTGTTGGAACAGACTGCTTCTCTTTCAGAGAAACAGATGTGAGTTTCTTGTGAATGCGTGTAAGTAGCTTAAGGCAGTTTCAAAAGAGAGTGATTTTCTATAAACGGAAAGCATTTAGAAAGTGAAGCTACACTCCATTCACTTCGCACAATGAATTTAAGTGTTGGAACAGACTGCTTCTTTTTCAGAGAAACGCATGTGAATTTCTGTTGAATGCTTGTAAGTACCTTAAGGCACTTTCAAAGGAAAGGGATTTTCTCAGAAACTGCAGCATTTAGAATGTGAAGGAACACTCCATTCACTTCGCACAGTGAATTGAAGTTATGGATCAGACTGCTTCTCTTTCAGAGAAACAGATGTGAGTTTCTTGTGAATGCTTGTAAGTAGCTTAAGGCACTTTCAAAGGAAAGTGATTTTCTCTGAAAGGACAGGATTTAGGAAGTGAAGCAACACTCCATTCACTTCGCACAGTGAACTGAAGTGTTGGAACAGACTGCTTCTCTTTCAGAGAAACGCATGTGACTTTTTTGTGAATGCTTGAAAGTAGCTTAAGGCACTTTCAAAGGAAAGCGATTTTCTCTGAAAGGACAGGATTCAGAATGTGAAGCAACACTCCATTCACTTCGTACAGTGAATTGAATGGTTGGAACAGACTACTTCTCTTTCAGTGAAACGCATGTGAATTTCTGTTGAATGCTTGTAAGTAGCTTAAGGCACTTTCAAAGGAAAGTGATTGTCTCTGAAAAGACAGCATTTAGAAAGTGAAGCAATACTCCATTCACTTCGCACAGTGAATTGAAGTGTTGGAACAGACTGCTTCTCTTTTAGCGAAACGGATGTGAGTTTTTTGTGAATGCTTGAAAGTAGCTTAAGGCACTTTCAAAGGAAAGTGATTTTCTCTGAAGGACAGCATTTAGAATGTGAAGGAACACTCCATTCACTTCGCACAGTGAATTGAAGTGTTGGAACAGACTGCTTCTCTTTCAGAGAAACAGAAGTGAGTTTCTTGTGAATGCTTTTAAGTAGCTTAAGGCAGTTTCAAAGAGAGTTATTGTCTCTAAAAGGAGAGCATTTAGAAAGTGAAGCAACACTCCATTCACTTCGCACAGTGAATTGAATCGTTGGAACAGACTGCTTCTCTTTCAGAGAAACGCATATGAATTTCTGTTGAATGCTTGTGAGTAGCTTAAGGCACTTTAAAGGAAAGTGATTTTCTCTGAAAGGACAGCATTTGGAAAGGGAAGCAACACTCCATTCACTTCGCACAGTGAATTTAAGTGTTGCAACAGACAGCTTCTCTTTCATAGAAACGCATTTCAGTTTCCTATGAATGCTTGCAAGTAGCTTAAAGCACTTTCAAAGCAAAGTGATTTTCTCTGAAAGGACAGCGTTTAGATAGTGAAGCAACACTCCATTCACTTCGCACAGTGAATTTAATTATTGGAACAGACTGATTGTCTTTTAGAGAAACGGATGTGAGTTTTTTGTGAATGCTTGAAAGTAGCTTAAGGCACTTTCAAAGGAAAGTGATTTTCTCTGAAACTACAGCATTTAGAATGTGACGCAACACTCCATTCACTTTGCACAGTGAATTGAAGAGTTGGAACAGACTGCTTCTCTTTCAGAGAAACGAATATGAGTTTTTTGTGAATGCTTGTAAGTAGCTTAAGGCACTTTCAAAGAAAAGTGATTTTCTCTGAAACTGCAGCATTTAGAATGTGAAGGAAAACTCCATTCACTTCGCACAGTGAATTGAGGTGTTGGATCAGACTGCTTCTCTTTCAGAGAAACAGATGTGAATTTCTTGTGAATGCTTGTAAGTAGCTTAAGGCACTTTCAAAGGAAAGTGATTTTCTCTACAAGGAGAGCATTTAGAATGTGAAGCAACACTCCATTCACTTCGCACAGTGAATTGAAGTGTTGGAACAGAATGTTTTTCTTTCAGAGAAACGGATGTGAGTTTTTTGTGAATGCTTGTAAGTAGCTTAAGGCACTTTCATAGGAAAGTGATTTTCACTGAAAGGACAGCATTTGGAAAGAGAAGCAACACTCCATTCACTTCGCACAGTGAATTGAAGTGTTGGAACAGACTGCTTCTCTTTCAGAGAAACGCATGTGAATTTCTGTTGATTGCTTGTAAGTAGCTTAAGGCACTTTCAAAGGAAAGTGATTTTCTCTGAAAGGACAGCATTTAGATAGTGAAGAAACACTCCATTCACTTCGCACAGTGAATTGAAGCGTTGGAAAAGACAGCTTCTCTTTCATAGAAACGCATTTGAGTTTCCTGTGAATGCTTGTAAGTAACTTAAGGCACTTTCAAAGGTAAGTGATTTTCTCTGAAACTGCAGCATTTAGAATGTGAAGGAACACTCCATTCACTTCGCACAGCGAATTGAAGTGTTGGATCAAACTGCTTCTCTTTTAGAGAAACAGATGTGAGTTTCTTGTGAATGCTTGTAAGTAGCTTAAGGCACTTTCAAAGGAAAGTGATTTTCTCTGAAAGGACAGGATTTAGAATGTGAAGAAACACTCCATTCACTTCGCACAGTGAATTGAAGTGTTGGAAAAGAAAGCTTCTCTTTCAGAGAAACAGATGTGAGTTTTTTGTGAATGCTTGAAAGTTGCTTGAGGCACTTTCAAAGCAAAGTGATTTTCTCTGAAGGACAGCATTTAGAAAGTGAAGCAACACTCCGTTCACTTCGCACAGTGAATTGAAGTGTTGGAACAGACTGCTTCTCTTTCAGAGAAACGCATGTGAATTTCTGTTGAAATCTTGTAAGTAGCTTAAGGCAATTTCAAAGGAAAGTGATTTTCTCTGAAAGGAAAGCATTTGGAAAGGGAAGCAACACTCCATTCACTTCGCTCAGTGAATTTAAGTGTTGCAACAGACAGCTTCTCTTTCACAGAAACGCATTTGAGTTTCCTATGAATGCTTGTAAGTAGCTTAAGGCACTTTCAAAGGAAAGTGATTTTCTCTGAAAGGAGAGCATTTAGAAAGTGAAGCAACACTCCATTCACTTCGCACATTGAATTGAAGTGTTGAAACAGACTGCTTCTCTTTCAGAGAAACGGATGTGAGTTTTTTGTGAATGCTTGTAAGGAGCTTAAGGCACTGTCAAAGCAAAGTGATTTTCTCTGAAAGGACAGCATTTAGAAAGTGAAGCAACACTCCATTCACTTCGCACAGTGAATTGAAGTGTTGGAACAGACTGCTTCTTTTTCAGAGAAACAGATGTGAGTTTCTTGTGAATGCGTGTAAGTAGCTTAAGGCAGTTTCAAAAGAGAGTGATTTTCTATAAACGGAAAGCATTTAGAAAGTGAAGCTACACTCCATTCACTTCGCACAGTGAATTTAAGTGTTGGAACAGACTGCTTCTTTTTCAGAGAAACGCATGTGAATTTCTGTTGAATGCTTGTAAGTACCTTAAGGCACTTTCAAAGAAAAGTGATTTTCTCAGAAACTGCAGCATTTAGAATGTGAAGGAACATTCCATTCACTTCGCACAGTGAATTGAAGTTATGGATCAGACTGCTTCTCTTTCAGAGAAACAGATGTGAGTTTCTTGTGAATGCTTGTAAGTAGCTTAAGGCACTTTCAAAGGAAAGTGATTTTCTCTGAAAGGACAGGATTTAGGAAGTGAAGCAACACTCCATTCACTTCGCACAGTGAACTGAAGTGTTGGAACAGACTGCTTCTCTTTCAGAGAAACGCATGTGACTTTTTTGTGAATGCTTGAAAGTAGCTTAAGGCACTTTCAAAGGAAAGCGATTTTCTCTGAAAGGACAGGATTCAGAATGTGAAGCAACACTCCATTCACTTCGTACAGTGAATTGAATGGTTGGAACAGACTACTTCTCTTTCAGTGAAACGCATGTGAATTTCTGTTGAATGCTTGTAAGTAGCTTAAGGCACTTTCAAAGGAAAGTGATTGTCTCTGAAAAGACAGCATTTAGAAAGTGAAGCAACACTCCATTCACTTCGCACAGTGAATTGAAGTGTTGGAACAGACTGCTTCTCTTTTAGCGAAACGGATATGAGTTTTTTGTGAATGCTTGAAAGTAGCTTAAGGCACTTTCAAAGCAAAGTGATTTTCTCTGAAGGACAGCATTTAGAATGTGAAGGAACACTCCATTCACTTCGCACAGTGAATTGAAGTGTTGGAACAGACTGCTTCTCTTTCAGAGAAACAGAAGTGAGTTTCTTGTGAATGCTTTTAAGTAGCTTAAGGCAGTTTCAAAGAGAGTTATTGTCTCTAAAAGGAGAGCATTTAGAAAGTGAAGCAACACTCCATTCACTTCGCACAGTGAATTGAATCGTTGGAACAGACTGCTTCTCTTTCAGAGAAATGCATGTGAATTTCTGTTGAATGCTTGTGAGTAGCTTAAGGCACTTTAAAGGAAAGTGATTTTCTCTGAAAGGACAGCATTTGGAAAGGGAAGCAACACTCCATTCACTTCGCACAGTGAATTTAAGTGTTGCAACAGACAGCTTCTCTTTCATAGAAACGCATTTCAGTTTCCTATGAATGCATGCAAGTAGCTTAAAGCACTTTCAAAGGAAAGTGATTTTCTCTGAAAGGACAGCATTTAGATAGTGAAGCAACACTCCATTCACTTCGCACAGTGAATTTAATTATTGGAACAGACTGATTGTCTTTTAGAGAAACGGATGTGAGTTTTTTGTGAATGCTTGAAAGTAGCTTAAGGCACTTTCAAAGGAAAGTGATTTTCTCTGAAACTACAGCATTTAGAATGTGACGCAACACTCCATTCACTTTGCACAGTGAATTGAAGAGTTGGAACAGACTGCTTCTCTTTCAGAGAAACGAATATGAGTTTTTTGTGAATGCTTGTAAGTAGCTTAAGGCACTTTCAAAGAAAAGTGATTTTCTCTGAAACTGCAGCATTTAGAATGTGAAGGAAAACTCCATTCACTTCGCACAGTGAATTGAGGTGTTGGAACAGAATGTTTTTCTTTCAGAGAAACGGATGTGAGTTTTTTGTGAATGCTTGTAAGTAGCTTAAGGCACTTTCATAGGAAAGTGATTTTCACTGAAAGGACAGCATTTGGAAAGAGAAGCAACACTCCATTCACTTCGCACAGTGAATTGAAGTGTTGGATCAGAATGCTTCTCTTCAGAGAAACGGATGTGAGTTTTTTGTGAATGCTTGTAAGTAGCTTAAGGCACTTTCATAGGAAAGTGATTTTCACTGAAAGGACAGCATTTGGAAAGAGAAGCAACACTCCATTCACTTCGCACAGTGAATTGAAGTGTTGGATCAGAATGCTTCTCTTCAGAGAAACGCATGTGAACTTCTGTTGAATGCTTGTAAGTAGCTTAAGGCACTTTCATAGGAAAGTGATTTTTTCTGAAAGGACAGCATTTGGAAAGAGAAGCAACACTCCATTCACTTCGCACAGTGAATTGAAGTGTTGGAACAGACTGCTTCTCTTTCAGAAAAATGCATGTGAGTTTCTTGTGAATGTTTGTAAGTAGCTTAAGACACTTTTAAAGGAAAGTGGTTTTCTCTGAAAGGACAGCATTTAGAAAGTGAAGCAACACTCCATTCACTTCGTCCAGTGAATTGAAGTGATGGAAAAGACAGCTTCTCTTTCAGAGAAACGCATGTGAATTTCTGTTGAATGCTTGTAAGTAGCTTAAGTCACTTTAAAAGGAAAGTGATTTTCTCTGAAAGGACAGCATTTAGAAAGTGAAGCAACACTCCATTCACTTCGCACATTGAATTGAAGTGTTGGAACAGACTGCTTCTCTTTTAGAGAAAAGGATGTGAGTTTTTTGTGAATGCTTGAAAGTAGATTAAGGCATTTTCAAAGGAAAGTGATTTTCTCTGAAACTGCAGCATTTAGAATGTGAAGCAACACTCCATCCACTTCGCACAGTGAATTGAAGTGTTGGATCAGACTGCTTCTCTTTCAGAGAAGCAGATGTGAGTTTCTTGTGAATGCTTGTAAGTAGCTTAAGGCACTTTCAAAGGAAAGTGATTTTCTCTGAAAGAACAGCATTTAGAAAGTGAAGCAACACTCCATTCACTTCGCACAGTGAATTGAAGTGTTGGAACAGACTGCTTCTCTTTCAGAGAAACGCATGTGAATTTCTGTTGAATGCTTGTAAGTAGCTTATGGCACTTTCAAAGGAAAGTGATTTTCTCTGAAAGGACAGCATTTAGAAAGTGAAGCAACACTCCATTCACTTCGCACAGTGAATTGAAGTGTTGGAACAGACTGCTTCTCTTTCAGAGAAACGCGTGTGAATTTCTGTTGAAATCTTGTAAGTAGCTTAAGGCACTTTCAAAGGAGTGATTTTCTCTGAAAGGACAGAATTTGGAAAGGGAAGCAACACTCCATTCACTTCGCACAGTGAATTTAAGGGTTGCAACAGACAGCTTCTCTTTCACAGAAACGCATTTGAGTTTCCTATGAATGCTTGTAAGTAGCTTAAGGCACTTTCAATGCAAAGTGATTTTCTCTGAAAGGACAGCATTTAGAAAGTGAAGCAACACTCCATTCACTTCGCACAGTGAATTGAAGTGTTGGAACAGACTGCTTTTCTTTTAGAGAAACGGATGTGAGTTTTTTTTGAATGCTTGTAAGGAGCTTAAGGCACTTTCAAAGCAAAGTGATTTTCTCTGAAAGGACAGCATTTAGAAAGTGAAGCAACACTCCATTCACTTCGCACAGTGAATTGAAGTGTTGGAACAGACTGCTTCTCTTTCAGAGAAACAGATGTGAGTTTCTTGTGAATGCGTGTAAGTAGCTTAAGGCAGTTTCAAAAGAGAGTGATTTTCTATAAAAGGAAAGCATTTAGAAGGTGAAGCTACACTCCATTCACTTCGCACAGTGAATTGAAGTGTTGGAACAGACTGCTTCTTTTTCAGAGAAACGCATGTGAATTTCTGTTGAATGCTTGTAAGTACCTTAATGCACTTTCAAAGGAAAGTGATTTTCTCCGAAACTGCAGCATTTAGAATGTGAAGGAACACTCCATTCACTTCGCACAGTGAATTGAAGTTATGGATCAGACTGCTTCTCTTTCAGAGAAACAGATGTGAGTTTCTTGTGAATGCTTGTAAGTAGCTTAAGGCACTTTCAAAGCAAAGTGATTTTCTCTGAAAGGACAGGATTTAGGAAGTGAAGAAACACTACATTCACTTCGCACAGTGAACTGAAGTGTTGGAACAGACTGATCTCTTTCAGAGAAACGCATGTGACTTTTTTGTGAATGCTTGTAAGTAGCTTTAGGCACTTTCATAGGATAGTGATTTTCCCTGAAAGGACAGCATTTAGAAAGTGAAGCAACACTCCATTCACTTCGCACAGTGAATTGAATTGTTGGAACAGACTGCTTCTCTTTTAGAGAAACGGATGTGAGTTTTTTGTTAATGCTTGAAAGTAGCTTAAGGCACTTTCTAAGCAAAGTGATTTTATCTGAAACTACAGCATTTAGAAAGTGAAGCAACACTCCATTCACTTCGCACAGTGAACTGAAGTGTTGGAACAGACTGCTTCTCTTTCAGAGAAACAGATGTGAGTTTCTTGTGAATGCTTGTAAGTAGCTTAAGGCAGTTTCAAAAGAGAGTGATTTTCTCTAAAAGGAGAGCATTTAGATAGTGAGCAACACTCCGTTCACTTCGCACAGTGCATTAAAGTGTTGGAACAGACTTCTTCTCTTTCAGAGAAACGCATGTGAATTTCTGTTGAAATCTTGTAAGTAGCTTAAGGCACTTTCAAAGCAAAGTGATTTTCTCTGAAAGGACAGCATTTGGAAAGGGAAGCAACACTCCATTCACTTCGCACAGTGAATTGAAGTGTTGCAACAGACAGCTTCTCTTTCACAGAAACGCATTTGAGTTTCCTATGAATGCTTGTAAGTAGCTTAGAGCACTTTCAAAGGAAAGTGATTTTCTCTGAAAGGACAGCATTCAGAAAGTGAAGCAACACTCCATTCACTTCTCACAGTGAATTGAATTGTTGGAACAGACTGCTTCTCTTTCAGAGAAACAGATGTGAGTTTTTTGTGAATGCTTGAAAGTAGCTTAAGGCACTTTCAAAGCAAAGTGATTTTCTCTGAAAGGACAGCATTCAGAAAGTGAAGCAACACTCCATTCACTTCGCACAGTGAACTGAAGTGTTGGAAAAGACAGCTTCTCTTTCAGAGAAACAGATGTGAGTTTTTTGTGAATGCTTGAAAGTAGCTTAAGGCACTTTCAAAGCAACGTGATTTTCTCTGAAGGACAGAATTTAGAAAGTGAAGCAACACTCCGTTCACTTCGCACAGTGAATTGAAGTGTTGGAACAGACTGCTTCTCTTTCAGAGAAACGCATGTGAATTTCTGTTGAAATCTTGTAAGTAGCTTAAGGCAATTTCAAAGGAAAGTGATTTTCTCTGAAAGGACAGCATTTGGAAAGGGAAGCAACACTCCATTCACTTCGCACAGTGAATTGAAGTGTTGGAACAGACAGCTTCTCTTTCACAGAAACGCATTTGAGTTTCCTATGAATGCTTGTAAGTAGCTTAAGGCACTTTCAAAGGAAAGTGATTTTCTCTGAAAGGACAGCATTTAGAAAGTGAAGCAACACTCCATTCACTTCGCACAGTGAATTGAAGTGTTGGAACAGACTGCTTCTCTTTTAGAGAAACGGATGTGAGTTTTTTGTGAATGCTTGAAAGTAGCTTAAGGCACTTTCAAAGGAAAGCGATTTTCCCTGAAAGGACAGGATTCAGAATGTGAAGCAACACTCCATTCACTTCGTACAGTGAATTGAAGGGTTGGAACAGACTACTTCTCTTTCAGTGAAACGCATGTGAATTTCTGTTGAATGCTTGTAAGTAGCTTAAGGCACTTTCAAAGGAAAGTGAATGTCTCTGAAAAGACAGCATTTAGAAAGTGAAGCAACACTCCATTCACTTCGCACAGTGAATTGAAGTGTTGGAACAGACTGCTTCTCTTTTAGAGAAACGGATGTGAGTTTTTTGTGAATGCTTGAAAGTAGCTTAAGGCACTTTCAAAGCAAAGTGATTTTCTCTGAAGGACAGCATTTAGAATGTGAAGGAACACTCCATTCACTTCGTACAATGAATTGAAGTGTTGGAACAGACTGCTTCTCTTTCAGAGAAACAGATGTGAGTTTCTTGTGAATGCTTTTAAGTAGCTTAAGGCAGTTTCAAAGAGAGTGATTGTCTCTAAAAGGAGAGCATTTAGAAAGTGAAGCAACACTCCATTCACTTCGCACAGTGAATTGAATCGTTGGAACAGACTGCTTCTCTTTCAGAGAAACGCATGTGAATTTCTGTTGAATGCTTGTAAGTAGCTTAAGGCACTTTCAAAGGAAAGTGATTTTCTCTGAAAGGACAGCATTTGGAAAGGGAAGCAACACTCCATTCACTTCGCACAGTGAATTTAAGTGTTGCAACAGACAGCTTCTCTTTCATAGAAACGCATTTCAGTTTCCTATGAATGCTTGCAAGTAGCATAAAGCACTTTCAAAGGAAAGTGATTTTCGCTGAAAGGACAGCATTTAGATAGTGAAGCAACACTCCATTCACTTCGCACAGTGAATTTAATTGTTTTAACAGACTGATTGTCTTTTAGAGAAACGGATGTGAGTTTTTTGTGAATGCTTGAAAGTAGCTTAAGGCACTTTCAAAGGAAAGTGATTTTCTCTGAAACTACAGCATTTAGAATGTGAAGCAACACTCCATTCACTTCGCACAGTGAATTGAAGAGTTGGAACAGACTGCTTCTCTTTCAGAGAAACGAATATGAGTTTTTTGTGAATGCTTGTAAGTAGCTTAAGGCACTTTCAAAGCAAAGTGATTTTCTCTGAAAGGCCAGGATTTAGAATGTGAAGCAACACTCCATTCACTTCGCACAGTGAATTGAAGTGTTGGATCAGACTGCTTCTCTTTCAGAGAAACGCATGTGAATTTCTGTTGAATGCTTGTAAGTAGCTTAAGGCACTTTCAAAGGAAAGTGATTTTCTCTAAGAGGACAGCATTTAGAAAGTGAAGCAACACCCCATTCACTTCGCACAGTGAATTGCAGTGTTGGAAAAGACAGCTTCTCTCTCATAAAAACGCATTTGAGTTTCCTGTGAATGCTTGTAAGTAGCTTAAGGCACTTTCAAAGAAAAGTGATTTTCTCTGAAACTGCAGCATTTAGAATGTGAAGGAAAACTCCATTCACTTCGCACAGTGAATTTAAGTGTTGTATCAGACTGCTTCTCTTTCAGAGAAACAGATGTGAATTTCTTGTGAATGCTTGTAAGTAGCTTAAGGCACTTTCAAAGGAAAGTGATTTTCTCTACAAGGAGAGTATTTAGAATGTGAAGCAACACTCCATTCACTTCGCACAGTGAATTGAAGTGTTGGATCAGAGTGCTTCTCTTCAGAGAAACGGATGTGAGTTTTTTGTGAATGCTTGTAAGTAGCTTAAGGCACTTTCATAGGAAAGTGATTTTTTCTGAAAGGACAGCATTTGGAAAGTGAAGCAACACTCCATTCACTTCGTCCAGTGAATTGAAGTGATGGAAAAGACAGCTTCTCTTTCAGAGAAACGCATGTGAATTTCTGTTGAATGCTTGTAAGTAGCTTAAGTCACATTAAAAGGAAAGTGATTTTCTCTGAAAGGACAGCATTTAGAAAGTGAAGCAACACTCCATTCACTTCGCACATTGAATTGAAGTGTTTGAACAGACTGCTCCTCTTTTAGAGAAAAGGATGTGAGTTTTTTGTGAATGCTTGAAAGTAGCTTAAGGCATTTTCAAAGGAAAGTGATTTTCTCTGAAACTGCAGCATTTAGAATGTGAAGCAACACTCCATTCACTTTGCACAGTGAATTGAAGTGTTGGATCAGACTGCTTCTCTTTCAGAGAAGCAGATGTGAGTTTCTTGTGAATGCTTGTAAGTAACTTAAGGCACTTTCAAAGGAAAGTGATTTTCTCTGAAAGGACAGCATTTAGAAAGTGAAGCAACACTCCATTCACTTCGCACCGTGAATTGAAGTGTTGGAACAGACTGCTTCTCTTTCAGAGAAACGCATGTGAATTTCTGTTGAATGCTTGTAAGTAGCTTAAGGCACTTTCAAAGGAAAGTGATTTTCTCTGAAAGGACAGCATTTAGAAAGTGAAGCAACACTCCATTCACTTCGCACAGTGAATTGAAGTGTTGGAACAGACTGCTTCTCTTTTAGAGAAACGGATGTGAGTTTTTTGTGAATGCTTGAAATTAGCTTAGGCCCCTTCAAAGCAAAGTGATTTTCTCTGAAGGACAGCATTTAGAAAGTGAAGCAACACTCCGTTCACTTCGCACAGTGAATTGAAGTGTTGGAACAGACTGCTTCTCTTTCTGAGAAACGGATGTGAATTTCTGTTGAAATCATGTAAGTAGCTTAAGGCACTTTCAAAGGAGTGATTTTCTCTGAAAGGACAGCATTTGGAAAGGGAAGCAACACTCCATTCACTTCGCACAGTGAATTTAAGGGTTGCAAAAGACAGCTTCTCTTTCACAGAAACGCATTTGAGTTTCCTATGAATGCTTGTAAGTAGCTTAAGGCACTTTCAATGCAAAGTGATTTTCTCTGAAAGGACAGCATTTAGAAAGTGAAGCAACACTCCATTCACTTTGCACAGTGAACTGAAGTGTTGGAACAGACTGCTTCTCTTTCAAAGAAATGCATGTGAGTTTTTTTGTGAATGCTTGTAAGTAGCTTAAGGCACTTTCAAAGGAAAGTGATTTTCTCTGAAAGGACAGCATTTAGAAAGTCAAGCAACACTCCATTCACTTCGAACAGTGAATTGAAGTGTTGGAACAGACTGCTTTTCTTTTAGAGAAACGGATGTGAGTTTTTTTTGAATGCTTGTAAGGAGCTTAAGGCACTTTCAAAGAGAAGTGATTTTCTCTGAGGACAGCATTTAGAAAGTGAAGCAACACTCCATTCACTTCGCACAGTGAATTGAAGTGTTGGAACAGACTGCTTCTCTTTCAGTGAAACGCATGTGAATTTCTGTTGAATGCTTGTAAGTAGCTTAAGGCACTTTCAAAGGAAAGTGATTGTCTCTGAAAAGACAGCATTTAGAAAGTGAAGCAACACTACATTCACTTCGCACAGTGAATTGAAGTGTTGGAACAGACTGCTTCTCTTTTAGAGAAACGGATGTGAGTTTTTTGTGAATGCTTGAAAGTAGCTTAAGGCACTTTCAAAGCAATGTGATTTTCTCTGGAGGACAGCATTTAGAATGTGAAGGAACACTCCATTCACTTCGCACAGTGAATTGAAGTGTTGGAACAGACTGCTTCTCTTTCAGAGAAACAGATGTGAGTTTCTTGTGAATGCTTTTAAGTAGCTTAAGGCAGTTTCAAAGAGAGTGATTGTCTCTAAAAGGAGAGCAATTAGAAAGTGAAGCAACACTCCATTCACTTCGCACAGTGAATTGAATCGTTGGAACAGACTGCTTCTCTTTCAGAGAAACGCATGTGAATTTCTGTTGAATGCTTGTAACTAGCTTTAGGCACTTTCAAAGGAAAGTGATTTTCTCTGAATGGACAGCATTTCTAAAGGGAAGCAACACTCCATTCACTTCGCACAGTGAATTTAAGTGTTGCAACAGACAGCTTCTCTTTCATAGAAACGCATTTCAGTTTCCTATGAATGCTTGCAAGTAGCTTAAAGCACTTTCAAAGGAAAGTGATTTTCTCTGAAAGGACAGCATTTAGATAGTGAAGCAACACTCCATTCACTTCGCACAGTGAATTTAATTATTGGAACAGACTGATTGTCTTTCAGAGAAACGAATATGAGTTTTTTGTGAATGCTTGTAAGTAGCTTAAGGCACTTTCAAAGCAAAGTGATTTTCTCTGAAAGGCCAGGATTTAGAATGTGAAGCAACACTCCATTCACTTCGCACAGTGAATTGAAGTGTTGGATCAGACTGCTTCTCTTTCAGAGAAACGCATGTGAATTTCTGTTGAATGCTTGTAAGTAGCTTAAGGCACTTTCAAAGGAAAGTGATTTTCTCTAAGAGGACAGCATTTAGAAAGTGAAGCAACACCCCATTCACTTCGCAGAGTGAATTGAAGTGTTGGAAAAGACAGCTTCTCTCTCATAGAAACGCATTTGAGTTTCCTGTGAATGCTTGTAAGTAGCTTAAGGCACTTTCAAAGAAAAGTGATTTTCTCTGAAACTGCAGCATTTAGAATGTGAAGGAAAACTCCATTCACTTCGCACAGTGAATTGAAGTGTTGGATCAGACTGCTTCTCTTTCAGAGAAACAGATGTGAATTTCTTGTGAATGCTTGTAAGTAGCTTAAGGCACTTTCAAAGGAAAGTGATTTTCTCTACAAGGAGAGCATTTAGAATGTGAAGCAACACTCCATTCACTTCGCACAGTGAATTGAAGTGTTGGAACAGAATGTTTCTCTTTCAGAGAATCGGATGTGAGTTTTTTGTGAATGCTTGTAAGTAGCTTAAGGCACTTTCATAGGAAAGTGATTTTCACTGAAAGGACAGCATTTGGAAAGAGAAGCAACACTCCATTCACTTCGCACAGTGAATTGAAGTGTTGGATCAGAATGCTTCTCTTCAGAGAAACGGATGTGAGTTTTTTGTGAATGCTTGTATGTAGCTTAAGGCACTTTCATAGGAAAGTGATTTTTTCTGAAAGGACAGCATTTGGAAAGTGAAGCAACACTCCATTCACTTCGCACAGTGAATTGAAGTGTTGGAACAGACTGCTTCTCTTTCAGAAAAATGCATGTGAGTTTCTTGTGAATGTTTGTAAGTAGCTTAAGACACTTTTAAAGGAAAGTGATTTTCTCTGAAAGGACAGCATTTAGAAAGTGAAGCAACACTCCATTCACTTCGTCCAGTGAATTGAAGTGATGGAAAAGACAGCTTCTCTTTCAGAGAAACGCATGTGAATTTCTGTTGAATGCTTGTAAGTAGCTTAAGTCACTTTAAAAGGAAAGTGATTTTCTCTGAAAGGACAGCATTTAGAAAGTGAAGCAACACTCCATTCACTTCGCACATTGAATTGAAGTGTTGGAACAGACTGCTTCTCTTTTAGAGAAAAGGATGTGAGTTTTTTGTGAATGCTTGAAAGTAGCTTAAGGCATTTTCAAAGGAAAGTGATTTTCTCTGAAACTGCAGCATTTAGAATGTGAAGCAACACTCCATTCACTTCGCACAGTGAATTGAAATGTTGGATCAGACTGCTTCTCTTTCAGAGAAGCAGATGAGAGTTTCTTGTGAATGCTTGTAAGTAGCTTAAGGCACTTTCAAAGGAAAGTGATTTTCTCTGAAAGGACAGCATTTAGAAAGTGAAGCAACACTCCATTCACTTCGCACAGTGAATTGAAGTGTTGGAACAGACTGCTTCTCTTTCAGAGAAACGCATGTGAATTTCTGTTGAATGCTTGTAAGTAGCTTAAGGCACTTTCAAAGGAAAGTGATTTTCTCTGAAAGGACATCATTTAGAAAGTGAAGCAACACTCCATTCACTTCGCACAGTGAATTGAAGTGTTGGAACAGACTGCTTCTCTTTTAGAGAAACGGATGTGAGTTTTTTGTGAATGCTTGAAATTAGCTTAGCCCCTTTCAAAGCAAAGTGATTTTCTCTGAAGGACAGCATTTAGAAAGTGAAGCAACACTCCGTTCACTTCGCACAGTGAATTGAAGTGTTGGAACAGACTGCTTCTCTTTTAGAGAAACGGATGTGAATTTCTGTTGAAATCTTGTAAGTAGCTTAAGGCACTTTCAAAGGAGTGATTTTCTCTGAAAGGACAGCATTTGGAAAAGGGAAGCAACACTCCATTCACTTCGCACAGTGAATTTAAGGGTTGCAACAGACAGCTTCTCTTTCACAGAAACGCATTTGAGTTTCCTATGAATGCTTGTAAGTAGTTTAAGGCACTTTCAATACAAAGTGATTTTCTCTGAAAGGACAGCATTTAGAAAGTGAAGCAACACTCCATTCACATTGCACAGTGAACTGAAGTGTTGGAACAGACTGCTTCTCTTTCAGAGAAATGCATGTGAGTTTTTTGTGAATGCTTGTAAGTAGCTTAAGGCACTTTCAAAGGAAAGTGATTTTCTCTGAAAGGACAGCATGTAGAAAGTCAAGCAACACTCCATTCACTTCGAACAGTGAATTGAAGTGTTGGAACAGACTGCTTTTTTTTTAGAGAAACGGATGTGAGTATTTTGTGAATGCTTGTAAGGAGCTTAAGGCACTTTCAAAGCAAAGTGATTTTCTCTGAAAGGACAGCATTTAGAAATTGAAGCAACACTCCATTCACTTCGCACAGTGAATTGAAGTGTTGGAACAGACTGCTTCTCTTTCAGAGAAACAGATGTGAGTTACTTGTGAATGCGTGTAAGTAGCTTAAGGCAGTTTCAAAAGAGAGTGATTTTCTCTAAAAGGAGAGCATTTAGAAAGTGAAACAACACTCCATTCACTTCGCACAGTGAATTGAAGTGTTGGAACAGACTGCTTCTCTTTCAGAGAAACGCATGAGAATTTCTGTTGAATGCTTGTAAGTAGCTTAAGTCACTTTCAAAGGAAAGTGATTTTCTCTGAAAGGAGAGCATTTAGAAAGTGAAGCAACACTACATTCACTTCCCACAGCGAGTTGAAGTGTTGGAACAGACTGCTTCTCTTTCAGAGAAACTGATGTGAGTTTTTTGTGAATGCTTGTAAATAGCTTAAGGCACTTTCATAGGAAAGTGATTTTCTCTGAAAGGACAGCATTTGGAAAGAGAAGCAACACTCCATTCACTTCGCACAGTGAATTGAAGTGTTGGAAAAGACAGCTTCTTTTTCAGAAAAATGCATGTGAGTTTCTTGTGAATGTTTGTAAGTAGCTTAAGGCACTTTCAAAGGAATGTGATTTTCTCTGAAAGGACAGCATTTAGAAAGTGAAGCAACACTCCATTCACTTCGCACAGTGAATTGAAGTGTTGGAAAAGACAGCTTCTCATTCAGAGGAATGCATGTGAATTTCTGTTGAATGCTTGTAAGTAGCTTAAGTCACTTTAAAAGGAAAGTGATTTTCTCTGAAAGGACAGCATTTAGAAAGTGAAGCAACACTCCATTCACTTCGCACAGTGAATTGAAGTGTTGGACCAGACTGCTTCTCTTTTAGAGAAAAGGATGCGAGTTTTTTGTGAATGCTTGAAAGTAGCTTAAGGCACTTTCAAAGGAAAGTGATTTTCTCTGAAACTGCAGCATTTAGAATGTGAAACAACACTCCATTCACTTCGCACAGTGAATTGAAGTGTTGGATCAGACTGCGTCTCTTTCAGAGAAACAGATGTGAGTTTCTTGTGAATGCTTGTAAGTAGCTTAAGGCACTTTCAAAGGAAAGTGATTTTCTCTGAAAGGACAGCACTTAGAAAGTGAAACAACACTCCATTCACTTCGCCCAGTGAATTGAAGTGCTGGAACAGTCTACTTCTCTTTCAGAGAAACGCATGTGAATTTCTGTTGAATGCTTGTAAGTAGCTTAAGGCACTTTCAAAGGAAAGTGATTTTCTCTGAAAGGACAGCATTTAGAAAGTGAAGCAACACTCCATTCACTTCGCACAGTGAATTGAAGTGTTGGAACAGACTGCTTCTCTTTTAGAGAAACGGATGTGAGTTTATTGTGAATGCTTGAAAGTAGCTTAAGGCACTTTCAAAGCAAAGTGATTTTCTCTGATGGACAGCATTTAGAATGTGAAGAAACACTCCATTTACTTCGCACCGTGAATTCAAGTGTTGGAACAGACTGCTTCTCTTTCAGAGAAACAGATGTGAGTTTCATGTGAATGCTTTTAAGTAGCTTAAGGTAGTTTCAAAGAGAGTGATTTTCTCTAAAAGGAGAGCATTTAGAAAGTAAAGCAACACTCCATTCACTTCGCACAGTGAATTGAAGTGTTGGAACAGACTGCTTCTCTTTCAGAGAAACGCATGTGAATTTCTGTTGAAATCTTGTAAGTGGCTTAGCGCACTTTCAAAGGAAAGTGATTTTCTCTGAAAGGACAGCATTTGGAAAGGGAAGCAACACTCCATTCACTTCGCACAGTGAATTGAACTGTTGCAACACACAGCTTCTCTTTCATAGAAACGCATTTGAGTTTCCTATGAATGCTTGTAAGTAGCTTAAGGCACTTTCAAAGGAAAGTGATGTTCTCTGAAAGGGCAGCATTTAGAAAGTGAAGCAACACTCCATTCACTTCGCACAGTGAATTGAAGTGTTGGAACAGACTGCTTCTCTTTCAGAGAAACGCATATGAATTTCTGTTGAGTGCTTGTAAGTAGCTTAAGTCACTTTCAAAGGAAAGTGATTTTCTCTGAAAGGAGAGCATTTAGAAAGTGAAGCAACACTCCATTCACTTCGCACAGCGAATTGAAGTGTTGGAACAGACTGCTTCTCTTTCATAGAAACGCATTTGAGTTTCCTATGAATGCTTGTAAGTAGCTTAAGGCACTTTCTCAGCAAAGTGATTTTATCTGAAACTGCAGCATTTAGAATGTGAAGCAACACTCCGTTCACTTCGCACAGTGAATTGAAGTGTTGGAACAGACTACTTCTCTTTCAGAGAAACGCATGTGAGTTTCTCATGAATGCTTGTAAGTAGCTTAAGGCACTTTCAAAGGAAAGTGATTTTCTCTGAAAAGACTGCTTTTAGAAAGTGAAGCAACACTCCATTCACTTCGCACAGTGAATTGAAGTGTTGGAACAGACTGCTTCTCTTTTAGAGAAACGGATGTGAGTTTTTTGTGAATGCTTGAAAGTAGCTTAAGGCACTTTCAAAGCAAAGTGATTCTCTCTGAAGGACAGCATTTAGAAAGTGAAGCAACACACCGTTCTTTTCGCACAGTGAATTGAAGTGTTGGAACAGACTGCTTCTCTTTCAGAGAAACGCATGTGAATTTCTGTTGAAATCTTGTAAGTAGCTTAAGGCACTTTCAACGGAAATTGATTTTCTCTGAAAGGACAGCATTTGGAAAGGGAAGCAACACTCCATTCACTTCGCACAGTGAATTGAAGTGTTGCAACAGACAGCTTCTCTTTCACAGAAACGCATTTGAGTTTCCTATGAATACTTGTAAGTAGCTTAAGGCACTTTCAAAGGAAAGTGATTTTCTCTGAAAGGACAGCATTTAGAAAGTGAAGCAACACTCCATTCACTTCGCACAGTGAATTTAATTGTTAGAACAGACTGCTTTTCTTTTTGAGAAACGGATGTGAGTTTTTTGTGAATGCTTGAAAGTAGCTTAAGGCACTTTCAAAGGAAAGTGATTTTCTCTGAAACTACAGCATTTAGAATGTGACGCAACACTCCATTCAATTCGCACAGTGAATTGAAGAGTTTGAAAAGACTGCTTCTCTTCCAGAGAAACGAATGTGAGTTTTTTGTGAATGCTTGTAAGTAGCTTAAGGCACTTTCAAAGCAAAGTGATTTTCTCTGAAGGACAGCATTTAGAATGTGAAGGAACACTCCATTCACTTCGCACAGTGAATTGAAGTGTTGGAACAGACTGCTTCTCTTTCAGAGAAACAGATGTGAGTTTCTTGTGAATGCTTTTAAGTAGCTTAAGGCAGTTTCAAAGAGAGTGATTTTCTCTAAAAGGAGAGCATTTAGAAAGTGAAGCAACACTCCATTCACTTCGCACAGTGACTTGGATTGTTGGAACAGACTGCTTCTCTTTCAGAGAAACGCATGTGAATTTCTGTTGAATGCTTGTAAGTAGCTTAAGGCACTTTCAAAGGAAAGTGATTTTCTCTGAAAGGACAGCATTTGGAAAGGGAAGCAACACTCCATTCACTTCGCACAGTGAATTTAAGTATTGCAACCGACAGCTTCTCTTTCATAGAAACGCATTTCAGTTTCCTATGAATGATTGTATGTAGCTTAAGGCACTCTCAAAGGAAAGTGATTTTCTCTGAAAGGACAGCATTTAGAAAGTGAAGCAACACTCCATTCACTTCGCACAGTGAATTGAATTATTGGAATAAACTGATTCTCTTTTAGAGAAACGGATGTGAGTTTTTTTTGAATGCTTGAAAATAGCTTAAGGCACTTTCAAAGGAAAGTGATTTTCTCTGAAACTACAGCATTTAGAATGTGAAGCAACACGCCATTCACTTCGCACAGTGAATTGAAGTGTTGGGACAGAATGTTTCTCTTTCAGAGAAACGGATGTGAGTTCTTTGTGAATGCTTGTAAGTAGCTTAAGGCACTTTCATAGGAAAGTGATTTTCTCTGAAAGGACAGCATTTGGCACGAGAAGCAACACTCCATTCACTTCGCACATTGAATTGAAGTGTTGGAATAGACTGCTTCTCTTTCAAAGAAACGGATGTGAGTTTTTTGTGAATGCTTGTAAGTAGCTTAAGGCACTTTCATAGGATAGTGATTTTCTCTGAAAGGACAGCATTTAGAAAGTGAAGCAACACTCCATTCACTTCGCACAGTGAATTGAATTTTTGGAACAGACTGCTTCTCTTTTAGAGAAACGGATGTGAGTTTTTTGTGAATGCTTGAAAGTAGCTTAAGGCACTTTCTAAGCAAAGTGATTTTATCTGAAACTACAGCATTTAGAAAGTGAAGCAACACTCCATTCACTTCGCACAGTGAACTGAAGTGTTGGAACAGACTGCTTCTCTTTCAGAGAAACAGATGTGAGTTTCTCGTGAATGCTAGTAAGTAGCTTAAGGCAGTTTCAAAAGAGAGTGATTTTCTCTAAAAGGAGAGGATTTAGATAGTGAGCAACACTCCGTTCACTTCGCACAGTGAATTAAAGTGTTGGAACAGACTGCTTCTCTTTCAGAGAAACGCATGTGAATTTCTGTTGAAATCTTGTAAGTAGCTTAAGGCACTTTCAAAGCAAAGTGATTTTCTCTGTAAGGACAGCATTTGGAAAGGGAAGCAACACTCCATTCACTTCGCACAGTGAATTGAAGTGTTACAACAGACAGCTTCTCTTTCACAGAAACGCATTTGAGTTTCCTATGAATGCTTGTAAGTAGCTTAAAGCACTTTCAAAGGAAAGTGATTTTCTCTGAAAGGACAGCATTCAGAAAGTGAAGCAACACTCCATTCACTTCGCACAGTGGATTGAATTGTTGGAACAGACTGCTTCTCTTTTAGAGAAACAGATGTGAGTTTTTTGTGAATGCTTGAAAGTAGCTTAAGGCACTTTCAAAGGAAAGTGATTTTCTCTGAAACTACAGCATTTCGAATGTGAAGCAACACTCCATTCACTTCGCACAGTGAATTGAAGAGTTTGAATAGACCGCTTCTCTTTCAGAGAAACGAATGTGAGTTTTTTGTGAATGCTTGTAAGTACCTTAAGGCACTTTCAAAGGAAAGTGATTTTCTCTGAAAGGACAGCATTTAGAAAGTGAAGCAACACTCCATTCACTTCGCACAGTGAATTGAAGGGTTGGAACAGACTACTTCTCTTTCAGAGAAACGCATGTGAATTTCTGTTGAATGCTTGTAAGTAGCTTAAGGCACTTTCGAAGGAAAGTGATTTTCTCTGAAAGGAGAGCATTTAGAAAGTGAAGCAACACTCCATTCACTTCGCACAGTGAATTGAAGTGTTGGAACAGACTGCTTCTCTTAGAGAAACGCATGTGAGTTTTTTGTGAATGCTTGAAAGTAGCTTAAGGCACTTTCAAAGCAAAGTGATTTTCTCTGAAGGACAGCTTTTAGAAAGTGAAGCAACACTCCATTCACTACGCCCAGTGAATTGAATTATTGGAACAGACTGATTGTCTTTTAGAGAAACGGATGTGAGTTTTTTGTGAATGCTTGAAAGTAGCTTAAGGCACTTTCAAAGGAAAGTGATTTTCTCTGAAACTACAGCATTTAGAATGTGAAGCAACACTCCATTCACTTCGCACAGTGAATTGAAGAGTTGGAACAGACTGCTTCTCTTTCAGAGAAACGAATATGAGTTTTCTGTGAATGCTTGTAAGTAACTTAAGGCACTTTCAAAGGAAAGTGATTTTCTCTGAAAGGACACTATTTAGAATGTGAAGCAACACTCCATTCACTTCGCACAGTGAATTGAAGTGTTGGATCAGACTGCTTCTCTTTCAGAGAAACGCATGTGAATTTCTGTTGAATGCTTGTAAGTAGCTTAAGGCACTTTCAAAGGAAAGTGATTTTCTCTGAAAGGTCAGCATTTAGAAAGTGAAGCAACACCCCATTCACTTCGCACAGTGAATTGAAGTGTTGGAAAAGACAGCTTCTCTCTCATAGAAACGCATTTGAGTTTCCTGTGAATGCTTGTAAGTAGCTTAAGGCACTTTCAAAGAAAAGTGATTTTCTCTGAAACTGCAGCATTTAGAATGTGAAGGATAACTCCATTCACTTTGCACAGTGAATTGAAGTGTTGGAACAGACTGCTTTTTTTTTAGAGAAACGGATGTGAGTTTTTTGTGAATGCTTGTAAGTAGCTTAAGGCACTTTCAAAGCAAAGTGATTTTCTCTGAAAGGACAGCATTTAGAAAGTGAAGCAACACTCCATTCACTTCGCACAGTGAATTGAAGTGTTGGAACAGACTGCTTCTCTTTCAGAAAAATGCATGTGAGTTTCTTGTGAATGTTTGTAAGTAGCTTAAGGCACTTTCAAAGGAATGTGATTTTCTCTGAAAGGACAGCATTTAGAAAGTGAAGCAACACTCCATTCACTTCGCACAGTGAATTGAAGTGTTGGAAAAGACAGCTTCTCATTCAGAGGAATGCATGTGAATTTCTGTTGAATGCTTGTAAGTAGCTTAAGTCACTTTAAAAGGAAAGTGATTTTCTCTGAAAGGACAGCATTTAGAAAGTGAAGCAACACTCCATTCACTTCGCACAGTGAATTGAAGTGTTGGACCAGACTGCTTCTCTTTTAGAGAAAAGGATGCGAGTTTTTTGTGAATGCTTGAAAGTAGCTTAAGGCACTTTCAAAGGAAAGTGATTTTCTCTGAAACTGCAGCATTTAGAATGTGAAGCAACACTCCATTCACTTCGCACAGTGAATTGAAGTGTTGGATCAGACTGCCGTCTCTTTCAGAGAAACAGATGTGAGTTTCTTGTGAATGCTTGTAAGTAGCTTAAGGCACTTTCAAAAGAAAGTGATTTTCTCTGAAAGGACAGCATTTAGAAAGTGAAGCAACACACCATTCACTTCGCACAGTGAATTGACGTGTTGGAACAGAATGCTTCTCTTTCAGAGAAACGGATGTGAGTTTTTTGTGAATGCTTGTAAGTAGCTTAAGGCACTTTCAAAGGAAAGTGATTTTCTCTGAAAGGACAGCATTTAGAAAGTGAAACAACACTCCATTCACTTCGCACAGTGAATTGAAGTGCTGGAACAGACTACTTCTCTTTCAGAGAAACGCATGTGAATTTCTGTTGAATGCTTGTAAGTAGCTTAAGGCACTTTCAAAGGAAAGTGATTTTCTCTGAAAGGACAGCATTTAGAAAGTGAAGCAACACTCCCTTCACTTCGCACAGTGAATTGAAGTGTTGGAACAGACTGCTTCTCTTTTAGAGAAACGGATGTGAGTTTTTTGTGAATGCTTGAAAGTAGCTTAAGGCACTTTCAAAGCAAAGTGATTTTCTCTGATGGACAGCATTTAGAATGTGAAGAAACACTCCATTTACTTCGCACAGTGAATTCAAGTGTTGGAACAGACTGCTTCTCTTTCAGAGAAACAGATGTGAGTTTCATGTGAATGCTTTAAGTAGCTTAAGGTAGTTTCAAAGAGAGTGATTTTCTCTAAAAGGAGAGCATTTAGAAAGTGAAGCAACACTCCATTCACTTCGCACAGTGAATTGAAGTGTTGGAACAGACTGCTTCTCTTTCAGAGAAACGCATGTGAATTTCTGTTGAAATCTTGTAAGTGGCTTAGCGCACTTTCAAAGGAAAGTGATTTTCTCTGAAAGGACAGCATTTGGAAAGGGAAGCAACACTCCATTCACTTCGCACAGTGAATTGAACTGTTGCAACACACAGCTTCTCTTTCATAGAAATGCATTTGAGTTTCCTATGAATGCTTGTAAGTAGCTTAAGGCACTTTCAAAGGAAAGTGATGTTCTCTGAAAGGGCAGCATTTAGAAAGTGAAGCAACACTCCATTCACTTCGCACAGTGAATTGAAGTGTTGGAACAGACTGCTTCTCTTTCAGAGAAACGCATGTGAATTTCTGTTGAGTGCTTGTAAGTAGCTTAAGTCACTTTCAAAGGAAAGTGATTTTCTCTGAAAGGAGAGCATTTAGAAAGTGAAGCAACACTCCATTCACTTCGCACAGCGAATTGAAGTGTTGGAACAGACTGCTTCTCTTTCATAGAAACGCATTTGAGTTTCCTATGAATGCTTGTAAGTAGCTTAAGGCACTTTCTCAGCAAAGTGATTTTATCTGAAACTGCAGCATTTAGAATGTGAAGGAACACTCCATTCACTTCGCACAGTGAATTGAAGTGTTGGAACAGACTGCTTCTCTTTCAGAGAAACATATGTGAGTTTCTTGTGAATGCTTGTAAGTAGCTTAAGGCAGTTTCAACAGAGAGTGATTTTCTCTAAAAGGAGAGCATTTAGATAGTGAAGCAACACTCCGTTCACTTCGCACAGTGAATTGAAGTGTTGGAACAGACTACTTCTCTTTCAGAGAAACGCATGTGAGTTTCTCATGAATGCTTGTAAGTAGCTTAAGGCACTTTCAAAGGAAAGTGATTTTCTCTGAAAAGACTGCGTTTAGAAAGTGAAGCAACACTCCATTCACTTCGCACAGTGAATTGAAGTGTTGGAACAGATTGCTTCTCTTTTAGAGAAACGGATGTGAGTTTTTTGTGAATGCTTGAAAGTAGCTTAAGGCACTTTCAAAGCAAAGTGATTCTCTCTGAAGGACAGCATTTAGAAAGTGAAGCAACACACCGTTCTTTTCGCACAGTGAATTGAAGTGTTGGAACAGACTGCTTCCCTTTCAGAGAAACGCATGTGAATTTCTGTTGAAATCTTGTAAGTAGCTTAAGGCACTTTCAACGGAAATTGATTTTCTCTGAAAGGACAGCATTTGGAAAGGGAAGCAACACTCCATTCACTTCGCACAGTGAATTGAAGTGTTGCAACAGACAGCTTCTCTTTCACAGAAACGCATTTGAGTTTCCTATGAATGCTTGTAAGTAGCTTAAGGCACTTTCAAAGGAAAGTGATTTTCTCTGAAAGGACAGCATTTAGAAAGTGAAGCAACACTCCATTCACTTCGCACAGTGAATTTAATTGTTAGAACAGACTGCTTTTCTTTTTGAGAAACGGATGTGAGTTTTTTGTGAATGCTTGAAAGTAGCTTAAGGCACTTTCAAAGGAAAGTGATTTTCTCTGAAACTACAGCATTTAGAATGTGACACAACACTCCATTCAATTCGCACAGTGAATTGAAGATTTTGAAAAGACTGCTTCTCTTTCAGAGAAACGAATGTGAGTTTTTTGTGAATGCTTGTAAGTAGCTTAAGGCACTTTCAAAGCAAAGTGATTTTCTCTGAAGGACAGCATTTAGAATGTGAAGGAACACTCCATTCACTTCGCACAGTGAATTGAAGTGTTGGAACAGACTGCTTCTCTTTCAGAGAAACAGATGTGAGTTTCTTGTGAATGCTTTTAAGTAGCTTAAGGCAGTTTCAAAGAGAGTGATTTTCTCTAAAAGGAGAGCATTTAGAAAGTGAAGCAACACTCCATTCACTTCGCACAGTGACTTGGATTGTTGGAACAGACTGCTTCTCTTTCAGAGAAACGCATGTGAATTTCTGTTGAATGCTTGTAAGTAGCTTAAGGCACTTTCAAAGGAAAGTGATTTTCTCTGAAAGGACAGCATTTGGAAAGGGAAGCAACACTCCATTCACTTCGCACAGTGAATTTAAGTATTGCAACCGACAGCTTCTCTTTCATAGAAACGCATTTCAGTTTCCTATGAATGATTGTATGTAGCTTAAGGCACTCTCAAAGGAAAGTGATTTTCTCTGAAAGGACAGCATTTAGAAAGTGAAGCAACACTCCATTCACTTCGCACAGTGAATTGAATTATTGGAATAGACTGATTCTCTTTTAGAGAAACGGATGTGAGTTTTTTTTGAATGCTTGAAAATAACTTAAGGCACTTTCAAAGGAAAGTGATTTTCTCTGAAACTACAGCATTTAGAATGTGAAGCAACACTCCATTCACTTCGCACAGTGAATTGAAGTGTTGGGACAGAATGTTTCTCTTTCAGAGAAACAGATGTGAGTTCTTTGTGAATGCTTGTAAGTAGCTTAAGGCACTTTCATAGGAAAGTGATTTTCTCTGAAAGGACAGCATTTGGCACGAGAAGCAACACTCCATTCACTTCGCACATTGAATTGAAGTGTTGGAATAGACTGCTTCTCTTTCAAAGAAACGGATGTGAGTTTTTTGTGAATGCTTGTAAGTAGCTTAAGGCACTTTCATAGGATAGTGATTTTCTCTGAAAGGACAGCATTTAGAAAGTGAAGCAACACTCCATTCACTTCGCACAGTGAATTGAATTTTTGGAACAGACTGCTTCTCTTTTAGAGAAACGGATGTGAGTTTTTTGTGGATGCTTGAAAGTAGCTTAAGGCACTTTCTAAGCAAAGTGATTTTATCTGAAACTACAGCATTTAGAAAGTGAAGCAACACTCCATTCACTTCGCACAGTGAACTGAAGTGTTGGAACAGACTGCTTCTCTTTCAGAGAAACAGATGTGAGTTTCTCGTGAATGCTAGTAAGTAGCTTAAGGCAGTTTCAAAAGAGAGTGATTTTCTCTAAAAGGAGAGCATTTAGATAGTGAGCAACACTCCGTTCACTTCGCACAGTGAATTAAAGTGTTGGAACAGACTGCTTCTCTTTCAGAGAAACGCATGTGAATTTCTGTTGAAATCTTGTAAGTAGCTTAAGGCACTTTCAAAGCAAAGTGATTTTCTCTGTAAGGACAGCATTTGGAAAGGGAAGCAACACTCCATTCACTTCGCACAGTGAATTGAAGTGTTACAACAGACAGCTTCTCTTTCACAGAAACGCATTTGAGTTTCCTATGAATGCTTGTAAGTAGCTTAAAGCACTTTCAAAGGAAAGTGATTTTCTCTGAAAGGACAGCATTCAGAAAGTGAAGCAACACTCCATTCACTTCGCACAGTGAATTGAATTGTTGGAACAGACTGCTTCTCTTTTAGAGAAACGGATGTGAGTTTTTTGTGAATGCTTGAAAGTAGCTTAAGGCACTTTCAAAGGAAAGTGATTTTCTCTGAAACTACAGCATTTCGAATGTGAAGCAACACTCCATTCACTTCGCACAGTGAATTGAAGAGTTTGAACAGACCGCTTCTCTTTCAGAGAAACGAATGTGAGTTTTTTGTGAATGCTTGTAAGTACCTTAAGGTACTTTCAAAGGAAAGTGATTTTCTCTGAAAGGACAGCATTTAGAAAGTGAAGCAACACTCCATTCACTTCGCACAGTGAATTGAAGGGTTGGAACAGACTACTTCTCTTTCAGAGAAACGCATGTGAATTTCTGTTGAATGCTTGTAAGTAGCTTAAGGCACTTTCGAAGGAAAGTGATTTTCTCTGAAAGGAGAGCATTTAGAAAGTGAAGCCACACTCCATTCACTTCGCACAGTGAATTGAAGTGTTGGAACAGACTGCTTCTCTTAGAGAAACGCATGTGAGTTTTTTGTGAATGCTTGAAAGTAGCTTAAGGCACTTTCAAAGCAAAGTGATTTTCTCTGAAGGACAGCTTTTAGAAAGTGAAGCAACACTCCATTCACTACGCCCAGTGAATTGAATTATTGGAACAGACTGATTGTCTTTTATAGAAACGGATGTGAGTTTTTTGTGAATGCTTGAAAGTAGCTTAAGGCACTTTCAAAGGAAAGTGATTTTCTCTGAAACTACAGCATTTAGAATGTGAAGCAACACTCCATTCACTTCGCACAGTGAATTGAAGAGTTGGAACAGACTGCTTCTCTTTCAGAGAAACGAATATGAGTTTTCTGTGAATGCTTGTAAGTAACTTAAGGCACTTTCAAAGGAAAGTGATTTTCTCTGAAAGGACAGTATTTAGAATGTGAAGCAACACTCCATTCACTTCGCACAGTGAATTGAAGTGTTGGATCAGACTGCTTCTCTTTCAGAGAAACGCATGTGAATTTCTGTTGAATGCTTGTAAGTAGCTTAAGGCACTTTCAAAGGAAAGTGATTTTCTCTGAAAGGACAGCATTTAGAAATTGAAGCAACACCCCATTCACTTCGCACAGAGAATTGAAGTGTTGGAAAAGACAGCTTCTCTCTCATAGAAACGCATTTGAGTTTCCTGTGAATGCTTGTAAGTAGCTTAAGGCACTTTCAAAGAAAAGTGATTTTCTCTGAAACTGCAGATTTAGAATGTGAAGGATAACTCCATTCACTTTGCACAGTGAATTGAAGTGTTGGAACAGACTGCTTTTTTTTAGAGAAACGGATGTGAGTTTTTTGTGAATGCTTGTAAGTAGCTTAAGGCACTTTCAAAGCAAAGTGATTTTCTCTGAAAGGACAGCATTTAGAAAGTGAAGCAACACTCCATTCACTTCGCACAGTGAATTGAAGTGTTGGAACAGACTGCTTCTCTTTCAGAGAAACAGATGTGAGTTACTTGTGAATGCGTGTAAGTAGCTTAAGGCAGTTTCAAAAGAGAGTGATTTTCTCTAAAAGGAGAGCATTTAGAAAGTGAAACAACACTCCATTCACTTCGCACAGTGAATTGAAGTGTTGGAACAGACTGCTTCTCTTTCAGAGAAACGCATGAGAATTTCTGTTGAATGCTTGTAAGTAGCTTAAGTCACTTTCAAAGGAAAGTGATTTTCTCTGAAAGGAGAGCATTTAGAAAGTGAAGCAACACTACATTCACTTCGCACAGCGAGTTGAAGTGTTGGAACAGACTGCTTCTCTTTCAGAGAAACTGATGTGAGTTTTTTGTGAATGCTTGTAAATAGCTTAAGGCACTTTCATAGGAAAGTGATTTTCTCTGAAAGGACAGCATTTGGAAAGAGAAGCAACACTCCATTCACTTCGCAGAGTGAATTGAAGTGTTGGAAAAGACAGCTTCTCTTTCCGAAAAATGCATGTGAGTTTCTTGTGAATGTTTGTAAGTAGCTTAAGGCACTTTCAAAGGAATGTGATTTTCTCTGAAAGGACAGCATTTAGAAAGTGAAGCAACACTCCATTCACTTCGCACAGTGAATTGAAGTGTTGGAAAAGACAGCTTCTCATTCAGAGGAATGCATGTGAATTTCTGTTGAATGCTTGTAAGTAGCTTAAGTCACTTTAAAAGGAAAGTGATTTTCTCTGAAAGGAGAGCATTTAGAAAGTGAAGCAACACTCCATTCACTTCGCACAGTGAATTGAAGTGTTGGAACAGACTGCTTCTCTTTTAGAGAAAAGGATGTGAGTTTTTTGTGAATGCTTGAAAGTAGCTTAAGGCACTTTCAAAGGAAAGTGATTTTCTCTGAAACTGCAGCATTTAGAATGTGAAGCAACACTCCATTCACTTCGCACAGTGAATTGAAGTGTTGGATCAGACTGCGTCTCTTTCAGAGAAACAGATGTGAGTTTCTTGTGAATGCTTGTAAGTAGCTTAAGGCACTTTCAAAAGAAAGTGATTTTCTCTGAAAGGACAGCATTTAGAAAGTGAAGCAACACTCCATTCACTTCGCACAGTGAATTGACGTGTTGGAACAGAATGCTTCTCTTTCAGAGAAACGGATGTGAGTTTTTTGTGAATGCTTGTAAGTAGCTTAAGGCACTTTCAAAGGAAAGTGATTTTCTCTGAAAGGACAGCATTTAGAAAGTGAAACAACACTCCATTCACTTCGCACAGTGAATTGAATTGCTGGAACAGACTACTTCTCTTTCAGAGAAACGCATGTGAACTTCTGTTGAATGCTTGTAAGTAGCTTAAGGCACTTTCAAAGGAAAGTGATTTTCTCTGAAAGGACAGCATTTAGAAAGTGAAGCAACACTCCATTCACTTCGCACAGTGAATTGAAGTGTTGGAACAGACTGCTTCTCTTTTAGAGAAACGGATGTGAGTTTTTTGTGAATGCTTGAAAGTAGCTTAAGGCACTTTCAAAGCAAAGTGATTTTCTCTGATGGACAGCATTTAGAATGTGAAGAAACACTCCATTTACTTCGCACAGTGAATTCAAGTGTTGGAACAGACTGCTTCTCTTTCAGAGAAACAGATGTGAGTTTCATGTGAATGCTTTTAAGTAGCTTAAGGTAGTTTCAAAGAGAGTGATTTTCTCTAAAAGGAGAGCATTTAGAAAGTGAAGCAACACTCCATTCACTTCGCACAGTGAATTGAATTGTTGGAACAGACTGCTTCTCTTTCAGAGAAACGCATGTGAATTTCTGTTGAAATCTTGTAAGTGGCTTAGCGCACTTTCAAAGGAAAGTGATTTTCTCTGAAAGGACAGCATTTGGAAAGGGAAGCAACACTCCATTCACTTCGCACAGTGAATTGAACTATTGCAACACACAGCTTCTCTTTCATAGAAACGCATTTGAGTTTCCTATGAATGCTTGTAAGTAGCTTAAGGCACTTTCAAAGGAAAGTGATGTTCTCTGAAAGGGCAGCATTTAGAAAGTGAAGCAACACTCCATTCACTTCGCACAGTGAATTGAAGTGTTGGAACAGACTGCTTCTCTTTCAGAGAAACGCATGTGAATTTCTGTTGAGTGCTTGTAAGTAGCTTAAGTCACTTTCAAAGGAAAGTGATTTTCTCTGAAAGGAGAGCATTTAGAAAGTGAAGCAACACTCCATTCACTTCGCACAGCGAATTGAAGTGTTGGAACAGACTGCTTCTCTTTCATAGAAACGCATTTGAGTTTCCTATGAATGCTTGTAAGTACCTTAAGGCACTTTCTCAGCAAAGTGATTTTATCTGAAACTGCAGCATTTAGAATGTGAAGGAACACTCCATTCACTTCGCACAGTGAATTGAAGTGTTGGAACAGACTGCTTCTCTTTCAGAGAAACATATGTGAGTTTCTTGTGAATGCTTGTAAGTAGCTTAAGGCAGTTTCAACAGAGAGTGATTTTCTCTAAAAGGAGAGCATTTAGATAGTGAAGCAACACTCCGTTCACTTCGCACAGTGAATTGAAGTGTTGGAACAGACTACTTCTCTTTCAGAGAAACGCATGTGAGTTTCTCATGAATGCTTGTAAGTAGCTTAAGGCACTTTCAAAGGAAAGTGATTTTCTCTGAAAAGACTGCGTTTAGAAAGTGAAGCAACACTCCATTCACTTCGCACAGTGAATTGAAGTGTTGGAACAGACTGCTTCTCTTTTAGAGAAACGGATGTGAGTTTTTTGTGAATGCTTGAAAGTAGCTTAAGGCACTTTCAAAGCAAAGTGATTCTCTCTGAAGGACAACATTTAGAAAGTGAAGCAACACACCGTTCTTTTCGCACAGTGAATTGAAGTGTTGGAACAGACTGCTTCTCTTTCAGAGAAACGCATGTGAATTTCTGTTGAAATCTTGTAAGTAGCTTAAGGCACTTTCAACGGAAATTGATTTTCTCTGAAAGGACAGCATTTGGAAAGGGAAGCAACACTCCATTCACTTCGCACAGTGAATTGAATTGTTAGAACAGACTGCTTTTCTTTTAGAGAAACGGATGTGAGTTTTTTGTGAATGCTTGAAAGTAGCTTAAGGCACTTTCAAAGAAAAGTGATTTTCTCTGAAACTACAGCATTTAGAATGTGACGCAACACTCCATTCAATTCGCACAGTGAATTGAAGAGTTTGAAAAGACTGCTTCTCTTTCAGAGAAACGAATGTGAGTTTTTTGTGAATGCTTGTAAGTAGCTTAAGGCACTTTCAAAGCAAAGTGATTTTCTCTGAAGGACAGCATTTAGAATGTGAAGGAACACTCCATTCACTTCGCACAGTGAATTGAAGTGTTGGAACAGACTGCTTCTCTTTCAGAGAAACAGATGTGAGTTTCTTGTGAATGCTTTTAAGTAGCTTAAGGCAGTTTCAAAGAGAGTGATTTTCTCTAAAAGGAGAGCATTTAGAAAGTGAAGCAACACTCCATTCACTTCGCACAGTGACTTGGATTGTTGGAACAGACTGCTTCTCTTTCAGAGAAACGCATGTGAATTTCTGTTGAATGCTTGTAAGTAGCTTAAGGCACTTTCAAAGGAAAGTGATTTTCTCTGAAAGGACAGCATTTGGAAAGGGAAGCAACACTCCATTCACTTCGCACAGTGAATTTAACTATTGCAACCGACAGCTTCTCTTTCATAGAAACGCATTTCAGTTTCCTATGAATGATTGTATGTAGCTTAAGGCACTTTCAAAGGAAAGTGATTTTCTCTGAAAGGACAGCATTTAGAAAGTGAAGCAACACTCCATTCACTTCGCACAGTGAATTGAATTATTGGAATAGACTGATTCTCTTTTAGAGAAACGGATGTGAGTTTTTTGTGAATGCTTGAAAATAGCTTAAGGCACTTTCAAAGGAAAGTGATTTTCTCTGAAACTACAGCATTTAGAATGTGAAGCAACACTCCATTCACTTCGCACAGTGAATTGAAGTGTTGGGACAGAATGTTTCTCTTTCAGAGAAACGGATGTGAGTTCTTTGTGAATGCTTGTAAGTAGCTTAAGGCACTTTCATAGGAAAGTGATTTTCTCTGAAAGGACAGCATTTGGCACGAGAAGCAACACTCCATTCACTTCGCACATTGAATTGAAGTGTTGGAACAGACTGCTTCTCTTTCAAAGAAACGGATGTGAGTTTTTTGTGAATGCTTGTAAGTAGCTTAAGGCACTTTCATAGGATAGTGATTTTCTCTGAAAGGACAGCATTTAGAAAGTGAAGCAACACTCCATTCACTTCGCACAGTGAATTGAATTTTTGGAACAGACTGCTTCTCTTTTAGAGAAACGGATGTGAGTTTTTTGTGAATGCTTGAAAGTAGCTTAAGGCACTTTCTAAGCAAAGTGATTTTATCTGAAACTACAGCATTTAGAAAGTGAAGCAACACTCCATTCACCTCGCACAGTGAACTGAAGTGTTGGAACAGACTGCTTCTCTTTCAGAGAAACAGATGTGAGTTTCTCGTGAATGCTAGTAAGTAGCTTAAGGCAGTTTCAAAAGAGAGTGATTTTCTCTAAAAGGAGAGCATTTAGATAGTGAGCAACACTCCGTTCACTTCGCACAGTGAATTAAAGTGTTGGAACAGACTGCTTCTCTTTCAGAGAAACGCATGTGAATTTCTGTTGAAATCTTGTAAGTAGCTTAAGGCACTTTCAAAGCAAAGTGATTTTCTCTGTAAGGACAGCATTTGGAAAGGGAAGCAACACTCCATTCACTTCGCACAGTGAATTGAAGTGTTACATAAGACAGCTTCTCTCTCACAGAAACGCATTTGAGTTTCCTATGAATGCTTGTAAGTAGCTTAAAGCACTTTCAAAGGAAAGTGATTTTCTCTGAAAGGACAGCATTCAGAAAGTGAAGCAACACTCCATTCACTTCGCACAGTGAATTGAATTGTTGGAACAGACTGCTTCTCTTTTAGAGAAACGGATGTGAGTTTTTTGTGAATGCTTGAAAGTAGCTTAAGGCACTTTCAAAGGAAAGTGATTTTCTCTGAAACGACAGCATTTCGAATGTGAAGCAACACTCCATTCACTTCGCAAAGTGAATTGAAGAGTTTGAACAGACCGCTTCTCTTTCAGAGAAACGAATGTGAGTTTTTTGCGAATGCTTGTAAGTACCTTAAGGCACTTTCAAAGGAAAGTGATTTTCTCTGAAAGGACAGCATTTAGAAAGTGAAGCAACACTCCATTCACTTCGCACAGTGAATTGAAGGGTTGGAACAGACTACTTCTCTTTCAGAGAAACGCATGTGAATTTCTGTTGAATGCTTGTAAGTAGCTTAAGGCACCTTCGAAGGAAAGTGATTTTCTCTGAAAGGAGAGCATTTAGAAAGTGAAGCAACACTCCATTCACTTCGCACAGTGAATTGAAGTGTTGGAACAGACTGCTTCTCTTAGAGAAACGCATGTGAGTTTTTTGTGAATGCTTGAAAGTAGCTTAAGGCACTTTCAAAGCAAAGTGATTTTCTCTGAAGGACAGCTTTTAGAAAGTGAAGCAACACTCCATTCACTACGCCCAGTGAATTGAATTATTGGAACAGACTGATTGTCTTTTAGAGAAACGGATGTGAGTTTTTTGTGAATGCTTGAAAGTAGCTTAAGGCACTTTCAAAGGAAAGTGATTTTCTCTGAAACTACAGCATTTAGAATGTGAGGCAACACTCCATTCACTTCGCACAGTGAATTGAAGTGTTGGATCAGACTGCTTCTCTTTCAGAGAAACGCATGTGAATTTCTGTTGAATGCTTGAAAGTAGCTTAAGGCACTTTCAAAGGAAAGTGATTTTCTCTGAAAGGACAGCATTTAGAAAGTGAAGCAACACCCCATTCACTTCGCACAGTGAATTGAAGTGTTGGAAAAGACAGCTTCTCTCTCAGAGAAACGCATTTGAGTTTCCTGTGAATGCTTGTAAGTAGCTTAAGGCACTTTCAAAGAAAAGTGATTTTCTCTGAAACTGCAGTATTTAGAATGTGAAGGATAACTCCATTCACTTCGCACAGTGAATTGAAGTGTTGGAAAAGACAGCTTCTCTTTCAGAGAAACGCATTTGAATTTCTGTTGAATGCTTGTAAGTAGCTTAAGGCACCTTCAAAGGAAAGTGATTTTCTCTGAAAGGACAGCATTTAGAAAGTGAAGCAACACTCCATTCACTTCGAACAGTGAATTTAAGTGTTGCAACAGACAGCTTCTCTTTCACAGAAACGCATTTGAGTTTCCTATGAATGCTTGTAAGTAGCTTAAGGCACTTTCAAAGGAAAGTGATTTTCTCTGAAAGGACAGCATTTAGAAAGTGAAGCAACACTCCATTCACTTTGCACAGTGAACTGAAGTGTTGGAACAGACTGCTTCTCTTTCAGAGAAACGCATGTGAGTTTTTTGTGAATGCTTGTAAGTAGCTTAAGGCACTTTCAAAGGAAAGTGATTTTCCCTGAAACTGCAGCATTTAGAATGTGAAGCAACACTCCATTCACTTCGCACAGTGAATTGAAGTGTTGGATCAGACTGCGTCTCTTTCAGAGAAACAGATGTGAGTTTCTTGTGAATGCTTGTAAGTAGCTTAAGGCACTTTCAAAAGAAAGTGATTTTCTCTGAAAGGACAGCATGTAGAAAGTGAAGCAACATTCCATTCACTTCGCACAGTGAATTGACGTGTTGGAACAGAATGCTTCTCTTTCAGAGAAACGGATGTGAGTTTTTTGTGAATGCTTGTAAGTAGCTTAAGGCACTTTCAAAGGAAAGTGATTTTCTCTGAAAGGACAGCATTTAGAAAGTGAAGCAACACTCCATTCACTTCGCACAGTGAATTGAAGTGTTGGAACAGACTGCTTCTCTTTTAGAGAAACGGATGTGAGTTGTTTGTGAATGCTTGAAAGTAGCTTAAGGCACTTTCAAAGCAAAGTGATTTTCTCTGAAGGACAGCATTTACAATGTGAAGCAACACTCCATTCACTTCGCACAGTGAATTGAAGTGTTGGAACAGACTGCTTCTCTTTCAGAGAAACGCATGTGAATTTCTGTTGAAATCTTGTAAGTGGCTTAGCGCACTTTCAAAGGAAAGTGATTTTCTCTGAAAGGACAGCATTTGGAAAGGGAAGCAACACTCCATTCACTTCACACAGTGAATTGAACTGTTGCAACACACAGCTTCTCTTTCATAGAAACGCATTTGAGTTTCCTATGAATGCTTGTAAGTAGCTTAAGGCACTTTCAAAGGAAAGTGATTTTCTCTGAAAGGGCAGCATTTAGAAAGTGAAGCAACACTCCATTCACTTCGCACAGTGAATTGAAGTGTTGGAACAGACTGCTTCTCTTTCAGAGAAACGCATGTGAATTTCTGTTGAGTGCTTGTAAGTAGCTTAAGTCACTTTCAAAGGAAAGTGATTTTCTCTGAAAGGAGAGCATTTAGAAAGTGAAGCAACACTCCATTCACTTCGCACAGCGAATTGAAGTGTTGGAACAGACTGCTTCTCTTTCATAGAAACGCATTTGAGTTTCCTATGAATGCTTGTAAGTAGCTTAAGGCACTTTCTCAGCAAAGTGATTTTATCTGAAACTGCAGCATTTAGAATGTGAAGGAACACTCCATTCACTTCGCACAGTGAATTGAAGTGTTGGAACAGACTGCTTCTCTTTCAGAGAAACGCATGTGAGTTTCTCATGAATGCTTGTAAGTAGCTTAAGGCACTTTCAAAGGAAAGTGATTTTCTCTGAAAAGACTGCGTTTAGAAAGTGAAGCAACACTCCATTCACTTCGCACAGTGAATTGAAGTGTTGGAACAGACTGCTTCTCTTTTAGAGAAACGGATGTGAGTTTTTTGTGAATGCTTGTAAGTAGCTTAAGGCACTTTCAAAGCAAAGTGATTCTCTCTGAAGGACAGCATTTAGAAAGTGAAGCAACACACCGTTCTCTTCGCACAGTGAATTGAAGTGTTGGAACAGACTGCTTCACTTTCAGAGAAACGCATGTGAATTTCTGTTGAAATCTTGTAAGTAGCTTAAGGCACTTTCAACGGAAGGTGATTTTCTCTGAAAGGACAGCATTTGGAAAGGGAAGCAACACTCCATTCACTTCGCACAGTGAATTGAAGTGTTGCAACAGACAGCTTCTCTTTCACAGAAACGCATTTGAGTTTCCTATGAATGCTTGTAAGTAGCTTAAGGCACTTTCAAAGGAAAGTGATTTTCTCTGAAAGGACAGCATTTAGAAAGTGAAGCAACACTCCATTCACTTTGCACAGTGAACTGAAGTGTTGGAACAGACTGCTTCTCTTTCAGAGAAATGCATGTGAGTTTTTTGTGAATGCTTGTAAGTAGCTTAAGGCACTTTCAAAGGAAAGTGATTTTCTCTGAAACTGCAGCATTAAGAATGTGAAGCAACACTCCATTCACTTCGCACAGTGAATTGAAGTGTTGGATCAGACTGCGTCTCTTTCAGAGAAACAGATGTGAGTTCCTTGTGAATGCTTGTAAGTAGCTTAAGGCACTTTCAAAAGAAAGTGATTTTCTCTGAAAGGACAGCATTTAGAAAGTGAAGCAACACTCCATTCACTTCGCACAGTGAATTGACGTGTTGGAACAGAATGCTTCTCTTTCAGAGAAACGGATGTGAGTTTTTTGTGAATGCTTGTAAGTAGCTTAAGGCACTTTCAAAGGAAAGTGATTTTCTCTGAAAGGACAGCATTTAGAAAGTGAAGCAACACTCCATTCACTTCGCACAGTGAATTGAAGTGTTGGAACAGACTGCTTCTCTTTTAGAGAAACGGATGTGAGTTTTTTGTGAATGCTTGAAAGTAGCTTAAGGCACTTTCAAAGGAAAGTGATTTTCTCTGAAACTACAGCATTTAGAATGTGACGCAACACTCCATTCAATTCGCACAGTGAATTGAAGAGTTTGAAAAGACTGCTTCTCTTTCAGAGAAACGAATGTGAGTTTTTTGTGAATGCTTGTAAGTAGCTTAAGGCACTTTCAAAGCAAGGTGATTTTCTCTGAAGGACAGCATTTAGAATGTGAAGGAACACTCCATTCACTTCGCACAGTGAATTGAAGTGTTGGAACAGACTGCTTCTCTTTCAGAGAAACAGATGTGAGTTTCTTGTGAATGCTTTTAAGTAGCTTAAGGCAGTTTCAAAGAGAGTGATTTTCTCTAAAAGGAGAGCATTTAGAAAGTGAAGCAACACTCCATTCACTTCGCACAGTGAATTGGATTGTTGGAACAGACTGCTTCTCTTTCAGAGAAACGCAGGTGAATTTCTGTTGAATGCTTGTAAGTAGCTTAAGGCACTTTCAAAGGAAAGTGATTTTCTCTGAAAGGACAGCATTTAGAAAGTGAAGCAACACTCCATTCACTTTTCACAGTGAACTGAAGTGTTGGAACAGACTGCTTCTCTTTCAGAGAAACGCATGTGAGTTTTTTGTGAATGCTTGTAAGTAGCTTAAGGCACTTTCAAAGGAAAGTGATTTTCTCTGAAACTGCAGCATTTAGAATGTGAAGCAACACTCCATTCACTTCGCACAGTGAATTGAAGTGTTGGATCAGACTGTGTCTCTTTCAGAGAAACAGATGTGAGTTTCTTGTGAATGCTTGTAAGTAGCTTAAGGCACTTTCAAAAGAAAGTGATTTTCTCTGAAAGGACAGCATTTAGAAAGTGAAGCAACACTCCATTCACTTCGCACAGTGAATTGACGTGTTGGAACAGAATGCTTCTCTTTCAGAGAAACGGATGTGAGTTTTTTGTGAATGCTTGTAAGTAGGTTAAGGCACTTTCAAAGGAAAGTGATTTTCTCTGAAAGGACAGCATTTAGAAAGTGAAACAACACTCCATTCACTTCGCACAGTGAATTGAAGTGCTGGAACAGACTACTTCTCTTTCAGAGAAAAGCGTGTGAATTTCTGTTGAATGCTTGTAAGTAGCTTAAGGCACTTTCAAAGGAAAGTGATTTTCTCTGAAAGGACAGCATTTAGAAAGTGAAGCAACACTCCATTCACTTTGCACAGTGAACTGAAGTTTTGGAACAGACTGCTTCTCTTTCAGAGAAACGAATGTGAGTTTTTTGTGAATGCTTGAAAGTAGCTTAAGGCACTTTCAAAGCAAAGTGATTTTCTCTGAAGGACAGCATTTAGAATGTGAAGAAACACTCCATTCACTTCGCACAGTGAATTCAAGTGTTGGAACAGACTGCTTCTCTTTCAGAGAAACAGATGTTTGTTTCATGTGAATGCTTTTAAGTAGCTTAAGGTAGTTTCAAAGAGAGTGATTTTCTCTAAAAGGAGAGCATTTAGAAAGTGAAGCAACACTCCATTCACTTCGCACAGTGAATTGAAGTGTTGGAACAGACTGCTTCTCTTTCAGAGAAACGCATGTGAATTTCTGTTGAAATCTTGTAAGTGGCTTAGCGCACTTTCAAAGGAAAGTGATTTTCTCTGAAAGGGCAGCATTTAGAAAGTGAAGAAACACTCCATTCACTTCGCACAGCGAATTGAAGTGTTGGAACAGACTGCTTCTCTTTCATAGAAACGCATTTGAGTTTCCTATGAATGCTTGTAAGTAGCTTAAGGCACTTTCTCAGCAAAGTGATTTTATCTGAAACTGCAGCATTTAGAATGTGAAGGAACACTCCATTCACTTCGCACAGTGAATTGAAGTGTTGGAACAGACTGCTTCTCTTTCAGAGAAACATATGTGAGTTTCTTGTGAATGCTTGTAAGAAGCTTAAGGCAGTTTCAACAGAGAGTGATTTTCTCTAAAAGGAGAGCATTTAGATAGTGAAGCAACACTCCGTTCACTTCGCACAGTGAATTGAAGTGTTGGAACAGACTACTTCTCTTTCAGAGAAACGCATGTGAGTTTCTCATGAATGCTTGTAAGTAGCTTAAGGCACTTTCAAAGGAAAGTGATTTTCTCTGAAAAGACTGCGTTTAGAAAGTGAAGCAACACTCCATTCACTTCGCACAGTGAATTGAAGTGTTGGAACAGACTGCTTCTCTTTTAGAGAAACGGATGTGAGTTTTTTGTGAATGCTTGAAAGTAGCTTAAGGCACTTTCAAAGCAAAGTGATTTTCTCTGAAGGACAGCATTTAGAATGTGAAGAAACACTCCATTCACTTCGCACAGTGAATTCAAGTGTTGGAACAGACTGCTTCTCTTTCAGAGAAACAGATGTGAGTTTCATGTGAATGCTTTTAAGTAGCTTAAGGTAGTTTCAAAGAGAGTGATTTTCTCTAAAAGGAGAGCATTTAGAAAGTGAAGCAACACTCCATTCACTTCGCACAGTGAATTGAAGTGTTGGAACAGACTGCTTCTCTTTCAGAGAAACGCATGTGAATTTCTGTTGAAATCTTGTAAGTGGCTTAGCGCACTTTCAAAGGAAAGTGATTTTCTCTGAATGGACAGCATTTGGAAAGGGAAGCAACACTCCATTGACTTCGCACAGTGAATTGAACTGTTGCAACACACAGCTTCTCTTTCATAGAAACGCATTTGAGTTTCCTATGAATGCTTGTAAGTAGCTTAAGGCACTTTCAAAGGAAAGTGATTTTCTCTGAAAGGGCAGCATTTAGAAAGTGAAGCAACACTCCATTCACTTCGCACAGTGAATTGAAGTGTTGGAACAGACTGCTTCTCTTTCAGAGAAACGCATGTGAATTTCTGTTGAGTGCTTGTAAGTAGCTTAAGTCACTTTCAAAGGAAAGTGATTTTCTCTGAAAGGAGAGAATTTAGAAAGTGAAGCAACACTCCACTCACTTCGCACAGCGAATTGAAGTGTTGGAACAGACTGCTTCTCTTTCATAGAAACGCATTTGAGTTTCCTATGAATGCTTGTAAGTAGCTTAAGGCACTTTCTCAGAAAAGTGATTTTATCTGAAACTGCAGCATTTAGAATGTGAAGGAACACGCCATTAACTTCGCACAGTGAATTGAAGTGTTGGAACAGACTGCTTCTCTTTCAGAGAAACATATGTGAGTTTCTTGTGAATGCTTGTAAGAAGCTTAAGGCAGTTTCAACAGAGAGTGATTTTCTCTAAAAGGAGAGCATTTAGATAGTGAAGCAACACTCCATTCACTTCGCACAGTGAATTGAAGTGTTGGAACAGACTGCTTCTCTTTCAGAGAAACGCATGTGAATTTCTGTTGAAATTTTGTAAGTAGCTTAAGGCACTTTCAACGGAAAGTGATTTTCTCTGAAAGGACAGCATTTGGAAAGGGAAGCAACACTTCATTCACTTCGCACAGTGAATTGAAGTGTTGCAACAGACAGCTTCTCTTTCACAGAAACGCATTTGAGTTTCCTATGAATGCTTGTAAGTAGCTTAAGGCACTTTCAAAGGAAAGTGATTTTCTCTGAAAGGACAGCATTTAGAAAGTGAAGCAACACTCCATTCACTTCGCACAGTGAATTGAATTGTTAGAACAGACTGCTTCTCTTTTAGAGAAACGGATGTGAGTTTTTTGTGAATGCTTGAAAGTAGCTTAAGGCACTTTCAAAGGAAATTGATTTTCTCTGAAACTACAGCATTTAGAATGTGACGCAACACTCCATTCAATTCGCACAGTGAATTGAAGAGTTTGAAAAGACTGCTTCTCTTTCAGAGAAACGAATGTGAGTTTTTTGTGAATGCTTGTAAGTAGCTTAAGGCACTTTCAAAGCAAAGTGATTTTCTCTGAAGGACAGCATTTAGAATGTGAAGGAACACTCCATTCACTTCGCACAGTGAATTGAAGTGTTGGAACAGACTGCTTCTCTTTCAGAGAAACAGATGTGAGTTTCTTGTGAATGCTTTTAAGTAGCTTAAGGCAGTTTCAAAGAGAGTGATTTTCTCTAAAAGGAGAGCATTTAGAAAGTGAAGCAACACTCCATTCACTTCGCACAGTGAATTGGATTGTTGGAACAGACTGCTTCTCTTTCAGAGAAACGCATGTGAATTTCTGTTGAATGCTTGTAAGTAGCTTAAGGCACTTTCAAAGGAAAGTGATTTTCTCTGAAAGGACAGCATTTAGAAAGTGAAGCAACACTCCATTCACTTTGCACAGTGAACTGAAGTGTTGGAACAGACTGCTTCTCTTTCAGAGAAACGCATGTGAGTTTTTTGTGAATGCTTGTAAGTAGCTTAAGGCACTTTCAAAGGAAAGTGATTTTCTCTGAAACTGCAGCATTTAGAATGTGAAGCAACACTCCATTCACTTCGCACAGTGAATTGAAGTGTTGGATCAGACTGCGTCTCTTTCAGAGAAACAGATGTGAGTTTCTTGTGAATGCTTGTAAGTAGCTTAAGGCACTTTCAAAAGAAAGTGATTTTCTCTGAAAGGACAGCATTTAGAAAGTGAAGCAACACTCCATTCACTTCGCACAGTGAATTGACGTGTTGGAACAGAATGCTTCTCTTTCAGAGAAACGGATGTGAGTTTTTTGTGAATGCTTGTAAGTAGCTTAAGGCACTTTCAAAGGAAAGTGATTTTCTCTGAAAGGACAGCATTTAGAAAGTGAAACAACACTCCATTCACTTCGCACAGTGAATTGAAGTGCTGGAACAGACTACTTCTCTTTCAGAGAAACGCATGTGAATTTCTGTTGAATGCTTGTAAGTAGCTTAAGGCACTTTCAAAGGAAAGTGATTTTCTCTGAAAGGACAGCATTTAGAAAGTGAAGCAACACTCCATTCACTTCGCACAGTGAATTGAATTATTGGAATAGACTGATTCTCTTTTAGAGAAACGGATGTGAGTTTTTTGTGAATGCTTGAAAATAGCTTAAGGCACTTTCAAAGGAAAGTGATTTTCTCTGAAACTACAGCATTTAGAATGTGAAGCAACACTCCATTCACTTAGCACAGTGAATTGAAGTGTTGGGACAGAATGTTTCTCTTTCAGAGAAACGGATGTGAGTTCTTTGTGAATGCTTGTAAGTAGCTTAAGGCACTTTCATAGGAAAGTGATTTTCTCTGAAAGGACAGCATTTGGCACGAGAAGCAACACTCCATTCACTTCGCACATTGAATTGAAGTGTTGGAACAGACTGCTTCTCTTTCAAAGAAACGGATGTGAGTTTTTTGTGAATGCTTGTAAGTAGCTTAAGGCACTTTCATAGGATAGTGATTTTCTCTGAAAGGACAGCATTTAGAAAGTGAAGCAACACTCCATTCACTTCGCACAGTGAATTGAATTGTTGGAACAGACTGCTTCTCTTTTAGAGAAACGGATGTGAGTTTTTTGTGAATGCTTGAAAGTAGCTTAAGGCACTTTCATAGGATAGTGATTTTCTCTGAAAGGACAGGATTTAGAAAGTGAAGCAACACTCCATTCACTTCGCACAGTGAACTGAAGTGTCGGAACAGACTGCTTCTCTTTCAGAGAAACAGATGTGAGTTTCTCGTGAATGCTTGTAAGTAGCTTAAGGCAGTTTCAAAAGAGAGTGATTTTCTCTAAAAGGAGAGCATTTAGATAGTGAACAACACTCCGTTCACTTCGCACAGTGCATTAAAGTGTTGGAACAGACTGCTTCTCTTTCAGAGAAACGCATGTGAATTTCTGTTGAAATCTTGTAAGTAGCTTAAGGCACTTTAAAAGCAAAGTGATTTTCTCTGAAAGGACAGCATTTGGAAAGGGAAGCAACACTCCATTCACTTCGCACAGTGAATTGAAGTGTTGCAACAGACAGCTTCTCTTTCTCAGAAACGCATTTGAGTTTCCTATGAATGCTTGTAAGTAGCTTAAAGCACTTTCAAAGGAAAGTGATTTTCTCTGAAAGGACAGCATTTAGAAAGTGAAGCAACACTCCATTCACTTCGCACAGTGAATTGAAGGGTATGAACAGACTACTTCTCTTTCACAGAAACGCATGTGAATTTCTGTTGAATGCTTGTAAGTAGCTTAAGGCACTTTCGAAGGAAAGTGATTTTCTATGAAAGGAGAGCATTTAGAAAGTGAAGCAACACTCCATTCACTTCGCACAGTGAATTGAAGTGTTGGAACAGACTGCTTCTCTTAGAGAAACGCATGTGAGTTTTTTGTGAATGTTTGTAAGTAGCTTAAGGCACTTTCAAAGGAATGTGATTTTCTCTGAAAGGACAGCATTTAGAAAGTGAAGCAACACTCCATTCACTTCGAACAGTGAATTGAAGGGTATGAACAGACTACTTCTCTTTCACAGAAACGCATGTGAATTTCTGTTGAATGCTTGTAAGTAGCTTAAGGCACTTTCGAAGGAAAGTGATTTTCTATGAAAGGAGAGCATTTAGAAAGTGAAGCAACACTCCATTCACTTCGCACAGTGAATTGAAGTGTTGGAACAGACTGCTTCTCTTAGAGAAACGCATGTGAGTTTTTTGTGAATGTTTGTAAGTAGCTTAAGGCACTTTCAAAGGAATGTGATTTTCTCTGAAAGGACAGCATTTAGAAAGTGAAGCAACACTCCATTCACTTCGAACAGTGAATTGAAGTGTTGGAACAGACTGCTTCTCTTTCAGAGAAACGCATGTAAGTTTTTTGTGAATGCTTGTAAGTAGCTTAAGGCACTTTCAAAGGAAAGTGATTTTCTCTGAAAGGACAGCATTTAGAAAGTGAGGCAACACTCCATTCACTTCGCACAGTGAATTGAAGTGTTGGAACAGACTGCTTCTCTTTCAGAGAAACGCATGTGAATTTCTGTTGAGTGCTTGTAAGTAGCTTAAGGCACTTTCAAAGGAAAGTGATTTTCTCTGAAACTACAGCATTTAGAATGTGAAGCACCACTCCATTCACTTCGCACAGTGAATTGAAGTGTTGGAACAGACTGCTTCTCTTTCAGAGAAACGGATGTGAGTTTTTTGTGAATGCTTGAAAGTAGCTTAAGGCACTTTCAAAGGAAAGTGATTTTCTCTGAAACTACAGGATTTAGAATGTAAAGCAACACTCCATTCAGTTCGCAAAATGAATTGAAGAGTTTGAACAGACTGCTTCTCTTTCAGAGAAACGACTGTGAGTTTTTTGTGAATGCTTGTAAGTAGCTTAAGGCACTTTCAAAGAAAAGTGATTTTCTCTGAAAGGACAGCATTTAGAAAGTGAAGCAACACTCCATTCACTTCGCACAGTGAATTGAAGTTTTGGAACAGACTGCTTCTCTTTCAGAGAAATGCATGGGAATTTCTGTTGAAATCTTGTAAGTGGTTAAAGGCACTTTCAAAGGAAAGTGATTTTCTCTGAAAGGACAGCATTGGGAAAGGGAAGCAACACTCCATTCACTATGCACAGTGAATTGAAGTGTTGCAACACACAGCTTCTCTTTCATAGAAACGCATTTGAGTTTCCTATGAATGCTTTTAAGTAGCTTAAGGCAGTTTCAAAGAGAGTAATTTTCTCTAAAAGGAGAGCATTTAGAAAGTAAAGCAACACTCCATTCACTTCGCACAGTGAATTGAAGTGTTGGGACAGAATGTTTCCCTTTCAGAGAAACGGATGTGAGTTTTTTGTGAATGCTTGTAAGTAGCTTAAGGCACTTTCAAAGGAAAGTGATTTTCTCTGAAAGGACAGCATTTAGAAAGTGAAACAACACTCCATTCACTTCGCACAGTGAATTGAAGTGCTGGAACAGACTACTTCTCTTTCAGAGAAACGCATGTGAATTTCTGTTGAATGCTTGTAAGTAGCTTAAGGCACTTTCAAAGGAAAGTGATTTTCTCTGAAAGGACAGCATTTGGAAAGAGAAGCAACACTCCATTCACTTCGCACAGTGAATTGAAGCGTTGCAACAGACAGCTTCTCTTTCACAGAAACGCATTTGAGTTTCCTATGAATGCTTGTAAGTAGCTTAAGGCACTTTCAAAGCAAAGTGATTTTCTCTGAAAGGACAGCATTTAGAAAGTGAAGCAACACTCCATTCACTTCGCACAGTGAATTGAATTGTTGGAACAGACTGCTTCTCTTTTAGAGAAACCGATGTGAGTTTTTTGTGAATGCTTGAAAGGAGCTTAAGGCACTTTCAAAGGAAAGTGATTTTCTCTGAAACTACAGCATTTACAATGTGAAGCAACACTCCATTCACTTCGCACAGTGAATTGAAGTGTTGGAACAGAATGCTTCTCTTTCAGAGAAACGGATGTGAGTTTTTTGTGAATGCTTGTGAGCAGCTTAACGCACTTTCAAAGGAAAGTGATTTTCTCTGAAAGGACAGCATTTAGAAAGTGAAGCAACACTCCATTCACTTCGCACAGTGAATTGAAGTGTTGGAACAGACTGCTTCTCTTTCAGAGAAACGCATGGGAATTTCTGTTGAAATCTTGTAAGTGGTTAAAGGCACTTTCAAAGGAAAGTGATTTTCTCTGAAAGGACAGCATTGGGAAAGGGAAGCAACACTCCATTCACTTCGCTCAGTGAATTGAAGTGTTGGAACAGACTGCTTCTCTTTCAGAGAAACAGATGTGAGTTTCTTGTGAATGCTTTTAAGTAGCTTAAGGCAGTTTCAAAGAGAGTGATTTTCTCTAAAAGGAGAGCATTTAGAAAGTGAAGAAACACTCCATTCACTTCGCACAGTGAATTGAAGTGTTGGAACAGACTTCTTCTCTTTCAGAGAAACGGATGTGAGTTTTTTGTGAATGCTTGTAAGTAGCTTAAGGCACTTTCATAGGAAAGTGATTTTCTCTGAAAGGACAGCATTTGGAAAGAGAAGTAACACTCCATTCACTTCGCACAGTGAATTGAAGTGTTGGAAAAGACAGCTTCTCTTTCAGAAAAATGCATGTGAGTTTCTTGTGAATGTTTGTAAGTAGCTTAAGGCACTTTCAAAGGAATGTGATTTTCTCTGAAAGGACAGCATTTAGAAAGTGAAGCAACACTCCATTCACTTCGAACAGAGAATTGAAGTGTTGGAAAAGACAGCTTGTCTTTCAGAGAAACGCATGTGAATTTCTGTTGAATGCTTGTAAGTAGCTTAAGTCACTTTAAAAGGAAAGTGATTTTCTCTGAAAGGACAGCATTTAGAAAGTGAAGCAACACTCCATTCACTTCGCACAGTGAATTGAAGTGTTGGAACAGTCTTCTTCTCTTTTAGAGAAAAGGATGTGAGTTTTTATGAATGCTTGAAAGTAGCTTAAGGCACTTTCAAAGGAAAGTGATTTTCTCTGAAACTGCAGCATTTAGAATGTGAAGCAACACTCCATTCACTTCGCACAGTGAATTGAAGTGTTGGATCAGACTGCTTCTCTTTCAGAGAAACAGATGTGAGTTTCTTGTGAATGCTTGTAAGTAGCTTAAGGCACATTCAAAGGAAAGTGATTTTCTCTGAAAGGATAGCATTTAGAAAGTGAAGCAACACTCCATTCACTTCGCACAGTGAATTGAAGTGTTGGAACAGACTGCTTCTCTTTTAGAGAAACGGATGTGAGTTTTTTGTGAATGCTTGAAAGTAGCTTAAGGCACTTTCAAAGCAAAGTGATTTTCTCTGAAGGACAGCATTTAGAATGTGAAGGAACACTCCATTCACTTCGCACAGTGAATTGAAGTGTTGGAACAGACTGCTTCTCTTTCAGAGAAACAGATGTGAGTTTCTTGTGAATGCTTTTAAGTAGCTTAAGGTAGTTTCAAAGAGAGTAATTTTCTCTACAAGGAGAGCATTTAGAAAGTGAAGCAAAACTCCGTTCACTTCGCACAGTGAATTGAAGTGTTGGAACAGACTGCTTCTCTTTCAGAGAAACGCATGTGAATTTCTGTTGAAATCTTGTAAGTAGCTTAAGGCACTTTCAAAGCAAAGTGATTTTCTCTGAAAGGACAGCATTTGGAAAGGGAAGCAACACTCCATTCACTTCTCACAGTGAATTTAAGTGTTGCAACAGACAGCTTCTCTTTCACAGAAACGCATTTGAGTTTCCTATGAATGCTTGTAAGTAGCTTAAGGCACTTTCAAAGCAAAGTGATTTTCTCTGAAAGGATAGCATTTGGAAAGGGAAGCAACACTCCATTCACTTCACACAGTGAATTGAAGTGTTGGAAAAGAATGCTTCTCTTTCAGAGAAACGCATGTGAGTTTTTTGTGAATGCTTGTAAGCAGCTTAAGGTACTTTCAAAGGAAAGTGATTTTCTCTGAAAGGACAGCATTTAGAAAGTGAAGCAACACTCCATTCACTTCGCACAGTGAATTGAATTGTTGGAACAGACTGCTTCTCTTTTAGAGAAACCGATGTGAGTTTTTTGTGAATGCTTGAAAGGAGCTTAAGGCACTTTCAAAGGAAAGTGATTTTCTCTGAAACTACAGCATTTACAATGTGAAGCAACACTCCATTCACTTCGCACAGTGAATTGAAGTGTTGGAACAGAATGCTTCTCTTTCAGAGAAACGGATGTGAGTTTTTTGTGAATGCTTGTGAGCAGCTTAAGGCACTTTCAAAGGAAAGTGATTTTCTCTGAAAGGACAGCATTTAGAAAGTGAAGCAACACTCCATTCACTTCGCACAGTGAATTGAAGTGTTGGAACAGACTGCTTCTCTTTCAGAGAAACGCATGGGAATTTCTGTTGAAATCTTGTAAGTGGTTAAAGGCACTTTCAAAGGAAAGTGATTTTCTCTGAAAGGACAGCATTGGGAAAGGGAAGCAACACTCCATTCACTTCGCTCAGTGAATTGAAGTGTTGGAACAGACTGCTTCTCTTTCAGAGAAACAGATGTGAGTTTCTTGTGAATGCTTTTAAGTAGCTTAAGGCAGTTTCAAAGAGAGTGATTTTCTCTAAAAGGAGAGCATTTAGAAAGTGAAGAAACACTCCATTCACTTCGCACAGTGAATTGAAGTGTTGGAACAGACTTCTTCTCTTTCAGAGAAACGGATGTGAGTTTTTTGTGAATGCTTGTAAGTAGCTTAAGGCACTTTCATAGGAAAGTGATTTTCTCTGAAAGGACAGCATTTGGAAAGAGAAGTAACACTCCATTCACTTCGCACAGTGAATTGAAGTGTTGGAAAAGACAGCTTCTCTTTCAGAAAAATGCATGTGAGTTTCTTGTGAATGTTTGTAAGTAGCTTAAGGCACTTTCAAAGGAATGTGATTTTCTCTGAAAGGACAGCATTTAGAAAGTGAAGCAACACTCCATTCACTTCGAACAGAGAATTGAAGTGTTGGAAAAGACAGCTTGTCTTTCAGAGAAACGCATGTGAATTTCTGTTGAATGCTTGTAAGTAGCTTAAGACACTTTAAAAGGAAAGTGATTTTCTCTGAAAGGACAGCATTTAGAAAGTGAAGCAACACTCCATTCACTTCGCACAGTGAATTGAAGTGTTGGAACAGTCTTCTTCTCTTTTAGAGAAAAGGATGTGAGTTTTTTGTGAATGCTTGAAAGTAGCTTAAGGCACTTTCAAAGGAAAGTGATTTTCTCTGAAACTGCAGCATTTAGAATGTGAAGCAACACTCCATTCACTTCGCACAGTGAATTGAAGTGTTGGATCAGACTGCTTCTCTTTCAGAGAAACAGATGTGAGTTTCTTGTGAATGCTTGTAAGTAGCTTAAGGCACATTCAAAGGAAAGTGATTTTCTCTGAAAGGATAGCATTTAGAAAGTGAAGCAACACTCCATTCACTTCGCACAGTGAATTGAAGTGTTGGAACAGACTGCTTCTCTTTTAGAGAAACGGATGTGAGTTTTTTGTGAATGCTTGAAAGTAGCTTAAGGCACTTTCAAAGCAAAGTGATTTTCTCTGAAGGACAGCATTTAGAATGTGAAGGAACACTCCATTCACTTCGCACAGTGAATTGAAGTGTTGGAACAGACTGCTTCTCTTTCAGAGAAACAGATGTGAGTTTCTTGTGAATGCTTTTAAGTAGCTTAAGGTAGTTTCAAAGAGAGTGATTTTCTCTACAAGGAGAGCATTTAGAAAGTGAAGCAACACTCCGTTCACTTCGCACAGTGAATTGAAGTGTTGGAACAGACTGCTTCTCTTTCAGAGAAACGCATGTGAATTTCTGTTGAAATCTTGTAAGTAGCTTAAGGCACTTTCAAAGCAAAGTGATTTTCTCTGAAAGGACAGCATTTGGAAAGGGAAGCAACACTCCATTCACTTCTCACAGTGAATTTAAGTGTTGCAACAGACAGCTTCTCTTTCACAGAAACGCATTTGAGTTTCCTATGAATGCTTGTAAGTAGCTTAAGGCACTTTCAAAGCAAAGTGATTTTCTCTGAAAGGATAGCATTTAGAAAGGGAAGCAACACTCCATTCACTTCACACAGTGAATTGAAGTGTTGGAACAGAATGCTTCTCTTTCAGAGAAACGCATGTGAGTTTTTTGTGAATGCTTGTAAGCAGCTTAAGGTACTTTCAAAGGAAAGTGATTTTCTCTGAAAGGACAGCATTTAGAAAGTGAAGCAACACTCCATTCACTTTGCACAGTGAATTGAAGTGTTGGAACAGACTGCTTCTCTTTCAGAGAAACGCATGGGAATTTCTGTTGAAATCTTGTAAGTGGTTAAAGGCACTTTCAAAGGAAAGTGATTTTCTCTGAAAGGACAGCATTGGGAAAGGGAAGCAACACTCCATTCACTTCGCACAGTGAATTGAAGTGTTGGAACAGACTGCTTCTCTTTCAGAGAAACAGATGTGAGTTTCTTGTGAATGCTTTTAAGTAGCTTAAGGCAGTTTCAAAGAGAGTGATTTTCTCTAAAAGGAGAGCATTTAGAAAGTGAAGAAACACACCATTCACTTCGCACAGTGAATTGAAGTGTTGGAAAAGACAGCTTCTCTTTCAGAAAAATGCATGTGAGTTTCTTGTGAATGTTTGTAAGTAGCTTAAGGCACTTTCAAAGGAATGTGATTTTCTCTGAAAGGACAGCATTTAGAAAGTGAAGCAACACTCCATTCACTTCGAACAGTGAATTGAAGTGTTGGAAAAGACAGCTTCTCTTTCAGAGAAACGCATGTGAATTTCTGTTGAATGCTTGTAAGTAGCTTAAGTCACTTTAAAAGGAAAGTGATTTTCTCTGAAAGGACAGCATTTAGAAAGTGAAGCAACACTCCATTCACTTCGCACAGTGAATTGAAGTGTTGGAACAGTCTTCTTCTCTTTTAGAGAAAAGGATGTGAGTTTTTTGTGAATGCTTGAAAGTAGCTTAAGGCACTTTCAAAGGAAAGTGATTTTCTCTGAAACTGCAGCATTTAGAATGTGAAGCAAAACTCCATTCACTTTGCACAGTGAATTGAAGTGTTGGATCAGACTGCTTTTCTTTCAGAGAAGCAGATGTGAGTTTTTTGTGAATGCTTGAAAGTAGCTTAAGGCACTTTCAAAGGAAAGTGATTTTCTCTGAACTGACAGCATTTGGAAAGGGAAGCAACACTCCATTCACTTCGCACAGTGAATTTAAGTGTTGCAACAGACAGCTTCTCTTTCAAAGAAACGCATTTGAGTTTCCTATGAATGCTTGTAAGTAGCTTAAGGCACTTTCAAAGGAAAGTGATTTTCTCTGAAAGGACAGCATTTAGAAAGTGAAGCAACACTACATTCACTTCGCACAGTGAATTGAAGTGTTGGAACAGACTGCTTCTCTTTTAGAGAAACGGATGTGAGTTTTTTGTGAATGCTTGAAAGTAGCTTAAGGCACTTTCAAAGCAAAGTGATTTTCTCTGAAGGACAGCATTTAGAATGTGAAGGAACACTCCATTCACTTCGCACAGTGAATTCAAGTGTTGGAACAGACTGCTTCTCTTTCAGAGAAACAGATGTGAGTTTCTTGTGAATGCTTTTATGTAGCTTAAGGTAGTTTCAAAGAGAGTGATTTTCTCTACAAGGAGAGCATTTAGAAAGTGAAGCAACACTCCGTTCACTTCGCACAGTGAATTGAAGTGTTGGAACAGACTGCTTCTCTTTCAGAGAAACGCATGTGAATTTCTGTTGAAATCTTGTAAGTAGCTTAAGGCACTTTCAAAGCAAAGTGATTTTCTCTGAACTGACAGCATTTGGAAAGGGAAGCAACACTCCATTCACTTCGCACAGTGAATTTAAGTGTTGCAACAGACAGCTTCTCTTTCAAAGAAACGCATTTGAGTTTCCTATGAATGCTTGTAAGTAGCTTAAGGCACTTTCAAAGCAAAGTGATTTTCTCTGAAAGGACAGCATTTAGAAAGTGAAGCAACACTCCATTCACTTCGCACAGTGAATTGAAGTGTTGGAACAGACTGCTTCTCTTTTAGAGAAACGGATGTGAGTTTTTTGTGAATGCTTGAAAGTACTTTAAGGCACTTTCAAAGGAAAGTGATTTTCTCTGAAACTACAGCATTTAGAATGTGAAGCAACACTCCAATCACTTCGCACAGTGAATTTAAGTGTTAGAACAGACTGCTTCACTTTCAGAGAAACAGATGTGAGTTTCTTGTGAATGCTTGTAAGTAGCTTAAGGCAATTACAAAAGAGAGTGATTTTCTCTAAAAGAAGAGCATTTAGAAAGTGAAGCAACACTCCGTTCACTTCGCACAGTGAATTAAAGTGTTGGAACAGACTGCTTCTCTTTCAGAGAAATGCATGTGAATTTCTGTTGGAGTCTCATAAGTAGCTTAAGACACTTTCAAAGGAAAGTGATTTTCTCTGAAAGGGCAGCATTTAGAAAGTGAAGCAACACTCCACTCACTTCGCACAGTGAATTGAAGTGTTGGAACTGAATGCTTCTCTTTCATAGAAATGGATGTGAGTATTTTGTGAATGCTTGAAAGTAGCTTAAGGCACTTTCAAAGGAAAGTGATTTTCTCTGAAACTGCAGCATTTAGAATGTGAAGGAACACTCCATTCACTTCGCACAGTGAATTGAAGTGTTGGATCAGACTGCTTCTCTTTCAGAGAAACGGATGTGAGTTTCTTGTGAATGCTTGTAAGTAGCTTAAGGCACTTTCAAAGGAAAGTGATTTTCTCTGAAAGGACAGCATTTAGAAAGTGAAGCAACACTCCATTCACTTCGCACAGTGAATTGAAGTGTTGGAACAGAATGCTTCTCTTACAGAGAAATGGATGTGAGTTTTTTGTGAATGCTTGTAAGTAGCTTAAGGCACTTTCAAAGGAAAGTGATTTTCTCTGAAAGGACAGCATTTAGAAAGTGAAGCAACACTCCATTCACTTCGCACAGTGAATTGAAGTGTTGGAACAGACTGCTTCTCTTTCAGAGAAACGCATGTGAATTTCTGTTGAAATCTTGTAAGTGGCTTAACGCACTTTCAAAGGAAAGTGATTTTCTCTGAAAGGACAGCATTTGGAAAGGGAAGTAACACTCCATTCACTTCGCACAGTGAATTGAAGTGTTGGAACAGACTGCTTCTCTTTTAGTGAAACGGATATGAGTTTTTTGTGAATGCTTGAAAGTTGCTTAATTCACTTTCATAGGAAAGTGATTTTCTCTGAAACTACAGCATTTAGAATGTGAAGGAACACTCCACTCACTTCGCACAGTGAATTGAAGTGTTGGAAAAGACAGCTTCTCTCTCATAGAAACGCATTTGAGTTTCCTGTGAATGCTTGTAAGTAGCTTAAGGCACTTTCAAAGAAAAGTGATTTTCTCTGAAATTGCTGCATTTAGAATTTGAAGGAACACTCCATTCACTTCGCACAGTGAATTGAAGTGTTGGATCAGACTGCTTCTCTTTCAGAGAAACAGATGTGAGTTTCTTGTGAATGCTTGAAAGTAGCTTAAGGCACTTTCAAAGCAAATTGATTGTCTCTGAAAGGACAGCATTTTGAAAGTGAAGCAACACCCCATTCACTTCGCACAGTGAATTGAAGTGTTGGAAAAGACAGCTTCTCTTTCAGAGAAACAGATGTGAGTTTCTTGTGAATGCTTGTAAGTAGCTAAAGACACTTTCAAAGGAAAGTGATTTTCTCTGAAAGGACAGCATTTAGAAAGTGAAGCAACACTCCATTCACTTCGCACAGTGAATTGAAGTGTTGGAACAGACTGCTTCTCTTTCAGAGAAACGCATATGAATTTCTGTTGAAATCTTGTAAGTAGCTTAAGACACTTTCAAAGGAAAGTGATTTTCTCTGAAAGGACAGCATTTGGAAAGGGAAGCAACACTCCATTCACTTCGCACAATGAATTTAAGTGTTGCAACAGAGAGGTTCTCTTTCACAGAAACGCATTTGAGTTTCCTATGAATGCTTGGAAGTAGCTTAAGGCACTTTCAAAGGAAAGTCATTTTCTCTGAAAGGACAGCATTTGAAAGTGAAGCAACACTCCATTCACTTCGAACAGTGAACTGAAGTGTTGGAACAGGCTGCTTCTCTTTCAGAGAAACAGATGTGAGTTTTTTGTGAATGCTTGTAAGTAGCTTAAGGCACTTTCAAAGGAAAGTGATTTTCTCTGAAAGGACAGCATTTAGAAAGTGAAGCAACACTCCATTCACTTCGCACAGTGAATTGAAGTGTTGGAACAGACGGCTTCTCTTTCAGAGAAACGCATGTGAATTTCTGTTGAATACTTGTAAGTAGCTTAAGGCACTTTCAAAGGAAAGTGATTTTCTCTGAATGGACAGGATATAGAAAGTGAAGTAACACCCCATTCACTTCGCACAGTGTATTGAAGTGTTGGAACAGACTGCTTCTCTTTCAGAAAAATGCATGTGAGTTTCTTGTGAATGTTTGTAAGTAGCTTAAGGCACTTTCAAAGGAATGTGATTTTCTCTGAAAGGACAGCATTTAGAAAGTGAAGCAACACTCCATTCACTTCGAACAGTGAATTGAAGTGTTGGAACAGACTGCTTCCCTTTCAGAGAAACAGATGTGAGTTTCTTGTGAATGCTTTTATGTAGCTTAAGGCAGTTTCAAAGAGAGTGATTTTCTCTAAAATGAGAGCATTTAGAAAGTGAAGCAACACTCCATTCACTTCGCACAGTGAATTGAAGTGTTGGAACAGACTGCTTCTCTTTCAGAGAAACGCATGTGAATTTCTGTTGAAATCTTGTAAGTGGCTTAAGGCACTTTCAAAGAAAAGTGATTTTCTCTGAAAGGACAGCATTTGGAAAGGGAAGCAACACTCCATTCACTTCGCACAGTGAAATTAAGTGTTTCAAGAGACAGCTTCTCTTTCATAGAAACGCATTTGAGTTTCCTATGAATGCTTGAAGTAGCTTAAGGCACTTTCAAAGGAAAGTGATTTTTTCTGAAAGGACAACATTTAGAAAGTGAAGCAACACTCCATTCACTTCGCACAGTGAACTGACGTGTTGGAAAAGACTGCTTCTCTTTCAGAGAAACGCATGTGAGTTTTCTGTGAATGCTTGTAAGTAGCTTAAGGCACTTTCAAAGGAAAGTGATTTTCTCTGAAAGGACAGCATTTAGAAAGTGAAGCAACACTCCATTCACTTCGCACAGTGAATTGAAGTGTTGGAACAGACTGCTTCTCTTTTAGAGAAACGGATGTGAGTCTTTTGTGAATGCTTGAAAGTACTTTAAGGCACTTTCAAAGGAAAGTGATTTTCTCTGAAACTACAGCATTTAGAATGTGAAGCAACACTCCACTCACTTCGCACAGTGAATTGAAGTGTTAGAACAGACTGCTTCACTTTCAGAGAAACAGATGTGAGTTTCTTGTGAATGCTTGTAAGTAGCTTAAGGCAATTACAAAAGAGAGTGATTTTCTCTAAAAGAAGAGCATTTAGAAAGTGAAGCAACACTCCGTTCACTTCGCACAGTGAATTGAAGTGTTGGAAGAGACTGCTTCTCTTTCAGAGAAATGCATGTGAATTTCTGTTGAAGTCTCGTAAGTAGCTTAAGACACTTTCAAAGGAAAGTGATTTTCTCTGAAAGGGCAGCATTTAGAAAGTGAAGCAACACTCCATTCACTTCGCACAGTGAATTGAAGTGTTGGAACAGAATGCTTCCCTTTCAGAGAAACGGACGTGAGTTTTTTGTGAATGCTTGAAAGTAGCTTAAGGCACTTTCCAAGGAAAGTGATTTCCTCTGAAACTGCAGCATTTAGAATGTGAAGGAACACTCCATTCACTTCGCACAGTGAATTGAAGTGTTGGATCAGACTGCTTCTCTTTCAGAGAAACGGATGTGAGTTTCTTGTGAATGCTTGTAAGTAGCTTAAGGCACTTTCAAAGCAAAGTGATTTTCTCTGAAAGGACAGGATTTAGAATGTGAAGAAACACTCCATTCACGTCGCACAGTGAATTGAAGTGTTGGAACAGAATGCTTCTCTTTTAGAGAAACGGATGTGAGTTTTTTGTGAATGCTTGAAAGTTGCTTAATTCACTTTCATAGGAAAGTGAATTTCTCTGAAACTACAGCATTTAGAATGTGAAGTAACACTCCACTCACTTCGCACAGTGAATTGAAGAGTTGGAACAGACTGCTTCTCTTTCAGAGAAACGGATGTGAGTTTTTTGTGAATGCTTGTAAGTAGCTTAAGGCACTTTCAAAGCAAAGTGATTTTCTCTGAAAGAACAGCATTTAGAAAGTGAAGTAAAACTCCATTCACTTCGACTACTGAATTGAAGTGTTGGAACAGACTGCTTCTCTTTCAGAGAAACGCATGTGAATTTCTGTTGAATGCTTGAAAGTAGCTTAAGGCACTTTCAAAGGAAAGTGATTTTCTCTGAAAGGACAGGATTTAGAGAGTGAAGCAACACCGCATTCACTTCGCACAGTGAATTGAAGTGTTGGAAAAGACAGCTTCTCTCTCATAGAAATGCATTTGAGTTTCCTGTGAATGCTTGTAAGTAGCTTAAGGCACTTTCAAAGAAAAGTGATTTTCTCTGAAACTGCATCATTTAGAAAGTGAAGTAACACTCCATTCACTTCATACAGTGAATTGAAGTGTTGGAACAGACTGCTTCTCTTTCAGAGAAACGCATGTGAGTTTTTTGTGAATGCTTGTAAGTAGCTTAAGGCACTTTCAATGGAAAGTGATTTTCTCTGAAAGGACAGCATTTAGAAAGTGAAGCAACACTCCATTCACTTCGCACAGTGAATTGAAGTGTTGGAACAGACGGCTTCTCTTTCAGAGAAACGCATGTGAATTTCTGTTGAATGCTTGTAAGTAGCTTAAGGCACTTTCAAAGGAAAGTGATTTTCTCTGAATGGACAGGATATAGAAAGTGAAGTAACACCCCATTCACTTCGCACAGTGAATTGAAGTGTTGGAACAGACTGCTTCTCTTTCAGAAAAATGCATGTGAGTTTCTTGTGATTGTTTGTAAGTAGCTTAAGGCACTTTCAAAGGAATGTGATTTTCTCTGAAAGGACAGCATTTAGAAAGTGAAGCAACACTCCATTCACTTTGAACAGTGAATTGAAGTGTTGGAACAGACTGCTTCCCTTTCAGAGAAACAGATGTGAGTTTCTTGTGAATGCTTTTATGTAGCTTAAGGCAGTTTCAAAGAGAGTGATTTTCTCTAAAATGAGAGCATTTAGAAAGTGAAGCAACACTCCATTCACTTCGCACAGTGAATTGAAGTGTTGGAACAGACTGCTTCTCTTTCAGAGAAACGCATGTGAATTTCTGTTGAAATCTTGTAAGTGGCTTAAGGCACTTTCAAAGAAAAGTGATTTTCTCTGAAAGGACAGCATTTGGAAAGGGAAGCAACACTCCATTCACTTCGCACAGTGAAATTAAGTGTTTCAAGAGACAGCTTCTCTTTCATAGAAACGCATTTGAGTTTCCTATGAATGCTTGAAGTAGCTTAAGGCACTTTCAAAGGAAAGTGATTTTTTCTGAAAGGACAACATTTAGAAAGTGAAGCAACACTCCATTCACTTCGCACAGTGAACTGACGTGTTGGAAAAGACTGCTTCTCTTTCAGAGAAACGCATGTGAGTTTTTTGTGAATGCTTGTAAGTAGCTTAAGGCACTTTCAGAGGAAAGTGATTTCCTCTGAAACTGCAGCATTTAGAATGTGAAGGAACACTCCATTCACTTCGCACAGTGAATTGAAGTGTTGGATCAGACTGCTTCTCTTTCAGAGAAACGGATGTGAGTCTTTTGTGAATGCTTGAAAGTACTTTAAGGCACTTTCAAAGCAAAGTGATTTTCTCTGAAAGGACAGGATTTAGAATGTGAAGAAACACTCCATTCACGTCGCACAGTGAATTGAAGTGTTGGAACAGAATGCTTCTCTTTTAGAGAAACGGATGTGAGTTTTTTGTGAATGCTTGAAAGTTGCTTAATTCACTTTCATAGGAAAGTGAATTTCTCTGAAACTACAGCATTTAGAATGTGAAGTAACACTCCACTCACTTCGCACAGTGAATTGAAGAGTTGGAACAGACTGCTTCTCTTTCAGAGAAACGGATGTGAGTTTTTTGTGAATGCTTGTAAGTAGCTTAAGGCACTTTCAAAGCAAAGTGATTTTCTCTGAAAGAACAGCATTTAGAAAGTGAAGTAAAACTCCATTCACTTCGACTACTGAATTGAAGTGTTGGAACAGACTGCTTCTCTTTCAGAGAAACGCATGTGAATTTCTGTTGAATGCTTGAAAGTAGCTTAAGGCACTTTCAAAGGAAAGTGATTTTCTCTGAAAGGACAGGATTTAGAGAGTGAAGCAACACCGCATTCACTTCGCACAGTGAATTGAAGTGTTGGAAAAGACAGCTTCTCTCTCATAGAAATGCATTTGAGTTTCCTGTGAATGCTTGTAAGTAGCTTAAGGCACTTTCAAAGAAAAGTGATTTTCTCTGAAACTGCATCATTTAGAAAGTGAAGTAACACTCCATTCACTTCATACAGTGAATTGAAGTGTTGGAACAGACTGCTTCTCTTTCAGAGAAACGCATGTGAGTTTTTTGTGAATGCTTGTAAGTAGCTTAAGGCACTTTCAATGGAAAGTGATTTTCTCTGAAAGGACAGCATTTAGAAAGTGAAGCAACACTCCATTCACTTCGCACAGTGAATTGAAGTGTTGGAACAGAATGCTTCTCTTTCAGAGAAACGGATGTGAGTTTTTTGTGAATGCTTGTAAGTAGCTTAAGGCACTTTCATAGGAAAGTGATTTTCTCTGAAAGGACAGCATTTGGAAAGGGAAGCAACACTCCATTCACTTAGCACAGTGAATTGAAGTTTTGGAACAGACTGCTTCTCTTTCAGAGAAACGCATGTGAGTTTTTTGTGAATGCTTGTAAGTAGCTGAAGTCACTTTCAAAGGAAATTGATTTTCTCTGAAAGGAGAGCATTTAGAAAGTGAAGCAACACGCCATTCACTTCGCACAGTGAATTGAAGTGTTGGAACAGACTGCTTCTCTTTCATAGAAACGCATTTGAGTTTCCTATGAATGCTTGTAAGTAGCTTAAGGCACTTTCTAAGCAAAGTGATTTTATGTGAAACTGCAGCATTTAGAATGTGAAGGAACACTCCATTCACTTCGCACAGTGATTTGAAGTGTTGTAACAGACTGCTTCTCTATCAGAAAAACAGATGTGAGTTTCTTGTGAATGCTTATAAGTAGCTTAAGGCAGTTTCAAAAGAGAGTGATTTTCTCTAAAAGGAGAGCATTTAGAAAGTGAAGCAACACTCCGTTCACTTCGCACAGTGAATTGAAGTGTTGGAACAGACTGCTTCTCCTTCAGAGAAACGAATGTGAATTTCTGTTGAAATTTGTAAGTAGCTTAAGACACTTTCAAAGGAAAGTGATTTTCTCTGAAAGGACAGCATTTGGAAAGGGAAGCAACACTCCATTCACTTCGCACAATGAAATTAAGTGTTGCAACAGACAGCTTCTCTTTCACAGAAACGCATTTGAGTTTCCTATGAATGCTTGTATGTATCTTAAGGCACTTTCAAAGGAAAGTGATTTTCTCGGATAGGACAGCATTTAGAAAGTGAAGCAACACTCCTTTCACTTCGCACAGTGAACTGAAGTGTAGGAACAGACTGCTCCTCTTTCAGAGAAACGCATGTGAGTTTTTGTGAATGCTTGTAAGTAGCTTAAGGCACTTTCAAAGGAAAGTGATTTTCTCTGAAAGGACAGCATTTAGAAAGTGAAGCAACACTCCATTCACTTCGTACAGTGAAATGAAGTGTTGGAACAGACTGCTTCTCTTACAGAGAAACGCATGTGAATTTCTGTTGAATGCTTGTAAGTAGCTTAAGGCACTTTCAAAGGAAAGTGATTTTCTCTGAAAGGACAGGATTTAGAAAGTGAAGTAACACCCCATTGACTTCGCACAATGAATTGAAGTGTTGTAAAAGACACCTTCTCTCTCATAGAAACGCATTTGGGTTTCCTGTGAATGCTTGTAAGGAGCTTAAGGCACTTTCAAAGAAAAGTGATATTCTCTGAAACTGTAGCATTTAGAATGTGAAGGATCACTCCATTCACTTCGCACAGTGAATTGAAGTGTTGGATCAGACTGCTTCTCTTTCAGAGAAACAGATGTGAGTTTCTTGTGAATGCTTGTAAGGAGCTTAAGGCACTTTCAAAGCAAAGTGATTTTCTCTGAAAGGAGAGCATTTAGAAAGTGAAGCAACACTAAATTCACTTCGCACAGTGAATTGAAGTGTTGGAACAGAATGCTTCTCTTTCAGAGAAACGGATGTGAGTTTTTTGTGAATGCTTGTAAGTAGCTTAAGGCACTTTCAAAGGAAAGTGATTTTCTCTGAAAGGACAGCATTTAGAAAGTGAAGCAACACTCCATTCACTTCGCACAGTGAATTGAAGTGTTGGAACAGACTACTTCTCTTTCAGAGAAACGCATGTGAATTTCTGTTGAATGCTTGTAAGTAGCTTAAGGCACTTTCAAAGCAAAGTGATTTTCTCTGAAAGGGCAGCATTTAGAAAGTGAAGCAACACTCCATTCACTTTGCACAGTGAATTGAATTGTTGGAACAGACTGCTTCTCTTTCAGAGAAACGCATGTGAGTTTTTTGTGAATGCTTGTAAGTAGCTTAAGGCACTTTCAAAGGAAAGTGATTTTCTCTGAAAGGACAGCATTTAGAAAGTGAAGCAACACTCCATTCACTTCGCACAGTGAATTGAAGTGTTGGAACAGACTGCTTCTCTTTTAGAGAAACGGATGTGAGTTTTTTGTGAATGCTTGAAAGTACTTTAAGGCACTTTCAAAGGAAAGTGATTTTCTCTGAAACTACAGTATTTAGAATGTGAAGCAACACTCCAATCACTTCGCACAGTGAATTGAAGTGTTGGAACAGACTGCTTCACTTTCAGAGAAACAGATGTGAGTTTCTTGTGAATGCTTGTAAGTAGCTAAAGGCAATTACAAAAGAGAGTGATTTTCTCTAAAAGGAGAGCATTTAGAAAGTGAAGCAACACTCCGTTCAATTCGCACAGTGAATTGAAGTGTTGGAACAGACTGCTTCTCTTTCAGAGAAATGCATGTGAATTTCTGTTGAAGTCTCGTATGTATCTTAAGGCACTTTCAAAGCAAAGTGATTTTCTATGAAAGGACAGGATTTAGAATGTGAAGAAACACTCAATTCACGTTGCACAGTGAATTGAAGTGTTGGAAAGACAGCTTCTCTTTCAGAGAAACAGATGTGAGTTTCTTGTGAATGCTTGTAAGTAGCTTAAGGCACTTTCAAAGGAAAGTGATTTTCTCTGAAAGGACAGCATTTAGAAAGTGAAGCAACACTCCATTCACTTCAGACAGTGAATTGAAGTGTTGGAACAGAATGCTTCTCTTACAGAGAAATGGATGTGAGTTTTTTGTGAATGCTTGTAAGTAGCTTAAGGCACTTTCAAAGGAAAGTGATTTTCTCTGAAAGGGCAGCATTTAGAAAGTGAAGCAACACTCCATTCACTTCGCACAGTGAACTGAAGTGTTGGAACAGACTGCTTCTCTTTCAGAGAAACGCATGTGAGTTTTTTGTGAATGCTTGTAAGTAGCTTAAGGCACTTTCAAAGGAAAGTGATTTTCTCTGAAAGGACAGCATTTAGAAAGTGAAACAACACTCCATTCACTTCGCACAGTGAATTGAAGTGTTGGAACAGACTGCTTCTCTTTTAGAGAAACGGATGTGAGTTTTTTGTGAATGCTTGAAAGTTGCTTAATTCACTTTCATAGGAAAGTGATTTTCTCTGAACCTACAGCATTTAGAATGTGAAGGAACACTCCACTCACTTCGCACAGTGAATTGAAAAGTTGGAAGAGACTGCTTCTCTTTCAGAGAAACGGATGTGAGTTTTTTGTGAATGCTTGTAAGTAGCTTAAGGCACTTTCAAAGCAAAGTGATTTTCTCTGAAAGGACAGCATTTAGAAAGTAAAGTAAAACTCCATTCACTTCGACTAGTGAATTGAAGTGTTGGAACAGACTGCTTCTCTTTCAGAGAAACGCATGTGAGTTTTTGTGAATGCTTGTAAGTAGCTTAAGGCACTTTCAAAGGAAAGTGATTTTCTCTGAAAGGACAGCATTTAGAAAGTGAAGCAACACTCCATTCACTTCGTACAGTGAAATGAAGTGTTGGAACAGACTGCTTCTCTTACAGAGAAACGCATGTGAATTTCTGTTGAATGCTTGTAAGTAGCTTAAGGCACTTTCAAAGGAAAGTGATTTTCTCTGAAAGGACAGGATTTAGAAAGTGAAGTAACACCCCATTGACTTCGCACAATGAATTGAAGTGTTGTAAAAGACACCTTCTCTCTCATAGAAACGCATTTGGGTTTCCTGTGAATGCTTGTAAGGAGCTTAAGGCACTTTCAAAGAAAAGTGATATTCTCTGAAACTGTAGCATTTAGAACGTGAAGGATCACTCCATTCGCTTCGCACAGTAAATTGAAGTGTTGGATCAGACTGCTTCTCTTTCAGGGAAACAGATGTGAGTTTCTTGTGAATGCTTGTAAGGAGCTTAAGGCACTTTCAAAGCAAAGTGATTTTCTCTGAAAGGAGAGCATTTAGAAAGTGAAACAACACTCCATTCACTTCGCACAGTGAATTGAAGTGTTGGAACAGAATGCTTCTCTTTCAGAGAAACGGATGTGAGTTTTTTGTGAATGCCTGTAAGTAGCTTAAGGCACTTTCAAAGGAAAGTGATTTTCTCTGAAAGGACAGCATTTAGAAAGTGAAGCAACACTCCATTCACTTCGCACAGTGAATTGAAGTGTTGGAACAGACTACTTCTCTTTCAGAGAAACGCATGTGAATTTCTGTTGAATGCTTGTAAGTAGCTTAAGGAACTTTCAAAGCAAAGTGATTTTCTCTGAAAGGGCAGCATTTAGAAAGTGAAGCAACACTCCATTCACTTCGCACAGTGAATTGAATTGATGGAACAGACTGCTTCTCTTTTAGAGAAACGGATGTGAGTTTTTTGTGAATGTTTAAAAGTAGATTAAGGCACTTTCAAAGCAAAGTGATTTTCTCTGAAGGACAGCATTTAGAATGTGAAGGAACACTCCAGTCACTTCGTACAGTGAATTGAAGTGTTGGAACAGACTGCTTCTCTTTCAGAGAAACAGATGTGAGTTTCTTGTGAATGCTTTTATGTAGCTTAAGGCAGTTTCAAAGAGAGTGATTTTCTCTAAAATGAAAGCATTTAGAAAGTGAAGTAACACTCCATTCTCTTCGCACAGTGAATTGAAGTGTTGGAACAGATTGCTTCTCTTTCAGAGAAACGCATGTGAATATCTGTTGAAATCTTGTAAGTGGCTTAAGGCACTTTCAAAGAAAAGTGATTTTCACTGAAAGAACAGCATTTGGAAAGGGAAGCAACACTCCATTCACTTCGCACAGTGAAATTAAGTGTTTCAAGAGACAGCTTCTCTTTCACAGGAACGCATTTGAGTTTCCTATGAATGCTTGAAGTAGCTTAAGGCACTTTCAAAGGAAAGTGATTTTCTCTGAAAGGACAGCATTTAGAAAGTGAAGCAACACTCCATTCACTTCGCACAGTGAACTGACGTGTTGGAAAAGACTGCTTCTCTTTCAGAGAAACGCATGTGAGTTTTTTGTGAATGCTTGTAAGTAGCTTAAGGCACTTTCAAAGGAAAGTGATTTTCTCTGAAAGGACAGCATTTAGAAAGTGAAGCAACACTCCATTCACTTCGCACAGTGAATTGAAGTGTTGGAACAGACTGCTTCTCTTTTAGAGAAACGGATGTGAGTTTTTTGTGAATGCTTGAAAGTACTTTAAGGCACTTTCAAAGGAAAGTGATTTTCTCTGAAACTACAGTATTTAAAATGTGAAGCAACACTCCAATCACTTCGCACAGTGAATTGAAGTGTTGGAACAGACTGCTTCACTTTCAGAGAAACAGATGTGAGTTTCTTGTGAATGCTTGTAAGTAGCTTAAGGCAATTACAAAAGAGAGTGATTTTCTCTAAAAGGAGAGCATTTAGAAAGTGAAGCAACACTCCGTTCACTTCGCACAGTGAATTGAAGTGTTGGAACAGACTGCTTCTCTTTCAGAGAAATGCATGTGAATTTCTGTTGAAGTCTCGTATGTATCTTAAGGCACTTTCAAAGCAAAGTGATTTTCTTTGAAAGGACAGGATTTAGAATGTGAAGAAACACTCAATTCACGTTGCACAGTGAATTGAAGTGTTGGAAAAGACAGCTTCTCTTTCAGAGAAACAGATGTGAGTTTCTTGTGAATGCTTGTAAGTAGCTTAAGGCACTTTCAAAGGAAAGTGATTTTCTCTGAAAGGACAGCATTTAGAAAGTGAAGCAACACTCCATTCACTTCACACAGTGAATTGAAGTGTTGGAACAGAATGCTTCTCTTACAGAGAAATGGATGTGAGTTTTTTGTGAATGCTTGTAAGTAGCTTAAGGCACTTTCAAAGGAAAGTGATTTTCTCTGAAAGGGCAGCATTTAGAAAGTGAAGCAACACTCCATTCACTTCGCACAGTGAACTGAAGTGTTGGAACAGACTGCTTCTCTTTCAGAGAAACGCATGTGAGTTTTTTGTGAATGCTTGCAAGTAGCTTAAGGCACTTTCAAAGAAAAGTGATTTTCTCTGAAAGGACAGCATTTAGAAAGTGAAGCAACACTCCATTCACTTCGCACAGTGAATTGAAGTGTTGGAACAGACTGCTTCTCTTTTAGAGAAACGGATGTGAGTTTTTTGTGAATGCTTGAAAATTGCTTAATTCACTTTCATAGGAAAGTGATTTTCTCTGAAACTACAGCATTTAGAATATGAAGGATCACTCCACTCACTTCGCACAGTGAATTGAAGAGTTGGAAGAGACTGCTTCTCTTTCAGAGAAACGGATGTGAGTTTTTTGTGAATGCTTGTAAGTAGCTTAAGAAACTTTCAAAGCAAAGTGATTTTCTCTGAAAGGACAGCATTTAGAAAGTAAACTAAAACTCCATTCACTTCGACTAGTGAATTGAAGTGTTGGAACAGACTGCTTCTCTTTCAGAGAAACGCATGTGAATTTCTGTTGAATACTTGTATGTAGCTTAAGGCACTTTCAAAGGAAAGTGATTTTCTCTGAAAGGACAGGATTTAGAAAGTGAAGCAACACCCCATTCACTTCGCACAGTGAATTGAAGTGTTGGATCAGACTGCTTCTCTTTCAGAGAAACAAATGTGAGTTTCTTGTGAATGCTTGAAAGTAGCTTAAGGCACTTTCAAAGCAAAGTGATTTTCTCTGAAAGGACAGCATTTTGAAAGTGAAGCAACACCCCATTCACTTCGCACAGTGAATTGAAGTGTTGGAAAAGACAGCTTCTCTTTCAGAGAAACAGATGTGAGTTTCTTGTGAATGCTTGTAAGTAGCTTAAGACACTTTCAAAGGAAAGTGATTTTCTCTGAAACTGCAGCATTTAGAAAGTGAAGCAACACTCCATTCACTTCGCACAGTGAATTGAAGTGTTGGAACAGACTGCTTCTCTTTCAGAGAAACGCATGTGAATTTCTGTTGAAATCTTGTAAGTAGCTTAAGACACTTTCAAAGGAAAGTGATTTTCTCTGAAATGACAGCATTTGGAAAGGGAAGCAACACTCCATTCACTTCGCACAATGAATTTAATTGCTGCAACAGACAGCTTCTCTTTCACAGAAACGCATTTGAGTTTCCTGTGAATGCTTGGAAGTAGCTTAAGGCACTTTCCAAGGAAAGTGATTTTCTCTGAAAGGACAGCTTTTGAAAGTGAAGCAACACTCCATTCACTTCGAACAGTGAACTGAAGTGTTGGAACAGACTGCTTCTCTTTCAGAGAAACGCATGTGAGTTTCTTGTGAATGTTTGTAAGTAGCTTAAGGCACTTTCAAAGGAATGTGATTTTCTCTGAAAGGACAGCATTTAGAAAGTGAAGCAACCCTCCATTCACTTTGAACAGTGAATTGAAGTGTTGAAACAGACTGCTTTTCTTTCAGAGAAACGCATGTGAGCTTTTTGTGAATGCTTGTAAGTAGCTTAAGGCACTTTCAAAGGAAAGTGATTTTCTCTCAAAGGACAGCATTTAGAAAGTGAAGAAACACTCCATTCACTTCGCACAGTGAATTGAAGTGTTGTAACAGACTGCTTCTCTTTCAGAGAAACGCATGTGAATTTCTGTTGAATGCTTGTAAGTAGTTTAAGGCACTTTCAAAGGAAAGTGATTTTCTCTGAAAGGACAGCTTTTAGAAAGTGAAGCAACACTCCATTCACTTCGCACAGTGAATTGAAGTGTTGGAACAGACTGCTTCTCTTTCATAGAAACGCATTTGAGTTTTCTATGAATGCTTGTAAGTAGCTTAAGGCACTTTCAAAGGAAAGTGATTTTCTCGGAAAGGACAGCATTTAGAAAGTGAAGCAACACTCGATTCACTTCGCACAGTGAACTGAAGTGTTGGAACAGACTGCTTCTCTTTCAGAAAAACGCATGGGAGTTTTTGTGAATGCTTGTAAGTAGCTTAAGGTACTTTCAAAGGAAAGTGATTTTCTCTGAAAGGACAGCATTTAGAAAGTGAAGCAACACTCCATTCACTTCGTACAGTGAAATGAAGTGTTGGAACAGACTGCTTCTCTTACAGAGAAACGCATGTCAATTTCTGTTGAATGCTTGTAAGTAGCTTAAGGCACTTTCAAAGGAAAGTGATTTTCTCTGAAAGGACAGGATTTAGAAAGTGAAGTAACACCCCATTGACTTCGCACAATGAATTGAAGTGTTGTAAAAGACACCTTCTCTCTCATAGAAACGCATTTGGGTTTCCTGTTAATGCTTGTAAGAAGCTTAAGGCACTTTCAAAGCAAAGTGATTTTCTCTGAAAGGAGAGCATTTAGAAAGTAAAGCAACACTCCATTCACTTCGCACAGTGAATTGAAGTGTTGGAACAGAATGCTTCTCTTTCAGAGAAACGGATGTGAGTTTTTTGTGAATGCTTGTAAGTAGCTTAAGGCACTTTCAAAGGAAAGTGATTTTCTCTGAAAGGACAGCATTTAGAAAGTGAAGCAACACTCCATTCACTTCGCACAGTGAATTGAAGTGTTGGAACATACTACTTCTCTTTCAGAGAAACGCATGTGAATTTCTGTTGAATGCTTGTAAGTAGCTTAAGGCACTTTCAAAGGAAAATGATTTTCTCTGAAAGGGCAGCATTTAGAAAGTGAAGCAACACTCCATTCACTTCGCACAGTGAATTGAAGTGTTGGAACAGACTGCTTCTCTTTTAGAGAAACGGATGTGAGTTTTTTGTGAATGCTTCAAAGTAGATTAAGGCACTTTCAAAGCAAAGTGATTTTCTCTGAAGGACAGCATTTGGAATGTGAAGGAACACTCCATTCACTTCGCACAGTGAATTGAAGTGTTGGAACAGACTGCTTCTCTTTCAGAGAAACAGATGTGAGTTTCTTGTGAATGCTTTTATGTAGCTTAAGGCAGTGTCAAAGAGAGTGATTTTCTCTAAAATGAGAGCATTTAGAAAGTGAAGCAACACTCCATTCACTTCGCACAGTGAATTGAAGTGTTGGAACAGAATGCTTCTCTTACAGAGAAATGGATGTGAGTTTTATGTGAATGCTTGTAAGTAGCTAAAGACACTCAAAGGAAAGTGATTTTCTCTGAAAGGACAGCATTTAGAAAGTGAAGCAACACTCCATTCACTTCGCAGAGTGAATTGAAGTGTTGGAACAGACTGCTTCTCTTTCAGAGAAACGCATGTGAATTTCTGTTGAAATCATGTAAGTAGCTTAAGGCACTTTCAAAGGAATGTGATTTTCTCTGAAAGGACAGCATTTAGAAAGTGAAGCAACCCTCCATTCACTTTGAACAGTGAATTGAAGTGTTGAAACAGACTGCTTTTCTTTCAGAGAAACGCATGTGAGCTTTTTGTGAATGCTTGTAAGTAGCTTAAGGCACTTTCAAAGGAAAGTGATTTTCTCTCAAAGGACAGCATTTAGAAAGTGAAGAAACACTCCATTCACTTCGCACAGTGAATTGAAGTGTTGTAACAGACTGCTTCTCTTTCAGAGAAACGCATGTGAATTTCTGTTGAATGCTTGTAAGTAGTTTAAGGCACTTTCAAAGGAAAGTGATTTTCTCTGAAAGGACAGCATTTAGAAAGTGAAGCAACACTCCATTCACTTCGCACAGTGAATTGAAGTGTTGGAACAGACTGCTTCTCTTTCATAGAAACGCATTTGAGTTTTCTATGAATGCTTGTAAGTAGCTTAAGGCACTTTCAAAGGAAAGTGATTTTCTCGGAAAGGACAGCATTTAGAAAGTGAAGCAACACTCGATTCACTTCGCACAGTGAACTGAAGTGTTGGAACAGACTGGTTCTCTTTCAGAAAAACGCATGGGAGTTTTTGTGAATGCTTGTAAGTAGCTTAAGGTACTTTCAAAGGAAAGTGATTTTCTCTGAAAGGACAGCATTTAGAAAGTGAAGCAACACTCCATTCACTTCGTACAGTGAAATGAAGTGTTGGAACAGACTGCTTCTCTTACAGAGAAACGCATGTCAATTTCTGTTGAATGCTTGTAAGTAGCTTAAGGCACTTTCAAAGGAAAGTGATTTTCTCTGAAAGGACAGGATTTAGAAAGTGAAGTAACACCCCATTGACTTCGCACAATGAATTGAAGTGTTGTAAAAGACACCTTCTCTCTCATAGAAACGCATTTGGGTTTCCTGTTAATGCTTGTAAGTAGCTTAAGGCACTTTCAAAGCAAAGTGATTTTCTCTGAAAGGAGAGCATTTAGAAAGTAAAGCAACACTCCATTCACTTCGCACAGTGAATTGAAGTGTTGGAAGAGAATGCTTCTCTATCAGAGAAACGGATGTGAGTTTTTTGTGAATGCTTGTAAGTAGCTTAAGGCACTTTCAAAGGAAAGTGATTTTCTCTGAAAGGACAGCATTTAGAAAGTGAAGCAACACTCCATTCACTTCGCACAGTGAATTGAAGTGTTGGAACAGACTACTTCTCTTTCAGAGAAACGCATGTGAATTTCTGTTGAATGCTTGTAAGTAGCTTAAGGCACTTTCAAAGGAAAATGATTTTCTCTGAAAGGGCAGCATTTAGAAAGTGAAGCAACACTCCATTCACTTCGCACAGTGAATTGAAGTGTTGGAACAGACTGCTTCTCTTTCAGAGAAACGCATGTGAATTTCTGTTGAAATCATGTAAGTAGCTTAAGACACTTTCAAAGGAAAGTGATTTTCTCTGAAAGGACAGCATTTGGAAAGGGAAGCAACACTCCATTCCCTTCGCACAATGAATTTAAGTGTTGAAACAGACAGCTTCTCTTTCACTGAAACGCATTTGAGTTTCCTATGAATGCTTGGAAGTAGCTTAAGGCACTTTCAAAGGAAAGTGATTTTCTCTGAAAGGACAGCATTTGAAAGTGAAGCAACACTCCATTCACTTCGAACAGTGAACTGAAGTGTTGGAACAGACTGCTTCTCTTTCAGAGAAACGCATGTGAGTTTTTTGTGAATGCTTGTAAGTAGCTTAAGGCACTTTCAAAGGAAAGTGATTTTCTCTGAACGGACAGCATTTAGAAAGTGAAGCAACACTCCATTCATTTCGCACAGTGAATTGAAGTGTTGGAACACACTGCTTCTCTTTTAGAGAAACGGATGTGAGTTTTTTGTGAATGCTTGAAAGTAGCTTAAGGCACTTTGAAAGCACAGTGATTTTCTCTGAAGGACAGCATTTAGAATGTGAAGGAACACTCCATTCACTTCGGACAGTGAATTGAAGTGTTGGAACAGACTTCTTCTCTTTCAGAGAAACGCATGTGAATTTCTGTTGAATGCTTGTAAGTAGCTTAAGGCACTTTCAAAGGAAAGTGATTTTCTCTGAATGGACAGGATATAGAAAGTGAAGTAACACCCCATTCACTTCGCACAGTGAATTGAAGTCTTGGAACAGACTGCTTCTCTTTCAGAAAAATGCATGTGAGTTTCTTGTGAATGTTTGTAAGTAGCTTAAGGCACTTTCAAAGGAATGTGATTTTCTCTGAAAGGACAGCATTTAGAAAGTGAAGCAACACTCCATTCACTTCGAACAGTGAATTGAAGTGTTGAAACAGACTGCTTCTCTTTCAAGGAAACGCATGTGAGTTTTTTGTGAATGCTTGTAAGTAGCTTAAGGCACTTTCAAAGGAAAGTGATTTTCTCTCAAAGGACAGCATTTAGAAAGTGAAGAAACACTCCATTCACTTCGCACAGTGAATTGAAGTGTTGGAACAGACTGCTTCTCTTTCAGAGAAATGCATGTGAATTTCTGTTGAATGCTTGTAAGTAGCTTAAGGCACTTTCAAAGGAAAGTGATTTTCTCTGAAAGGACAGGATTTAGAAAGTGAAGCAACACACCATTCACTTCGCACAGTGAATTAAAGTGTTGGAACAGACTGCTTCTCTTTTAGAGAAACGGATGTGAGTTTTTTGTGTATGCTTGAAAGTAGCTCAAGGCACTTTCAAAGCAAAGTGATTTTCTCTGAAGGACAGCATTTAGAATGTGACGGAACACTCCATTCACTTAGCACAGTGAATTGAAATGTTGGAACAGACTGCTTCTCTTTCAGAGAAACGGATGTGAGTTTTTTGTGAATGCTTGTAAGTAGCTTAAGGCACTTGCAAAGGAAAGTGATTTTCTCTAAAAGGACAGCATTTAGAAAGTGAAGTAACACTCCATTCACTTGGAACAGTGAATTGAAGTGTTGGAACAGCCTGCTTCTCTTTCAGAGAAACGCATGTGAATTTCTGTTGAATGCTTGTAAGTAGCTTAAGGCACTTTCAAAGGAAAGTGATTTTCTCTGAAAGGACAGGATTTAGAAAGTGAAGCAACACCCCATTCACTTTGCACAGTGAATTGAAGTGTTGGAAAAGACACCTTCTCTCTCATTGAAACGCATTTGGGTTTCCTGTGAATGCTTGTAAGTAGCTTAAGGCACTTTCAAAGGAAAGTGATTTTTTCTGGAAGGACAGGATTTTGAAAGTGAAGCAACACTCCATTCACTTCGAACAGTGAATTGAAGTGTTAGAACAGACTGTTTAACTTTCAGAGAAACGCATGTGAGTTTTTTGTGAATGCTTGTAAGTATCTTAAGGCACTTTCAAAGGAAAGTGATTTTCTCACAAAGGACAGCATTTAGAAAGTGAAGAAACACTCCATTCACTTCACACAGTGAATTGAAGTGTTGGAACAGACTGCTTCTCTTTCAGAAAAGCGCATGTGAATTTCTATTGAATGCTTGTAAGTAGCTTAAGGCACTTTCAAAGGAAAGTGATTTTCTCTGAAAGGACAGCATTTAGAAAGTGAAGCAACACTCCATTCACTTCGCACAGTGAATTGAAGTGTGGGAACAGACTGCTTCTCTTTCAGAGAAACGCATGTGAATTTCTGTTGAATGCTTGTAAGTAGCTTAAGTCACTTTCAAAGGAAAGTGATTTTCTCTGAAAGGACAGCATTTGGAAAGGGAAGCAACACTCCAATCACTTCGCACAATGAATTTAAGTGTTGCAACAGACAGCTTCTCTTACACAGAAACGCATTTGAGTTTCCTATGAATGCCTGTAATTACCTTAAGGCACCTTCAAAGGAAAGTGATTTTCTCTGAAAGGACTGCATTTGAAAGTGAAGCAACACTCCATTCATTTCGCACAGTGAATTGAAGTGTTGGAACAGACTGCTTCTCTTTTAGAGAAACGGATGTGAGTTTTTTGTGAATGCTTGAAAGTAGCTTAAGGCACTTTGAAAGCACAGTGATTTTCTCTGTAGGACAGCATTTAGAATGTGAAGGAACACTCCATTCACTTCGCACAGTGTATTGAAGTGTTGGAACAGACTGCTTCTCTTTGGAGAAACGCATGTGAATTTCTGTTGAGTGCTTGTAAGTAGCTTAAGGCACTTTCAAAGGAAAGTGATTTTCTCTGAAAGGACAGCATTTAGAAAGTGAAGCAACACTCCATTCACTTCGCACAGTGAATTGAAGTGTTGGAACAGACTGCTTCTCTTTTAGAGAAACGGATGTGAGTTTTTTTGAATGCTTGAAAGTAGCTTAAGGCACTTTCAAAGGAAAGTGATTTTCTCTGAAGGACAGCATTAAGAATGTGAAGGAACACTCCATTCACTTCGCACAGTGAATTGAAGTGTTGGAACCGACTGCTTCTCTTTTAGAGAAACGCATATGAATTTCTGTTGAATGCTTATAAGTAGCTTAAGGCACTTTCAAAGGAAAGTGATTTTCTCTGAAAGGACAGCATTTGGAAAGGGAAGCAACACTCCATTCACGTCGCACAGTGAATTGAAGTGTTGGAACAGACTGCTTCTCTTTCAGAAAAATGCATGTGAGTTTCTTGTGAATGTTTGTAAGTAGCTTAAGGCACTTTCGAAGGAAAGTGATTTTCTCTGAAAGGACAGCATTTAGAAAGTGAAGTAACACTCCATTCACTTCGTACAGTGAATTGAAGTGTTGGAACAGATGGCTTCTCTTTCAGAGAAACGCATGTGAGTTTTTTGTGAATGCTTGTAAGTAGCTTAAGGCACTTTCAAAGGAATGTAATTTTCTCTGAAAGGACAGCATTTAGAAAGTGAAGCAACACTCCATTCACTTCGCACAGTGAATTGAAGTGTTGGAACAGAATGCTTCTCTTTCAGAGAAACGGATGTGAGTTTTTTGTGAATGCTTGTAAGTAGCTTAAGGCACTTTCATAGGAAAGTGATTTTCTCTGAAAGGACAGCATTTGGAAAGGGAAGAAACACTCCATTCACTTCACACAGTGAATTGAAGTGTTGGAACAGACTGCTTCTCTTTCAGAAAAATGCATGTGAGTTTCTTGTGAATGTTTGTAAGTATCTTAAGGCACTTTCGAAGGAAAGTGATTTTCTCTGAAAGGACAGCATTTAGAAAGTGAAGTAACACTCCATTCACTTTGTACAGTGAATTGAAGTGTTGGAACAGACTGCTTCTCTTTCAGAGAAACGCATGTGAGTTTTTTGTGAATGCTTGTAAGTAGCTTAAGGCACTTTCAAAGGAAAGTGATTTTCTCTGAAAGGACAGCATTTAGAAAGTGAAGCAACACTCCATTCACTTCGCACAGTGAATTGAAGTGTTTGAACAGACTGCTTCTCTTTCAGAGAAACGCATTTGAGTTTCCTATGAATGCTTGTAAGTAGCTTAAGGCACTTTCTAAGCAAAGTGATTTTATCTGAAACTGCAGCATTTAGAATGTGAAGGAACACTCCATTCACTTCGCACAGTGAATTGAAGTGTTGGAAAAGACAGCTTCTCTTTCAGAGAAACAGATTTGAGTTTCTTGTGAATGCTTGTAAGTAGCTTAAGACACTTTCAAAGGAAAGTGATTTTCTCTGAAAGGACAGCATTTAGAAAGTGAAGCAACACTCCTTTCACTTCGCACAGTGAATTGAATTGTTGGAACAGACTGCTTCTCTTTCAGAGAAACGCATGTGAATTTCTGTTGAAATCTTGTAAGTAGCTTAAGACACTTTCAAAGGAAAGTGATTTTCTCTGAAAGGACAGCATTTGGAAAGGGAAGCAACACTCCATTCACTTCGCACAATGAATTTAAGTGTTGCAACAGACAGCTTCTCTTTCACAGAAACGCATTTGAGTTTCCTATGAATGCTTGGATGTAGCTTAATGCACTTTCAAAGGAAAGTGATTTTCTCTGAAAGGACAGTATTTGAAAGTGAAGCAACACTCCATTCACTTCGAACAGTGAACTGAAGTGTTGGAACAGACTGCTTCTCTTTCAGAGAAACGCATGTGAGTTTTTTGTGAATGCTTGTAAGTAGCTTAAGGCACTTTCAAAGGAAAGTGATTTTCTCTGAAAGGACAGCATTTAGAAAGTGAAGCAACACTCCATTCACTTCGCACAGTGAATTGAAGTGTTGGAACAGCCTTCTTCTCTTTCAGAGAAACGCATGTGAGTTTCTTGTGAATGCTTGTAAGTAGCTTAAGGCACTTTCAAAGGAAAGTGATTTTCTCTGAAAGGACAGGATTTAGAAAGTGAAGTAACACCCCATTCACTTCGCACAGTGAATTGAAGTGTTGGAAAAGACAGCTTCTCTCTCATAGAAACGCATTTGGGTTTCCTGTGAATGCTTGTAAGTAGCTTAAGGCACTTTCAAAGGAAAGTGATTTTCTCTGAAAGGACAGGGTTTTGAAAGTGAAGCAACACTCCATTCACTTCGAACAGTGAATTGAAGTGTTTGAACAGACTGTTTCTCTTTCAGAGAAACGCATGTGAGTTTTTTGTGAATGCTTGTAAGTAGCTTAAGGCACTTTCAAAGGAAAGTGATTTTCTCTGAAAGGACAGCATTTAGAAAGTGAAGCAACACTCCATTCACTTCGCACAATGAATTGAAGTGTTGGAACAGACTGCTTCTCTTTCAGAGAAACGCATGTGAGTTTTTTTTTAATGCTTGTAAGTAGCGTAAGGCACTTTCAAAGGAAAGTGATTTTCTCTGAAAGGACAGCATTTAGAAAGTGAAGCAACACTCCATTCACTTCGCACAGTGAATTGAAGTGTTTGAACAGACTGCTTCTCTTTCAGAGAAACGCATTTGAGTTTCCTATGAATGCTTGTAAGTAGCTTAAGGCACTTTCTAAGCAAAGTGATTTTATCTGAAACTGCAGCATTTAGAATGTGAAGGAACACTCCATTCACTTCGCACAGTGAATTGAAGTGTTGGAAAAGACAGCATCTCTTTCAGAGAAACAGATTTGAGTTTCTTGTGAATGCTTGTAAGTAGCTTAAGACACTTTCAAAGGAAAGTGATTTTCTCTGAAAGGACAGCATTTAGAAAGTGAAGCAACACTCCATTCACTTCGCACAGTGAATAGAAGTGTTGGAACAGACTGCTTCTCTTTCAGAGAAACGCATGTGAATTTCTGTTGAAATCTTGTAAGTAGCTTAAGACACTTTCAAAGGAAAGTGATTTTCTCTGAAAGGACAGCATTTGGAAAGGGAAGCAACACTCCATTCACTTCGCACAGTGAATTGAAGTGTTTGAACAGACTGCTTCTCTTTCAGAGAAACGCATTTGAGTTTCCTATGAATGCTTGTAAGTAGCTTAAGGCACTTTCTAAGCAAAGTGATTTTATCTGAAAGAGCAGCATTTAGAATGTGAAGGAGCACTCCATTCACTTCGCACAGTGAATTAAAGTGTTGTAACAGACTGCTTCTCTTTCAGAGAAACAGATGTGAGTTTCTTGTGAATGCTTGTAAGTAGCTTAAGGCACTTTCAAAGCAAAGTGATTTTCTCTGAAAGGACAGGATTTAGAAAGTGAAGCAACACCCCATTCACTTCGCACAGTGAATTGAAGTGTTGGAAAAGACAGCTTCACTCTCATAGAAACGCATTTGGGTTTCCTGTGAATGCTTGTAAGTAGCTTAAGGCACTTTCAAAGGAAAGTGATTTTCTCTGAAAGGACAGGATTTTGAAAGTGAAGCAACACTCCATTCACTTCGCACAGTGAATTGAAGTGTTGGAACAGACTTCTTCTCTTTTAGAGAAACGGATGTGAGTTTTTTGTGAATGCTTGTAAGTAGCTTAAGGCACTTGCAATGGAAAGTGATTTTCTCTGAAAGGACAGCATTTAGAAAGTGAAGTAACACTCCATTCACTTGGAACAGTGAATTGAAGTGTTGGAACAGCCTGCTTCTCTTTCAGAGAAACGCATGTGAATTTCTGTTGAATGCTTGTAAGTAGCTTAAGGCACTTTCAAAGGAAAGTGATTTTCTCTGAAAGGACAGGATTTAGAAAGTGAAGTAACACCCCATTCACTTCGCACAGTGAATTAAAGTGTTGGAACAGACTGCTTCTCTTTCAGAGAAACGCATGTGAATTTCTGTTGAATGCTTGTAAGTTGCTTAAGGCACTTTCATAGGAAAGTGATTTTCTCTGAAAGGACAGGATTTAGAAAGTGAAGCAACACCCCATTCACTTCGCACAGTGAATTGAAGTGTAGGAACAGACTGCTTCTCTTTCAGAAAAATGCATGTGAGTTTCTTGTGAATGTTTGTAAGTAGCTTAAGGCACTTTCGAAGGAAAGTGATTTTCTCTGAAAGGACAGGATTTAGAAAGTGAAGTAACACTCCTTTCACTTTGTACAGTGAATTGAAGTGTTGGAACAGACTGCTTCTCTTTCAGAGAAACGCATGTGAGTTTTTTGTGAATGCTTGTAAGTAGCTTAAGGCACTTTCAAAGGAAAGTGATTTTCTCTGAAAGGACAGCATTTAGAAAGTGAAGCAACACTCCATTCACTTCGCACAGTGAATTGAAGTGTTTGAACAGACTGCTTCTCTTTCAGAGAAACGCATTTGAGTTTCCTATGAATGCTTGTAAGTAGCTTAAGGCACTTTCTAAGCAAAGTGATTTTATCTGAAACTGCAGCATTTAGAATGTGAAGGAACACTCCATTCACTTCGCACAGTGAATTGAAGTGTTGGAAAAGACAGCTTCTCTTTCAGAGAAACAGATGTGAGTTTCTTGTGAATGCTTGTAAGTAGCTTAAGACACTTTCAAAGGAAAGTGATTTTCTCTGAAAGGACAGCATTTAGAAAGTGAAGCAACACTCCATTCACTTCGCACAGTGAATTGAAGTGTTGGAACAGACTGCTTCTCTTTCAGAGAAACGCATGTGAATTTCTGTTGAAATCTTGTAAGTAGCTTAAGACACTTTCAAAGGAAAGTGATTTTCTCTGAAAGGACATCATTTGGAAAGGGAAGCAACACTCCATTCACTTCGCACAATGAATTTAAGTGTTGCAACAGACATCTTATCTTTCACAGAAACGCATTTGAGTTTCCTATGAATGCTTGGAAGTAGCTTAAGGCACTTTCAAAGGAAAGTGATTTTCTCTGAAAGGACAGCATTTAGAAAGTGAAGCAACACTCCATTCACTTCGCCCAGTGAATTGAAGTGTTGGAACAGACGGCTTCTCTTTCAGAGAAACGCATGTGAGTTTTTTGTGAATGCTTGTAAGTAGCTTAAGGCACTTTCAAAGGAAAGTGATTTTCTCTGAACGGACAGCATTTAGAAAGTGAAGCAACACTCCATTCACTTCGCCCAGTGAATTGAAGTGTTGGAACAGACGGCTTCTCTTTCAGAGAAACGCATGTGAATTTCTGTTGAATGCTTGTAAGTAGCTTAAGGCACTTTCAAAGGAAAGTGATTTTCTCTGAATGGACAAGATATAGAAAGTGAAGAAACAACCCATTCACTTCGCACAGTGAATTGAAGTGTTGGAACAGACTGCTTCTCTTTCAGAAAAATGCATGTGAGTTTATTGTGAATGTTTGTAAGTAGCTTAGGGCACTTTCAAAGGAATGTGATTATTTCTGAAAGGACAGCATTTAGAAAGTGAAGCAACACTCCATTCACTTCGAACAGTGAATTGAAGTGTTGGAACAGACTGCTTCTCTTTCAGAGAAACGCATTGGAGTTTTTTGTGAATGCTTGTAAGTAGCTTAAGGCACTTTCAAAGGAAAGTGATTTTCTCTGAAAGGACAGCATTTAGAAAGTGAAGCAACACTCCATTCACTTCGCACAGTGAATTGAAGTGTTGGATCAGACTGCTTCTCTTTAAGAGAAATGCATGTGAATTTCTGTTGAATGCTTGTAAGTAGCTTAAGGCACTTTCAAGGGAAAGTGATTTTCTCTGAAAGGACAGGATTTAGAAAGTGAAGCAACACTCCATTCACTTCGCACAGTGAATTGAAGTGTTGGAACAGACTTCTTCTCTTTTAGAGAAACGGATGTGAGTTTTTTGTGAATGCTTGAAAGTAGCTTAAGGCACTTTCAAAGCAAAGTGATTTTCTCTGAAGGACAGCATTTAGAATGTGAAGGAACACTCCATTCACTTAGCACAGTGAATTGAAATGTTGGAACAGACTGCTTCTCTTTCAGAGAAACGGATGTGAGTTTTTTGTGAATGCTTGTAAGTAGCTTAAGGCACTTGCAAAGGAAAGTGATTTTCTCTGAAAGGACAGCATTTATAAAGTGAAGTAACACTCCATTCACTTGGAACAGTGAATTGAAGTGTTGGAACAGCCTGCTTCTCTTTCAGAGAAACGCATGTGAATTTCTGTTGAATGCTTGTAAGTAGCTTAAGGCACTTTCAAAGGAAAGTGATTTTCTCTGAAAGGACAGGATTTAGAAAGTGAAGTAACACCCCATTCACTTCGCACAGTGAATTGAAGTGTTGGAAAAGACAGCTTCTCTCTCATAGAAACGCATTTGGGTTTCCTGTGAATGCTTGTAAGTAGCTTAAGGCACTTTCAAAGGAAAGTGATTTTCTCTGAAAGGACAGGATTTAGAAAGTGAAGAAACACTCCATTCACTTCACACAGTGAATTGAAGTGTTGGAACAGACTGCTTCTATTTCAGAAAAACGCATGTGAATTTCTGTTGAATGCTTGTAAGTAGCTTAAGGCACTTTCATAGGAAAGTGATTTTCTCTGAAAGGACAGCATTTAGAAAGTGAAACAACACTCCATTCACTTCGCACAGTGAATTGAAGTGTTGGAACAGACTGCTTCTCTTTTAGAGAAACGGATGTGAGTTTTTTGTGAATGCTTGAAAGTAGCTTAAGGTAGTTTCAAAGAGAGTGATTTTCTCTACAAGGAGAGCATTTAGAAAGTGAAGCCACACTCCATTCACTTCGCACAGTGAATTGAAGTGTGGGAACAGACTGCTTCTCTTTCAGAGAAACGCATGTGAATTTCTGTTGAAATCTTGTAAGTGGCTTAACGCACTTTCAAAGGAAAGTGATTTTCTCTGAAAGGACAGCATTTGGAAAGGGAAGCAACACTCCATTCACTTCGCACAGTGAATTTAAGTGTTCCAACAGACAGCTTCTCTTTCATAGAAACGCATTTGAGTTTCCTATAAATGCTTGTAAGTAGCTTAAGGCACTTTCAAAGGAAAGTGATTTTCTCTGAAAGGACAGCATTTAGAAAGTGAAGCAACACTCCATTCACTTCGCTCAGTGAATTGAAGTGTTGGAAAAGACTGCTTCTCTTTTAGAGAAACGGATGTGAGTTTTTTGTGAATGCTTGAAATTAGCTTAAGGCACTTTCAAAGGAAAGTGGTTTTCTCTGAAACTACAGCATTTAGAATGTGAAGCACCACTCCATTCACTTCGCACAGTGAATTGAAGAGTTGGAACAGACTGCTTCTCTTTCAGAGAAACGCATGTGAATTTCTGTTGAATGCTTGTAAGTTGCTTAAGGCACTTTCATAGGAAAGTGATTTTCTCTGAAAGGACAGGATTTAGAAAGTGAATCAACACCCCATTCACTTCGCACAGTGAATTGAAGTGTTGGAAAAGACAGCTTCTCTCTCATAGAAACGCATTTGAGTTTCCTGTGAATGCTTGTAAGTAGCTTAAGGCACTTTCAAAGATAAGTGATTTTTTCTGAAACTGCAGCATTTAGAATTTGAAGGAACACTCCAATCACTTCGCACAGTTAATTGAAGTGTTGGATCAGACTGCTTCTCTTTCAGAGAAACAGATGTGAGTTTCTTGTGAATGCTTGTAAGTAGCTTAAGGCACTTTCAAAGCAAAGTGATTTTCTCTGAAAGGACAGCATTTAGAAAGTGAAGCAACACCCCATTCACTTCGCACAGTGAATTGAAGTGTTGGAACAGACTGCTTCTCTTTCAGAGAAACGCATGTGAATTTCTGTTGAATGCTTGTAAGTAGCTTAAGGCACTTTCAAAGGAAAGTGATTTTCTCTGAAAGGATTGCATTTAAAAAGTGAAGCAACACTCCGTTCACTTCGCACAGTGAATTGAAGTGTTGGAACAGACTGCTTCTCTTTCAGAGAAACGCATGTGAATTTCTGTTGAAATCTTGTAAGTAGCTTAAGACACTTTCAAAGGAAAGTGATTTTCTCTGAAAGGACAGCATTTGGAAAGGGAAGCAACACTCCAATCACTTCGCACAATGAATTTAAGTGTTGCAACAGACAGCTTCTCTTTCACAGAAACGCATTTGAGTTTCCTATGAATGCTTGTAATTACCTTAAGGCACTTTCAAAGGAAAGTGATTTTCTCTGAATGGACAGGATATAGAAAGTGAAGAAACACCCCATTCACTTCGAACAGTGAATTGAAGTGTTGGAACAGACTGCTTCTCTTTCAGAAAAATGCATGTGAGTTTCTTGTGAATGTTTGTAAGTAGCTTAAGGCACTTTCAAAGGAATGTGATTATCTCTGAAAGGACAGCATTTAGGAAGTGAAGCAACACTCCATTCACTTCGACAGTGAATTGAAGTGTTGGAACAGACTGCTTCTCTTTCAGAGAAACGCATGTGAGTTTTTTGTGAATGCTTGTAAGTAGCTTAAGGCACTTTCAAAGGAAAGTGATTTTCTCTGAAAGGACAGCATTTAGAAAGTGAAGCAACACTCCATTCACTTCGCACAGTGAATTGAAGTGTTGGAACAGACTGCTTCTCTTTAAGAGAAATGCATGTGAATTTCTGTTGAATGCTTATAAGTAGCTTAAGGCACTTTCAAGGGAAAGTGATTTTCTCTGAAAGGACAGGATTTAGAAAGTGAAGGAACACTCCATTCACTTAGCACAGTGAATTGAAATGTTGGAACAGACTGCTTCTCTTTCAGAGAAACGGATGTGAGTTTTTTGTGAATGCTTGTAAGTAGCTTAAGGCACTTGCAAAGGAAAGTGATTTTCTCTGAAAGGACAGCATTTAGAAAGTGAAGTAACACTCCATTCACTTGGAACAGTGAATTGAAGTGTTGGAACAGCCTGCTTCTCTTTCAGAGAAACGCATGTGAATTTCTGTTGAATGCTTGTAAGTAGCTTAAGGCACTTTCAAAGGAAAGTGATTTTCTCTGAAAGGACAGGATTTAGAAAGTGAAGTAACACCCCATTCACTTCGCACAGTGAATTGAAGTGTTGGAAAAGACAGCTTCTATCGCATAGAAACGCATTTGGGTTTCCTGTGAATGCTTGTAAGTAGCTTAAGGCACTTTCAAAGGAAAGTGATTTTCTCTGAAAGGACAGGATTTTGAAAGTGAAGCAACACTCCATTCACTTAGAACAGTGAATTGAAGTGTTGGAACAGACTGTTTCTCTTTCAGAGAAACGCATGTGAGTTTTTTGTGAATGCTTGTAAGTAGCTTAAGGCACTTTCAAAGGAAAGTGATTTTCTCTCAAAGGACAGCATTTGGAAAGGGAAGCAACACTCCATTCACTTCGCACAGTGAACTGAAGTGTGGGAACAGACTGCTTCTCTTTCAGAGAAACGCATGTGAATTTCTGTTGAAATCTTGTAAGTGGCTTAACGCACTTTCAAAGGAAAGTGATTTTCTCTGAAAGGACAGCATTTGGAAAGGGAAGCAACACTCCATTCACTTCGCACAGTGAATTTAAGTGTTCCAACAGACGGCTTCTCTTTCATAGAAACGCATTTGAGTTTCCTATAAATGCTTGTAAGTAGCTTAAGGCACTTTCAAAGGAAAGTGATTTTCTCTGAAAGGACAGCATTTAGAAAGTGAAGCAACACTCCATTCACTTCGCTCAGTGAATTGAAGTGTTGGAACAGACTGCTTCTCTTTTAGAGAAACAGATGTGAGTTTTTTGTGAATGCTTGAAATTAGCTTAAGGCACTTTCAAAGGAAAGTGGTTTTCTCTGAAACTACAGCATTTAGAATGTGAAGCACCACTCCATTCACTTCGCACAGTGAAATGAAGAGTTGGAACAGACTGCTTCTCTTTCAGAGAAACGCATGTGAATTTCTGTTGAATGCTTGTAAGTTGCTTAAGGCACTTTCATAGGAAAGTGATTTTCTCTGAAAGGACAGGATTTAGAAAGTGAATCAACACCCCATTCACTTCGCACAGTGAATTGAAGTGTTGGAAAAGACAGCTTCTCTCTCATAGAAACGCATTTGAGTTTCCTGTGAATGCTTGTAAGTAGCTTAAGGCACTTTCAAAGAAAAGTGATTTTTTCTGAAACTGCAGCATTTAGAATTTGAAGGAACACTCCATTCACTTCGCACAGTTAATTGAAGTGTTGGATCAGACTGCTTCTCTTTCAGAGAAACAGATGTGAGTTTCTTGTGAATGCTTGTAAGTAGCTTAAGGCACTTTCAAAGCAAAGTGATTTTCTCTGAAAGGACAGCATTTAGAAAGTGAAGCAACACCCCATTCACTTCGCACAGTGAATTGAAGTGTTGGAACAGACTGCTTCTCTTTCAGAGAAACGCATGTGAATTTCTGTTGAATGCTTGTAAGTAGCTTAAGGCACTTTCAAAGGAAAGTGATTTTCTCTGAAAGGAGAGGATTTAAAAAGTGAAGCAACACTCCGTTCACTTCGCACAGTGAACTGAAGTGTTGGAACAGACTGCTTCTCTTTCAGAGAAACGCATGTGAATTTCTGTTGAAATCTTGTAAGTAGCTTAAGACACTTTCAAAGGAAAGTGATTTTCTCTGAAAGGACAGCATTTGGAAAGGGAAGCAACACTCCAATCACTTCGCACAATGAATTTAAGTGTTGCAACAGACAGCTTCTCTTTCACAGAAACGCATTTGAGTTTCCTATGAATGCTTGTAATTACCTTAAGGCACTTTCAAAGGAAAGTGATTTTCTCTGAAAGGACAGCATTTGAAAGTGAAGCAACACTCCATTCATTTCGCACAGTGAATTGAAGTGTTGGAACAGACTGCTTCTCTTTTAGAGAAACGGATGTGAGTTTTTTGTGAATGCTTGAAAGTAGCTTAAGGCACTTTGAAAGCAAAGTGATTTTCTCTGAAGGACAGCATTTAGAATGTGAAGGAACACTCCATTCACTTCGCACAGTGAATTGAAGTGTTGGAACAGACTGCTTCTCTTTCAGAGAAACGCATGTGAATTTCTGTTGAGTGCTTGTAAGTAGCTTAAGGCACTTTCAAAGGAAAGTGTTTTTCACTGAAAGGACAGCATTTAGAAAGTGAAGCAACACTCCATTCACTTCGCACAGTGAATTGAAGTGTTGGAACAGACTGCTTCTCTTTTAGAGAAACGGATGTGAGTTTTTTTGAATGCTTGAAAGTAGCTTAAGGCACTTTCAAAGGAAAGTGATTTTCTCTGAAAGACAGCATTTAGAAAGTGAAGCAACACTCCATTCACTTCGCACAGTGAATTGAAGTGTTGGAACAGACTGCTTCTCTTTTAGAGAAACGCATATGAATTTCTGTTGAATGCTTATAAGTAGCTTAAGGCACTTTCTTGGGAAAGTGATTTTCTCTGAAAGGACAGGATTTAGAAAGTGAAGCAACACCCCATTCACATCGCACAGTGAATTGAAATGTTGGAAAAGACAGCTTCTCTCTCATAGAAATGCATTTGAGTTTCTTGTGAATGCCTGTAAGTAGCTTAAGGCACTTTCAAAGAAAAGTGATTTTCCCTGAAACTGTAGCATTTAGAATTTGAAGGAACACTCCATTCACTTCGCACAGTGAATTGAAGTGTTGGATCAGACTGCTTCACTTTCAGAGAAACAGATGTGAGTTTCTTGTGAATGCTTGTAAGTAGCTTAAGGCACTTTCATAGGAAAGTGATTTTCTCTGAATGGACAGCATTTGGAAAGGGAAGCAACACTCCATTCACTTCGCACAGTGAATTGAAGTGTAGGAACAGACTGCTTCTCTTTCAGAAAAATGCATGTGAGTTTCTTGTGAATGTTTGTAAGTAGCTTAAGGCACTTTCGAAGGAAAGTGATTTTCTCTGAAAGGACAGGATTTAGAAAGTGAAGTAACCCTCCATTCACTTTGTACAGTGAATGGAAGTGTTGGAACAGACTGCTTCTCTTTCAGAGAAACGCATGTGAGTTTTTTGTGAATGCTTGTAAGTAGCTTAAGGCACTTTCAATGGAAAGTGATTTTCTCTGAAAGGACAGCATTTAGAAAGTGAAGCAACACTCCATTCACTTCACACAGTGAATTGAAGTGTTGGAACAGACTGCTTCTCTTTCAGAGAAACGGATGTGAGTTTTTTGTGAATGCTTGTAAGTAGCTTAAGGCACTTTCATAGGAAAGTGATTTTCTCTGAATGGACAGCATTTGGAAAGGGAAGCAACACTCCATTCACTTCGCACAGTGAATTGAAGTGTAGGAACAGACTGCTTCTCTTTCAGAAAAATGCATGTGAGTTTCTTGTGAATGTTTGTAAGTAGCTTAAGGCACTTTCGAAGGAAAGTGATTTTCTCTGAAAGGACAGGATTTAGAAAGTGAAGTAACCCTCCATTCACTTTGTACAGTGAATGGAAGTGTTGGAACAGACTGCTTCTCTTTCAGAGAAACAGATGTGAGTTTCTCGTGAATGCTTGTAAGTAGCTTAAGACACTTTCAAAGGAAAGTGATTTTATCTGAAAGGACAGCATTTAGAAAGTGAAGCAACACTCCATTCACTTCGCACAGTGAATTGAAGTGTTGGAACAGACTGCTTCTCTTTCAGAGAAAAGCATGTGAATTTCTGTTGAAATTTTGTAAGTGGCTTAACGCACTTTCAAAGGAAAGTGATTTTCTCTGAAAGGACAGCATTTGGAAAGGGAAGCAACACTCCGTTCACTTCGCACAGTGAATTTAAGTGTTCCAACAGACAGCTTCTCTTTCATAGAAACGCATTTGAGTTTCCTATAAATGCTTGTAAGTAGCTTAAGGCACTTTCAAAGGGAAGTGATTTTCTCTGAAAGGACAGCATTTAGAAAGTGAAGCAACACTCCATTCACTTCGCTCAGTGAATTGAAGTGTTGGAACAGACTGCTTCTCTTTTAGAGAAACGGATGTGAGTTTTTTGTGAATGCTTTAAATTAGCTTAAGGCACTTTCAAAGGAAAGTGGTTTTCTCTGAAACTACAGCATTTAGAATGTGAAGCACCACTCCATTCACTTCGCACAGTGAATTGAAGAGTTGGAACAGACTGCTTCTCTTTCAGAGAAACGCATGTGAATTTCTGTTGAATGCTTGTATGTTGCTTCAGGCACCATCATAGGAAAGTGATTTTCTCTGAAAGGACAGGATTTAGAAAGTGAAGCAACACCCCATTCACTTCGCACAGTGAATTGAAGTGTTGGAAAAGACAGCTTCTCTCTCATAGAAACGCATTTGAGTTTCCTGTGAATGCTTGTAAGTAGCTTAAGGCACTTTCAAAGAAAAGTGATTTTTTCTGAAACTGCAGCATTTAGAATTTGAAGGAACACTCCATTCACTTCGCACAGTTAATTGAAGTGTTGGATCAGACTGCTTCTCTTTCAGAGAAACAGATGTGAGTTTCTTGTGAATGCTTGTAAGTAGTTTAAGGCACTTTCATAGGAAAGTGATTTTCTCTGAAAGGACAGCATTTGGAAAAGGAAGCAACACTCCATTCACTTCGCACAGTGAATTGAAGTGTTGGAACAGACTGCTTCTCTTTCTGAAAAATGCATGTGAGTTTCTTGTGAATGTTTGTAAGTAGCTTAAGGCACTTTCGAAGGAAAGTGATTTTCTCTGAAATGACAGCATTTAGAAAGTGAAGCAACACTCCATTCACTTCGCACAGTGAATTGAAGTGTTTGAACAGACTGCTTCTCTTTCAAAGAAACGCATTTGAGTTTCCTATGAATGCTTGTAAGTAGCTTAAGGCACTTTCTAAGCAAAGTGATTTTATCTGAAACTGCAGCATTTAGAATGTGAAGGAACACTCCATTCACTTCGCACAGTGAATTGAAGTGTTGTAACAGACTGCTTCACTTTCACAGAAACAGATGTGAGTTTCTTGTTAATGCTTGTAAGTAGCTTAAGGCAGTTTCAAAAGAGAGTGATTTTCTCTAAAAGGAGAGCATTTAGAAAGTGAAGCAACACTCCGTTCACTTCGCACAGTGAATTGAAGTATTGGAACAGACTGCTTCTCTTTCAGAGAAACGCATGTGAATTTCTGTTGAAATCTTGTAAGTAGCTTAAGACACTTTCAAAGGAAAGTGATTTTCTCTGAAAGGACAGCATTTGGAAAGGGAAGCAACACTCCATTCACTTCGCACAGTGAATTGAAGTGTTGGAACAGAATGCTTCTCTTTCAGAGAAACGGATGTGAGTTTTTTGTGAATGCTTGTAAGTAGCTTAAGGCACTTTCATAGGAAAGTGATTTTCTCTGAAAGGACAGCATTTGGAAAGGGAAGCAACACTCCATTCACTTCGCACAGTGAATTGAAGTGTTGGAACAGACTGCTTCTCTTTCTGAAAAATACATGTGAGTTTCTTGTGAATGTTTGTAAGTAGCTTAAGGCACTTTCGAAGGAAAGTGATTTTCTCTGAAAGGACAGCATTTAGAAAGTGAAGTAACACTCCATTCACTTCGCACAGTGAATTGAAGTGTTGGAACAGACTGCTTCTCTTTCAGAGAAACGCATGTGAATTTCTGTTGAAATCTTGTAAGTAGCTTAAGACACTTTCAAAGGAAAGTGATTTTCTCTGAAAGGACAGCATTTGGAAAGGGAAGCAACACTCCATTCACTTCGCACAATGAATTTAAGTGTTGCAACAGACATCTTCTCTTTCACAGAAACGCATTTGAGTTTCCTATGAATGCTTGGAAGTAGCTTAAGGCACTTTCAAAGGAAAGTGATTTTCTCTGAAAGGACAGCATTTGAAAGAGAAGCAACACTCCATTCACTTCGAACAGTGAACTGAAGTGTTGGAACAGACTGCTTCTCTTTCAGAGAAACGCATGTGAGTTTTTTGTGAATGCTTGTAAGTAGCTTAAGGCACTTTCAAAGGAAAGTGATTTTCTCTGAACGGACAGCATTTAGAAAGTGAAGCAACACTCCATTCACTTCGCACAGTGAATTGAAGTGTTGGAACAGACGGCTTCTCTTTCAGAGAAACGCATGTGATTTCTGTTGAATGCTTGTAAGTAGCTTAAGGCACTTTCAAAGGAAAGTGATTTTCTCTGAATGGACAGGATATAGAAAGTGAAGAAACACCCCATTCACTTCGCACAGTGAATTGAAGTGTTGGAACAGACTGCTTCTCTTTCAGAAAAATGCATGTGAGTTTCTTGTGAATGTTTGTAAGTAGCTTAAGGCACTTTCAAAGGAATGTGATTTTCTCTGAAAGGACAGCATTTAGAAAGTGAAGCAACACTCCATTCACTTCGAACAGTGAATTGAAGTGTTGGAACAGACTGCTTCTCTTTCAGAGAAACGCATGTGAGTTTTTTGTGAATGCTTGTAAGTAGCTTAAGGCACTTTCAAAGGAAAGTGATTTTCTCTCAAAGGACAGCATTTAGAAAGTGAAGCAACACTCCATTCACTTCGCACAGTGAATTGAAGTGTTGGAACAGACTGCTTCTCTTTCAGAGAAATGCATGTGAATTTCTGTTGAATGCTTGTAAGTAGCTTAAGGCACTTTCAAAGGAAAGTGATTTTCTCTGAAAGGACAGGATTTAGAAAGTGAAGCAACACTCCATTCACTTCGCACAGTGAATTGAAGTGTTGGAACAGACTTCTTCTCTTTTAGAGAAACGGATGTGAGTTTTTTGTGAATGCTTGAGAGTAGCTTAAGGCACTTTCAAAGCAAAGTGATTTTCTCTGAAGGACAGCATTTAGAATGTGAAGGAAACTCCATTCACTTAGCACAGTGAATTGAAATGTTGGAACAGACTGCTTCTCTTTCAGAGAAACGGATGTGAGTTTTTTGTGAATGCTTGTAAGTAGCTTAAGGCACTTTCAAAGGAAAGTGATTTTCTCTGAAAGGACAGCATTTAGAAAGTGAAGTAACACTCCATTCATTTGGAACAGTGAATTGAAGTGTTGGAACAGACTGCTTCTCTTTCAGAGAAACTCATGTGAATTTCTGTTGAATGCTTGTAAGTAGCTTAAGGCACTTTCAAAGGAAAGTGATTTTCTCTGAAAGGACAGGATTTAGAAAGTGAAGTAACACCCCATTCACTTCGCACAGTGAATTGAAGTGTTGGAAAAGACAGCTTCTCTCTCATAGAAACGCATTTGGGTTTCCTGTGAATGCTTGTAAGTAGCTCAAGGCACTTTCAAAGGAAAGTGATTTTCTCTGAAAGGACAGGATTTTGAAAGTGAAGCAACACTCCATTCACTTCGCACAGTGAATTGAAGTGTTGGAACAGACTGTTTCTCTTTCAGAGAAACGCATGTGAGTTTTTTGTGAATGCTTGTAAGTACCTTAAGGCACTTTCAAAGGAAAGTGATTTTCTCTGAAAGGACAGCATTTAGAAAGTGAAGAAACACTCCATTCACTTCACACATTGAATTGAAGTGTTGGAACAGACTGCTTCTCTTTCCGAAAAACGCATGTGAATTTCTGTTGAATGCTTGTAAGTAGCTTAAGGCACTCTCAAAGGAAAGTGATTTTCTCTGAAAGGACAGCATTTAGAAAGTGAAGCAACACTCCATTCACTTCGCACAGTGAATTGAAGTGTTGGAACAGACTGCTTCTCTTTTAGAGAAACGGATGTGAGTTTTTTTTGAATGCTTGAAAGTAGCTTAAGGTAGTTTCAAAGAGAGTGATTTTCTCTACAAGGAGAGCATTTAGAAAGTGAAGCAACACTCCATTCACTTCGCACAGTGAATTGAAGTGTGGGAACAGACTGCTTCTCTTTCAGAGAAACGCATGTGAATTTCTGTTGAAATCTTGTAAGTGGCTTAACGCACTTTCAAAGGAAAGTGATTTTCTCTGAAAGGACAGCATTTGGAAAGGGAAGCAACACTCCGTTCACTTCGCACAGTGAATTTAAGTGTTCCAACAAACAGCTTCTCTTTCATAGAAACGCATTTGAGTTTCCTATAAATGCTTGTAAGTAACTTAAGGCACTTTCAAAGGAAAGTGATTTTCTCTGAAAGGACAGCATTTAGAAAGTGAAGCAACACTCCATTCACTTCGCTCAGTGAATTGAAGTGTTGGAACAGACTGCTTCTCTTTTAGAGAAACGGATGTGAGTTTTTTGTGAATGCTTGAAATTAGCTTAAGGCACTTTCAAAGGAAAGTGGTTTTCTCTGAAACTTCAGCATTTAGAATGTGAAGCACCACTCCATTCACTTCGCACAGTGAATTGAAGAGTTGGAACAGACTGCTTCTCTTTCAGAGAAACGCATGTGTATTTCTGTTGAATGCTTGTAAGTAGCTTAAGGCACTTTCAAAGGAAAGTGATTTTCTCTGAAAGGACAGGAATTAGAAAGTGAAGAAACACTACATTCACTTCGCACAGTGAATTGAAGTGTTGGAAAAGACAGCTTCTCTCTCATAGAAACGCATTTGAGTTTCCTGTGAATGCTTGTAAGTAGCTTAAGGCACTTTCAAAGAAAAGTGATTTTTTCTGAAACTGCAGCATTTAGAATTTGAAGGAACACTCCATTCACTTCGCACAGTTAATTGAAGTGTTGGATCAGACTGCTTCTCTTTCAGAGAAACAGATGTGAGTTTCTTGTGAATGCTTGTAAGTAGCTTAAGGCACTTTCAAAGCAAAGTGATTTTCTCTGAAAGGACAGCATTTGGAAAAGGAAGCAACACTCCATTCACTTCGCACAGTGAATTGAAGTGTTGGAACAGACTGCTTCTCTTTCTGAAAAATGCATGTGAGTTTCTTGTGAATATTTGTAAGTAGCTTAAGGCACTTTCAATGGAAAGTGATTTTCTCTGAAAGGACAGCATTTAGAAAGTGAAGCAACACTCCATTCACTTCGCACAGTGAATTGAAGTGTTGGAACAGAATGCTTCTCTTTCACAGAAACGGATGTGAGTTTTTTGTGAATGCTTGTAAGAAGCTTAAGGCACTTTCATAGGTAAGTGATTTTCTCTGAAAGGACAGCATTTGGAAAGGGAAGCAACACTCCATTCACTTCGCACAGTGAATTGAAGTGTTGGAACAGACTGCTTCTCTTTCAGAAAAATGCATGTGAGTTTCTTGTGAATGTTTGTAAGTAGCTTAAGGCACTTTCGAAGGAAAGTGATTTTCTCTGAAAGGACAGCATTTAGAAAGTGAAGTAACACTCCATTCACTTCGTACAGTGAATTGAAGTGTTGGAACAGACTGCTTCTCTTTCAGAGAAACGCATGTGAGTTTTTTGTGAATGCTTGTAAGTAGCTTAAGGCACTTTCAAAGGAAAGTGATTTTCTCTGAAAGGACAGCATTTAGAAAGTGAAGCAACACTCCATTCACTTCGCACAGTGAATTGAAGTGTTTGAACAGACTGCTTCTCTTTCAGAGAAACGCATTTGAGTTTCCTATGAATGCTTGTAAGTAGATTAAGGCACTTTCTAATCAAAGTGATTTTATCTGAAACTGCAGCATTTAGAATGTGAAGGAACACTCCATTCACTTCGCACAGTGAATTGAAGTGTTGTAACAGACTGCTTCTCTTTCAGAGAAACAGATGTGAGTTTCTTGTGAATGCTTGTAAGTAGCTTAAGGCAGTTTCAAAAGAGAGTGATTTTCTCTAAAAGGAGAGCATTTAGAATGTGAAGTAACACTCCGTTCACTTCGCACAGTGAATTGAAGTATTGGAACAGACTGCTTCTCTTTCAGAGAAACGCATGTGAATTTCTGTTGAAATCTTGTAAGTAGCTTAAGACACTTTCAAAGGAAAGTGATTTTCTCTGAAAGGACAGCATTTGGAAAGGGAAGCAACACTCCATTCACTTCTCACAATGAATTGAAGTGTTGCAACAGACAGCTTCTCTTTCACAGAAACGCTTTTGAGTTTCCTATGAATGCTTGTAAGTATCTTAAGGCACTTTCAAAGGAAAGTGATTTTCTCGGAAAGTACAGCATTTAGAAAGTGAAGCAACACTCCATTCACTTCGCACAGTGAACTGAAGTGTTGGAACAGACTGCTTCTCTTTCAGAGAAACGCATGTGAGTTTTTGTGAATGCTTGTAAGTAGCTTAAGGCACTTTCAAAGAAAAGTGATTTTCTCTGAAACTGCAGCATTTAGAATGTGAAGGAACACACCATTCACTTCGCACAGTGAATTGAAGTGTTGAATCAGACTGCTTCTCTTTCAGAGAAACAAATGTGAGTTTCTTGTGAACGCTTGTAAGTAGCTTAAGGCACTTTCAATGGAAAGTGATTTTCTCTGAAAGGACAGCATTTAGAAAGTGAAGCAACACTCCATTCACTTCGCACAGTGAATTGAAGTGTTGGAACAGAATGCTTCTCTTTCAGAGAAACGGATGTGAGTCTTTTGTGAATGCTTGTAAGTAGCTTAAGGCACTTTCATAGGAAAGTGATTTTCTCTGAAAGGACAGCATTTGGAAAGGGAAGCAACACTCCATTCACTTCGCACACTGAATTGAAGTGTTGGAACAGACTGCTTCTCTTTCTGAAAAATACATGTGAGTTTCTTGTGAATGTTTGTAAGTAGCTTAAGGCACTTTCGAAGGAAAGTGATTTTCTCTGAAAGGACAGCATTTAGAAAGTGAAGTAACACTCCATTCACTTCGCACAGTGAATTGAAGTGTTGGAACAGACTGCTTCTCTTTCAGAGAAACGCATGTGAATTTCTGTTGAAATCTTGTAAGTAGCTTAAGACACTTTCAAAGGAAAGTGATTTTCTCTGAAAGGACAGCATTTGGAAAGGGAAGCAACACTCCATTCACTTCGCACAATGAATTTAAGTGTTGCAACAGACATCTTCTCTTTCACAGAAACGCATTTGAGTTTCCTATGAATGCTTGGAAGTGGCTTAAGGCACTTTCAAAGGAAAGTGATTTTCTCTGAACGGACAGCATTTAGAAAGTGAAGCAACACTCCATTCACTTCGAACAGTGAATTGAAGTGTTGGAACAGACTGCTTCTCTTTCAGAGAAACACATGTGAGTTTTTTGTGAATGCTTGTAAGTAGCTTAAGGCACTTTCAAAGGAAAGTGATTTTCTCTCAAAGGACAGCATTTAGAAAGTGAAGCAACACTCCATTCACTTCGCACAGTGAATTGAAGTGTTGGAACAGACTGCTTCTCTTTCAGAGAAATGCATGTGAATTTCTGTTGAATGCTTGTAAGTAGCTTAAGGCACTTTCAAGGGAAAGTGATTTTCTCTGAAAGGACAGGATTTAGAAAGTGAAGCAACACTCCATTCACTTCGCACAGTGAATTGAAATGTTGGAACAGACTTCTTCTCTTTTAGAGAAACGGATGTGAGTTTTTTGTGAATGCTTGAAAGTAGCTTAAGGCACTTTCAAAGCAAAGTGATTTTCTCTGAAGGACAGCATTTAGAATGTGAAGGAACACTCCATTCACTTAGCACAGTGAATTGAAATGTTGGAACAGACTGCTTCTCTTTCTGAGAAACGGATGTGAGTTTTTTGTGAATGCTTGTAAGTAGCTTAAGGCACTTTCAAAGGAAAGTGATTTTCTCTGAAAGGACAGCATTTAGAAAGTGAAGTAACACTCCATTCACTTGGAACAGTGAATTGAAGTGTTGGAACAGCCTGCTTCTCTTTCAGAGAAACGCATGTGAATTTCTGTTGAATGCTTGTAAGTAGCTTAAGGCACTTTCAAAGGAAAGTAATTTTCTCTGAAAGGACAGGATTTAGAAAGTGAAGTAACACCCCATTCACTTTGCACAGTGAATTGAAGTGTTGGAAAAGACAGCTTCTCTCTCATAGAAACGCATTTGGGTTTCCTGTGAATGCTTGTAAGTAGCTTAAGGCACTTTCAAAGAAAAGTGATTTTTTCTGAAAGTGCAGCATTTAGAATTTGAAGGAACACTCCATTCACTTCGCACAGTTAATTGAAGTGTTGGATCAGACTGCTTCTCTTTCAGAGAAACAGATGTGAGTTTCTTGTGAATGCTTGTAAGTAGTTTAAGGCACTTTCATAGGAAAGTGATTTTCTCTGAAAGGACAGCATTTGGAAAAGGAAGCAACACTCCATTCACTTCGCACAGTGAATTGAAGTGTTGGAACAGACTGTTTCTCTTTCTGAAAAATGCATGTGAGTTTCTTGTGAATGTTTGTAAGTAGCTTAAGGCACTTTCGAAGGAAAGTGATTTTCTCTGAAAGGACAGTATTTAGAAAGTGAAGTAACACTCCATTCATTTCGTACAGTGAATTGAAGAGTTGGAACAGACTGCTTCTCTTTCAGAGAAACGCATGTGAGTTTTTTGTGAATGCTTGTAAGTAGCTTAAGGCACTTTCAATGGAAAGTGATTTTCTCTGAAAGGACAGCATTTAGAAAGTGAAGCAACACTCCATTCACTTCGCACAGTGAATTGAAGTGTTGGAACAGAATGCTTTTCTTTCACAGAAACAGATGTGAGTTTTTTGTGAATGCTTGTATGTAGCTTAAGGCACTTTCATAGGAAAGTGATTTGCTCTGAAAGGACAGCATTTGGAAAGGGAAGCAACACTCCATTCACTTCGCACAGTGAATTGAAGTGTTGGAACAGACTGCTTCTCTTTCAGAAAAATGCATGTGAGTTTCTTGTGAATGTTTGTAAGTAGCTTAAGGCACTTTCGAAGGAAAGTGATTTTCTCTGAAAGGACAGCATTTAGAAAGTGAAGTAACACTCCATTCACTTCGTACAGTGAATTGAAGTGTTGGAACAGACTGCTTCTCTTTCAGAGAAACGGATGTGAGTTTTTTGTGAATGCTTGTAAGTAGCTTAAGGCACTTTCAAAGGAAAGTGATTTTCTCTGAAAGGACAGCATTTAGAAAGTGAAGCAACACTCCATTCACTTCGCACAGTGAATTGAAGTGTTTGAACAGACTGCTTCTCTTTCAGAGAAATGCATTTGAGTTTCCTATGAATGCTTGTAAGTAGCTTAAGGCACTTTCTAAGCAAAGTGATTTTATCTGAAACTGCAGCATTTAGAATGTGAAGGAACACTCCATTCACTTCGCACAGTGAATTGAAGTGTTGTAACAGACTGCTTCCCTTTCAGAGAAACAGATGTGAGTTTCTTGTGAATGCTTGTAAGTAGCTTAAGGCAGTTTCAAAAGAGAGTGATTTTCTCTAAAAGGAGAGCATTTAGAAAGTGAAGCAACACTCCGTTCACTTCGCACAGTGAATTGAAGTGTTGGAACAGACTGCTTCTCTTTCAGAGAAACGCATGTGAATTTCTGTTGAATGCTTGTAAGTAGCTTAAGGCACTTTCAAGGGAAAGTGATTTTCTCTGAAAGGACAGGATTTAGAAAGTGAAGCAACACTCCATTCACTTCGCACAGTGAATTGAAGTGTTGGAACAGACTTCTTCTCTTTTAGAGAAACGGATGTGAGTTTTTGTGAATGCTTGAAAGTAGCTTAAGGCACTTTCGAAGCAAAGTGATTTTCTCTGAAGGACAGCATTTAGAATGTGAAGGAACACTCCATTCACTTAGCACAGTGAATTGAAATGTTGGAACAGACTGCTTCTCTTTCAGAGAAACGGATGTGAGTTTTTTGTGAATGCTTGTAAGTAGCTTAAGGCACTTTCAAAGGAAAGTGATTTTCTCTGAAAGGACAGCATTTAGAAAGTGAAGTAACACTCCATTCACTTGGAACAGTGAATTGAAGTGTTGGAACAGCCTGCTTCTCTTTCAGCGAAACGCATGTGAATTTCTGTTGAATGCTTGTAAGTAGCTTAAGGCACTTTCAAAGGAAAGTGATTTTCTCTGAAAGGACAGGATTTAGAAAGTGAAGTAACACCCCATTCACTTCGCACAGTGAATTGAAGTGTTGGAAAAGACAGCTTCTCTCTCATAGAAACGCATTTGGGTTTCCTGTGAATGCTTGGAAGTAGCTTAAGGCACTTTCAAAGGAAAGTGATTTTCTCTGAAAGGACAGGATTTTGAAAGTGAAGCAACACTCCATTCACTTCGAACAGTGAATTGAAGTGTTGGAACAGACTGTTTCTCTTTCAGAGAAACGCATGTGAGTTTTTTGTGAATGCTTGTAAGTAGCTTAAGGCACTTTCAAAGGAAAGTGATTTTCTCTGAAAGGACAGCATTTAGAAAGTGAAGAAACACTGCATTCACTTCACACAGTGAATTGAAGTGTTGGAACAGACTGCTTCTCTTTCAGAAAAACGCATGTGAATTTCTGTTGAATGCTTGTAAGTAGCTTAAGGCACTTTCAAAGGAATGTGATTTTCTCTGAAAGGACAGCATTTGGCAAGTGAAGCAACACTCCATTCACTTCGCACAGTGAAATTAAGTATTTCAAGAGACAGCTTCTCTTTCATAGAAACACATTTGAGTTTCCTATGAATGCTTGTAAGTAGCTTAAGGTACTTAAAAAGGAAAGTGATTTTCTCTGAAACTACAGCATTTAGAATGTGAAGCAACACTCCATTCACTTCGCACAGTGAATTAAAGTGTTGGAACAGACTGCTTCTCTTTCAGAGAAACGCATGTGAATTTCTGTTCAATGCTTGTAAGTAGCTTAAGGCACTTTCAAAGGAAAGTGATTTTCTCTGAAAGGACAGGATTTAGAAAGTGAAGCAACACCCCATTCACTTCCCACAGTGAATTGAAGTGTTGGAAAAGACAGCTTCTCTCTCATAGAAACGCATTTGAGGTTCCTGTGAATGCTTGTAAGTAGCTTAAGGCACTTTCAAAGAAAAGTGATTTTCTCTGAAACTGCAGCATTTAGAATGTGAAGGAACACTCCATTCCCTTCGCACAGTGAATTGAAGTGTTGGATCAGACTGCTTCTCTTTCAGAGAAACAAATGTGAGTTTCTTGTGAATGCTTGTAAGTAGCTTAAGGCACTTTCAAAGCAAAGTGATTTTCTCTGAAAGGACAGCATTTAGAAAGTGAAGCAACACCCCATTCTCTTCGCGCAGTGAATTGAAGTGTAGGAACAGAATCCTTCTCTATCAGAGAAACGCATGTGAATTTCTGTTGAATGCTTGTAAGTAGCTTAAGGCACTTTCGAAGGAAAGTGATTTTCTCTGAAAGGACAGGATTTAGAAAGTGAAGAAACACTCCATTCACTTCGCACAGTGAATTGAAGTGTTGGAAAAGACAGCTTCTCTTTCAGAGAAACAGATGTGAGTTTCTTGTGAATGCTTTTAAGTAGCTTAAGGCACTTTCAAAGGAAAGTGATTTTCTCTGAAAGGACAGCATTTAGATTGTGAAGCAACACTCCATTCACTTCGCACGGTGAATTGAAGTGTTGGAACAGAATGCTTCTGTTTCAGAGAAACGGATGTGAGTTTTTTGTGAATGCTTGTAAGTAGCTTAAGGCACTTTCATAGGAAAGTGATTTTCTCTGAAAGGACAGCATTTGGAAAGGGAAGTAACACTCCATTCACTTCGCACAGTGAATTGAAGTGTTGGAACAGACTGCTTCTCTTTCAGAAAAATGCATGTGAGTTTCTTGTGAATGTTTGTAAGTAGCTTAAGGCACATTCGAAGGAAAGTGATTTTCTCTGAAAGGACAGCATTTAGAAAGTGAAGCAACACTCCATTCACTTCGTACAGTGAATTGAAGTGTTGGAACAGACTGCTTCTCTTTCAGAGAAACGCATGTGAGTTTTTTGTGAATGATTGTAAGTAGCTTAAGGCACTTTCAAAGGAAAGTGATTTTCTCTCAAAGGACAGCATTTAGAAAGTGAAGAAACACTCCATTCACTTCGCACAGTGAATTGAAGTGTTGGAACAGACTGCTTCTCTTTCAGAGAAACGCATGTGAATTTCTGTTGAATGCTTGTAAGTAGCTTAAGTCACTTTCAAAGGAAAGTGATTTTCTCTGAAAGGAGAGCATTTAGAAAGTGAAGCAACACTCCATTCACTTCGCACAGTGAATTGAAGTGTTGGAACAGACTGCTTCTCTTTCATAGAAACACATTTGAGTTTCCTATGAATGCTTTCAAGTAGCTTAAGGCACTTACTAAGCAAAGTGATTTTATCTGAAACTGCAGCATTTAGAATGTGAAGGAACACTCCATTCACTTCGCACAGTGAATTGAAGTGTTGTAACAGACTGCTTCTCTTTCAGAGAAACAGATGCGAGTTTCTTGTGAATGCTTGTAAATAGCTTAAGGCAGTTTCAAAAGAGAGTGATTTTCTCTAAAAGGAGAGCATTTAGAAAGTGAAGCAACACTCCTTTCACTTTGCACAGTGAATTGAAGTGTTGGAACAGACTGTTTCTCTTTCAGAGAAACGCATGTGATTTTCTGTTGAAATCTTGTAAGTAGCTTTAGACACTTTCAAAGGAAAGTGATTTTCTCTGAAAGGACAGTATTTGGAAAGGGAAGGAACACTCCATTCACTTTGCACAATGAATTTAAGTGTTGCAACAGACAGCTTCTCTTTCACAGAAACGCATTTGAGTTTCCTATGAATACTTGTAAGTATCTTAAGGCACTTTCAAAAAAAAGTGATTTTCTCGGAAAGGACAGGATTTAGAAAGTGAAGAAACACTCCATTCACTTTGCACAGTGAATTGAAGTGTTGGGAAAGACAGCTTCTCTTTCAGAGAAACAGATGTGAGTTTCTTGTGAATGCTTGTAAGTAGCTTAAGGCAATTTCAAAGAAAAGTGATTTTCTCTGAAACTGCAGCATTTAGAATTTGAAGGAACACTCCATTCCCTTCGCACAGTGAATTGAAGTGTTGGATCAGACTGCTTCTCTTTCAGAGAAACAGATGTGAGTTTCTTGTGAATGCTTGTAATTAGCTTAAGGCACTTTCAAAGCAATGTGATTTTTTCTGAAATGACAGTATTTAAAAAGTGAAGCAACACCCCATTCACTTTGCACAGTGAATTGAAGTGTTGGAACAGACTGCTTCTCTTTCAGAGAAACGCATGTGAATTTCTGTTGAATGCTTGTAAGTAGCTTAAGGCACTTTCAAAGGAAAGTGATTTTCTCTGAAAGGACAGGATTTAGAAAGTGAAGAAACACTCCATTCACTTCGCACAGTGAATTGAAGTGTTGGAAAAGTCAGCTTCTCTTTCAGAGAAACAGATGTGAGTTTCTTGTGAATGCTTGTAAGTAGCTTAAGGCACTTTCAAAGGAGAGTGATTTTCTCTGAAAGGACAGCATTTAGATTGTGAAGCAACACTCCATTCACTTCGCACGGTGAATTGAAGTGTTGGAACAGACTGCTTCTCTTTCAGAAAAATGCATGTGAGTTTCTTGTGAATGTTTGTAAGTAGCTTAAGGCACTTTCAAAGGAAAGTGATTTTCTCTGAAAGGACAGCATTTAGAAAGTGAAGAAACACTCCATTCACTTCGCACAGTGTATTGAAGTGTTGGAACAGACTGCTTCTCTTTCAGAGAAACAGATGTGAGTTTCTTGTGAATGCTTGTAAGTAGCTTAAGGCACATTCAAAGGAAAGTGATTTTCTCTGAAAGGACAGGATTTAGAAAGTGAAGAAACACTTCATTCACTTCGCACAGTGAATTGAAGTGTTGGAAAAGACAGCTTCTCTTTCAGAGAAACAGATGTGAGTTTCTTGTGAATGCTTGTAAGTAGCTTAAGGCACTTTCAAAGGAAAGTGATTTTCTCTGAAAGGACAGCATTTAGAAAGTGAAGCAACACTCCCTTCACTTCGCACAGTGAATTGAAGTGTTGGAACAGAATGCTTCTCTTTCAGAAAAACGCATGTGAGTTTCTTGTGAATGTTTGTAAGTAGCTTAAGGCACTTTCGAAGGAAAGTGATTTTCTCTGAAAGGACAGCATTTAGAAAGTGAAGTAACACTTCATTCACTTCGTACAGTGAATTGAAGTGTTGGAACAGACTGCTTCTCTTTCAGAAAAACGCATGTGAGTTTTTTGTGAATGCTTGTAAGTAGCTTAAGGCACTTTCAAAGGAAAGTGATTTTCTCTGAAAGGACAGCATTTAGAAAGTGAAGCAACACTCCATTCACTTCGCACAGTGAATTCAAGTGTTGGAACAGACTGCTTCTCTTTCAGAGAAACGCATGTGAATTTCTGTTGAATGCTTGTAAGTAGCTTAAGGCACTTTCAAAGGAAAGTGATTTTCTCTGCAAGGACAGGATTTAGAAAGTGAAGCAACACCCCATTCACTTCGCACAGTGAATTAAAGTGTTGGAAAAGACAGCTTCTCTCTCATAGAAACGCATTTGAGTTTCCTGTGAATGCTTGTAAGTAACTTAAGGCACTTTCATAGGAAAGTGATTTTCTCTGAAACTGCAGCATTTAGAATTTAAAGGAACACTCCATTCCCTTCGCACAGTGAATTGAAGTGTTGGATCAGACTGCTTCTCTTTCAGAGAAACAGATGTGAGTTTCTTGTGAATGCTTGTAAGTAGCTTAAGGCACTTTCAAAGCAATGTGATTTTTTCTGAAATGACAGTATTTAGAAAGTGAAGCAACACCCCATTCACTTCGCACAGTGAATTGAAGTGTTGGAACAGACTGCTTCTCTTTCAGAGAAACGCATGTGAATTTCTGTTGAATGCTTGTAAGTAGCTTAAGGCACTTTCAAAGGAAAGTGATTTTCTCTGAAAGGACAGGATTTAGAAAGTGAAGAAACACTCCATTCACTTCGCACAGTGAATTGAAGTGTTGGAAAAGTCAGCTTCTCTTTCAGAGAAACAGATGTGAGTTTCTTGTGAATGCTTGTAAGTAGCTTAAGGCACTTTCAAAGGAGAGTGATTTTCTCTGAAAGGACAGCATTTAGATTGTGAAGCAACACTCCATTCACTTCGCACGGTGAATTGAAGTGTTGGAACAGAATGCTTCTGTTTCAGAGAAACGGATGTGAGTTTTTTGTGAATGCTTGTAAGTAGCTTAAGGCACTTTCATAGGAAAGTGATTTTCTCTGAAAGGACAGCATTTGGAAAGGGAAGCAACACTCCATTCACTTCGCACAGTGAATTGAAGTGTTGGAACAGACTGCTTCTCTTTCAGAAAAATGCATGTGAGTTTCTTGTGAATGTTTGTAAGTAGCTTAAGGCACTTTCAAAGGAAAGTGATTTTCTCTGAAAGGACAGCATTTAGAAAGTGAAGAAACACTCCATTCACTTCGCACAGTGTACTGAAGTGTTGGAACAGACTGCTTCTCTTTCAGAGAAACAGATGTGAGTTTCTTGTGAATGCTTGTAAGTAACTTAAGGCACTTTCATAGGAAAGTGATTTTCTCTGAAACTGCAGCATTTAGAATTTGAAGGAACACTCCATTCCCTTCGCACAGTGAATTGAAGTATTAGATCAGACTGCTTCTCTTTCAGAGAAACAGATGTGAGTTTCTTGTGAACGCTTGTATGTAGCTTAAGGCACTTTCAAAGCAAAGTGATTTTCTCTGAAAGGACAGCATTTAGAAAGTGAAGCAACACCCCATTCACTTCGCACAGTGAATTGAAGTGTTGGAACAGACTGCTTCTCTTTCAGAGAAACGCATGTGAATTTCTGTTGAATGCTTGTAAGTAGCTTAAGGCACTTTCAAAGGAAAGTGATTTTCTCTGAAAGGACAGCATTTAGAAAGTAAAGAAACACTCCATTCACTTCGCACAGTGAATTGAAGTGTTGGAAAAGACAGCTTCTCTTTCAGAGAAACAGATGTGAGTTTCTTGTGAATGCTTGTAAGTAGCTTAAGGCACTTTCAAAGGAAAGTGATTTTCTCTGAAAGGACAGCATTTAGATTGTGAAGCAACACTCCATTCACTTCGCACGGTGAATTGAAGTGTTGGAACAGAATGCTTCTGTTTCAGAGAAACAGATGTGAGTTTCTTATGAATGCTTGTAGTAGCTTAAGGCACTTTCAAAGGAATGTGATTTTCTCTGAAAGGACAGTATTTGGAAAGTGAAGCAACACTCCATTCACTTCGCACAGTGAATTGAAGTGTTGGAACAGACTGCTTCTCTTTCAGAGAAACGCATGTGAGTTTTTTGTGAATGCTTGTAAGTAGCTTAAGGCACTTTCAAAGGAAAGTGATTTTCTCTCAAAGGACAGCATTTAGAAAGTGAAGAAACACTCCATTCACTTTGCACAGTGAATTGAAGTGTTGGAAAAGACAGCTTCTCTTTCAGAGAAACAGATGTGAGTTTCTTATGAATGCTTGTAGTAGCTTAAGGCACTTTCAAAGGAAAGTGATTTTCTCTGAAAGGACAGCATTTAGAAAGTGAAGCAACACCCCATTCACTTTGCACAGTGAATTAAAGTGTTGGAACAGAATACTTCTCTTTCAGAGAAACGGATATGAGTTTTTTGTGAATGCTTGTAAGTAGCTTAAGGCACTTTCATAGGAAAGTGATTTTCTCTGAAAGGACAGTATTTGGAAAGGGAAGCAACACTCCATTCACTTCGCACAGTGAATTGAAGTGTTGGAACAGATGGCTTCTCTTTCAGAGAAACGTATGTGAATTTCTGTTGAATGCTTGTAAGTAGCTTAAGGCACTTTCAAAGGAAAGTGATTTTCTCTGAAAGGACAGGATTTAGAAAGTGAAGCAACACCCCATTCACTTCGCACAGTGAATTGAAGTGTTGGAAAAGACAGCTTCTCTCTCATAGAAACGCATTTGAGTTTCCTGTGAATGCTTGTAAGTAGCTTAAGGCACTTTCAAAGAAAAGTGATTTTCTCTGAAACTGCAGCATTTAGAATTTGAAGGAACACTCCATTCCCTTCGCACAGTGAATTGAAGTGTTGGATCAGACTGCTTCTCTTTCAGAGAAACAGATGTGATTTTCTTGTGAATGCTTGTAAGTAGCTTAAGGCACTTTCAAAGCAAAGTGATTTTCTCTGAAAGGACAGCATTTAGAAAGTGAAGCAACACCCCATTCACTTCGCACAGTGAATTGAAGTGTTGGAACAGACTGCTTCTCTTTCAGAGAAACGCATGTGAATTTCTGTTGAATGCTTGTAAGTAGCTTAAGGCACTTTCAAAGGAAAGTGATTTTCTCTGAAAGGACAGGATTTAGAAAGTGAAGAAACACTGCATTCACTTCGCACAGTGAATTGAAGTTTTGGAAAAGACAGCTTCACTTTCAGAGAAACAGATGTGAGTTTCTTGTGAATGCTTGTAAGTAGCTTAAGGCACTTTCAAAGGAAAGTGATTTTCTCTGAAAGGACAGCATTTAGATTGTGAAGCAACACTCCATTCACTTCGCACGATGAATTGAAGTGTTGGAACAGAATGCTTCTCTTTCAGAGAAACGGATGTGAGTTTTTTGTGAATGCTTGTAAGTAGCTTAAGGCACTTTCATAGGAAAGTGATTTTCTCTGAAAGGACAGCATTTGGAAAGGGAAGCAACACTCCATTCACTTCGCACAGTGAATTGAAGTGTTGGAACAGACTGCTTCTCTTTCAGAAAAATGCATGTGAGTTTCTTGTGAATGTTTGTAAGTAGCTTAAGGCACTTTCAAAGGAATGTGATTTTCTCTGAAAGGACAGCATTTAGAAAGTGAAGCAACACTCCATTCACTTCGAACAGTGAATTGAAGTGTTGGAACAGACTGCTTCTCTTTCAGAGAAACGCATGTGAATTTCTGTTGAATGCTTGTAAGTAGCTTAAGGCACTTTCAAAGGAAAGTGATTTTCTCTGAAAGGACAGGATTTAGAAAGTGAAGAAACACTCCATTCACTTCTCACAGTGAATTGAAGTGTTGGAACAGACTGCTTCTCTTTCAGAGAAACAGATGTGAGTTTCTTGTGAATGCTTGTAAGTAGCTTAAGGCAATTTCAAAGCAAAGTGATTTTCTCTGAAAGGACAGGATTTAGAAAGTGAAGAAACACTACATTCACTTTGCACAGTGAATTGAAGTGTTGGAAAAGACAGCTTCTCTTTCAGAGAAACAGATGTGAGTTTCTTGTGAATGCTTGTAAGTAGCTTAAGGCACTTTCAAAGGAAAGTGATTTTCTCTCAAAGGACAGCATTTAGAAAGTGAAGCAACACTCCATTCACTTTGCACAGTGAATTGAAGTGTTGGAAAAGACAGCTTCTCTTTCAGAGAAACAGATGTGAGTTTCTTATGAATGCTTGTAAGTAGCTTAAGGCACTTTCAAAGGAAAGTGATTTTCTCTGAAAGGACAGCATTTAGAAAGTGAAGCAACACCCCATTCACTTTGCACAGTGAATTGAAGTGTTGGAACAGAATACTTCTCTTTCAGAGAAACGGATATGAGTTTTTTGTGAATGCTTGTAAGTAGCTTAAGGCACTTTCATAGGAAAGTGATTTTCTCTGAAAGGACAGCATTTAGAAAGGGAAGCAACACTCCATTCACTTCGCACAGTGAATTGAAGTGTTGGAACAGATGGCTTCTCTTTCAGAGAAACGTATGTGAATTTCTGTTGAATGCTTGTAAGTAGCTTAAGGCACTTTCAAAGGAAAGTGATTTTCTCTGAAAGGACAGGATTTAGAAAGTGAAGCAACACCCCATTCACTTCGCACAGTGAATTGAAGTGTTGGAAAAGACAGCTTCTCTCTCATAGAAACGCATTTGAGTTTCCTGTGAATGCTTGTAAGTAGCTTAAGGCACTTTCAAAGAAAAGTGATTTTCTCTGAAACTGCAGCATTTAGAATTTGAAGGAACACTCCATTCCCTTCGCACAGTGAATTGAAGTGTTGGATCAGACTGCTTCTCTTTCAGGGAAACAGATGTGAGTTTCTTGTGAATGCTTGTAAGTAGCTTAAGGCACTTTCAAAGGAAAGTGATTTTCTCTGAAAGGACAGCATTTCGAAAGTGAAGCAACACTCCATTCACTTCGCACAGTGAATTGAAGTGTTGGAACAGAATGCTTCTCTTTCAGAGAAACGGACGTGAGTTTCTTGTGAATGTTTGTAAGTAACTTAAGGCATTTCGAAGGAAAGTGATTTTCTCTGAAAAGACAGCATTTAGAAAGTGAAGTAACACTCCATTCACTTCGTACAGTGAATTGAAGTGTTGGAACAGACTGCTTCTCTTTCAGAGAAACGCATGTGAGTTTTTTGTGAATGCTTGTAAGTAGCTTAAGGCACTTTCAAAGGAAAGTGATTTTCTCTGAAACTACAGCATTTAGAAAGTGAAGCAACACTCCATTCACTTCGCACAGTGAATTGAAGTGTTGGAACAGACTGCTTCTCTTTCAGAGAAACGCATGTGAATTTCTGTTGAATGCTTGTAAGTAGCTTAAGGCACTTTCAAAGGAAAGTGATTTTCTCTGAAAGGACAGGATTTAAAAAGTGAAGCAACACCCCATTTACTTCGCACAGTGAATTGAAGTGTTGGAAAAGACAGCTTCTCTCTCATAGAAATGCATTTGAGTTTCCTGTGAATGCTTGTAATTAAATTAAGGACTTTCAAAGAAAAGTGATTTTCCCTGAAACTGCAGCATTTAGAATTTGAAGGAACACTCCATTCCCTTCGCACAGTGAATTGAAGTGTTGGATCAGACTGCTTCTCTTTCAGAGAAACAGATGTGATTTTCTTGTGAATGCTTGTAAGTAGCTTAAGGCACTTTCAAAGCAAAGTGATTTTCTCTGAAAGGACAGCATTTAGAAAGTGAAGCAACACCCCATTCACTTCGCACAGTGAATTGAAGTGTTGGAACAGACTGCTTCTCTTTCAGAGAAACGCATGTGAATTTCTGTTGAATGCTTGTAAGTAGCTTAAGGCACTTTCAAAGGAAAGTGATTTTCTCTGAAAGGACAGGATTTAGAAAGTGAAGAAACACTGCATTCACTTCGCACAGTGAATTGAAGTGTTGGAAAAGACAGCTTCACTTTCAGAGAAACAGATGTGAGTTTCTTGTGAATGCTTGTAAGTAGCTTAAGGCACTTTCAAAGGAAAGTGATTTTCTCTGAAAGGACAGCATTTAGATTGTGAAGCAACACTCCATTCACTTCGCACGGTGAATTGAAGTGTTGGAACAGAATGCTTCTCTTTCAGAGAAACGGATGTGAGTTTTTTTGTGAATGCTTGTAAGTAGCTTAAGGCACTTTCATAGGAAAGTGATTTTCTCTGAAAGGACAGCATTTGGAAAGGGAAGCAACACTCCATTCACTTCGCACAGTGAATTGAAGTGTTGGAACAGACTGCTTCTCTTTCAGAAAAATGCATGTGAGTTTCTTGTGAATGTTTGTAAGTAGCTTAAGGCACTTTCAAAGGAATGTGATTTTCTCTGAAAGGACAGCATTTAGAAAGTGAAGCAACACTCCATTCACTTCGAACAGTGAATTGAAGTGTTGGAACAGACTGCTTCTCTTTCAGAGAAACGCATGTGAATTTCTGTTGAATGCTTGTAAGTAGCTTAAGGCACTTTCAAAGGAAAGTGATTTTCTCTGAAAGGACAGGATTTAGAAAGTGAAGAAACACTCCATTCACTTCTCACAGTGAATTGAAGTGTTGGAACAGACTGCTTCTCTTTCAGAGAAACAGATGTGAGTTTCTTGTGAATGCTTGTAAGTAGCTTAAGGCAATTTCAAAGCAAAGTGATTTTCTCTGAAAGGACAGGATTTAGAAAGTGAAGAAACACTACATTCACTTTGCACAGTGAATTGAAGTGTTGGAAAAGACAGCTTCTCTTTCAGAGAAACAGATGTGAGTTTCTTGTGAATGCTTGTAAGTAGCTTAAGGCACTTTCAAAAGAAAGTGATTTTCTCTCAAAGGACAGCATTTAGAAAGTGAAGCAACACTCCATTCACTTCGCACAGTGAATTGAAGTGTTGGAAAAGACAGCTTCTCTTTCAGAGAAACAGATGTGAGTTTCTTATGAATGCTTGTAAGTAGCTTAAGGCACTTTCAAAGGAAAGTGATTTTCTCTGAAAGGACAGCATTTAGAAAGTGAAGCAACACCCCATTCACTTTGCACAGTGAATTGAAGTGTTGGAACAGAATACTACTCTTTCAGAGAAACGGATATGAGTTTTTTGTGAATGCTTGTAAGTAGCTTAAGGCACTTTCATAGGAAAGTGATTTTCTCTGAAAGGACAGCATTTAGAAAGGGAAGCAACACTCCATTCACTTCGCACAGTGAATTGAAGTGTTGGAACAGATGGCTTCTCTTTCAGAGAAACGTATGTGAATTTCTGTTGAATGCTTGTAAGTAGCTTAAGGCACTTTCAAAGGAAAGTGATTTTCTCTGAAAGGACAGGATTTAGAAAGTGAAGCAACACCCCATTCACTTCGCACAGTGAATTGAAGTGTTGGAAAAGACAGCTTCTCTCTCATAGAAACGCATTTGAGTTTCCTGTGAATGCTTGTAAGTAGCTTAAGGCACTTTCAAAGAAAAGTGATTTTCTCTGAAACTGCAGCATTTAGAATTTGAAGGAACACTCCATTCCCTTCGCACAGTGAATTGAAGTGTTGGATCAGACTGCTTCTCTTTCAGGGAAACAGATGTGAGTTTCTTGTGAATGCTTGTAAGTAGCTTAAGGCACTTTCAAAGGAAAGTGATTTTCTCTGAAAGGACAGCATTTAGAAAGTGAAGCAACACTCCATTCACTTCGCACAGTGAATTGAAGTGTTGGAACAGAATGCTTCTCTTTCAGAGAAACGGACGTGAGTTTCTTGTGAATGTTTGTAAGTAACTTAAGGCAATTTCGAAGGAAAGTGATTTTCTCTGAAAAGACAGCATTTAGAAAGTGAAGTAACACTCCATTCACTTCGTACAGTGAATTGAAGTGTTGGAACAGACTGCTTCTCTTTCAGAGAAACGCATGTGAGTTTTTTGTGAATGCTTGTAAGTAGCTTAAGGCACTTTCAAAGGAAAGTGATTTTCTCTGAAACTACAGCATTTAGAAAGTGAAGCAACACTCCATTCACTTCGCACAGTGAATTGAAGTGTTGGAACAGACTGCTTCTCTTTCAGAGAAACGCATGTGAATTTCTGTTGAATGCTTGTAAGTAGCTTAAGGCACTTTCAAAGGAAAGTGATTTTCTCTGAAAGGACAGGATTTAAAAAGTGAAGCAACACCCCATTTACTTTGCACAGTGAATTGAAGTGTTGGAAAAAACAGCTTCTCTCTCATAGAAATGCATTTGAGTTTCCTGTGAATGCTTGTAATTAAATTAAGGACTTTCAAAGAAAAGTGATTTTCCCTGAAACTGCAGCATTTAGAATTTGAAGGAACACTCCATTCCCTTCGCACAGTGAATTGAAGTGTTGGATCAGACTGCTTCTCTTTCAGAGAAACAGATGTGATTTTCTTGTGAATGCTTGTAAGTAGCTTAAGGCACTTTCAAAGCAAAGTGATTTTCTCTGAAAGGACAGCATTTAGAAAGTGAAGCAACACCCCATTCACTTCGCACAGTGAATTGAAGTGTTGGAACAGACTGCTTCTCTTTCAGAGAAACGCATGTGAATTTCTGTTGAATGCTTGTAAGTAGCTTAAGGCACTTTTAAAGGAAAGTGATTTTCTCTGAAAGGACAGGATTTAGAAAGTGAAGAAACACTCCATTCACTTCGCACAGTGAATTGAAGTGTTGGAAAAGACAGCTTCACTTTCAGAGAAACAGATGTGAGTTTCTTGTGAATGCTTGTAAGTAGCTTAAGGCACTTTCAAAGGAAAGTGATTTTCTCTGAAAGGACAGCATTTAGATTGTGAAGCAACACTCCTTTCACTTCGCACGGTGAATTGAAGTGTTGGAACAGAATGCTTCTGTTTCAGAGAAACGGATGTGAGTTTTTTGTGAATGCTTGTAAGTAGCTTAAGGCACTTTCATATTAAAGTGATTTTCTCTGAAAGGACAGCATTTGGAAAGGGAAGCAACACTCCATTCACTTCGCACAGTGAATTGAAGTGTTGGAACAGACTGCTTCTCTTTCAGAAAAATGCATGTGAGTTTCTTGTGAATGTTTGTAAGTAGCTTAAGGCACTTTCAAAGGAATGTGATTTTCTCTGAAAGGACAGCATTTAGAAAGTGAAGCAACACTCCATTCACTTCGAACAGTGAATTGAAGTGTTGGAACAGACTGCTTCTCTTTCAGAGAAATGCATGTGAGTTTTTTTGAATGCTTGTAAGTAGCTTACGGCACTTTCAAAGGAAAGTGATTTTCTCTCAAAGGACAGCATTTAGAAAGTGAAGAAACACTCCATTCACTTCGCACAGTGAATTGAAGTGTTGGAAAAGACAGCTTCTCTTTCAGAGAAACAGATGTGAGTTTCTTATGAATGCTTGTAAGTAGCTTAAGGCACTTTCAAAGGAAAGTGATTTTCTCTGAAAGGACAGCATTTAGAAAGTGAAGCAACACCCCATTCACTTTGCACAGTGAATTGAAGTGTTGGAACAGAATACTTCTCTTTCAGAGAAACGGATATGAGTTTTTTGTGAATGCTTGTAAGTAGCTTAAAGCACTTTCATAGGAAAGTGATTTTCTCTGAAAGGACAGCATTTGGAAAGGGAAGCAACACTCCATTCACTTCGCACAGTGAATTGAAGTGTTGGAACAGATGGCTTCTCTTTCAGAGAAACGTATGTGAATTTCTGTTGAATGCTTGTAAGTAGCTTAAGGCACTTTCAAAGGAAAGTGATTTTCTCTGAAAGGACAGGATTTAGAAAGTGAAGCAACACCCCATTCACTTCGCACAGTGAATTGAAGTGTTGGAAAAGACAGCTTCTATCTCATAGAAACGCATTTGAGTTTCCTGTGAATGCTTGTAAGTAGCTTAAGGCACTTTCAAAGAAAAGTGATTTTCTCAGAAACTGCAGCATTTAGAATTTGAAGGAACACTCCATTCCCTTCGCACAGTGAATTGAAGTGTTGGATCAGACTGCTTCTCTTTCAGGGAAACAGATGTGAGTTTCTTGTGAATGCTTGTAAGTAGCTTAAGGCACTTTCAAAGGAAAGTGATTTTCTCTGAAAGGACAGCATTTAGAAAGTGAAGCAACACTCCATTCACTTCGCACAGTGAATTGAAGTGTTGGAACAGAATGCTTCTCTTTCAGAGAAACGGACGTGAGTTTCTTGTGAATGTTTGTAAGTAACTTAAGGCAATTTCGAAGGAAAGTGATTTTCTCTGAAAAGACAGCATTTAGAAAGTGAAGTAACACTCCATTCACTTCGTACAGTGAATTGAAGTGTTGGAACAGACTGCTTCTCTTTCAGAGAAACGCATGTGAGTTTTTTGTGAATGCTTGTAAGTAGCTTAAGGCACTTTCAAAGGAAAGTGATTTTCTCTGAAACTACAGCATTTAGAAAGTGAAGCAACACTCCATTCACTTCGCACAGTGAATTGAAGTGTTGGAACAGACTGCTTCTCTTTCAGAGAAACGCATGTGAATTTCTGTTGAATGCTTGTAAGTAGCTTAAGGCACTTTCAAAGGAAAGTGATTTTCTCTGAAAGGACAGGATTTAAAAAGTGAAGCAACACCCCATTTACTTTGCACAGTGAATTGAAGTGTTGGAAAAGACAGCTTCTCTCTCATAGAAATGCATTTGAGTTTCCTGTGAATGCTTGTAATTAAATTAAGGACTTTCAAAGAAAAGTGATTTTCCCTGAAACTGCAGCATTTAGAATTTGAAGGAACACTCCATTCCCTTCGCACAGTGAATTGAAGTGTTGGATCAGACTGCTTCTCTTTCAGAGAAACAGATGTGATTTTCTTGTGAATGCTTGTAAGTAGCTTAAGGCACTTTCAAAGCAAAGTGATTTTCTCTGAAAGGACAGCATTTAGAAAGTGAAGCAACACCCCATTCACTTCGCAGAGTGAATTGAAGTGTTGGAACAGACTGCTTCTCTTTCAGAGAAACGCATGTGAATTTCTGTTGAATGCTTGTAAGTAGCTTAAGGCACTTTCAAAGGAAAGTGATTTTCTCTGAAACGACAGGATTTAGAAAGTGAAGAAACACTCCATTCACTTCGCACAGTGAATTGAAGTGTTGGAAAAGACAGCTTCACTTTCAGAGAAACAGATGTGAGTTTCTTGTGAATGCTTGTAAGTAGCTTAAGGCACTTTCAAAGGAAAGTGATTTTCTCTGAAAGGACAGCATTTAGATTGTGAAGCAACACTCCATTCACTTCGCACGGTGAATTGAAGTGTTGGAACAGAATGCTTCTGTTTCAGAGAAACGGATGTGAGTTTTTTGTGAATGCTTGTAAGTAGCTTAAGGCACTTTCATATTAAAGTGATTTTCTCTGAAAGGACAGCATTTGGAAAGGGAAGCAACACTCCATTCACTTCGCACAGTGAATTGAAGTGTTGGAACAGACTGCTTCTCTTTCAGAAAAATGCATGTGAGTTTCTTGTGAATGTTTGTAAGTAGCTTAAGGCACTTTCAAAGGAATGTGATTTTCTCTGAAAGGACAGCATTTAGAAAGTGAAGCAACACTCCATTCACTTCGAACAGTGAATTGAAGTGTTGGAACAGACTGCTTCTCTTTCAGAGAAACGCATGTGAGTTTTTTGTGAATGCTTGTAAGTAGCTTAAGGCACTTTCAAAGGAAAGTGATTTTCTCTCAAAGGACAGCATTTAGAAAGTGAAGAAACACTCCATTCACTTCGCACAGTGAATTGAAGTGTTGGAACAGACTGCTTCTCTTTCAGAGAAACGCATGTGAATTTCTGTTGAATGCTTGTAAGTAGCTTAAGGCACTTTCAAAGGAAAGTGATTTTCTCTGAAAGGACAGGATTTAGAAAGTGAAGAAACACTCCATTCACTTCTCACAGTGAATTGAAGTGTTGGAACAGACTGCTTCTCTTTCAGAGAAACAGATGTGAGTTTTTTGTGAATGCTTGTAAGTAGCTTAAGGCAATTTCAAAGCAAAGTGATTTTCTCTGAAAGGACAGGATTTAGAAAGTGAAGAAACACTACATTCACTTTGCACAGTGAATTGAAGTGTTGGAAAAGACAGCTTCTCTTTCAGAGAAACAGATGTGAGTTTCTTGTGAATGCTTGTAAGTAGCTTAAGGCACTTTCAAAGGAAAGTGATTTTCTCTGAAAGGACAGCATTTAGAAAGTGAAGCAACACTCCATTCACTTCGCACAGTGAATTGAAGTGTTGGAACAGAATGCTTCTCTTTCAGAGAAAAGGATGTGAGTTTCTTGTGAATGTTTGTAAGTAACTTAAGGCAATTTCGAAGGAAAGTGATTTTCTCTGAAAGGACAGCATTTAGAAAGTGAAGTAACACTCCATTCACTTCGTACAGTGAATTGAAGTGTTGGAACAGACTGCTTCTCTTTCAGAGAAACGCATGTGAGTTTTTTGTGAATGCTTGTAAGTAGCTTAAGGCACTTTCAAAGGAAAGTGATTTTCTCTGAAACTACAGCATTTAGAAAGTGAAGCAACACTCCATTCACTTCGCACAGTGAATTGAAGTGTTGGAACAGACTGCTTCTCTTTCAGAGAAACGCATGTGAATTTCTGTTGAATGCTTGTAAGTAGCTTAAGGCACTTTCAAAGGAAAGTGATTTTCTCTGAAAGGACAGGATTTAGAAAGTGAAGCAACACCCCATTTACTTCGCACAGTGAATTGAAGTGTTGGAAAAGACAGCTTCTCTCTCATAGAAATGCATTTGAGTTTCCTGTGAATGCTTGTAATTAGATTAAGGACTTTCAAAGAAAAGTGATTTTCCCTGAAACTGCAGCATTTAAAATTTGAAGGAACACTCCATTCCCTTCGCACAGTGAATTGAAGTGTTGGATCAGACTGCTTCTCTTTCAGAGAAACAGATGTGAGTTTCTTGTGAATGCTTGTAAGTAGCTTAAGGCACTTTCAAAGCAAAGTGATTTTCTCTGAAAGGACAGCATTTAGAAAGTGAAGCAACACCCCATTCACTTCGCACAGTGAATTGAAGTGTTGGAACAGACTGCTTCTCTTTCAGAGAAACGCATGTGAATTTCTGTTGAATGCTTGTAAGTAGCTTAAGGCACTTTCAAAGGAAAGTGATTTTCTCTGAAAGGACAGCATTTAGATTGTGAAGCAACACTCCATTCACTTCGCACGGTTAATTGAAGTGTTTGAACAGAATGCTTCTGTTTCAGAGAAACGGATGTGAGTTTTTTGTGAATGCTTGTAAGTAGCTTAAGGCACTTTCATAGGAAAGTGATATTCTCTGAAATGACAGCATTTGGAAAGGGAAGCAACACTCCATTCACTTCGCACAGTGAATTGAAGTGTTGGAACAGACTGCTTCTCTTTCAGAAAAATGCATGTGAGTTTTTTGTGAATGCTTGTAAGTAGCTTAAGGCACTTTCAAAGGAAAGTGATTTTCTCTCAAAGGACAGCATTTAGAAAGTGAAGCAACACTCCATTCACTTCGCACAGTGAATTGAAGTGTTGGAACAGACTGCTTCTCTTTCAGAGAAACGCATGTGAATTTCTGTTGAATGCTTGTAAGTAGCTTAAGGCACTTTCAAAGGAAAGTGATTTTCTCTGAAAGGACAGGATTTAGAAAGTGAAGAAACACTCCATTCACTTCTCACAGTGAATTGAAGTGTTGGAACAGACTGCTTCTCTTTCAGAGAAACAGATGTGAGTTTCTTGTGAATGCTTGTAAGTAGCTTAAGGCACTTTCAAAGGAAAGTGATTTTCTCTGAAAGGACAGCATTTAGATTGTGAAGCAACACTCCATTCACTTCGCACGGTGAATTGAAGTGTTGGAACAGAATGCTTCTGTTTCAGAGAAACGGATGTGAGTTTTTTGTGAATGCTTGTAAGTAGCTTAAGGCACTTTCATAGGAAAGTGATTTTCTCTGAAAGGACAGCATTTGGAAAGGGAAGCAACACTCCATTCACTTCGCACAGTGAATTGAAGTTTTGGAACAGACTACTTCCTTTCAGAAAAATGCATGTGAGTTTCTTGTGAATGTTTGCAAGTAGCTTAAGGCACTTTCAAAGGAATGTGATTTTCTCTGAAAGGACAGCATTTAGAAAGTGAAGCAACACTCCATTCACTTCGAACAGTGAATTGAAGTGTTGGAACAGACTGCTTCTCTTTCAGAGAAACGCATGTGAGTTTTTTGTGAATGCTTGTAAGTAGCTTAAGGCACTTTCAAAGGAAAGTGATTTTCTCTCAAAGGACAGCATTTAGAAAGTGAAGAAACACTCCATTCACTTCGCACAGTGAATTGAAGTGTTGGAACAGACTGCTTCTCTTTCAGAGAAACGCATGTGAATTTCTGTTGAATGCTTGTAAGTAGCTTAAGGCACTTTCAAAGGAAAGTGATTTTCTCTGAAAGGACAGGATTTAGAAAGTGAAGAAAAACTCCATTCACTTCTCAAAGTGAATTGAAGTGTTGGAACAGACTGCTTCTCTTTCATAGAAACGCATTTGAGTTTCCTATGAATGCTTGTAAGTAGCTTAAAACACTTTCTGAGCAAAGTGATTTTATCTGAAACTGCAGCATTTAGAATGTGAAGGAACACTCCATTCACTTCTCACAGTGAATTGAAGTGTTGGAACAGACTGCTTCTCTTTCAGTGAAACGGATGTGAGTTTTTTTTGAATGCTTGTAAGTAGCATAAGGCAGTTTCATAGGAAAGTGATTTTCTCTGAAAGGACAGCATTTGGAAAGGGAAGCAACACTCCATTCACTTCGCACAGTGAATTGAAGTGTTGGAACAGACTGCTTCTCTTTCATAGAAACGCATTTGAGTTTCCTATGAATGCTTGTAAGTAGCTTAAGGCACTTTCTGAGCAAAGTGATTTTATCTGAAACTGCAGCATTTAGAATGTGAAGGAACACTCCATTCACTTCGCACATTGAATTGAAGTGTTGTAACAGACTGCTTCTCTTTCAGAGAAACAGATGTGAGTTTCTTGTGAATGCTTGTAAGTAGCTTAAGGCAGTTTCAAAAGAGAGTGATTTTCTCTAAAAGGAGAGCATTTAGAAAGTGAAGCAACACTCCGTTCACTTCGCACAGTGAATTGAAGTGTTGGAACAGACTGCTTCTCTTTCAGAGAAACGCATGTGAATTTCTGTTGAAATCTTGTAAGTAGCTTTAGACACTTTCAAAGGAATGTGATTTTCTCTGAAAGGACGGCATTTGGAAAGGGAAGCAACACTCCATTCACTTCGCACAATGAATTTAAGTGTTGCAACAGACAGCTTCTCTTTCACAGAAACGCATTTGAGTTTCCTATGAATGCTTGTAAGTATCTTAAGGCACTTTCAAAGGAAAGTGAATTTCTCTGAAAGGACAGCATTTAGAAAGTGAAACAACACTCCATTCACTTCGCACAATGAACTGAAGTGTTGGAACAGACTGCTTCTCTTTCAGAGAAACGCATGTGAGTTTTTGTGAATGCTTGTAAGTAGCTTAAGGCACTTTCAAAGGAAAGTGATTTTCTCTGAAAGGACAGCATTTAGAAAGTGAAGCAACATTCCATTCACTTCGTACAGTGAATTGAAGTGTTGGAACAGACTGTTTCTCTTACAGAGAAACGCATGTGAATTTCTGTTGAATGCTTGTAAGTAGCTTAAGTCACTTTCAAAGGAAAGTGATTTTCTCTGAAAGGACAGGATTTAGAAAGTGAAGTAACAACCCATTCACTTCGCACAATGAATTGAAGTGTTGTAAAAGACACCTTCTCTCTCATAGAAACGCATTTGGGTTTCCTGTGAATGCTTGTAAGTAGCTTAAGGCACTTTCAAAGAAAAGTGATTTTCTCTGAAACTGCAGCATTTAGAATGTGAAGGAACACTCCATTCACTTCGCACAGTGAATTGAAGTGTTGGATCAGACTGCTTCTCTTTAAGAGAAACAGATGTGAGTTTCTTGTGAATGCTTGTAAGTAGCTTAAGGCACTTTCAGAGCAAAGTGATATTCTCTGAAAGGACAGCATTTAGAAAGTGAAGCAACACTGCATTCACTTCGCACAGTGAATTGAAGTGTTGGAACAGACTGCTTCTCTTTTAGAGAAACAGATGTGAGTTTCTTGTGAATGTTTGTAAGTAGTTTAAGGAACTTTCATAGGAAAGTGATTTTCTCTGAAAGGACAGAATTTGGAAAGGGAAGCAACACTCCATTCACTTCGAACAGTCAATTGAAGTGTTGGAAAAGACAGCTTCTCTTTCAGAGAAACGCATGTGAATTTCTGTTGAATGCTTGTAAGTAGCTTAAGGAACTTTCATAGGAAAGTGATTTTCTCTGGAAGGACAGCATTTAGAAAGTGAAGCAACATTCCATTCACTTCGCACAGTGAATTGAAGTGTTGGAACAGACTGCTTCTCTTTCAGAGAAACACATGTGAATTTCTGTTGAAAACTAGTAAGTGGCTAAAGGCACTTTCAAAGGAAAGTGATTTTCTCTGAAAGGACAGCATTTGGAAAGGGAAGCAACACTCCATTCACTTCGCACAGTGAATTTAAGTGTTGCAACAGACAGCTTCTCTTTCATAGAAACGCATTTGAGTTTCCTATGAATGCTTGTAAGTAGCTTAAGGCACTTTCAAAGGAAAGTGATTTTCTCTGAAAGGACAGCATTTAGAAAGTGAAGAAACACTCCATTCACTTCGCACAGTGAATTGAAGTGTTGGAACAGACTGCTTCTCTTTTAGAGAAACGGATGTGAGATTTTTGTTAATGCTTGAAAGTAGCTTAAGGTACTTTCAAAGGAAAGAGATTTTCTCTGAAACTACAACATTTAGAATGTGAAGCAACACTCCATTCACTTTGCACAGTGAATTGAAGAGTTGGAACAGACTGCCTCTCTTTCAGAGAAACGGATGTGTGTTTTTTATGAATGCTTGTAAGAAGCTTAAGGCACTTTCAAAGCAAAGTGATTTTCTCTGAAAGGATAGCATTTAGAAAGTGAAGCAACACTCCATTCACTTCGCACAGTGAATTGAAGTGTTGGAACAGACTGCTTCTCTTTCAGAGAAACGCATGTGAATTTCTGTTGAATGCTTGTAAGTAGCTTAAGGCACTTTCAAAGGAAAGTGATTTTCTCTGAAAGGACAGGATTTAGAAAGTGAAGCAACACTCCATTCACTTCGCACAGTGAATTGAAGTGTTGGAAAAGACAGCTTCTCTCTCATAGAAATGCATTTGAGTTTCCTGTGAATGCTTGTAATTAGATTAAGGACTTTCAAAGAAAAGTGATTTTCCCTGAAACTGCAGCATTTAGAATTTGAAGGAACACTCCATTCCCTTCGCACAGTGAATTGAAGTGTTGGATCAGACTGCTTCTCTTTCAGAGAAACAGATGTGAGTTTCTTGTGAATGCTTGTAAGTAGCTTAAGGCACTTTCAAAGGAAAGTGATTTTCTCTGAAAGGACAGCATTTAGAAAGTGAAGCAACATTCCATTCACTTCGTACAGTGAATTGAAGTGTTGGAACAGACTGTTTCTCTTACAGAGAAACGCATGTGAATTTCTGTTGAATGCTTGTAAGTAGCTTAAGTCACTTTCAAAGGAAAGTGATTTTCTCTGAAAGGACAGGATTTAGAAAGTGAAGTAACAACCCATTCACTTCGCACAATGAATTGAAGTGTTGTAAAAGACACCTTCTCTCTCATAGAAACGCATTTGGGTTTCCTGTGAATGCTTGTAAGTAGCTTAAGGCACTTTCAAAGAAAAGTGATTTTCTCTGAAACTGCAGCATTTAGAATGTGAAGGAACACTCCATTCACTTCGCACAGTGAATTGAAGTGTTGGATCAGACTGCTTCTCTTTCAGAGAAACAGATGTGAGTTTCTTGTGAATGCTTGTAAGTAGCTTAAGGCACTTTCAGAGCAAAGTGATATTCTCTGAAAGGACAGCATTTAGAAAGTGAAGCAACACTGCATTCACTTCGCACAGTGAATTGAAGTGTTGGAACAGACTGCTTCTCTTTTAGAGAAACAGATGTGAGTTTCTTGTGAATGTTTGTAAGTAGTTTAAGGAACTTTCATAGGAAAGTGATTTTCTCTGAAAGGACAGAATTTGGAAAGGGAAGCAACACTCCATTCACTTCGAACAGTCAATTGAAGTGTTGGAAAAGACAGCTTCTCTTTCAGAGAAACGCATGTGAATTTCTGTTGAATGCTTGTAAGTAGCTTAAGGAACTTTCATAGGAAAGTGATTTTCTCTTGAAGGACAGCATTTAGAAAGTGAAGCAACATTCCATTCACTTCGCACAGTGAATTGAAGTGTTGGAACAGACTGCTTCTCTTTCAGAGAAACACATGTGAATTTCTGTTGAAAACTAGTAAGTGGCTAAAGGCACTTTCAAAGGAAAGTGATTTTCTCTGAAAGGACAGCATTTGGAAAGGGAAGCAACACTCCATTCACTTCGCACAGTGAATTTAAGTGTTGCAACAGACAGCTTCTCTTTCATAGAAACGCATTTGAGTTTCCTATGAATGCTTGTAAGTAGCTTAAGGCACTTTCAAAGGAAAGTGATTTTCTCTGAAAGGACAGCATTTAGAAAGTGAAGAAACACTCCATTCACTTCGCACAGTGAATTGAAGTGTTGGAACAGACTGCTTCTCTTTTAGAGAAACGGATGTGAGATTTTTGTGAATGCTTGAAAGTAGCTTAAGGTACTTTCAAAGGAAAGAGATTTTCTCTGAAACTACAACATTTAGAATGTGAAGCAACACTCCATTCACTTTGCACAGTGAATTGAAGAGTTGGAACAGACTGCCTCTCTTTCAGAGAAACGGATGTGTGTTTTTTATGAATGCTTGTAAGAAGCTTAAGGCACTTTCAAAGCAAAGTGATTTTCTCTGAAAGGATAGCATTTAGAAAGTGAAGCAACACTCCATTCACTTCGCACAGTGAATTGAAGTGTTGGAACAGACTGCTTCTCTTTCAGAGAAACGCATGTGAATTTCTGTTGAATGCTTGTAAGTAGCTTAAGGCACTTTCAAAGGAAAGTGATTTTCTCTGAAAGGACAGGATTTAGAAAGTGAAGCAACACTCCATTCACTTCGCACAGTGAATTGAAGTATTGGAAAAGACAGCTTCTCTCTCATAGAAATGCATTTGAGTTTCCTGTGAATGCTTGTAAATAGATTAAGGACTTTCAAAGAAAAGTGATTTTCCCTGAAACTGCAGCATTTAGAATTTGAAGGAACACTCCATTCCCTTCGCACAGTGAATTGAAGTGTTGGATCAGACTGCTTCTCTTTCAGAGAAACAGATGTGAGTTTCTTGTGAATGCTTGTAAGTAGCTTAAGGCACTTTCAAAGCAAAGTGATTTTCTCTGAAATGACAGCATTTAGAAAGTGAAGCAACACCCCTTTCACTTCGCACAGTGAATTGAGTGTTGGAACAGACTGCTTCTCTTTCAGAAAAATGCATGTGAGTTTTTTGTGAATGCTTGTAAGTAGCTTAAGGCACTTTCATAGGAAAGTGATTTTCTCTGAAAGGACAGCATTTGGAAAGGGAAGCAACACTCCATTCACTTCGCACAGTGAATTGAAGTTTTGGAACAGACTGCTTCTCTTTCAGAAAAATGCATGTGAGTTTCTTGTGAATGTTTGCAAGTAGCTTAAGGCACTTTCAAAGGAATGTGATTTTCTCTGAAAGGACAGCATTTAGAAAGTGAAGCAACACTCCATTCACTTCGAACAGTGAATTGAAGTGTTGGAACAGACTGCTTCTCTTTCAGAGAAACGCATGTGAGTTTTTTGTGAATGCTTGTAAGTAGCTTAAGGCACTTTCAAAGGAAAGTGATTTTCTCTCAAAGGACAGCATTTAGAAAGTGAAGAAACACTCCATTCACTTCGCACAGTGAATTGAAGTGTTGGAACAGACTGCTTCTCTTTCAGAGAAACGCATGTGAATTTCTGTTGAATGCTTGTAAGTAGCTTAAGGCACTTTCAAAGGAAAGTGATTTTCTCTGAAAGGACAGGATTTAGAAAGTGAAGAAAAACTCCATTCACTTCTCACAGTGAATTGAAGTGTTGGAACAGACTGCTTCTCTTTCATAGAAACGCATTTGAGTTTCCTATGAATGCTTGTAAGTAGCTTAAGGCACTTTCTGAGCAAAGTGATTTTATCTGAAACTGCAGCATTTAGAATGTGAAGGAACACTCCATTCACTTCTCACAGTGAATTGAAGTGTTGGAACAGACTGCTTCTCTTTCAGAGAAACGGATGTGAGTTTTTTTTGAATGCTTGTAAGTAGCATAAGGCAGTTTCATAGGAAAGTGATTTTCTCTGAAAGGACAGCATTTGGAAAGGGAAGCAACACTCCATTCACTTCGCACAGTGAATTGAAGTGTTGGAACAGACTGCTTCTCTTTCATAGAAACGCATTTGAGTTTCCTATGAATGCTTGTAAGTAGCTTAAGGCACTTTCTGAGCAAAGTGATTTTATCTGAAACTGCAGCATTTAGAATGTGAAGGAACACTCCATTCACTTCGCACATTGAATTGAAGTGTTGTAACAGACTGCTTCTCTTTCAGAGAAACAGATGTGAGTTTCTTGTGAATGCTTGTAAGTAGCTTAAGGCAGTTTCAAAAGAGAGTGATTTTCTCTAAAAGGAGAGCATTTAGAAAGTGAAGCAACACTCCGTTCACTTCGCACAGTGAATTGAAGTGTTGGAACAGACTGCTTCTCTTTCAGAGAAACGCATGTGAATTTCTGTTGAAATCTTGTAAGTAGCTTTAGACACTTTCAAAGGAATGTGATTTTCTCTGAAAGGACGGCATTTGGAAAGGGAAGCAACACTCCATTCACTTCGCACAATGAATTTAAGTGTTGCAACAGACAGCTTCTCTTTCACAGAAACGCATTTGAGTTTCCTATGAATGCTTGTAAGTATCTTAAGGCACTTTCAAAGGAAAGTGATTTTCTCTGAAAGGACAGCATTTAGAAAGTGAAGCAACACTCCATTCACTTCGCACAATGAACTGAAGTGTTGGAACAGACTGCTTCTCTTTCAGAGAAACGCATGTGAGTTTTTGTGAATGCTTGTAAGTAGCTTAAGGCACTTTCAAAGGAAAGTCATTTTCTCTGAAAGGACAGCATTTAGAAAGTGAAGCAACATTCCATTCACTTCGTACAGTGAATTGAAGTGTTGGAACAGACTGTTTCTCTTACAGAGAAACGCATGTGAATTTCTGTTGAATGCTTGTAAGTAGCTTAAGGCACTTTCAAAGGAAAGTGATTTTCTCTGAAAGGACAGGATTTAGAAAGTGAAGTAACAACCCATTCACTTCGCACAATGAATTGAAGTGTTGTAAAAGACACCTTCTCTCTCATAGAAACGCATTTGGGTTTCCTGTGAATGCTTGTAAGTAGCTTAAGGCACTTTCAAAGAAAAGTGATTTTCTCTGAAACTGCAGCATTTAGAATGTGAAGGAACACTCCATTCACTTCGCACAGTGAATTGAAGTGTTGGATCAGACTGCTTCTCTTTCAGAGAAACAGATGTGAGTTTCTTGTGAATGCTTGTAAGTAGCTTAAGGCACTTTCAGAGCAAAGTGATATTCTCTGAAAGGACAGCATTTAGAAAGTGAAGCAACACTGCATTCACTTCGCACAGTGAATTGAAGTGTTGGAACAGACTGCTTCTCTTTTAGAAAAACAGATGTGAGTTTCTTGTGAATGTTTGTAAGTAGTTTAAGGAACTTTCATAGGAAAGTGATTTTCTCTGAAAGGACAGAATTTGGAAAGGGAAGCAACACTCCATTCACTTCGAACAGTCAATTGAAGTGTTGGAAAAGACAGCTTCTCTTTCAGAGAAACGCATGTGAATTTCTGTTGAATGCTTGTAAGTAGCTTAAGGAACTTTCATAGGAAAGTGATTTTCTCTGGAAGGACAGCATTTAGAAAGTGAAGCAACATTCCATTCACTTCGCACAGTGAATTGAAGTGTTGGAACAGACTGCTTCTCTTTCATAGAAACGCATTTGAGTTTCCTATAATGCTTGTAAGTAGCTTAAGGCACTTTCTGAGCAAAGTGATTTTATCTGAAACTGCAGCATTTAGAATGTGAAGGAACACTCCATTCACTTCGCACATTGAATTGAAGTGTTGTAACAGACTGCTTCTCTTTCAGAGAAACAGATGTGAGTTTCTTTTGAATGCTTGTAAGTAGCTTAAGGCAGTTTCAAAAGAGAGTGATTTTCTCTAAAAGGAGAGCATTTAGAAAGTGAAGCAACACTCCGTTCACTTCGCACAGTGAATTGAAGTGTTGGAACAGACTGCTTCTCTTTCAGAGAAACGCATGTGAATTTCTGTTGAAATCTTGTAAGTAGCTTTAGACACTTTCAAAGGAATGTGATTTTCTCTGAAAGGACAGCATTTGGAAAGGGAAGCAACACTCCATTCACTTCGCACAATGAATTTAAGTGTTGCAACAGACAGCTTCTCTTTCACAGAAACGCATTTGAGTTTCCTATGAGTGCTTGTAAGTATCTTAAGGCACTTTCAAAGAAAGTGATTTTCTCTGAAAGGACAGCATTTAGAAAGTGAAGCAACACTCCATTCACTTCGCACAGTGAACTGAAGTGTTGGAACAGACTGCTTCTCTTTCAGAGAAACGCATGTGAGTTTTTGTGAATGCTTGTAAGTAGCTTAAGGCACTTTCAAAGGAAAGTGATTTTCTCTGAAAGGACAGGATTTAGAAAGTGAAGCAACACTCCATTCACTTCGCACAGTGAATTGAAGTGTTGGAAAAGACAGCTTCTCTCTCATAGAAATGCATTTGAGTTTCCTGTGAATGCTTGTAATTAGATTAAGGACTATCAAAGAAAAGTGATTTTCCCTGAAACTGCAGCATTTAGAATTTGAAGGAACACTCCATTCCCTTCGCACAGTGAATTGAAGTGTTGGATCAGACTGCTTCTCTTTCAGAGAAACAGATGTGAATTTCTTGTGAATGCTTGTAAGTAGCTTAAGGCACTTTCAAAGCAAAGTGATTTTCTCTGAAATGACAGCATTTAGAAAGTGAAGCAACACCCCATTCACTTCGCACAGTGAATTGAAGTGTTGGAACAGACTGCTTCTCTTTCAGAGAAACGCATGTGAATTTCTGTTGAATGCTTGTAAATAGCTTAAGGCACTTTCAAAGGAAAGTGATTTTCTCTGAAAGGACAGGATTTAGAAAGTGAAGAAACACTCCATTCACTTCGCACAGTGAATTGAAGTGTTGGAAAAGACAGCTTCTCTTTCAGAGAAAGAGATGTGAGTTTCTTGTGAATGCTTGTATGTAGCTTAAGGCACTTTCAAAGGAAAGTGATTTTCTCTGAAAGGACAGCATTTAGATTGTGAAGCAACACTCCATTCACTTCGCACGGTGAATTGAAGTGTTGGAACAGAATGCTTCTGTTTCAGAGAAACGGATGTGAGTTTTTTGTGAATGCTTGTAAGTAGCTTAAGGCACTTTCATAGGAAAGTGATTTTCTCTGAAAAGACAGCATTTGGAAAGGGAAGCAACACTCCATTCACTTCGCACAGTGAATTGAAGTTTTGGAACAGACTGCTTCTCTTTCAGAAAAATGCATGTGAGTTTCTTGTGAATGTTTGCAAGTAGCTTAAGGCACTTTCAAAGGAATGTGATTTTCTCTGAAAGGACAGCATTTAGAAAGTGAAGCAACACTCCATTCACTTCGAACAGTGAATTGAAGTGTTGGAACAGACTGCTTCTCTTTCAGAGAAACGCATGTGAGTTTTTTGTGAATGCTTGTAAGTAGCTTAAGGCACTTTCAAAGGAAAGTGATTTTCTCTCAAAGGACAGCATTTAGAAAGTGAAGAAACACTCCATTCACTTCGCACAGTGAATTGAAGTGTTGGAACAGACTGCTTCTCTTTCAGAGAAACGCATGTGAATTTCTGTTGAATGCTTGTAAGTAGCTTAAGGCACTTTCAAAGGAAAGTGATTTTCTCTGAAAGGACAGGATTTAGAAAGTGAAGAAAAACTCCATTCACTTCTCACAGTGAATTGAAGTATTGGAACAGACTGCTTCTTTTTCATAGAAACGCATTTGAGTTTCCTATGAATGCTTGTAAGTAGCTTAAGGCACTTTCTGAGCAAAGTGATTTTCTCTGAAACTGCAGCATTTAGAATGTGAAGGAACACTCCATTCACTTCTCACAGTGAATTGAAGTGTTGGAACAGACTGCTTCTCTTTCAGAGAAACGGATGTGAGTTTTTTTTGAATGCTTGTAAGTAGCATAAGGCAGTTTCATGGGAAAATGATTTTCTCTGAAAGGACAGCATTTGGAAAGGGAAGCAACACTCCATTCACTTCGCACAGTGAATTGAAGTGTTGGAACAGACTGCTTCTCTTTCAGAAAAATTCATTTGAGTTTCTTGTGAATGTTTGGAAGTAGCTTAAGGCAATTTCGAAGGAAAGTGATTTTCTCTGAAAGGACAGCATTTAGAAAGTGAAGCAACACTCCATTCACTTCGTACAGTGAATTGAAGTGTTGGAACAGACTGCTTCTCTTTCAGATAAACTCATGTGAGTTTTTTGTGAATGCTTGTAAGTAGCTTAAGGGACTTTCAAAGGAAAGTGATTTTCTCTGAAAGGACAGCATTTAGAAAGTGAAGCAACACTCCATTCACTTCGTACAGTGAATTGAAGTGTTGGAACAGACTGCTTCTCTTACAGAGAAACGCATGTGAATTTCTGTTGAATGCTTGTAAGTAGCTTAAGTCACTTTCAAAGGAAGGTGATTTTCTCTGAAAGGACAGGATTTAGAAAGTGAAGTAACACCCCATTCACTTCGCACAATGAATTGAAGTGTTGTAAAAGACACCTTCTCTCTCATAGAAACGCATTTGTGTTTCCTGTGAATGCTTGTAAGTAGCTTAAGGCACTTTCATAGGAAAGTGATTTTCTCTGAAAGGACAGCATTTGGAAAGGGAAGCAACACTCCATTCACTTCGCACAGTGAATTGAAGTGTTGGAACAGACTGCTTCTCTTTCATAGAAACGCATTTGAGTTTCCTATAATGCTTGTAAGTAGCTTAAGGCACTTTCTGAGCAAAGTGATTTTATCTGAAACTGCAGCATTTAGAATGTGAAGGAACACTCCATTCACTTCGCACATTGAATTGAAGTGTTGTAACAGACTGCTTCTCTTTCAGAGAAACAGATGTGAGTTTCTTTTGAATGCTTGTAAGTAGCTTAAGGCAGTTTCAAAAGAGAGTGATTTTCTCTAAAAGGAGAGCATTTAGAAAGTGAAGCAACACTCCGTTCACTTCGCACAGTGAATTGAAGTGTTGGAACAGACTGCTTCTCTTTCAGAGAAACGCATGTGAATTTCTGTTGAAATCTTGTAAGTAGCTTTAGACACTTTCAAAGGAATGTGATTTTCTCTGAAAAGACAGCATTTGGAAAGGGAAGCAACACTCCATTCACTTCGCACAATGAATTTAAGTGTTGCAACAGACAGCTTCTCTTTCACAGAAACGCATTTGAGTTTCCTATGAATGCTTGTAAGTATCTTAAGGCACTTTCAAAGAAAGTGATTTTCTCTGAAAGGACAGCATTTAGAAAGTGAAGCAACACTCCATTCACTTCGCACAGTGAACTGAAGTGTTGGAACAGACTGCTTCTCTTTCAGAGAAACGCATGTGAGTTTTTGTGAATGCTTGTAAGTAGCTTAAGGCACTTTCAAAGGAAAGTGATTTTCTCTGAAAGGACAGCATTTAGAAAGTGAAGCAACACTCCATTCACTTCGTACAGTGAATTGAAGTGTTGGAACACACTGTTTCTCTTACAGAGAAACGCATGTGAATTTCTGTTGAATGCTTGTAAGTAGCTTAAGTCACTTTCAAAGGAAAGTGATTTTCTCTGAAAGGACAGGATTTAGAAAGTGAAGTAACACCCCATTCACTTCGCACAATGAATTGAAGTGTTGTAAAAGACACCTTCTCTCTCATAGAAACGCATTTGGGTTTCCTGTGAATGCTTGTAAGTAGCTTAAGGCACTTTCAAAGAAAAGTGATTTTCTCTGAAACTGCAGCATTTAGAATGTGAAGGAACACTCCATTCACTTTGCACAGTGAATTGAAGTGTTGGATCAGACTGCTTCTCTTTCAGAGAAACAGATGTGAGTTTCTTGTGAATGCTTGTAAGTAGCTTAAGGCACTTTCAGAGCAAAGTGATATTCTCTGAAAGGACAGCATTTAGAAAGTGAAGCAACACTGCATTCACTTCGCACAGTGAATTGAAGTGTTGGAACAGACTGCTTCTCTTTTAGAGAAACAGATGTGAGTTTCTTGTGAATGTTTGTAAGTAGTTTAAGGAACTTTCATAGGAAAGTGATTTTCTCTGAAAAGACAGAATTTGGAAAGGGAAACAACACTCCATTCACTTCGAACAGTCAATTGAAGTGTTGGAAAAGACAGCTTCTCTTTCAGAGAAACGCATGTGAATTTCTGTTGAATGCTTGTAAGTAGCTTAAGGAACTTTCATAGGAAAGTGATTTTCTCTGGAAGGACAGCATTTAGAAAGTGAAACAACATTCCATTCACTTCGCACAGTGAATTGAAGTGTTGGAACAGACTACTTCTCTTTCAGAGAAACACATGTGAATTTCTGTTGAAAACTAGTAAGTGGCTAAAGGCACTTTCAAAGGAAAGTGATTTTCTCTGAAAGGACAGCATTTGGAAAGGGAAGCAACACTCCATTCACTTCGCACAGTGAATTCAAGTGTTGCAACAGACAGCTTCTCTTTCATAGAAACGCATTTGAGTTTCCTATGAATGCTTGTAAGTAGCTTAAGGCACTTTCAAAGGAAAGTGATTTTCTCTGAAAGGACAGCATTTAGAAAGTGAAGCAACACTCCATTCACTTCGCACAGTGAATTGAAGTGTTGGACCAGACTGCTTCTCTTTTAGAAAAACGGATGTGAGTTTTTTGTGAATGCTTGAAAGTAGCTTAAGGCACTTTCAAAGCAAAGTGATTTTCTCTGAAGGACAGCATTTAGAATGTGAAGCAACACTCCATTCACTTTGCACAGTGAATTGAAGAGTTGGAACAGACTGCTTCTCTTTCAGAGAAACAGATGTGAGTTTCCTGTGAATGCTTTTAAGTAGCTTAAGGTAGTTTCAAAGAGAGTGATTTTCTCTAAAAGGAGAACATTTAGAAAGTGAAGCAACACTCCATTCACTTTGCACAGTCAATTGAAGTGTTGGAACAGACTGCTTCTCTTTCAGAGAAATGCATGGGAATTTCTGTTGAAATCTTGTAAGTGGCTAAAGGCACGTTCAAAGGAAAGTGATTTTCTCTGAAAGGACAGCATTTGGAAAGGGAAGCAACACTCCATTCACTTCGCACAGTGAATTTAAGTGTTGCAACAGACAGCTTCTCTTTCATAGAAACGCATTTGAGTTTCCTATGAATGCTTGTAAGTAGCTTAAGGCACTTTCAAAGGAAAGTGATTTTCTCTGAAAGGACAGCATTTAGAAAGTGAAGCAACACTCCATTCACTTCGCACAGTGAACTGAAGTGTTGGAACAGACTGCTTCTCTTTCACAGAAACGCATGTGAGTTTTTTGTGAATGCTTGTAAGTAGCTTAAGGCACTTTCAAAGGAAAGTGATTTTCTCTGAAAGGACAGCATTTAGAAAGTGAAGCAACACTCCATTCACTTCGCACAGTGAATTGAAGTGTTGGAACAGACTGCTTCTCTTTTAGAGAAACGGATGTGAGTTTTTTGTGAATGCTTGAAAGTCGCTTAAGGCACTTTCAAAGGAAAGTGATTTTCTCTGAAACTACAGCATTTAGAATGTGAAGCAACACTCCATTCACTTCGCACAGTGAATTGAAGAGTTGGAACCGACTGCTTCTCTTTCAGAGAAACGGATGTGAGTTTTTTGTGAATGCTTGTAAGTAGCTTAAGGCACTTTCAAAGGAAAGTGATTTTCTCTGAAAGGACAGCATTTAGAAAGTGAAGCAACACTCCATTCACTTCGCACAGTGAATTGAAGTGTTGAACCAGACTGCTTCTCTTTTAGAAAAACGGATGTGAGTTTTTTGTGAATGCTTGAAAGTAGCTTAAGGCACTTTCAAAGCAAAGTGATTTTCTCTGAAACTGCAGCATTTAGAATGTGAAGGAACACTCCATTCACTTCGCACAGTGAATTGAAGTGTTGGATCAGACTGCTTCTCTTTCAGAGAAACAGATGTGAGATTCTTGTGAATGCTTGTAAGTAGCTTAAGGCACTTTCAGAGCAAAGTGATATTCTCTGAAAGGACAGCATTTAGAAAGTGAAGCAACACTGCATTCACTTCGCACAGTGAATTGAAGTGTTGGAACAGACTGCTTCTCTTTTAGAGAAACAGATGTGAGTTTCTTGTGAATGTTTGTAAGTAGTTTAAGGAACTTTCATAGGAAAGTGATTTTCTCTGAAAGGACAGAATTTGGAAAGGGAAGCAACACTCCATTCACTTCGAACAGTCAATTGAAGTGTTGGAAAAGATAGCTTCTCTTTCAGAGAAACGCATGTGAATTTCTGTTGAATGCTTGTAAGTAGCTTAAGGAACTTTCATAGGAAAGTGATTTTCTCTGGAAGGACAGCATTTAGAAAGTGAAGCAACATTCCATTCACTTCGCACAGTGAATTGAAGTGTTGGAACAGACTGCTTCTTTTTCAGAGAAACACATGTGAATTTCTGTTGAAAACTAGTAAGTGGCTAAAGGCACTTTCAAAGGAAAGTGATTTTCTCTGAAAGGACAGCATTTGGAAAGGGAAGCAACACTCCATTCACTTCGCACAGTGAATTTAAGTGTTGCAACAGACAGCTTCTCTTTCATAGAAACGCATTTGAGTTTCCTATGAATGCTTGTAAGTAGCTTAAGGCACTTTCAAAGGAAAGTGATTTTCTCTGAAAGGACAGCATTTAGAAAGTGAAGCAACACTCCATTCACTTCGCACAGTGAATTGAAGTGTTGGACCAGACTGCTTCTCTTTTAGAAAAACGGATGTGAGTTTTTTGTGAATGCTTGAAAGTAGCTTAAGGCATTTTCAAAGCAAAGTGATTTTCTCTGAAGGACAGCATTTAGAATGTGAAGCAACACTCCATTCACTTTGCACAGTGAATTGAAGTGTTGGAACAGACTGCTTCTCTTTCAGAGAAACAGATGTGAGTTTCTTGTGAATGCTTTTAAGTAGCTTAAGGTAGTTTCAAAGAGAGTGATTTTCTCTAAAAGGAGAACATTTAGAAAGTGAAGCAACACTCCATTCACTTTGCACAGTGAATTGAAGTGTTGGAACAGACTGCTTCTCTTTCAGAGAAACGCATGGGAATTTCTGTTGAAATCTTGTAAGTGGCTAAAGGCACGTTCAAAGGAAAGTGATTTTCTCTGAAAGGACAGCATTTGGAAAGGGAAGCAACACTCCATTCACTTCGCACAGTGAATTTAAGTGTTGCAACAGACAGCTTCTCTTTCATAGAAACGCATTTGAGTTTCCTATGAATGCTTGTAAGTAGCTTAAGGCACTTTCAAAGGAAAGTGATTTTCTCTGAAAGGACAGCATTTAGAAAGTGAAGCAACACTCCATTCACTTCGCACAGTGAACTGAAGTATTGGAACAGACTGCTTCTCTTTCACAGAAACGCATGTGAGTTTTTTGTGAATGCTTGTAAGTAGCTTAAGGCACTTTCAAAGGAAAGTGATTTTCTCTGAAAGGACAGCATTTAGAAAGTGAAGCAACACTCCATCCACTTCGCACAGTGAATTGAAGTGTTGGAACAGACTGCTTCTCTTTTAGAGAAACGGATGTGAGTTTTTTGTGAATGCTTGAAAGTCGCTTAAGGCACTTTCAAAGGAAAGTGATTTTCTCTGAAACTACAGCATTTAGAATGTGAAGCAACACTCCATTCACTTCGCACAGTGAATTGAAGAGTTGGAACAGACTGCTTCTCTTTCAGAGAAACGGATGTGAGTTTTTTGTGAATGCTTGTAAGTAGCTTAAGGCACTTTCAAAGCAAAGTGATTTTCTCTGAAAGGACAGCATTTAGAAAGTGAAGCAACACTCCATTCACTTCGCACAGTGAATTGAAGTGTTGGAACAGACTGCTTCTCTTTCAGATAAACGCAAGTGAATTTCTGTTGAATGCTTGTAAGTAGCTTAAGGCACTTTCAATGAAAGTGATTTTCTCTGAAAGGACACGATTTAGAAAGTGAAGAAACACTCCATTCACTTCGCACAGTGAATTGAAGTGTTGGAAAAGACAGCTTCTCTTTCAGAGTAACAGATGTTAGTTTCTTGTGAATGCTTGTAAGTAGCTTAAGGCACTTTCAAAGCAAAGTGATTTTCTCTGAAAGGACAGCATTTAGAAAGTGAAGCAACACTCCATTCGCATCGCACAGTGAATTGAAGAGTTGGAACAGACTGCTTCTCTTTCAGAGAAATTGATGTGAGTTTTTTATGAATGCTTGTAAGTAGCTTAACACTTTCAAAGCAAAGTGATTTTCTCTGAAAGCACAGCATTTAGAAAGTGAAGCAACACTCCATTCACTTCGCAAAGTGAATTGAAGTGTTGGAACAGACTGCTTCTCTTTCAGAGAAACGCATGTGAATTTCTGTTGAATGCTTGTAAGTAGCTTAAGGCACTTTAAAAGGAAAGTGATTTTCTCTGAAAGACAGGATTTAGAAAGTGAAGAAACACTCCATGCACTTCGCACATTGAATTGAAGTGTTGGATCAGAATGCTTCCCTTTCAGAAAAACAGATGTGAGTTTCTTGTGAATGCTTGTAAGTAGCTTAAGGAACTTTCATAGGAAAGTGATTTTCTCTGAAAGGACAGCATTTGGAAAGGGAAGTAACACTCCATTCACTTCGAACAGTCAATTAAAGTGTTGGTAAAGACAGCTTCTCTTTCAGAGAAACGCATGTGAATTTCTGTTGAATGCTTGTAAGTAGCTTAAGTCACTTTAAAAGGAAAGTGATTTTCTCTGAAAGGACAGCATTTAGAAAGTGAAGCAACACTCCATTCACTTCGCACAGTGAATTGAAGTGTTGGATCAGACTGCTTCTCTTTCAGAGAAACAGATGTGAGTTTCTTGTGAATGCTTGTAAGTAGCTTCAGGCACACTCAAAGGAAAGTGATTTTCTCTGAAAGGACAGTATTTAGAATGTGAAGCAACACTCCATTCACTTCGCACAGTGAATTGAAGTGTTGAAAAGACAGCTTCTCTTTCAGAGAAACAGATGTGAGTTTCTTGTGAATGCTTGTAAGTAACTTAAGGCACTTTCAAATGAAAGTGATTTTCTCTGAAAGGACAGCATTTAGAAAGGGAAGCAACACTCCATTCACTTCGCACAGTGAATTTAAGTGTTGCAACAGACAGCTTCGCTTTCACAGAAACGCATTTGAGTTTCCTATGAATGCTTGTAAGTAGCTTAATGCACTTTCAAAGGAAAGTGATTTTCTCTGAAAGGACAGCATTTAGAAAGTGAAGCAACACTCCATTCACTTTGCACAGTGAACTGAAGTGTTGGAACAGACTACTTCTCTTTCGGAGAAATGCATGTGAATTTCTGTTGAATGCTTGTAAGTAGCTTAAGGCACTTTCGAAGGAAAGTGATTTTCTCTGAAAGGACAGCATTTAGAAAGTGAAGCAATACTCCATTCACTTCGCACAGTGAATTGATGTGTTGGAACAGACTGCTTCTCTTTTAGAGAAACGGATGTGAGATTTTTGTGAATGTTTGTAAGTAGCTTAAGGCACTTTCAAAGGAAAGTGATTTTCTCTGAAAGGACAGCATTTAGAATGAGAAGCAACACTCCATTCACTTCGCACAGTGAATTGAAGAGTTGGAACAGACTGCTTCTCTTTCAGAGAAACGGATGTGAGTTTTTTGTGAATGCTTGTAAGTAGCTTAAGGTACTTTCAAAGCAAAGTGATTTTCTCTGAAAGGACAGCATTTAGAAAGTGAAGCAACACTCCATTCACTTCGCACAGTGAATTGAAGTGTTGGAACAGACTGCTTCTCTTTCAGAGAAACGCATGTGAATTTCTGTTGAATGCTTGTAAGTAGCTTAAGGCACTTTCAATGAAAGTGATTTTCTCTGAAAGGACAGGATTTAGAAAGTGAAGAAAGACTCCATTCACTTCGCACAGTGAATTGAAGTGTTGGAAAAGACAGCTTCTCTTTCAGAGAAACAGATGTGAGTTTCTTGTGAATGCTTGTAAGTAGCTTAAGGCACTTTCAAAGCAAAGTGATTTTCTCTGAAGGGACAGCATTTTGAAATTGAAGCAACACTCCATTCACTTCGCACAGTGAATTGAAGTGTTGGAACAGAATGCTTCTCTTTCAGAGAAACGCATGCGAGTTTTTTGTGAATGCTTGTAAGTAGCTTAAGGCACTTTCATAGGAAAGTGTTTTTCTCTGATAGGACAGCATTTGGAAAGGGAAGCAACACTCCATTCACTTCGCACAGTGAATTGAAGTGTTGGAACACACTGTTTCTCTTTCAGAAAAATGCATGTGAGTTTCTTGGGAATGTTTGTAAGTAGCTTAAGGCACTTTCAAAGGAATGTGATTTTCTCTGAAGGACAGCATTTGGAAAGGAAAGCAACACTTCATTCACTTCGCACAGTGAATTGAAGTGTTGGAACAGACTGCTTCTCTTTTAGAGAAACGGATGTGAGTTTTTTGTGAATGCTTGAAAGTAGCTTAAGGCACTTTCAAAGCAAAGTGATTTTCTCTGAAAGGACAGCATTTAGAATGTGAAGGAACACTCCATTCACTTCGCACAGTGAATTGAAGTGTTGGAACAGACTGCTTCTCTTTCAGAGAAACAGATGTGAGTTTTTTTGAATGCTTGAAAGTAGCTGAAGGTAGTTTCAAAGAGAGTGATTTTCTCTAAAAGGAGAGCATTTAGAAAGTGAAGCAACACTCCATTCACTTCGAACAGTTAATTGAAGTGTTGGAACAGACTGCTTCTCTTTCAGAGAAACGCATGTGAATTTCTGTTGAAATCTTGTAAGTGGCTAAAGGCACTTTCAAAGGAAAGTGATTTTCTCTGAAAGAACAGCATATGGAAAGGGAAGTAACACTCCATTCACTTCGCACAGTGAATTGAAGTGTTGCAACAGACAGCTTCTCTTTCATAGAAACGCATTTGAGTTTTCTATGAATGCTTGCAAGTAGCTTAAGGCACTTTCAAAGGAAAGTGATTTTCTCTGAAAGGACAGCATCTAGAAAGTGAAGCAACACTCCATTCACTTCGCAGAGTGAACTGTAGTGTTAGAACAGACTGCTTTTCTTTCAGAGAAACGCATGTGAGTTTTTTGTGAATGCTTGTAGGTAGCTTAAGTCACTTTCAAAGGAAAGTGATTTTCTCTGAAAGGACAGCATTTAGAAAGTGAAGCAACACTCCATTCACTTCGCACAGTGAATTGAAGTGTTGGAACAGACTGCTTCTCTTTTAGAGAAACGGATGTGAGATTTTTGTGAATGCTTGTAAGTAGCTTAAGGCACTTTCAAAGGAAAGTGATTTTCTCTGAAAGACAGGATTTAGAAAGTGAAGAAACACTCCATGCACTTCGCACAGTGAATTGAAGTGATGGATCAGAATGCTTCCCTTTCAGAGAAACAGATGTGAGTTTCTTGTGAATGCTTGTAAGTAGTTTAAGGAACTTTCATAGGAAAGTGATTTTCTCTGAAAGGACAGCATTTGGAAAGGGAAGCAAAACTCCATTCACTTCGAACAGTCATTTGAAGTGTTGGAAAAGACAGCTTCTCTTTCAGAGAAACGCATGTGAATTTCTGTTGAATGCTTGTGAGTAGCTTAAGGAACTTTCATAGGAAAGTGATTTTCTCTGAAAGGACAGCATTTAGAAAGTGAAGCAACATTCCATTCACTTCGCACAGTGAATTGAAGTGTTGGAACAGACTGCTTCTCTTTCAGAGAAGCGCATGTGAATTTCTGTTGAAATCTAGTAAGTGGCTAAAGGCACTTTCAAAGGAAAGTGATTTTCTCTGAAAGGACAGCATTTGGAAAGGGAAGCAACACTCCATTCACTTCGCACAGTTAATTTAAGTGATGCAACAGACAGCTTCTCTTTCATAGAAACGCATTTGAGTTTCCTATGAATGCTTGTAAGTAGCTTAAGGCACTTTCAAAGGAAAGTGATTTTCTCCGAAAGGACAGCATTTGGAAAGGGAAGCAATACTCCATTCACTTCGCACAGTGAATTTAAGTGTTGCAACAGACAGCTTCTCTTTCATAGAAACGCATTTGAGTTTCCTATGAATGCTTGTATGTAGCTTAAGGCACTTTCAAAGGAAAGTGATTTTCTCTGAAAGGACAGCATTTAGAAAGTGAAGGAACACTCCATTCACTTCGCACAGTGAACTGAAGTGTTGAAACAGACTGCTTCTCTTTCACAGAAACGCATGTGAGTTTTTTGTGAATGCTTGAAAGTAGCTTAAGGCACTTTCAAAGGAAAGTGATTTTCTCTGTAACTACAGCATTTAGAATGTGAAGCAACACTCCATTCACTTCGCACAGTGAATTGAAGAGTTGGAACAGACTGCTTCTCTTTCAGAGAAACGGATGTGAGTTTTTTGTGAATGCTTGTAAGTAGCTTAAGGCACTTTCAAAGCAAAGTGGTTTTCTCTGAAAGGACAGCATTTAGAAAGTGAAGCAACACTCCATTCACTTCGCACAGTGAATTGAAGTGTTGGACCAGACTGCTTCTCTTTTAGAAAAACGGATGTGAGTTTTTTGTGAATGCTAGAAAGTAGCTTAAGACACTTTCAAAGCAAAGTGATTTTCTCTGAAGGACAGCATTTAGAATGTGAAGCAACACTCCATTCACTTCGTACAGTAAATTGAAGTGTTGGAACAGACTGCATCTCTTTCAGAGAAACGCATGGGAATTTCTGTTGAAATCTTGTAAGTGGCTAAAGGCACTTTCAAAGGAAAGTGATTTTCTCTGAAAGGACAGCATTTGGAAAGGGAAGCAACACTCCATTCACTTCGCACAGTGAATTTAAGTGTTGCAACAGACAGCTTCTCTTTCATAGAAACACATTTGAGTTTCCTATGAATGCTTGTAAGTAGCTTAAGGCACTTTCAAAGGAAAGTGATTTTCTCTGAAAGGACAGCATTTAGAAAGTGAAGCAACACTCCATTCACTTCGCACAGTGAACTCAAGTGTTGGAACAGACTGCTTCTCTTTCACAGAAACGCATGTGAGTTTTTTGTGAATGCTTGTAAGTAGCTTAAGGCACTTTCAACGGAAAGTGATTTTCTCTGAAAGGACAGCATTTAGAAAGTGAAGCAACACTCCATTCACTTCGCACAGTGAATTGAAGTGTTGGAACAGACTGCTTCTCTTTTAGAGAAACGGATGTGAGTTTTTTGTGAATGCTTGAAAGTAGCTTAAGGCACTTTCAAAGGAAAGTGATTTTCTCTGAAACTACAGCATTTAGAATGTGAAGCAACACTCCATTCACTTCGCACAGTGAATTGAAGAGTTGGAACAGACTGCTTCACTTTCAGAGAAACGGATGTGAGTTTTTTGTGAATGCTTGTAAGTAGCTTAAGGCACTTTCAAAGCAAAGTGATTTTCTCTGAAAGGACAGCATTTAGAAAGTGAAGCAACACTCCATTCACTTCGCACAGTGAATTGAACTGTTGGAACAGACTGCTTCTCTTTCAGAGAAACGCATGTGAATTTCTGTTGAATGCTTGTAAGTAGCTTAAGGCACTTTCAATGAAAGTGATTTTCTCTGAAAGGACAGGATTTAGAAAGTGAAGAAACACTCCATTCACTTCGCACAGTGAATTGAAGTGTTGGAAAAGACAGCTTCTCTTTTAGAAAAACGGATGTGAGTTTTTTATGAATGCTAGAAAGAAGCTTAAGGCACTTTCAAAGCAAAGTGATTTTCTCTGAAGGACAGGATTTAGAATGTGAAGCAACACTCCATTCACTTCGTACAGTGAATTGAAGTGTTGGAACAGACTGCTTCTCTTTCAGAGAAACAGATGTGAGTTTCTTGTGAATGCCTTTAGGTAGCTTAAGGTAGTTTCAAAGAGAGTGATTTTCTCTAAAAGGAGAGCATTTAGAAAGTGAAGCAACACTCCATTCAATTCGCACAGTGAATTGAAGTGTTGGAACAGACTTCTTCTCTTTCAGAGAAACGCATGGGAATTTCTGTTGAAATCTTGTAAGTGGCTAAAGGCACTTTCAAAGGAAAGTGATTTTCTCCGAAAGGACAGCATTTGGAAAGGGAAGCAATACTCCATTCACTTCGCACAGTGAATTTAAGTGTTGCAACAGACAGATTCTCTTTCATAGAAACGCATTTGAGTTTCCTATGAATGCTTGTAAGTAGCTTAAGGCACTTTCAAAGGAAAGTGATTTTCTCTGAAAGGACAGCATTTAGAAAGTGAAGGAACACTCCATTCACTTCGCACAGTGAACTGAAGTGTTGGAACAGACTGCTTCTGTTTCACAGAAACGCATGTGAGGTTTTTGTGAATGCTTGTAAGTAGCTTAAGGCATTTCAAAGGAAAGTGATTTTCTCTGAGAGGACAGCATTTAGAAAGTGAAGCAACACTCCATTCACTTCGCACAGTGAATTGAAGTGTTGGAACAGACTACTTCTCTTTCAGAGAAACGCATGTGAATTTCTGTTGAATGCTTGTATGTAGCTTAAGGCACTTTCGAAGGAAAGTGATTTTCTCTCAAAGGACAGCATTTAGAAAGAGAAGCAACACTCCATTCACTTCGCACAGTGAATTGAAGTGTTGGAACAGACTGCTTCTCTTTTATAGAAACGGATGTGAGTTTTTTGTGAATGCTTGAAAGTAGCTTAAGGCACTTTCAAAGCAAAGTGATTTTCTCTGAAGGACAGGATTTAGAATGTGAAGGAACACTCCATTCACTTCGCACAGTGAATTGAAGTGTTGGAACAGACTGCTTCTCTTTTAGAGAAACGGATGTGAGATTTTTGTGAATGCTTGAAAGTAGCTTAAGGAACTTTCAAAGGAAGGTGATTTTCTCTGAAACTACAGCATTTAGAATGTGAAGCAACACTCCATTCACTTCGTACAGTGAATTGAAGTGTTGGAACAGACTGCTTCTCTTTCAGAGAAACAGATGTGAGTTTCTTGTGAATGCTTTTAAGTAGCTTAAGGTAGTTTCAAAGAGAGTGATTTTCTCTAAAAGTAGAGCATTTAGAAAGTGAAGCAACACTCCATTCACTTCGCACAGTGAATTGAAGTGTTGGAACAGACTGCTTCTCTTTCAGAGAAATGCATGTGAATTTCTGTTGAATGCTTGTAAGTAGCTTAAGGCACTTTCAATGAAAGTGATTTTCTCTGAAAGGACATGATTTAGAAAGTGAAGAAACACTCCATTCACTTCGCACAGTGAATTGAAGTGTTGGAAAAGACAGCTTCTCTTTCAGAGAAACAGATGTGAGTTTCTTGTGAATGCTTGTAAGTAGCTTAAGGCACTTTCAAAGCAAAGTGATTTTCTCTGAAAGGACAGCATTTAGAAAGTGAAGCAACACTCCATTCACTTCGCACAGCGAATTGAAGTGTTGGAACACACTGCTTCTCTTTCAGAAAAATGCATGTGAGTTTCTTGGGAATGTTTGTAAGTAGCTTAAGGCACTTTCAAAGGAATGTGATTTTCTCTGAAGGACAGCATTTGGAAAGGGAAGCAACACTCCATTCACTTCGCACAGTGAATTGAAGTGTTGGAACAGACTGCTTCTCTTTTAGAGAAACGGATGTGAGTTTTTTGTGAATGCTTGAATGTAGCTTAAGGCACTTTCAAAGCAAAGTGATTTTCTCTGAAAGGAAAGCATTTAGAATGTGAAGGAACACTCCATTCACTTCGCACAGTGAATTGAAGTGTTGGAACAGACTGCTTCTCTTTCAGAGAAACAGATGTGAGTTTTTTGTGAACGCTTGAAAGTAGCTTAAGGTAGTTTCAAAGAGAGTGATTTTCTCTAAAAGGAGAGCATTTAGAAAGTGAAGCAACACTCCATTCACTTCGCACAGTGAATTGAAATGTTGGAACAGACTGCTTTTCTTTCAGAGAAACGCATGTGAATTTCTGTTGAAATCTTGTAAGTGGCTAAAGGCACTTTCAAAGGAAAGTGATTTTCTCTGAAAGGACAGCATATGGAAAGGGAAGCAACACTCCATTCACTTCGCACAGTGAATTTAAGTGTTGCAACAGACAGCTTCTCTTTCATAGAAACGCATTTGAGTTTCCTATGAATGCTTGTAAGTAGCTTAAGGCACTTTCAAAGGAAAGTGATTTTCTCTGAAAGGACATCATTTAGAAAGTGAAGCAACACTCCATTCACTTCGCACAGTGAATTGAAGTGTTGGAACAGACTGCTTCTCTTTCAGAGAAACGCATGTGAGTTTTTTGTGAATGCTTGTAAGTAGCTTAAGGCACTTTCAAAGGAAAGTGATTTTCTCTGAAAGGACAGCATTTAGAAAGTGAAGCAACACTCCATTCACTTCGCACAGTGAATTGAAGTGTTTAAACAGAGTGCTTCTCTTTTAGAGAAACGGATGTGAGATTTTTGTGAATGCTTGAAAGTAGCTTAAGGCACTTTCAAAGGAAAGTGATTTTCTCTGAAACTACAGCATTTAGAATGTGAAGCAACACTCCATTCACTTCGCACAGTGAATTGAAGTTTGGAACACACTGCTTCTCTTTCAGAGAAACAGATGTGAGTTTCTTGTGAATGCTTTTAAGTAGCTTAAGGTAGTTTCAGAGAGAGTGATTTTCTCTAAAAGGAGAGCATTTAGAAAGTGAAGCAACACTCCATTCACTTCGCACAGTGAATTGAAGTGTTGGAACAGACTGCTTCTCTTTCAGAGAAACGCATGGGAATTTCTGTTGAAATCTTGTAAGTGGCTAAAGGCACTTTCAAAGGAAAGTGAATTTCTCTGAGAGGACAACATTTGGAAAGGGAAGCAACACTCCATTCACTTCGCACAGTGAATTTAAGTGTTGCAACAGACAGCTTCTCTTTCATAGAAACGCATTTGAGTTTCCTATGAATGCTTGTAACTAGCTTAAGGCACTTTCAAAGGAAAGTGATTTTCTCTGAAAGGACAGGATTTAGAAAGTGAAGCAACACTCCATTCACTTCGCACAGTGAACTGAAGTGTTGGAACAGACTGCTTCTCTTTCAGAGAAACGCAGGTGAGTTTTTTGTGAATGCTTGTAAGTAGCTTAAGGCACTTTCAAAGGAAAGTGATTTTCTGTGAAAGGACAGCATTTAGAAAGTGAAGCAACACTTCATTCACTTCGCACAGTGAATTGAAGTGTTGGAACAGACTGCTTCTCTTTTAGAGAAACGGATGCGAGATTTTTGTGAATGCTTGAAAGTAGCTTAAGGTACTTTCAAAGGAAAGTGATTTTCTCTGAAACTACAGCATTTAGAATGTGAAGCAACACTCCATTCACTTCGCACAGTGAATTGAAGTGTTGAAACAGACTGTTTCTCTTTCAGAGAAACGCATGTGAATTTCTGTTGAATGCTTGTAAGTAGCTTAAGGCACTTTCAAAGCAAAGTGATTTTCTCTGAAAGGAAAGCATTTGGAAAGGGAAGCAACACTCCATTCACTTCGAACAGTGAATTGAAGTGTTGGAACAGACTGCTTATCTTTCAGAGAAACGCATGTGAATTTCTGTAGAAAGGTTGTAAGTAGCTTAAGTCACTTTAAAAAGAAAGTGATATTCTCTGAAAGGACAGCATTTAGAAAGTGAAGCAACACTCCATTCACTTCGCACCGTGAATTGAAGTGTTGGAACAGACTTCTTCTCTTTTAGAGAAAAGGATGTGAGTTTTTTGTGAATGCTTGAAAGTAGCTTAAGGCACTTTCAAAGGAAAGTGATTTTCTGTGAAACTGCAGCATTTAGAATGTGAAGGATCACTCCATTCACTTCGCACAGTGAATTGAAGTGTTGGATCAGACTGCTTCTCTTTCAGAGAAACAGATGTGAGTTTCTTGTGAATGCTTGTAAATAGCTTCAGGCACTCTCAAAGCAAAGTGATTTTCTCTGAAAGGACAGGATTTAGAATGTGAAGAAACACTCCATTCACGTCGCACAGTGAATTGAAGTGTTGGAAAAGACAGCTTCTCTTTCAGAGAAACAGATGTGAGTTTCTTGTGAATGCTTGTAAGTAGCTTAAGGCACTTTCAAAGGAAAGTGATTTTCTCTGAAAGGACAGCATTTAGAAAGTGAAGCAACACTCCATTCACTTCGCACAGTGAATTGAAGTGTTGGAACAGACTGCTTCTCTTTCACAGAAACGCATTTGAGTTTCCTATGAATGCTTTTAAATAGCTTAAGGCACTTTCTAAGCAAAGTGATTTTATCTGAAACTGCAGCATTTAGAATGTGAAGGAACACTCCATTCACTTCGCACAGTGAATTGAAGTGTTGTAACAGACCGCTTCTCTTTCAGAGAAACAGATGTGAGTTTCTTGTGAATGCTTGTAGGTAGCTTAAGGCAGTTTCAAAAGAGAGTGATTTTCTCTAAAAGAGAGCATTTAGAAAGTGAAGCAACACTCCGTTCACTTCGCACAGTGAATTGAAGTGTTGTAACAGACTGCTTCTCTTTCAGAGAAACGCATGTGAATTTCTGTTGAAATCTTGTAAGTAGCTTAAGACACTTTCAAAGGAAAGTGATTTTCTCTGAAAGGACAGCATTTGGAAAGGGAAGCAACACTCCATTCACTTCGCACAATGAATTTAAGTGTTGCAACAGACAGCTTCTCTTTCACAGAAACGCATTTGAGTTTCCTATGAATGCTTGTAAGTATCTTAAGGCACTTTCAAAGGAAAGTCATTTTCTCTGAAAGGACAGCATTTAGAAAGTGAAGCAACACTCCATTCACTTCGCACAGTGAACTGAAGTGTTGGAACAGACTGCTTCTCTTTCAGAGAAACGTATGTGAGTTTTTGTGAATGCTTGTAAGTAGCTTAAGGCACTTTCAAAGGAAAGTTTTTTTCTCTGAAAGGACAGCATTTAGAAAGTGAAGCAACACTCCATTCACTTCGTACAGTGAATTGAAGTGTTGGAACAGACTGCTTCTCTTTCAGAGAAACGCATGTGAATTTCTGTTGAATGCTTGTAAGTAGCTTAAGGCACTTTCAAAAGAAAGTGATTTTCTCTGAAAGGACAGGATTTAGAAAGTGAAGTAACACCCCATTCACTTCGCACAATGAATTGAAGTGTTGTAAAAGACACCATCTCTCTCATAGAAACGCGTTTTGGTTTCCTGTGAATGCTTGTAAGTAGCTTAAGGCACTTTCAAAGAAAAGTGATTTTCTCTGAAAGTGCAGCATTTAGAATGTGAAGGAACACTCCGTTCACTCCGCCAAGTGAATTGAAGTGTTTGAACAGACTGCTTCTCTTTCAGAGAAACAGATGTGAGTTTCTTGTGAATGCTTGTAAGGAGCTTAAGGCACTTTCAAAGCAAAGTGATTTTCTCTGAAAGGACAGCATTTAGAAAGTGCAGCAACACTCCATTCACTTCGCACAGTGAATTGAAATGTTGGAACAGCCTGCTTCTCTTTCAGAGAAACGCATGTGTATTTCTGTTGAATGCTTGTAAGTAGCTTAAGGCACTTTCAAAGGAAAGTGATTTTCTCTGAAAGGACAGGAATTAGAAAGTGAAGAAACACTACATTCACTTCGCACAGTGAATTGAAGTGTTGGAAAAGACAGCTTCTCTTTCAGAGAAACAGATGTGAGTTTCTTGTGAATGCTTGTAAGTAGCTTAAAGCACTTTCAAAGGAAAGTGATTTTCTCTGAAAGGACAGCATTTAGAAAGTAAAGCAACAGTCCATTCACTTCGCACAGTGAATTGAAGCGTTGGAACAGAATGCTTCTCTTTCAGAGAAACGGATGTGAGTTTTTTGTGAATGCTTGTAAGTAGCTTAAGGCACTTTCATAGGAAAGTGATTTTCTCTGAAAGGACAGCATTTGGAAAGGGAAGCAACACTCCATTCACTTCGCACAGTGAATTGAAGTGTTTGAACAGACTGCTTCTCTTTCAGAAAAATGCATGTGAGTTTCTTGTGAATGTTTGTAAGTAGCTTAAGGCACTTTCAAAGGAATGTGATTTTCTCTGAAAGGACAACATTTAGAAAGTGCAGCAACACTCCATTCACTTCGAACAGTGAATTGAAGTGTTGGAACAGACTGCTTCTCTTTCAGAGAAACGCATGTGAGTTTTTTGTGAATGCTTGTAAGTAGCTTAAGGCACTTTCAAAGAAAAGTGATTTTTTCTGAAACTGCAGCATTTAGAATGTGAAGGAACACTCCATTCACTTCGCACAGTGAATCGAAGTGTTGGATCAGGCTGCTTCTCTTTCAGAGAAACAGATGTGAGTTTCTTGTGAATGCTTGTAAATAGCTTAAGGCACTTTCAAAGCAAAGTGATTTTCTCTGAAAGGACAGGATTTAGAATGTGAAGAAACACTCCATTCACTTCGCACAGTGAATTGAAGTGTTGGAGAAGACAGCTTCACTTTCCGAGAAACAGATGTGAGTTTCTTGTGAATGCTTGTAAGTAGCTTAAGGCACTTTCAAAGGAAAGTGATTTTCTCTGAAAGGACAGCTTTTAGAAAATGAAGCAACACTCCATTCACTTCGCACAGTGAATTGAAGTGTTGGAACAGAATGCCTCTCTTTCAGAGAAACGGATGTGAGTTTTTTTGTGAATGTTTGTAAGTAGCTAAAGGCACTTTCAAAGGAAAGTGATTTTCTCTGAAAGGACAGCATTTAGAAAGTGAAGCAATACTCCATGCACTTTGCACAGTGAATTGAAGTGTTGGAACAGACTGCTTCTCTTTTAGAGAAACGGATGTGAGTTTTTTGTGAATGCTTGAAAGTAGCTTAAGGCACTTTCAAAGCAAAGTGATTTTCTCTGAAGGACAGCATTTAGAATGTGAAGGAACACTCCATTCACTTCGCACAGTGAACTGAAGTGTTGGAACAGACTGCTTCTCTTTCAGAGAAACAGATGTGAGTTTCTTGTGAATGCTTTTAAGTAGCTTAAGGTAGTTTCAAAGAGAGTGATTTTCTCTAAAAGGAGAGCATTTAGAAAGTGAAGCAACACTCCATTCACTTCGCACAGTGAATTGAAGTGTTGGAACAGACTGCTTTTCTTTCAGAGAAACGCATGTGAATTTTTGTTGAAATCTTGTAAGTCGCTTAAGGCACTTTCAAAGGAAAGTGATTTTCTCTGAAATGACAGCATTTGGAAAGGGAAGCAACACTCCATTCACTTCGCACAGTGAATTTAAGTGTTGCAACAGACAGCTTCTCTTTCATAGAAACGCATTTGAGTTTCCTATGAATGCTTGTAAGTAGCTTAAAGCACTTTCAAAGGAAAGTGATTTTCTCTGAAAGGACAGCATTTAGAAAGTGAAGCAACACTCCATTCACTTCGCACAGTGAACTGAAGTGTTGGAACAGACTGCTTCTCTTTCACAGAAACGCATGTGAGTTTTTTGTCAATGCTTGTAAGTAGCTTAAGGCACTTTCAAAGCAAAGTGATTTTCTCTGAAAGGACAGCATTTAGAAAGTGAAGCACACTCCATTCACTTCGCACAGTGAATTGAAGTGTTGGAATAGACTGCTTCTCTTTCAGAGAAACGCATGTGAATTTCTGTTGAATGCATGTAAGTAGTTTAAGGCACTTTCAAAGGAAAGCGATTTTCTCTGAAAGGACAGGATTTAGAATGTGAAGAAACACTCCATTCACTTCGCACAGTGAATTGAAGTGTTGGAAAAGACAGCTTCTCTTTCAGAGAAACAGATGTGAGTTTCTTGTGAATGCTTGTAAGTAGCTTAAGGCACTATCAAAGAAAGTGATTTTCTCTGAAAGGACAGCATTTAGAAAGTGAAGCAACACTCCATTCACTTCGCACAGTGAATTGAAGTGTTGGAACAGAATGCTTCTCTTTCAGAGAAACGGATGTGAGTTTTTTGTGAATGCTTTTAAGTAGCTTAAGGTAGTTTCAAAGAGAGTAATTTTCTCTAAAAGGAGAGCATTTAGAAAGTGAAGCAACACTCCATTCATTTCGCACAGTGAATTGAAGTGTTGGAACAGACTGCTTCTCTTTCAGAGAAATGCATGTGAATTTCTGTTGAAATCTTGTAAGTGACTAAAGGCACTTTCAAAGGAAAGTGATTTTCTCTGAAAGGACAGCATTTGGAAAGGGAAGCAACACTCCATTCACTTCGCACAGTGAATTTAAGTGTTGCAACAGACAGCTTCTCTTTCATAGAAACGCATTTGAGTTTCCTATGAATGCTTGTAAGTAGCTTAAGGCACTTTCAAAGCAAAGTGATTTTCTCTGAAAGGACAGCATTTAGAAAGTGAAGCAACACTCCATTCACTTCGCACAGTGAATTGAAGAGTTGGAACAGAATGCTTCTCTTTCAGAGAAACGGATGTGAGTTTTTTGTGAATGCTTGTAAGTAGCTTAAGGCACTTTCATAGGAAAGTGATTTTCTCTGAAAGGACAGCATTTGGAAAGGGAAGCAACACTCCATTCACTTCGCACAGTGAATTGAAGTGTTGGAACAGACTGCTTCTCTTTCAGAAAAATGCATGTGAGTTTCATGTGAATGTTTGTAAGTAGCTTAAGGCACTTTCAAAGGAATGTGATTTTCTCTGAAAGGACAGCATTTAGAAAGTGCAGCAACACTCCATTCACTTCGAACAGTGAATTGAAGTGTTGGAACAGACTGCTTCTCTTTCAGAGAAACGCATGTGAGTTTTTTGTGAATGCTTGTAAGTAGCTTAAGGCACTTTCAAAGAAAAGTGATTTTCTCTGAAACTGCAGCATTTAGAATGTGAAGGAACACTCCATTCACTTCGCACAGTGAATTGAAGTGTTGGATCAGGCTGCTTCTCTTTCAGAGAAACAGATGTGAGTTTCTTGTGAATGCTTGTAAATAGCTTAAGGCACTTTCAAAGCAAAGTGTTTTTCTCTGAAAGGACAGGATTTAGAATGTGAAGAAACACTCCATTCACTTCGCACAGTGAATTGAAGTGTTGGAGAAGACAGCTTCACTTTCAGAGAAACAGATGTGAGTTTCTTGTGAATGCTTGTAAGTAGCTTAAGGCACTTTCAAAGGAAAGTAATTTTCTCTGAAAGGACAGCATTTAGAAAATGAAGCAACACTCCATTCACTTCGCACAGTGAATTGAAGTGTTGGAACAGAATGCCTCTCTTTCAGAGAAACGGATGTGAGTTTTTTTGTGAATGTTTGTAAGTAGCTAAAGGCACTTTCAAAGGAAAGTGATTTTTTCTGAAAGTACAGCATTTAGAAAGTGAAGCAACACTCCATTCACTTTGCACAGTGAATTGAAGTGTTGGAACAGACTGCTTCTCTTTTAGAGAAACGGATGTGAGTTTTTTGTGAATGCTTGAAAGTAGCTTAAGGCACTTTCAAAGCAAAGTGATTTTCTCTGAAGGACAGCATTTAGAATGTGAAGGAACACTCCATTCACTTCGCACATTGAACTGAAGTGTTGGAACAGACTGCTTCTCTTTCAGAGAAACAGATGTGAGTTTCTTGTGAATGCTTTTAAGTAGCTTAAGGTAGTTTCAAAGAGAGTGATTTTCTCTAAAAGGAGAGCATTTAGAAAGTGAAGCAACACTCCATTCACTTCGCACAGTGAATTGAAGTGTTGGAACAGACTGCTTTTCTTTCAGAGAAACGCATGTGAATTTTTGTTGAAATCTTGTAAGTCGCTTAAGGCACTTTCAAAGGAAAGTGATTTTCTCTGAAATGACAGCATTTGGAAAGGAAAGCAACACTCCATTCACTTCGCACAGTGAATTTAAGTGTTGCAACAGACAGCTTCTCTTTCATAGAAACGCATTTGAGTTTCCTATGAATGCTTGTAAGTAGCTTAAAGCACTTTCAAAGGAAAGTGATTTTCTCTGAAAGGACAGCATTTAGGAAGTGAAGCAACACTCCATTCACTTCGCACAGTGAACTGAAGTGTTGGAACAGACTGCTTCTCTTTCACAGAAACGCATGTGAGTTTTTTGTGAATGCTTGTAAGTAGCTTAATGCACTTTCAAGGAAAGTGATTTTCTCTGAAAGGACAGCATTTAGAAAGTGAAGCAACACTCCATTCACTTCGCACAGTGAATTCAAGTGATGGAACAGACTGCTTCTCTTTTAGAGAAACGGATGTGAGTTTTTTGTGAATGCTTGAAAGTAGCTTAAGGCACTTTCAAAGGAAAGTGATTTTCTCTGAAACTACAGCATTTAGAATGTGAAGCAACACTCCATTCACTTCGCACAGTGAATTGAAGAGTTGGAACAGACTGCTTCTCTTTCAGAGAAATGGATGTGAGTTTTTTGTGAATGCTTGTAAGTAGCTTAAGGCACTTTCAAAGCAAAGTGATTTCCTCTGAAAGGACAGCATTTAGAAAGTGAAGCACACTCCATTCACTTCGCACAGTGAATTGAAGTGTTGGAATAGACTGCTTCTCTTTCAGAGAAACGCATGTGAATTTCTGTTGAATGCTTGTAAGTAGTTTAAGGCACTTTCAAAGGAAAGTGATTTTCTCTGAAAGGACAGCATTTAGAAAGTGAAGCAACACTCCATTCACTTCGCACAGTGAATTGAAGTGTTGGAACAGAATGCTTCTCTTTCAGAGAAACTGATGTGAGTTTTTTGTGAATGCTTGTAAGTAGCTTAAGGCACTTTCATAGGAAAGTGTTTTTCTCTGAAAGGACAGCATTTGGAAAGGGAAGCAACACTCCATTCACTTCGCACAGTGAATTGAAGTGTTGGAACACACTGCTTCTCTTTCAGAGAAACAGATGTGAGTTTCTTGTGAATGCTTTTAAGTAACTTAAAGTAGTTTCAAAGAGAGTAATTTTCTCTAAAAGGAGAGCATTTAGAAAGTGAAGCAACACTCCATTCACTTCGCACAGTGAATTGAAGTGTTGGAACAGACTGCTTCTCTTTCAGAGAAATGCATGTGAATTTCTGTTGAAATCTTGTAAGTGACTAAAGGCACTTTCAAAGGAAAGTGATTTTCTCTGAAAGGACAGCATTTGGAAAGGGAAGCAACACTCCATTCACTTCGCACAGTGAATTTAAGTGTTGCAACAGACAGCTTCTCTTTCATAGAAACGCATTTGAGTTTCCTATGAATGCTTGTAAGTAGCTTAAGGCACTTTCAAAGCAAAGTGATTTTCTCTGAAAGGACAGCATTTAGAAAGTGAAGCAACACTCCATTCACTTCGCACAGTGAATTGGAGTGTTGGAACAGACTGCTTCTCTTTCAGAGAAACTCATGTGAATTTCTGTTGAATGCTTGTAAGTAGCTTAAGTCACTTTCAAAGGAAAGTGATTTTCTCTGAAAGGACAGCATTTAGAAAGTGAAGCAACACTCCATTCACTTCGCAAAGTGAATTGAAATGTTGGAAAAGACAGCTTCTCTTTCAGAGAAACGCATGTGAATTTCTTTGAATGCTTGTAAGTAGCTTAAGTCACTTTAAAAGGAAAGTGATTTTTTCTGAAAGGACAGCATTTAGAAAGTGAAGCAACACTCCATTCACTTCGCACAGTGAATTGAAGTGTTGGAACAGACTGCTTCTCTTTTAGAGAAATGGATGTGAGTTTTTTGTGAATGCTTGAAAGTAGCTTAAGGCACTTTCAAAGGAAAGTGATTTTCTCTGAAAGGACAGCATTTAGAAAGTGAAGCAACACTCCATTCACTTCGCACAGTGAACTGAAGTGTTGGAACAGACTGCTTCTCTTTCAGAGAAACGGATGTGAGTTTTTTGTGAATGCTTGTAAGTAGCTTAAGGCACTTTCAAAGGAAAGTGATTTTCTCTGAAAGGACAGGATTTAGGAAGTGAAGCAACACCGCATTCACTTCGCACAGTGAATTGAAGTGTTGGAAAAGACAGCTTCTCTCTCATAGAAACGCATTTGAGTTTCCTGTGAATGCTTGTAAGTAGCTTAAGGCACATTCAAAGAAAAGTGATTTTCTTCGAAACTGCAGCATTTAGAATGTGAAGGAACACTCCATTCACTTCGCACAGTGAATTGAAGTGTTGGAACAGACTGCTTCTCTTTTAGAGAAACGGATGTGAGTTTTTTGTGAATGCTTGAAAGTAGCTTAAGGTAGTTTCAAAGAGAGTGATTTTCTCTAAAATGAGAGCATTTAGAAAGTGAAGCAACATTCCATTCACTTCGCACAGTGAATTGAAGTGTTGGAACAGACTGCTTCTCTTTCAGAGAAACGCAAGTGAATTTCTGTTGAAATCTTGTAAGTGGCTAAGGGCACTTTCAAAGGAAAGTGATTTTCTCTGAAAGGACAGCATTTGGAAAGGGAAGCAACAATCCATTCACTTCGCACAGTGAATTTAAGTGTTTCAACAGACAGCTTCTCTTTCATAGAAACGCATTTGAGTTTCCTATGAATGCTTGTTAGTAGCTTAAGGCACTTTCAAAGGAAAGTGATTTTCTCTGAAAGGACAGCATTTAGAAAGTGAAGCAACACTCCATTCACTTCGCACAGTGAACTGAAGTGTTGGAACAGACTGCTTCTCTTTTAGAGAAAAGGATGTGAGTTTTTTGTGAATGCATGAAAGTAACTTAAGGCACTTTCAAAGGAAAGTGATTTTCTCTGAAACTGCAGCATTTAGAATGTGAAAGAACACTCCATTCACTTCGCACAGTGAATTGAAGTGTTGAATCAGACTGCTTCTCTTTCAGAGAAACAGATGTGAGTTTCTTGTGGATGCTTGTAAGTAGCTTCAGGCACACTCAAAGCAAAGTGATTTTCTCTGAAAGGACAGGATTTAGAATGTGAAGAAACACTCCATTCACTTCGCACAGTGAATTGAAGTGTTGGAAAAGACAGCTTCTCTTTCAGAGAAACAGATGTGAGTTTCTTGTGAATGCTTGTAAGTAGCTTAAGGCACTTTCAAAGGAAAGTGATTTTCTCTGAAAGGACAGCATTTAGAAAGTGAAGCAACACTCCATTCACTTCGCACAGTGAATTTAAGTGTTGCAACAGACAGCATCTCTTTCACAGAAACGCATTTGAGTTTCCTATAAATACTTGAAAGTAGCTTAAGGCACTTTCAAAGGAAAGTGATTTTCTCTGAAAGGACAGCATTTAGAAAGTGAAGCAACACTCCATTCACTTCGCACAGTGAATTGAAGTGTTGGAACAGACTACTTCTCTTTCAGAGAAACGCATGTGAATTTCTGATGAATGCTTGTAAGTAGCTTAAGGCACTTACGAAGGAAAGTGATTTTCTCTGAAAGGACAGCATTTAGAAAGTGAAGGAACACTCCATTCACTTCGCACAGTGAATTGAAGTGTTGGAATAGACTGCTTCTCTTTCAGAGAAACGCATGTGAATTTCTGTTGAATGCATGTAAGTAGTTTAAGGCACTTTCAAAGGAAAGCGATTTTCTCTGAAAGGACAGGATTTAGAATGTGAAGAAACACTCCATTCACTTCGCACAGTGAATTGAAGTGTTGGAAAAGACAGCTTCTCTTTAAGAGAAACAGATGTGAGTTTCTTGTGAATGCTTGTAAGTAGCTTAAGGCACTATCAAAGTAAAGTGATTTTCTCTGAAAGGACAGCATTTAGAAAGTGAAGCAACACTCCATTCACTTCGCACAGTGAATTGAAGTGTTGGAACAGACTGCTTCTCTTTTAGAGAAACGGATGTGAGTTTTTTGTGAATGCTTGAAAGTAGCTTAAGGCACTTTCAAAGGAAAGTGATTTTCTCTGAAACTACAGCATTTAGAATGTGAAGCAACACTCCATTCACTTCGCACAGTGAATTGAAGAGTTGGAACAGACTGCTTCTCTTTCAGAGAAATGGATGTGAGTTTTTTGTGAATGCTTGTAAGTAGTTTAAGGCACTTTCAAAGCAAAGTGATTTCCTCTGAAAGGACAGCATTTAGAAAGTGAAGAAACACTCCATTCACTTCGCACAGTGAATTGAAGTGTTGGAATAGACTGTTTCTCTTTCAGAGAAACGCATGTGAATTTCTGTTGAATGCTTGTAAGTAGTTTAAGGCACTTTCAAAGGAAAGTGATTTTCTCTGAAAGGACAGCATTTAGAAAGTGAAGCAACACTCCATTCACTTCGCACAGTGAATTGAAGTGTTGGAACAGAATGCTTCTCTTTCAGAGAAACGGATGTGAGTTTTTTGTGAATGCTTGTAAGTAGCTTAAGGCACTTTCATAGGAAAGTGTTTTTCTCTGAAAGGACAGCATTTGGAAAGGGAAGCAACACTCCATTCACTTCGCACAGTGAATTGAAGTGTTGGAACACACTGCTTCTCTTTCAGAGAAACAGATGTGAGTTTCTTGTGAATGCTTTTAAGTAGCTTAAAGTAGTTTCAAAGAGAGTAATTTTCTCTAAAAGGAGAGCATTTAGAAAGTGAAGCAACACTCCATTCACTTCGCACAGTGAATTGAAGTGTTGGAACAGACATCTTCTCTTTCAGAGAAATGCATGTGAATTTCTGTTGAAATCTTGTAAGTGACTAAAGGCACTTTCAAAGGAAAGTGATTTTCTCTGAAAGGACAGCATTTGGAAAGGGAAGCAACACTCCATTCACTTTGCACAGTGAATTTAAGGGTTGCAACAGACAGCTTCTCTTTCATAGAAACGCATTTGAGTTTCCTATGAATGCTTGTAAGTAGCTTAAGGCACTTTCAAAGCAAAGTGATTTTCTCTGAAAGGACAGCATTTAGAAAGTGAAGCAACACTCCATTCACTTCGCACAGTGAATTGGAGTGTTGGAACAGACTGCTTCTCTTTCAGAGAAACGCATGTGAATTTCTGTTGAATGCTTGTAAGTAGCTTAAGTCACTTTCAAAGGAAAGTGATTTTCTCTGAAAGGACAGCATTTAGAAAGTGAAGCAACACTCCATTCACTTCGCACAGTGAATTGAAATGTTGGAAAAGACAGCTTCTCTTTCAGAGAAACGCATGTGAATTTCTTTGAATGCTTGTAAGTAGCTTAAGTCACTTTAAAGGAAAGTGATTTTTTCTGAAAGGACAGCATTTAGAAAGTGAAGCAACACTCCATTCACTTCGCACAGTGAATTGAAGTGTTGGAACAGACTGCTTCTCTTTTAGAGAAATGGATGTGAGTTTTTTGTGAATGCTTGAAAGTAGCTTAAGGCACTTTCAAAGGAAAGTGATTTTCTCTGAAACTGCAGCATTACAATGTGAAGGAACACTCCATTCACTTCGCACAGTGAATTGAAGTGTTGGATCAGACTGCTTCTCTTTCAGAGAAACAGATGTGAGTTTCTTGTGAATGCTTGTAAGTAGCTTCAGGCACTCTCAAAGCAAAGTGATTTCCTTGAAGGACAGCATTTAGAATGTGAAGCAACACTCCATTCACTTCGTAAAGTGAATTTAAGTGTTGCAACAGACAGCTTCTCTTTCATAGAAACGCATTTGAGTTTCCTATTAATGCTTGAAAGTAGCTTAAGGCACTTTCAAAGGAAAGTGATTTTCTTCGAAACTGCAGCATTTAGAATGTGAAGGAACACTCCATTCACTTCGCACAGTGAATTGAAGTGTTGGAACAGACTGCTTCTCTTTTAGAGAAACGGATGTGAGTTTTTTGTGAATGCTTGAAAGTAGCTTAAGGTAGTTTCAAAGAGAGTGATTTTCTCTAAAATGAGAGCATTTAGAAAGTGAAGCAACATTTCATTCACTTCGCACAGTGAATTGAAGTGTTGGAACAGACTGCTTCTCTTTCAGAGAACGCATGTGAATTTCTGTTGAAATCTTGTAAGTGGCTAAGGGCACTTTCAAAGGAAAGTGATTTTCTCTGAAAGGACAGCATTTGGAAAGGGAAGCAACAATCCATTCACTTCGCACAGTGAATTTAAGTGTTTCAACAGACAGCTTCTCTTTCATAGAAACGCATTTGAGTTTCCTATGAATGCTTGTAAGTAGCTTAAGGCACTTTCAAAGGAAAGTGATTTTCTCTGAAAGGACAGCATTTAGAAAGTGAAGCAACACTCCATTCACTTCGCACAGTGAACTGAAGTGTTGGAACAGACTGCTTCTCTTTCAGAGAAACGCATGTGAGTTTTTTGTGAATGCTTGTAAGTAGCTTAAGGCACTTTCAAAGGAAAGTGATTTTCTCTGAAAGAACAGCATTTAGAAAGTGAAGCAACACTCCATTCACTTCGCACAGTGAATTGAAGTGTTGGAACAGACTGCTTCTCTTTTAGAGAAAAGGATGTGAGTTTTTTGTGAATGCATGAAAGTAGCTTAAGGCACTTTCAAAGGAAAGTGATTTTCTCTGAAACTGCAGCATTTAGAATGTGAAAGAACACTCCATTCTCTTCGCACAGTGAATTGAAGTGTTGAATCAGACTGCTTCTCTTTCAGAGAAACAGATGTTAGTTTCTTGTGAATGCTTGTAAGTAGCTTCAGGCACACTCAAAGCAAAGTGATTTTCTCTGAAAGGACAGGATTTAGAATGTGAAGAAACACTCCATTCACTTCGCACAGTGAATTGAAGTGTTGGAAAAGACAGCTTCTCTTTCAGAGAAACAGATGTGAGTTTCTTGTGAATGCTTGTAAGTAGCTTACGGCACTTTCAAAGGAAAGTGATTTTCTCTGAAAGGACAGCATTTAGAAAGTGAAGCAACACTCCATTCACTTCGCACAGTGAATTTAAGTGTTGCAACAGACAGCTTCTCTTTCACAGAAACGCATTTGAGTTTCCTATAAATACTTGAAAGTAGCTTAAGGCACTTTCAAAGGAAAGTGATTTTCTCTGAAAGGACAGCATTTAGAACGTGAAGCAACACTCCATTCACTTCGCACAGTGAATTGAAGTGTTGGAACAGACTACTTCTCTTTCAGAGAAACGCATGTGAATTTCTGTTGAATGCTTGTAAGTAGCTTAAGGCACTTACGAAGGAAAGTGATTTTCTCTGAAAGGACAGCATTTAAAAGTGAAGGAACACTCCATTCACTTCGCACAGTGAATTGAAGTGTTGGAACAGACTGCTTCTCTTTTAGAGAAACAGATGTGAGTTTCTTGTGAATGCTTGTAAGTAGATTAAGGCACTTTCAAAGGAAAGTGATTTTCTCTGAAAGGACAGCATTTAGAAAGTGAAGCAACATTCCATTCACTTCGCACAGTGAATTGAAGTGTTGGAACAGACTGCTTCTCTTTCAGAGAAACGCATGTGAATTTCTGTTGAAATCTAGTAAGTGGCTAAAGGCACTTTCAAAGGAAAGTGATTTTCTCTGAAAGGACAGCATTTGGAAAGGGAAGCAACACTCCATTCACTTCGCACAGTGAATTTAAGTGTTGCAACAAACAGCTTCTCTTTCATAGAAACGCATTTGAGTTTCCTATGAATGCTTGTAAGTAGCTTAAGGCACTTTCAAAGAAAAGTGATTTTCTTCGAAACTGCAGCATTTAGAATGTGAAGGAACACTCCATTCACTTCGCACATTGAATTGAAGTGTTGGAACAGACTGCTTCTCTTTTAGAGAAAAGGATGTGAGTTTTTTGTGAATGCTTGAAAGTAGCTTAAGGCACTTTCAAAGGAAAGAGATTTTCTCTGAAACTGCAGCATTTAGAATGTGAGGGAACACTCCATTCACTTCGCACAGTGAATTGAAGTGTTGGAACAGACTGCTTCTCTTTCAGAGAAACGCATGTGAATTTCTGTTGAATGCTTGTAAGTAGCTTAAGGCACTTTCAAAGCAAAGTGATTTTCTCTGAATGGACAGCATTTAGAAAGTGAAGCAACACTCCATTCACTTCGCACAGTGAATTGAAGTGTTGGAACAGAATGCTTCTCTTTCAGAGAAACGGATGTGAGTTTTTTGTGAATGCTTGTAAGTAGCTTAAGGCACTTTCATAGGAAAGTGATTTTCTCTGAAAGGACAGCATTTGGAAAGGGAAGTAACACTCCATTCACTTCGCACAGTGAATTGAAATGTTGGATCAGACTGCTTCTCTTTCAGAGAAACAGATGTGAGTTTCTTGTGAATGCTTGTAAGTAGTTTAAGGCACTTTCAAAGAAAAGTGATTTTCTCTGAAAGGACAGCATTTAGAAAGTGAAGCAACACTCCATTCACTTCGCACAGTGAGTTGAAGTGTTGGAACAGACTGCTTCTCTTTCAGAGAAACGCATGTGAATTTCTGTTGAATGCTTGTAGGTAGCTTAAGGCACTTTCAAAGGAAAGTGATTTTCTCTGAAAGGACAGGATTTAGAAAGTGAAGCAACACTCCATTCACTTCGCACAGTGAATTGAAGTGTTGGAAAAGACAGCTTCTCTTTCAGAGAAACAGATGTGAGTTTCTTGTGAATGCTTGTAAGTAGCTCAAGGCACTTTCAAAGGAAAGTGATTTTCTCTGAAAGGACAGCATTTAGAAAGTGAAGCAACACTCCATTCACTTCGCACAGTGAATTTAAGTGTTCTAACAGAATGCTTCTCTTTCAGAGAAACGGATGTGAGTTTTTTGTGAATGCTTGTAAGTAGCTTAAGGCACTTTAAAAGGAAAGTGATTTTCTCTGAAAGGACAGCATTTGGAAAGGGAAGCAACACTCCAATCACTTCGCACAGTGAATTGAAGTGTTGGAACACACTGCTTCTCTTTCAGAATAATGCATGTGTGTTTCTTGGGAATGTTTGTAAGTAGCTTAAGGCACTTTCAAAGGAATGTGATTTTCTCTGAAAGGACAGCATTTAGAAAGTGAAGCAACACTCCATTTACTTCGAACAGTGAATTGAAGTGTTGGAAAAGACAGTTTCTCTTTCAGAGAAACGCAGGTGAATTTCTGTTGAATGCTTGTGAGTAGCTTAAGTCACTTTAAAAGGAAAGTGATTTTCTCTGAAAGGACAGCATTTAGAAAGTGAAGCAACACTCCATTCACATCGCACAGTGAATTGAAGTGTTGGAACAGACTGCTTCTCTTTTACAGAAAAGGATGTGAGTTTTTTGTGAATGCTTGAAAGTAGCTTAAGGCACTTTCAAAGGAAAGTGATTCTCTCTGAATCTGCAGCATTTAGAATGTGAAGGAACACTCCATTCACTTCGCACAGTGAATTGAAGTGTTGTATCAGACTGCTTCTCTTTCAGAGAAACAGATGTGAGTTTCTTGTTAATGCTTGTAAGTAGCTTAAGGCCTTTTCAAAGCAAAGTGTTTTTCTCTGAAAGTACAGGATTTAGAATGTGAAGAAACACTCCATTCACTTCGCACAGTGAATTGAAGTGTTGGAACAGAATGCTTTTCTTTCAGAGAAACGGATGTGAGTTTTTAGTGAATGCTTGTAAGTAGCTTGAGGCACTTTCAAAGGAAAGTGATTTTCTCTGAAAGGACAGCATTTAGAAAGTGAAGCAACACTCCATTCACTTCGCACAGTGAATTGAAGTGTTGGAACAGACTACTTCTCTTTCAGAGAAACGCATGTGAATTTCTGTTGAATGCTTGTAAGTAGCTTAAGGCACCTTCAAAGGAAAGTGATTTTCTCTGAAAGGACAGCATTTAGAAAGTGAAGCAACACTCCTTTCACTTCGCACAGTGAATTGAAGTGTTGGAACAGACTGCTTCTCTTTAAGAGAAACGGATGTGAATTTTTTGTGAATGCTTGAAAGTAGCTTAAGGCACGTTCAAAGCAAAGTGATTTTCTCTGAAGGACAGCATTTAGAATGTGAAGGAACACTCCATTCACTTCGCACAGTGAATTGAAGTGTTGGAACAGACTGCTTCTCTTTCAGAGAAACAGATTTGAGTTTTTTGTGAATGATTGTAAGTAGCTTAAGGCACTTTCAAAGGAAAGTGATTTTCTCTGAAAGGACAGCATTTAGAAAGTGAAGCAACATTCCATTCACTTCGCACAGTGAATTGAAGTGTTGGAACAGACTACTTCTCTTTCAGAGAAACGCATGTGAATTTCTGGTGAATGCTTGTAAGTAGCTTAAGACACTTTCAAAGGAAAGTGATTTTCACTGAAAGGACAGCCTTTAGAAAGTGAAGCAACACTCCATTCCCTTCGCACAGTGAATTGAAGTGTTGGAACAGACTGCTTCCCTTTCAGAGAAACGCATGTGAATTTCTGTTGAATGCTTGTAAGTAGCTTAAGTCACTTTAAAAGGAAAGTGATTTTCTCTGAAAGGACAGCATTTAGAAAGTGAAGCAACACTCAATTCACTTCGCACAGTGAATTGAAGTGTTGGAACAGACTGCTTCTCTTTTAGAGAAAAGGATGTGAGTTTTTTGTGAATGCTTGAAAGTAGCTTAAGGCACTTTCAAAGCAAAGTGATTTTCTCTGAAGGACAGCATTTAGAATGTGAAGGAACACTCCATTCACTTCGCACAGTGAATTGAAGTGTTGGAACAGACTGCTTCTCTTTCAGAGAAACAGATGTGAGTTTCTTGTGAATGCTTTTAAGTAGCTTAGGGTAGTTTCAAAGAGAGTGATTTTCTCTAAAAGGAGAGGATTTAGAAAGTGAAGCAACACTCCATTCACTTCGCACAGTGAATTGAAGTGTTGGAACAGACTGCTTCTCTTTCAGAGAAACGCATGTGAATTTCTGTTGAAATCTTGTAAGTGGCTAAAGGCACTTTCAAAGGAAAGTGATTTTCTCTGAAAGGACAGCATTTGGAAAGGGAAGCAACACTCCATTCACTTCGCACAGTGAATTTCAGTGTTGCAACAGACAGCTTCTCTTACATAGAAACGCATTTGAGTTTCCTACGAATGCTTGTAAGTGGCTAAAGGCACTTTCAAAGGAAAGTGATTTTCTCAGAAAAGACAGGATTTAGAAAGTGAAGCAACACCCCATTCACTTCGCACAGTGAATTGAAGTGTTGGAAAAGACAGCTTCTCTCTCATAGAAACGCATTTGAGTTTCCTGTGAATGCTTGTAAGTAGCTTAAGTCACTTTAAAAGGAAAGTGATTTTCTCTGAAAGGACAGCATTTAGAAAGTGAGGAAACACTCCATTCACTTCGCTCAGTGAATTGAAGTGTTGGAACAAACTGCTTCTCTTTTAGAGAAAAGGATGTGAGTTTTTTGTGAATGCTTGAAAGTAGCTTAAGGCACTTTCAAAGGAAAGTGATTTTCTATGAAACTGCAGCATTTAGAATGTGAAGGAAAACTCCATGCACTTCGCACAGTGAATTGAAGTGTTGGATCAGAATGCTTCACTTTCAGAGAAACAGATGTGAGTTTCTTGTGAATGCTTGTAAGTAGCTTAAGGCAAGTTCAAAGCAAAATAATTTTCTCTGAAAGGACAGGATTTAGAAAGTGAAGCAACACCCCTTTCACTTCGCACAGTGAATTGAAGTGTTGGAAAAGACAGCTTATCTCATAGAATCACATTTGAGTTTCCTGTGAATGCTTGTAAGTTGCTTAAGGCACTTTCAAAGAAAAGTGATTTTCTCTGAAACTGCAGCCTTTAGAATGTGAAGGAACACTCCATTCACTTCGCACAGTGAATTGAAGTGTTGGAAAAGACAGCTTCTCTTTCAGAGAAACAGATGTGAGTTTCTTGTGAATGCTTGCAAGTAGCTTAAGGCACTTTCAAAGGAAAGTGATATTCTCTGAAAGGACAGCATTTAGAAAGTGAAGAAACTCTCCATTCACTTCGCACAGTGAATTGAAGTGTTGGAACAGACTGCTTCTCTTTCAGAGAAACGCATGTGAATTTCTGTTGAATGATTGTAAGTAGATTAAGGCACTTTCAAAGCAAAGTGATTTTCTCTGAAGGACAGCATTTAGAATGTGAAGGAACACTCCATTCACTTCGCACAGTGAATTTAAGTGTTGCAACAGACAGCTTCTCTTTCAAAGAAACGCATTTGAGTTTCCTATGAATGCTTGTAAGTAGCTTAAGGCACTTTCAAAGGAAAGTGATTTTCTCTGAAAGGACAGCATTTAGAAAGTGAAGCAACACTCCATTCACTTCGCACAGTGAATTGAAGTGTTGGAACAGAATGCTTCTCTTTTAGAGAAAAGGATGTGAGTTTTTTGTGAATGCTTGAAAGTAGCTTAAGGCACTTTCAAAGGAAAGTGATTTTCTCTGAAACTGCAGCATTTAGAATGTGAAGGAACACTCCATTCACTTTGCACAATGAATTGAAGTGTTGGATCAGACTGCTTCTCTTTCAGAGAAACAGATGTGAGTTTCTTGTGAATGTATGTAAGTAGGTTCAGGCACTCTCAAAGCAAAGTGATTTTCTCTGAAAGGACAGGATTTAGAATGTGAGGAAACACTCCATTCACTTCGCACAGTGAATTGAGGTGTTGGAAAAGACAGCTTCTCTTTCAGAGAAACAGATGTGAGTTTCTTGTGAATGCTTGTTAGTAGCTTAAGGCACTTTCATAGGAAAGTGATTTTCTCTGAAAGGAAAGCATTTGGAAAGGGAAGCAACACTCCATTCACTTCGAACAGTGAATTGAAGTGTTGGAAAAGACAGCTTCTCTTTCAGAGAAACGCTTGTGAATTTTTGTTGAATGCTTGTAAGTAGCTTAAGTCACTTTAAAAGGAAAGTGATTTTCTCTGAAAGGACAGCATTTAGAAAGTGAAGCAACCCTCCATTCACTTCGCACAGTGAATTGAAGTGTTGGAACAGACTGCTTCTCTTTCAGAGAAACAGATGTGAGTTTCTTGTGAATGCTTTTAAGTAGCTTAAGGTAGTTTCAAAGAGAGTGATTTTCTCTAAAAGGAGAGCATTTAGAAAGTGAAGCAACACTCCATTCACTTCGCACAGTGAATTGAAGTGTTGGAACAGACTGCTTCTCTTTCAGAGAAACGCATGTGAATTTCTGTTGAAATCTTGTAAGTGGCTTAAAGCACTTTCAAAGGATTGTGATTTTCTCTGAAAGGACAGCATTTGGAAAGGGAAGCAACACTCCATTCACTTCGCACAGTGAATTTAAGTGTTGCAACAGACAGCTTCTCTTTCATAGAAACGCATTTGAGTTTTCTATGAATGCTAGTAAGTAGCTTAAGGCACTATCAAAGGAAAGTGATTTTCTCAGAAAGGTCAGCATTTAGAAAGTGAAGCAACACTTCATTCAATTCACACAGTGAACTGAAGTGTTGGAACAGACTGCTTCTCTTTCAGAGAAACGCATGTGAGTTTTTTGTGAATGCTTGTAAGTAGCTTAAGGCACTTTCAAAGGAAAGTGATTTTCTCTGAAAGGACAGCATTTAGAAAGTGAAGAAACACTCCATTCACTTCGCACAGTGAATTGAAGTGTTGGAACTGACTGCTTCTCTTTTAGAGAAACGGATGTGAGTTTTTTGTGAATGCTTGAAAGTAGCTTAAGGCACTTTCAAAGGAAAGTGATTTTCTCTGAAACTACAGCATTTAGAATGTGAAGCAACACTCCATTCACTTCGCACAGTGAATTGAAGAGTTGGAACAGACTGCTTCTCTTTCAGAGAAACGGATGTGAGTTTTTTGTGAATGCTTGTAAGTAGCTTAAGGCACTTTCAAAGCAAAGTGATTTTCTCTGAAAGGACAGCATTTAGAAAGTGAAGCAACACTGCATTCACTTCGCGCAGTGAATTAAAGTGTTGGAGCTGACTGCTTCTCTTTCAGAGAAACGCATGTGAATTTCTGTTGAATACTTGTAAGTAGCTTAAGGCACTTCCAAAGGAAAGTGATTTTCTCTGAAAGGACAGGATTTAGAAAGTGATGCAACACCCCATTCACTTCGCACAGTGAATTGAAGTGTAGGAAAAGAAAGCTTCTCTCTCATAGAAACGCATTTGAGTTTCCTGTGAATGCTTGTAAGTTGCTTAAGGCACTTTCAAAGAAAAGTGATTTTCTCTGAAACTGCAGCATTTAGAATGTGAAGGAACACTCCATTCACTTCGCACAGTGAATTAAAGTGTTGGATCAGACTGCTTCTCTTTCAGAGAAACAGATGTGAGTTTCTTGTGAATGCTTGTAAGTAGTAGCTTAAAGCACTTTCAAAGGAAAGTGATTTTCTCTAAAAGGAGAGCATTTAGAAAGTGAAGCAACACTCCATTCACTTCGCACAGTGGATTGAAGTGTTGGAACAGACTGCTTCTCTTTCAGAGAAACGCATGTGAATTTCTGTTGAATGCTTGTAAGTAGCTTAAGGCACTTTCAAAGGAAAGTGATTTTCTCTGAAAGGACAGCATTTAGAAAGTGAAGCAACGCTCCATTCACTTCGCACAGTGAATTGAAGTGTTGGAAAAGACAGCTTCTCTTTCAGAGAAACAGATGTGAGTTTCTTGTGAATGCTTGTAAGTAGCTTAAGGCACTTTCCAAGGAAAGTGATTTTCTCTGAAAGGACAGCATTTAGAAAGTGAAGCAACGCTCCATTCACTTCGCACAGTGAATTGAAGTGTTGGAAAAGACAGCTTCTCTTTCAGAGAAACAGATGTGAGTTTCTTGTGAATGCTTGTAAGTAGCTTAAGGCACTTTCCAAGGAAAGTGATTTTCTCTGAAAGGACAGCATTTAGAAAGTGAAGCAACACTCCATTCACTTCGCACAGTGAATTGAAGTGTTGGAACAAACTGCTTCTCTTTTAGAGAAAAGGATGTGAGTTTTTTGTGAATGCTTGAAAGTAGCTTAAGGCACTTTCAAAGGAAAGTGATTTTCTATGAAACTGCAGCATTTAGAATGTGAAGGAAAACTCCATGCACTTCGCACAGTGAATTGAAGTGTTGGATCAGAATGCTTCACTTTCAGAGAAACAGATGTGAGTTTCTTGTGAATGCTTGTAAGTAGCTTAAGGCAAGTTCAAAGCAAAATAATTTTCTCTGAAAGGACAGGATTTAGAAAGTGAAGCAACACCCCTTTCACTTCGCACAGTGAATTGAAGTGTTGGAAAAGACAGCTTATCTCATAGAATCACATTTGAGTTTCCTGTGAATGCTTGTAAGTTGCTTAAGGCACTTTCAAAGAAAAGTGATTTTCTCTGAAACTGCAGCCTTTAGAATGTGAAGGAACACTCCATTCACTTCGCACAGTGAATTGAAGTGTTGGAAAAGACAGCTTCTCTTTCAGAGAAACAGATGTGAGTTTCTTGTGAATGCTTGCAAGTAGCTTAAGGCACTTTCAAAGGAAAGTGATATTCTCTGAAAGGACAGCATTTAGAAAGTGAAGAAACTCTCCATTCACTTCGCACAGTGAATTGAAGTGTTGGAACAGACTGCTTCTCTTTCAGAGAAACGCATGTGAATTTCTGTTGAATGATTGTAAGTAGATTAAGGCACTTTCAAAGCAAAGTGATTTTCTCTGAAGGACAGCATTTAGAATGTGAAGGAACACTCCATTCACTTCGCACAGTGAATTTAAGTGTTGCAACAGACAGCTTCTCTTTCATAGAAACGCATTTGAGTTTCCTATGAATGCTTGTAAGTAGCTTAAGGCACTTTCAAAGGAAAGTGATTTTCTCTGAAAGGACAGCATTTAGAAAGTGAAGCAACACTCCATTCACTTCGCACAGTGAATTGAAGTGTTGGAACAGAATGCTTCTCTTTTAGAGAAAAGGATGTGAGTTTTTTGTGAATGCTTGAAAGTAGCTTAAGGCACTTTCAAAGGAAAGTGATTTTCTCTGAAACTGCAGCATTTAGAATGTGAAGGAACACTCCATTCACTTTGCACAATGAATTGAAGTGTTGGATCAGACTGCTTCTTTTTCAGAGAAACAGATGTGAGTTTCTTGTGAATGTATGTAAGTAGGTTCAGGCACTCTCAAAGCAAAGTGATTTTCTCTGAAAGGACAGGATTTAGAATGTGAGGAAACACTCCATTCACTTCGCACAGTGAATTGAGGTGTTGGAAAAGACAGCTTCTCTTTCAGAGAAACAGATGTGAGTTTCTTGTGAATGCTTGTTAGTAGCTTAAGGCACTTTCATAGGAAAGTGATTTTCTCTGAAAGGAAAGCATTTGGAAAGGGAAGCAACACTCCATTCACTTCGAACAGTGAATTGAAGTGTTGGAAAAGACAGCTTCTCTTTCAGAGAAACGCTTGTGAATTTTTGTTGAATGCTTGTAAGTAGCTTAAGTCACTTTAAAAGGAAAGTGATTTTCTCTGAAAGGACAGCATTTAGAAAGTGAAGCAACCCTCCATTCACTTCGCACAGTGAATTGAAGTGTTGGAACAGACTGCTTCTCTTTCAGAGAAACAGATGTGAGTTTCTTGTGAATGCTTTTAAGTAGCTTAAGGTAGTTTCAAAGAGAGTGATTTTCTCTAAAAGGAGAGCATTTAGAAAGTGAAGCAACACTCCATTCACTTCGCACAGTGAATTGAAGTGTTGGAACAGACTGCTTCTCTTTCAGAGAAACGCATGTGAATTTCTGTTGAAATCTTGTAAGTGGCTTAAAGCACTTTCAAAGGATTGTGATTTTCTCTGAAAGGACAGCATTTGGAAAGGGAAGCAACACTCCATTCACTTCGCACAGTGAATTTAAGTGTTGCAACAGACAGCTTCTCTTTCATAGAAACGCATTTGAGTTTTCTATGAATGCTAGTAAGTAGCTTAAGGCACTATCAAAGGAAAGTGATTTTCTCAGAAAGGTCAGCATTTAGAAAGTGAAGCAACACTTCATTCAATTCACACAGTGAACTGAAGTGTTGGAACAGACTGCTTCTCTTTCAGAGAAACGCATGTGAGTTTTTTGTGAATGCTTGTAAGTAGCTTAAGGCACTTTCAAAGGAAAGTGATTTTCTCTGAAAGGACAGCATTTAGAAAGTGAAGAAACACTCCATTCACTTCGCACAGTGAATTGAAGTGTTGGAACTGACTGCTTCTCTTTTAGAGAAACGGATGTGAGTTTTTTGTGAATGCTTGAAAGTAGCTTAAGGCACTTTCAAAGGAAAGTGATTTTCTCTGAAACTACAGCATTTAGAATGTGAAGCAACACTCCATTCACTTCGCACAGTGAATTGAAGAGTTGGAACAGACTGCTTCTCTTTCAGAGAAACGGATGTGAGTTTTTTGTGAATGCTTGTAAGTAGCTTAAGGCACTTTCAAAGCAAAGTGATTTTCTCTGAAAGGACAGCATTTAGAAAGTGAAGCAACACTGCATTCACTTGGCGCAGTGAATTAAAGTGTTGGAGCTGACTGCTTCTCTTTCAGAGAAACGCATGTGAATTTCTGTTGAATACTTGTAAGTAGCTTAAGGCACTTTCAAAGGAAAGTGATTTTCTCTGAAAGGACAGGATTTAGAAAGTGATGCAACACCCCATTCACTTCGCACAGTGAATTGATGTGTAGGAAAAGAAAGCTTCTCTCTCATAGAAACGCATTTGAGTTTCCTGTGAATGCTTGTAAGTTGCTTAAGGCACTTTCAAAGAAAAGTGATTTTCTCTGAAACTGCAGCATTTAGAATGTGAAGGAACACTCCATTCACTTCGCACAGTGAATTAAAGTGTTGGATCAGACTGCTTCTCTTTCAGAGAAACAGATGTGAGTTTCTTGTGAATGCTTGTAAGTAGTAGCTTAAAGCACTTTCAAAGCAAAGTGATTTTCTCTAAAAGGAGAGCATTTAGAAAGTGAAGCAACACTCCATTCACTTCGCACAGTGGATTGAAGTGTTGGAACAGACTGCTTCTCTTTCAGAGAAACGCATGTGAATTTCTGTTGAATGCTTGTAAGTAGCTTAAGGCACTTTCAAAGGAAAGTGATTTTCTCTGAAAGGACAGCATTTAGAAAGTGAAGCAACGCTCCATTCACTTCGCACAGTGAATTGAAGTGTTGGAAAAGACAGCTTCTCTTTCAGAGAAACAGATGTGAGTTTCTTGTGAATGCTTGTAAGTAGCTTAAGGCACTTTCCAAGGAAAGTGATTTTCTCTGAAAGGACAGCATTTAGAAAGTGAAGCAACGCTCCATTCACTTCGCACAGTGAATTGAAGTGTTGGAAAAGACAGCTTCTCTTTCAGAGAAACAGATGTGAGTTTCTTGTGAATGCTTGTAAGTAGCTTAAGGCACTTTCCAAGGAAAGTGATTTTCTCTGAAAGGACAGCATTTAGAAAGTGAAGCAACACTCCATTCACTTCGCACAGTGAATTGAAGTGTTGGAACAGAATGCTTCTGTTTCAGAGAAACGGATGTGAGTTTTTTGTGAATGCTAGTAAGTAGCTTAAGGCACTTTCAAAGCAAAGTGATTTTCTCTGAAAGGACAGCATTTAGAAAGTGAAGAAACACTCCATTCACTTCGCACAGTGAATTGAAGTGTTGGAACAGACTGCTTCTCTTTCAGAGAAACGCATGTGAATTTCTGTTGAATTCTTGTAAGTAGCTTAAGGCACTTTCAAAGCAAAGTGGTTTTCTCTGAAGGACAGCATTTAGAATGTGAAGCAACACTCCATTCACTTCGCACAGTGATTTTAAGTGGTGCAACAGACAGCTTCTCTTTCATATAAACGCATTTGAGTTTCCTATGAATGCTTGTAAGTAGCTGAAGGCACTTTCAAAGGAAAGTGATTTTCTCTGAAAGGACAGCATTTAGAAAGTGAAGCAACACTCCATTCACTTCACACAGTGAATTGAAGTGTTGGAACAGAATGCTTCTCTTTTAGAGAAAAGGATGTGAGTTTTTTGTGAATGCTTGAAAGTAGCTTAAGGCACTTTCAAAGGAAAGTGATTTTCTCTGAAACTGCAGCATTTAGAATGTGAAGGAACACTCCATTCACTTCGCACAGTGAATTGAAGTGTTGGATCAGACTGCTTCTCTTTCAGAGAAACAGATGTGAGTTTCTTGTGAATGTATGTAAGTAGGTTCAGGCACTCTCAAAGCAAAGTGATTTTCTCTGAAAGGACAGGATTTAGAATGTGAAGAAACACTCCATTAACTTCGCATAGTGAATTGAAGTGTTGGAAAGGACAGCTTCTCTTTCAGAGAAACAGATGTGAGTTTCTTGTGAATGCTTGTAAGTAGCTTAAGGCACTTTCATAGGAAAGTGATTTTCTCTGAAAGGAAAGCATTTGGAAAGGGAAGCAACACTCCATTCACTTCGAACAGTGAATTGAAGTGTTGAAACAGACTGCTTCTCTTTCAGAGAAACAGATGTGAGTTTCTTGTGAATGCTTTTAAGTAGCTTAAGGTAGTTTAAAAGAGGGTGATTTTCTCTAAAAGGAGAGCATTTGGAAAGGGAAGCAACACCCCATTCACTTCGCACAGTGAATTGAAGTGTTGGAAAAGACAGCTTCTCTCTCATAGAAACGCATTTGAGTTTCCTATGAATGCTTGTAACTTGCTTAAGGCACTTTCAAAGAAAAGTGATTTTCTCTGAAACTTCAGCATTTAGAATGTGAAGGAACACTCGACTCACTTCGCACAGTGAATTAAAGTGTTGGATCAGACTGCTTCTCTTTCAGAGAAACAGATGTGAGTTTCTTGTGAATGCTTGTAAGTAATAGCTTAAGGCACTTTCAAAGCAAAGTGATTTTCTCTGAAAGGACAGGATTTTGAAAGTGAAGCAACACTCCATTCACTTCGCACAGTGAAATGAAGTGTTGGAACAGACTGCTTCTCTTTCAGAGAAGCGCATGTGAATTTCTGTTTAAATCTTGTAAGTGGCTTAAGGCACTTTCAAAGGAAAGTGATTTTCTCTGAAAGGACAGCATTTGGAAAGGGAAGCAACACTCCATTCACTTCGCACAGTGAATTTAAGTGTTGCAACAGACAGCTTCTCTTTCATAGAAACGCATTTGAGATTCCTATGAATGCTTGTAAGTAGCTTAAGGCACTTTCAAAGGAAAGTGATTTTCTCTGAAAGGACAGCATTTAGAAAGTGAAGCAACACTCCATTCACTTCGCACAGTGAACTGAAGTGTTGGAACAGACTGCTTCTCTTTCAGAGAATCGCATGTGAGTTTTTTGTGAATGCTTGTAAGTAGCTTAAGGCACTTTCAAAGGAAAGTGATTTTCTCTGAAAGGACAGCATTTAGAAAGTGAAGCAACACTCCATTCAATTCGCACAGTGAACTGAAGTGTTGGAACAGACTGCTTCTCTTTCAGAGAAACGCATGTGAGTTTTTTGTGAATGCTTGTAAGTAGCTTAAGGCACTTTCAAAGGAAAGTCATTTTCTCTGAAAGGACAGCATTTAGAAAGTGAAGAAACACTCCATTCACTTCGCACAGTGAATTGAAGTGTTGGAACAGACTGCTTCTCTTTTACAGAAACGGATGTGAGTTTTTTGTGAATGCTTGAAAGTAGCTTAAGGCACTTTCAAAGGAAAGTGATTTTCTCTGAAACTACAGCATTTAGAATGTGAAGCAACACTCCATTCACTTCACACAGTGAATTGAAGAGTTGGAACAGACTGCTTCTCTTTCAGAGAAACGGATGTGAGTTTTTTGTGAATGCTTGAAAGTAGCTTAAGGCACTTTCAAAGCAAAGTGATTTTCTCTGAAAGGACAGCATTTAGAAAGTGAAGCAACACTCGATTCACTTCGCGCAGTGAATTAAAATGTTGGAGCTGACTGCTTTTCTTTCAGAGAATCGCATGTGAATTTCTGTTGAATACTTGTAAGTAGCTTAAGGCACTTTCAAAGGAAAGTGATTTTCTCTGAAAGGACAGGATTTAGAAAGTGATGCAACACCCCATTCACTTCGCACAGTGAATTGAAGTGTTGGAAAAGACAGCTTCTCTCTCATAGAAACGCATTTGAGTTTCCTGTGAATGCTTGTAAGTTGCTTAAGGCACTTTCAAAGAAAAGTGATTTTCTCTGAAACTGCAGCATTTAGAATGTGAAGGAACACTCCATTCACTTCGCACAGTGAATTGAAGTGTTGGATCAGACTGCTTCTCTTTCAGAGAAACAGATGTGAGTTTATTGTGAATGCTTGTAAGTAGTAGCTTAAGGCACTTTCAAAGCAAAGTGATTTTCTCTGAAAGGACAGCATTTAGAAAGTGAAGAAACACTCCATTCACTTCGCACAGTGAATTGAAGTGTTGGAACAGACTGCTTCTCTTTCAGAGAAACGCATGTGAACTTCTGTTGAATTCTTGTAAGTAGCTTAAGGCACTTTCAAAGCAAAGTGGTTTTCTCTGAAGGACAGCATTTAGAATGTGAAGCAACACTCCATTCACTTCGCACAGTGATTTTAAGTGGTGCAACAGACAGCTTCTCTTTCATATAAATGCATTTGAGTTTCCTATGAATGCTTGTAAGTAGCTGAAGGCACTTTCAAGGAAAGTGATTTTCTCTGAAAGGACAGCATTTAGAAAGTGAAGCAACACTCCATTCACTTCGCACAGTGAATTGAAGTGTTGGAGCAGAATGCTTCTCTTTTAGAGAAAAAGATGTGAGTTTTTTGTGAATGCTTGAAAGTAGCTTAAGGCACTTTCAAAGGAAAGTGATTTTCTCTGAAACTGCAGCATTTAGAATGTGAAGGAACACTCCATTCACTTCGCACAGTGAATTGAAGTGTTGGATCAGACTGCTTCTCTTTCAGAGAAACAGATGTGAGTTTCTTGTGAATGTATGTAAGTAGGTTCAGGCACTCTCAAAGCAAAGTGATTTTCTCTGAAAGGACAGGATTTAGAATGTGAAGAAACACTCCATTAACTTCGCATAGTGAATTGAAGTGTTGGAAAGGACAGCTTCTCTTTCAGAGAAACAGATGTGAGTTTCTTGTGAATGCTTGTAAGTAGCTTAAGGCACTTTCATAGGAAAGTGATTTTCTCTGAAAGGAAAGCATTTGGAAAGGGAAGCAACACTCCATTCACTTCGAACAGTGAATTGAAGTGTTGAAACAGACTGCTTCTCTTTCAGAGAAACAGATGTGAGTTTCTTGTGAATGCTTTTAAGTAGCTTAAGGTAGTTTAAAAGAGAGTGATTTTCTCTAAAAGGAAAGCATTTGGAAAGGGAAGCAACACCCCATTCACTTCGCACAGTGAATTGAAGTTTTGGAAAAGACAGCTTCTCTCTCATAGAAACGCATTTGAGTTTCCTGTGAATGCTTGTAACTTGCTTAAGGCACTTTCAAAGAAAAGTGATTTTCTCTGAAACTTCAGCATTTAGAATGTGAAGGAACACTCCATTCACTTCGCACAGTGAATTAAAGTGTTGGATCAGACTGCTTCTCTTTCAGAGAAACAGATGTGAGTTTCTTGTGAATGCTTGTAAGTAGTAGCTTAAGGCACTTTCAAAGCAAAGTGATTTTCTCTGAAAGGACAGGATTTTGAAAGTGAAGCAACACTCCATTCACTTCGCACAGTGAAATGAAGTGTTGGAACAGACTGCTTCTCTTTCAGAGAAACGCATGTGAATTTCGGTTTAAATCTTGTAAGTGGCTTAAGGCACTTTCAAAGGAAAGTGATTTTTTCTGAAAGGACAGCATTTGGAAAGGGAAGCAACACTCCATTCACTTCGCACAGTGAATTAAAGTGTTGAAACAGACAGCTTCTCTTTCATAGAAACGCATTTGAGTTTCCTATGAATGCTTGTAAGTAGCTTAAGGCACTTTCAAAGGAAAGTGATTTTCTCTGAAAGGACAGCATTTAGAAAGTGAAGCAACACTCCATTCACTTCGCACAGTGAACTGAAGTGTTGGAACAGACTGCTTCTCTTTCAGAGAATCGCATGTGAGTTTTTTGTGAATGCTTGTAAGTAGCTTAAGGCACTTTCAAAGGAAAGTGATTTTCTCTGAAAGGACAGCATTTAGAAAGTGAAGCAACACTCCATTCACTTCGCACAGTGAATTGAAGTGTTGGAACAGACTTCTTCTCTTTTAGAGAAAAAGATGTGAGTTTTTTGTGAATGCTTGAAAGTAGCTTAAGGCACTTTCAAAGGAAAGTGATTTTCTCTGAAACTGCAGCATTTAGAATGTGAAGGAACACTCCATTCACTTCGCACAGTGAATTGAAGTGTTGGATCAGAGTGCTTCTCTTTCAGAGAAACAGATGTGAGTTTCTTGTGAATGCTTGTAAGTAGTTTAAGGCACTTTCAAAGAAAAGTGATTTTCTCTGAAAGGACAGCATTTAGAAAGTGAAGCAACACTCCATTCACTTCGCACAGTGAGTTGAAGTGTTGGAACAGACTGCTTCTCTTTCAGAGAAACGCATGTGAATTTCTGTTGAATGCTTGTAGGTAGCTTAAGGCACTTTCAAAGGAAAGTGATTTTCTCTGAAAGGACAGGATTTAGAAAGTGAAGCAACACTCCATTCACTTCGCACAGTGAATTGAAGTGTTGGAAAAGACAGCTTCTCTTTCAGAGAAACAGATGTGAGTTTCTTGTGAATGCTTGTAAGTAGCTCAAGGCACTTTCAAAGGAAAGTGATTTTCTCTGAAAGGACAGCATTTAGAAAGTGAAGCAACACTCCATTCACTTCGCACAGTGAATTTAAGTGTTCTAACAGAATGCTTCTCTTTCAGAGAAACGGATGTGAGTTTTTTGTGAATGCTTGTAAGTAGCTTAAGGCACTTTAAAAGGAAAGTGATTTTCTCTGAAAGGACAGCATTTGGAAAGGGAAGCAACACTCCAATCACTTCGCACAGTGAATTGAAGTGTTGGAACACACTGCTTCTCTTTCAGAATAATGCATGTGTGTTTCTTGGGAATGTTTGTAAGTAGCTTAAGGCACTTTCAAAGGAATGTGATTTTCTCTGAAAGGACAGCATTTAGAAAGTGAAGCAACACTCCATTTACTTCGAACAGTGAATTGAAGTGTTGGAAAAGACAGCTTCTCTTTCAGAGAAACGCAGGTGAATTTCTGTTGAATGCTTGTAAGTAGCTTAAGTCACTTTAAAAGGAAAGTGATTTTCTCTGAAAGGACAGCATTTAGAAAGTGAAGCAACACTCCATTCACATCGCACAGTGAATTGAAGTGTTGGAACAGACTGCTTCTCTTTTACAGAAAAGGATGTGAGTTTTTTGTGAATGCTTGAAAGTAGCTTAAGGCACTTTCAAAGGAAAGTGATTCTCTCTGAATCTGCAGCATTTAGAATGTGAAGGAACACTCCATTCACTTCGCACAGTGAATTGAAGTGTTGTATCAGACTGCTTCTCTTTCAGAGAAACAGATGTGAGTTTCTTGTTAATGCTTGTAAGTAGCTTAAGGCCTTTTCAAAGCAAAGTGTTTTTCTCTGAAAGTACAGGATTTAGAATGTGAAGAAACACTCCATTCACTTCGCACAGTGAATTGAAGTGTTGGAACAGAATGCTTCTCTTTCAGAGAAACGGATGTGAGTTTTTAGTGAATGCTTGTAAGTAGCTTGAGGCACTTTCAAAGGAAAGTGATTTTCTCTGAAAGGACAGCATTTAGAAAGTGAAGCAACACTCCATTCACTTCGCACAGTGAATTGAAGTGTTGGAACAGACTACTTCTCTTTCAGAGAAACGCATGTGAATTTCTGTTGAATGCTTGTAAGTAGCTTAAGGCACCTTCAAAGGAAAGTGATTTTCTCTGAAAGGACAGCATTTAGAAAGTGAAGCAACACTCCTTTCACTTCGCACAGTGAATTGAAGTGTTGGAACAGACTGCTTCTCTTTAAGAGAAACGGATGTGAATTTTTTGTGAATGCTTGAAAGTAGCTTAAGGCACGTTCAAAGCAAAGTGATTTTCTCTGAAGGACAGCATTTAGAATGTGAAGGAACACTCCATTCACTTCGCACAGTGAATTGAAGTGTTGGAACAGACTGCTTCTCTTTCAGAGAAACAGATTTGAGTTTTTTGTGAATGATTGTAAGTAGCTTAAGGCACTTTCAAAGGAAAGTGATTTTCTCTGAAAGGACAGCATTTAGAAAGTGAAGCAACACTCCATTCACTTCGCACAGTGAATTGAAGTGTTGGAACAGACTACTTCTCTTTCAGAGAAACGCATGTGAATTTCTGGTGAATGCTTGTAAGTAGCTTAAGGCACTTTCAAAGGAAAGTGATTTCTCTGAAAGGACAGCCTTTAGAAAGTGAAGCAACACTCCATTCCCTTCGCACAGTGAATTGAAGTGTTGGAACAGACTGCTTCCCTTTCAGAGAAACGCATGTGAATTTCTGTTGAATGCTTGTAAGTAGCTTAAGTCACTTTAAAAGGAAAGTGATTTTCTCTGAAAGGACAGCATTTAGAAAGTGAAGCAACACTCAATTCACTTCGCACAGTGAATTGAAGTGTTGGAACAGACTGCTTCTCTTTTAGAGAAAAGGATGTGAGTTTTTTGTGAATGCTTGAAAGTAGCTTAAGGCACTTTCAAAGCAAAGTGATTTTCTCTGAAGGACAGCATTTAGAATGTGAAGGAACACTCCATTCACTTCGCACAGTGAATTGAAGTGTTGGAACAGACTGCTTCTCTTTCAGAGAAACAGATGTGAGTTTCTTGTGAATGCTTTTAAGTAGCTTAGGGTAGTTTCAAAGAGAGTGATTTTCTCTAAAAGGAGAGGATTTAGAAAGTGAAGCAACACTCCATTCACTTCGCACAGTGAATTGAAGTGTTGGAACAGACTGCTTCTCTTTCAGAGAAACGCATGTGAATTTCTGTTGAAATCTTGTAAGTGGCTAAAGGCACTTTCAAAGGAAAGTGATTTTCTCTGAAAGGACAGCATTTGGAAAGGGAAGCAACACTCCATTCACTTCGCACAGTGAATTTCAGTGTTGCAACAGACAGCTTCTCTTACATAGAAACGCATTTGAGTTTCCTATGAATGCTTGTAAGTGGCTAAAGGCACTTTCAAAGGAAAGTGATTTTCTCAGAAAAGACAGGATTTAGAAAGTGAAGCAACACCCCATTCACTTCGCACAGTGAATTGAAGTGTTGGAAAAGACAGCTTCTCTCTCATAGAAACGCATTTGAGTTTCCTGTGAATGCTTGTAAGTAGCTTAAGTCACTTTAAAAGGAAAGTGATTTTCTCTGAAAGGACAGCATTTAGAAAGTGAGGAAACACTCCATTCACTTCGCTCAGTGAATTGAAGTGTTGGAACAAACTGCTTCTCTTTTAGAGAAAAGGATGTGAGTTTTTTGTGAATGCTTGAAAGTAGCTTAAGGCACTTTCAAAGGAAAGTGATTTTCTATGAAACTGCAGCATTTAGAATGTGAAGGAAAACTCCATGCACTTCGCACAGTGAATTGAAGTGTTGGATCAGAATGCTTCACTTTCAGAGAAACAGATGTGAGTTTCTTGTGAATGCTTGTAAGTAGCTTAAGGCAAGTTCAAAGCAAAATAATTTTCTCTGAAAGGACAGGATTTAGAAAGTGAAGCAACACCCCTTTCACTTCGCACAGTGAATTGAAGTGTTGGAAAAGACAGCTTATCTCATAGAATCACATTTGAGTTTCCTGTGAATGCTTGTAAGTTGCTTAAGGCACTTTCAAAGAAAAGTGATTTTCTCTGAAACTGCAGCCTTTAGAATGTGAAGGAACACTCCATTCACTTCGCACAGTGAATTGAAGTGTTGGAAAAGACAGCTTCTCTTTCAGAGAAACAGATGTGAGTTTCTTGTGAATGCTTGCAAGTAGCTTAAGGCACTTTCAAAGGAAAGTGATATTCTCTGAAAGGACAGCATTTAGAAAGTGAAGAAACTCTCCATTCACTTCGCACAGTGAATTGAAGTGTTGGAACAGACTGCTTCTCTTTCAGAGAAACGCATGTGAATTTCTGTTGAATGATTGTAAGTAGATTAAGGCACTTTCAAAGCAAAGTGATTTTCTCTGAAGGACAGCATTTAGAATGTGAAGCAACACTCCATTCACTTCGCACAGTGAATTTAAGTGTTGCAACAGACAGCTTCTCTTTCATAGAAACGCATTTGAGTTTCCTATGAATGCTTGTAAGTAGCTTAAGGAACTTTCAAAGGAAAGTGATTTTCTCTGAAAGGACAGCATTTAGAAAGTGAAGCAACACTCCATTCACTTCGCACAGTGAATTGAAGTGTTGGAACAGAATGCTTCTCTTTTAGAGAAAAGGATGTGAGTTTTTTGTGAATGCTTGAAAGTAGCTTAAGGCACTTTCAAAGGAAAGTGATTTTCTCTGAAACTGCAGCATTTAGAATGTGAAGGAACACTCCATTCACTTTGCACAATGAATTGAAGTGTTGGATCAGACTGCTTCTCTTTCAGAGAAACAGATGTGAGTTTCTTGTGAATGTATGTAAGTAGGTTCAGGCACTCTCAAAGCAAAGTGATTTTCTCTGAAAGGACAGGATTTAGAATGTGAGGAAACACTCCATTCACTTCGCACAGTGAATTGAGGTGTTGGAAAAGACAGCTTCTCTTTCAATGAAACAGATGTGAGTTTCTTGTGAATGCTTGTTAGTAGCTTAAGGCACTTTCATAGGAAAGTGATTTTCTCTGAAAGGAAAGCATTTGGAAAGGGAAGCAACACTCCATTCACTTCGAACAGTGAATTGAAGTGTTGGAAAAGACAGCTTCTCTTTCAGAGAAACGCTTGTGAATTTTTGTTGAATGCTTGTAAGTAGCTTAAGTCACTTTAAAAGGAAAGTGATTTTCTCTGAAAGGACAGCATTTAGAAAGTGAAGCAACCCTCCATTCACTTCGCACAGTGAATTGAAGTGTTGGAACAGACTGCTTCTCTTTCAGAGAAACAGATGTGAGTTTCTTGTGAATGCTTTTAAGTAGCTTAAGGTAGTTTCAAAGAGAGTGATTTTCTCTAAAAGGAGAGCATTTAGAAAGTGAAGCAACACTCCATTCACTTCGCACAGTGAATTGAAGTGTTGGAACAGACTGCTTCTCTTTCAGAGAAACGCATGTGAATTTCTGTTGAAAATTTGTAAGTGGCTTAAAGCACTTTCAAAGGATTGTGATTTTCTCTGAAAGGACAGCATTTGGAAAGGGAAGCAACACTCCATTCACTTCGCACAGTGAATTTAAGTGTTGCAACAGACAGCTTCTCTTTCATAGAAACGCATTTGAGTTTTCTATGAATGCTAGTAAGTAGCTTAAGGCACTATCAAAGGAAAGTGATTTTCTCAGAAAGGTCAGCATTTAGAAAGTGAAGCAACACTTCATTCAATTCACACAGTGAACTGAAGTGTTGGAACAGACTGCTTCTCTTTCAGAGAAACGCATGTGAGTTTTTTGTGAATGCTTGTAAGTAGCTTAAGGCACTTTCAAAGGAAAGTGATTTTCTCTGAAAGGACAGCATTTAGAAAGTGAAGAAACACTCCATTCACTTCGCACAGTGAATTGAAGTGTTGGAACTGACTGCTTCTCTTTTAGAGAAACGGATGTGAGTTTTTTGTGAATGCTTGTAAGTAGTAGCTTAAGGCACTTTCAAAGCAAAGCGATTTTCTCTGAAAGGACAGCATTTAGAAAGTGAAGCAACACTGCATTCACTTCGCGCAGTGGATTGAAGTGTTGGAGCTGACTGCTTCTCTTTCAGAGAAACGCATGTGAATTTCTGTTGAATACTTGTAAGTAGCTTAAGGCACTTTCAAAGGAAAGTGATTTTCTCTGAAAGGACAGCATTTAGAAAGTGAAGCAACGCTCCATTCACTTCGCACAGTGAATTGAAGTGTTGGAAAAGACAGCTTCTCTTTCAGAGAAACAGATGTGAGTTTCTTGTGAATGCTTGTAAGTAGCTTAAGGCACTTTCCAAGGAAAGTGATTTTCTCTGAAAGGACAGCATTTAGAAAGTGAAGCAACGCTCCATTCACTTCGCACAGTGAATTGAAGTGTTGGAAAAGACAGCTTCTCTTTCAGAGAAACAGATGTGAGTTTCTTGTGAATGCTTGTAAGTAGCTTAAGGCACTTTCCAAGGAAAGTGATTTTCTCTGAAAGGACAGCATTTAGAAAGTGAAGCAACACTCCATTCACTTCGCACAGTGAATTGAAGTGTTGGAACAGAATGCTTCTGTTTCAGAGAAACGGATGTGAGTTTTTTGTGAATGCTAGTAAGTAGCTTAAGGCACTTTCAAAGCAAAGTGATTTTCTCTGAAAGGACAGCATTTAGAAAGTGAAGAAACACTCCATTCACTTCGCACAGTGAATTGAAGTGTTGGAACAGACTGCTTCTCTTTCAGAGAAACGCATGTGAATTTCTGTTGAATTCTTGTAAGTAGCTTAAGGCACTTTCAAAGCAAAGTGGTTTTCTCTGAAGGACAGCATTTAGAATGTGAAGCAACACTCCATTCACTTCGCACAGTGATTTTAAGTGGTGCAACAGACAGCTTCTCTTTCATATAAACGCATTTGAGTTTCCTATGAATGCTTGTAAGTAGCTGAAGGCACTTTCAAAGGAAAGTGATTTTCTCTGAAAGGACAGCATTTAGAAAGTGAAGCAACACTCCATTCACTTCACACAGTGAATTGAAGTGTTGGAGCAGAATGCTTCTCTTTTAGAGAAAAGGATGTGAGTTTTTTGTGAATGCTTGAAAGTAGCTTAAGGCACTTTCAAAGGAAAGTGATTTTCTCTGAAACTGCAGCATTTAGAATGTGAAGGAACACTCCATTCACTTCGCACAGTGAATTGAAGTGTTGGATCAGACTGCTTCTCTTTCAGAGAAACAGATGTGAGTTTCTTGTGAATGTATGTAAGTAGGTTCAGGCACTCTCAAAGCAAAGTGATTTTCTCTGAAAGGACAGGATTTAGAATGTGAAGAAACACTCCATTAACTTCGCATAGTGAATTGAAGTGTTGGAAAGGACAGCTTCTCTTTCAGAGAAACAGATGTGAGTTTCTTGTGAATGCTTGTAAGTAGCTTAAGGCACTTTCATAGGAAAGTGATTTTCTCTGAAAGGAAAGCATTTGGAAAGGGAAGCAACACTCCATTCACATCGAACAGTGAATTGAAGTGTTGAAACAGACTGCTTCTCTTTCAGAGAAACAGATGTGAGTTTCTTGTGAATGCTTTTAAGTAGCTTAAGGTAGTTTAAAAGAGGGTGATTTTCTCTAAAAGGAGAGCATTTGGAAAGGGAAGCAACACCCCATTCACTTCGCACAGTGAATTGAAGTGTTGGAAAAGACAGCTTCTCTCTCATAGAAACGCATTTGAGTTTCCTATGAATGCTTGTAACTTGCTTAAGGCACTTTCAAAGAAAAGTGATTTTCTCTGAAACTTCAGCATTTAGAATGTGAAGGAACACTCGATTCACTTCGCACAGTGAATTAAAGTGTTGGATCAGACTGCTTCTCTTTCAGAGAAACAGATGTGAGTTTCTTGTGAATGCTTGTAAGTAATAGCTTAAGGCACTTTCAAAGCAAAGTGATTTTCTCTGAAAGGACAGGATTTTGAAAGTGAAGCAACACTCCATTCACTTCGCACAGTGAAATGAAGTGTTGGAACAGACTGCTTCTCTTTCAGAGAAGCGCATGTGAATTTCTGTTTAAATCTTGTAAGTGGCTTAAGGCACTTTCAAAGGAAAGTGATTTTCTCTGAAAGGACAGCATTTGGAAAGGGAAGCAACACTCCATTCACTTCGCACAGTGAATTTAAGTGTTGCAACAGACAGCTTCTCTTTCATAGAAACACATTTGAGTTTCCTATGAATGCTTGTAAGTAGCTTAAGGCACTTTCAAAGGAAAGTGATTTTCTCTGAAAGGACAGCATTTAGAAAGTGAAGCAACACTCCATTCACTTCGCACAGTGAACTGAAGTGTTGGAACAGACTGCTTCTCTTTCAGAGAATCGCATGTGAGTTTTTTGTGAATGCTTGTAAGTAGCTTAAGGCACTTTCAAAGGAAAGTGATTTTCTCTGAAAGGACAGCATTTAGAAAGTGAAGCAACACTCCATTCAATTCGCACAGTGAACTGAAGTGTTGGAACAGACTGCTTCTCTTTCAGAGAAACGCATGTGAGTTTTTTGTGAATGCTTGTAAGTAGCTTAAGGCACTTTCAAAGGAAAGTGATTTTCTCTGAAAGGACAGCATTTAGAAAGTGAAGAAACACTCCATTCACTTCGCACAGTGAATTGAAGTGTTGGAACAGACTGCTTCTCTTTTAGAGAAACGGATGTGAGTTTTTTGTGAATGCTTGAAAGTAGCTTAAGGCACTTTCAAAGGAAAGTGATTTTCTCTGAAACTACAGCATTTAGAATGTGAAGCAACACTCCATTCACTTCACACAGTGAATTGAAGAGTTGGAACAGACTGCTTCTCTTTCAGAGAAACGGATGTGAGTTTTTTGTGAATGCTTGAAAGTAGCTTAAGGCACTTTCAAAGCAAAGTGATTTTCTCTGAAAGGACAGCATTTAGAAAGTGAAGCAACACTCGATTCACTTCGCGCAGTGAATTAAAGTGTTGGAGCTGACTGCTTCTCTTTCAGAGAAACGCATGTGAATTTCTGTTGAATACTTGTAAGTAGCTTAAGGCACTTTCAAAGGAAAGTGATTTTCTCTGAAAGGACAGGATTTAGAAAGTGATGCAACACCCCATTCACTTCGCACAGTGAATTGAAGTGTTGGAAAAGACAGCTTCTCTCTCATAGAAACGCATTTGAGTTTCCTGTGAATGCTTGTAAGTTGCTTAAGGCACTTTCAAAGAAAAGTGATTTTCTCTGAAACTGCAGCATTTAGAATGTGAAGGAACACTCCATTCACTTCGCACAGTGAATTGAAGTGTTGGATCAGACTGCTTCTCTTTCAGAGAAACAGATGTGAGTTTCTTGTGAATGTATGTAAGTAGGTTCAGGCACTCTCAAAGCAAAGTGATTTTCTCTGAAAGGACAGGATTTAGAATGTGAAGAAACACTCCATTAACTTCGCATAGTGAATTGAAGTGTTGGAAAGGACAGCTTCTCTTTCAGAGAAACAGATGTGAGTTTCTTGTGAATGCTTGTAAGTAGCTTAAGGCACTTTCATAGGAAAGTGATTTTCTCTGAAAGGAAAGCATTTGGAAAGGGAAGCAACACTCCATTCACTTCGAACAGTGAATTGAAGTGTTGAAACAGACTGCTTCTCTTTCAGAGAAACAGATGTGAGTTTCTTGTGAATGCTTTTAAGTAGCTTAAGGTAGTTTAAAAGAGAGTGATTTTCTCTAAAAGGAAAGCATTTGGAAAGGGAAGCAACACCCCATTCACTTCGCACAGAGAATTGAAGTGTTGGAAAAGACAGCTTCTCTCTCATAGAAACGCATTTGAGTTTCCTGTGAATGCTTGTAACTTGCTTAAGGCACTTTCAAAGAAAAGTGATTTTCTCTGAAACTTCAGCATTTAGAATGTGAAGGAACACTCCATTCACTTCGCACAGTGAATTAAAGTGTTGGATCAGACTGCTTCTCTTTCAGAGAAACAGATGTGAGTTTCTTGTGAATGCTTGTAAGTAGTAGCTTAAGGCACTTTCAAAGCAAAGTGATTTTCTCTGAAAGGACAGGATTTTGAAAGTGAAGCAACACTCCATTCACTTCGCACAGTGAAATGAAGTGTTGGAACAGACTGCTTCTCTTTCAGAGAAACGCATGTGAATTTCTGTTTAAATCTTGTAAGTGGCTTAAGGCACTTTCAAAGGAAAGTGATTTTTTCTGAAAGGACAGCATTTGGAAAGGGAAGCAACACTCCATTCACTTCGCACAGAGAATTAAAGTGTTGAAACAGACAGCTTCTCTTTCATAGAAACGCATTTGAGTTTCCTATGAATGCTTGTAAGTAGCTTAAGGCACTTTCAAAGGAAAGTGATTTTCTCTGAAAGGACAGCATTTAGAAAGTGAAGCAACACTCCATTCACTTCGCACAGTGAACTGAAGTGTTGGAACAGACTGCTTCTCTTTCAGAGAATCGCATGTGAGTTTTTTGTGAATGCTTGTAAGTAGCTTAAGGCACTTTCAAAGGAAAGTGATTTTCTCTGAAAGGACAGCATTTAGAAAGTGAAGCAACACTCCATTCACTTCGCACAGTGAATTGAAGAGTTGGAACAGACTTCTTCTCTTTTAGAGAAAAAGATGTGAGTTTTTTGTGAATGCTTAAAAGTAGCTTAAGGCACTTTCAAAGGAAAGTGATTTTCTCTGAAACTGCAGCATTTAGAATGTGAAGGAACACTCCATTCACTTCGCACAGTGAATTGAAGTGTTGGATCAGAGTGCTTCTCTTTCAGAGAAACGGATGTGAGTTTCTTGTGAATGCTTGTAAGTAGCTTCAGGCACTCTCAAAGCAAAGTGATTTTCTCTGAAAGGACAGGATTTAGAATGTGAAGAAACACTCCATTCACTTCGCACAGTGAATTGAAGTGTTGGAAAAGACAGCTTCTCTTTCAGAGAAACAGATGTGAGTTTCTTGTGAATGTTTGTAAGTCGCTTAAGGCACTTTCAAAGGAATGTGGTTTTCTCTGAAAGGACAGTATTTAGAAAGTGAAGCAACACTCCATTCACTTCGCACAGTGAATTGAAGTGTTGGAACAGACTGCTTCTCTTTTAGAGAAACGGATGTGAGTTTTTTGTGAATGCTTGAAAGTAGCTTAAGGCACTTTCAAATCAAAGTGATTTTCTCTGAAGAACAGCATTTAGAATATGAAGGAACACTCCATTCACTTCGCACAGTGATTTGAAGTGTTGGAACAGACTGCTTCTCTTTCAGAGAAACAGATGTGAGTTTTTTGTGAATTCTTTTAAGTAGCTTAAGGTAGTTTCAAAGAGAGTGATTTTCTCTAAAAGGAGAGCATTTAGAAAGTGAAGCAACACTCCATTCACTTCGCGCAGTGAATTGAAGAGTTGGAACAGACTGCTTCTCTTTCAGAGAAACGCATGCGAATTTCTCTTGAAATCTTGTTAGTGGCTTAGGGCACTTTCAAAGGAAAGTGATTTTCTCTGAAAGGACAGCATTTGGAAAGGGAAGCAACACTCCATTCTCTTCGCACAGTGAATTTAAGTGTTGCAACAGACAGCTTCTCTTTCATAAAAACGCATTTGAGTTTCCTATGAATGCTTGTAAGTAGCTTAAGGCACTTTCAAAGGAAAGTGATTTTCTCTGAAAGGACAGCATTTAGAAAGTGAAGCAACACTCCATTCACTTCGCACAGTGAATTGAAGAGTTGGAACAGACTGCTTCTCTCTCAGAGAAACGCATGTGAATTTCTGTTGAATGCTTGTAAGTAGCTTAAGGCACTTTCAAAGGAAAGTGATTTTCTCTGAAAGGACAGCATTTAGAAAGTGAAGCAACACCCCATTCACTTCGCACAGTGAAATGAAGTGTTGGAAAAGACAGCTTCTCTCTCATAGAAACGCATTTGAGTTTCCTGTGAATGCTTGTAAGTTGCTTAAGGCACTTTCAAAGAAAAGTGATTTTCTCTGAAACTGCAGCATTTAGTATGTGAAGGAACACTCCATTCAATTCGCACAGTGAATTAAAGTGTTGGATCAGACTGCTTCTCTTTCAGAGAAACAGATGTGAGTTTTGTGAATCCTTGTAAGTAGTAGCTTAAGGCACTTTCAAAGCAAAGTGATTTTCTCTGAAAGGACAGCATTTGGAAAGTGAAACAACACTCCATTCACTTCGCACAGTGAATTGAAGTGTTGGAACAGACTGCTTCTCTTTCAGGGAAACGCATGTGAATTTCTGTTGAATGCTTGTAAGTAGCTTAAGGCACTTTCAAAGGAAAGTGATTTTCTCTGAAAAGACAGGATTTAGAAAGTGAAGCAACACCCCATTCACTTTGCACAGTGAATTGAAGTGTTGGAAAAGACAGCTTCTCTCTCATAAAAACGCATTTCAGTTTCCTGTGAATGCTTGTAAGTAGCTTAAGTCACTTTAAAAGGAAAGTGATTTTCTCTGAAAGGACAGCACTTAGAAAGTGAAGCAACACTCCATTCACTTCGCACAGTGAATTGAAGTGTTGGAACAGACTGCTTCTCTTTTAGAGAAAAGGATGTGAGTTTTTTGTGAATGCTTGAAAGTAGCTTAAGGCACTTTCAAATCAAAGTGATTTTCTCTGAAGAACAGCATTTAGAATATGAAGGAACACTCCATTCACTTCGCACAGTGATTTGAAGTGTTGGAACAGACTGCTTCTCTTTCAGAGAAACAGATGTGAGTTTTTTGTGAATTCTTTTAAGTAGCTTAAGGTAGTTTCAAAGAGAGTGATTTTCTCTAAAAGGAGAGCATTTAGAAAGTGAAGCAACACTCCATTCACTTCGCGCAGTGAATTGAAGAGTTGGAACAGACTGCTTCTCTTTCAGAGAAACGCATGCGAATTTCTCTTGAAATCTTGTTAGTGGCTTAGGGCACTTTCAAAGGAAAGTGATTTTCTCTGAAAGGACAGCATTTGGAAAGGGAAGCAACACTCCATTCTCTTCGCACAGTGAATTTAAGTGTTGCAACAGACAGCTTCTCTTTCATAAAAACGCATTTGAGTTTCCTATGAATGCTTGTAAGTAGCTTAAGGCACTTTCAAAGGAAAGTGTTTTTCTCTGAAAGGACAGCATTTAGAAAGTGAAGCAACACTCCATTCACTTCGCACAGTGAATTGAAGAGTTGGAACAGACTGCTTCTCTCTCAGAGAAACGCATGTGAATTTCTGTTGAATGCTTGTAAGTAGCTTAAGGCACTTTCAAAGGAAAGTGATTTTCTCTGAAAGGACAGCATTTAGAAAGTGAAGCAACACCCCATTCACTTCGCACAGTGAAATGAAGTGTTGGAAAAGACAGCTTCTCTCTCATAGAAACGCATTTGAGTTTCCTGTGAATGCTTGTAAGTTGCTTAAGGCACTTTCAAAGAAAAGTGATTTTCTCTGAAACTGCAGCATTTAGTATGTGAAGGAACACTCCATTCAATTCGAACAGTGAATTAAAGTGTTGGATCAGACTGCTTCTCTTTCAGAGAAACAGATGTGAGTTTTGTGAATCCTTGTAAGTAGTAGCTTAAGGCACTTTCAAAGCAAAGTGATTTTCTCTGAAAGGACAGCATTTGGAAAGTGAAACAACACTCCATTCACTTCGCACAGTGAATTGAAGTGTTGGAACAGACTGCTTCTCTTTCAGGGAAACGCATGTGAATTTCTGTTGAATGCTTGTAAGTAGCTTAAGGCACTTTCAAAGGAAAGTGATTTTCTCTGAAAAGACAGGATTTAGAAAGTGAAGCAACACCCCATTCACTTTGCACAGTGAATTGAAGTGTTGGAAAAGACAGCTTCTCTCTCATAGAAACGCATTTCAGTTTCCTGTGAATGCTTGTAAGTAGCTTAAGTCACTTTAAAAGGAGAGTGATTTTCTCTGAAAGGACAGCACTTAGAAAGTGAAGCAACACTCCATTCACTTCGCACAGTGAATTGAAGTGTTGGAACAGACTGCTTCTCTTTTAGAGAAAAGGATGTGAGTTTTTTGTGAATGCTTGAAAGTAGCTAAAGGCACTTTCAAAGGAAAGTGATTTTCTCTGAAACTGCAGCATTTAGAATGTGAAGGAACTCTCCATGCACTTCGCACAGTGAGTTTAAGTGTTGGATCAGAATGCTTCCCTTTCAGAGAAACAAATGTGAGTTTCTTCTGAATGCTTGCAAGTAGCTTAAGGCACTTTCAAAGGAAAGTGATTTTCTCTGAAAGGACAGCATTTAGAAAGTGAAGAAACACTCCTTTCACTTCACACAGTGAATTGAAGTGTTGGAATAGACTGCTTCTCTTTCAGAGAAACGCATGTGAATTTCTGTTGAATGCTTGTAAGTACCTTAAGGCACTTTCAAAGCAAAGTGGTTTTCTCTGAAGGACAGCATTTAGAATGTGAAGCAACACTCCATTCACTTCGCACAGTGAATTTAAGTGTTGCAACAGACAGCTTCTCTTTCATAGAAACGCATTTGAGTTTCCTATGAATGCTTGTAAGTAGCTGAAGGCACTTTCAAAGGAAAGTGATTTTCTCTGAATGGACAGCATTTAGAAAGTGAAGCAACACTCCATTCACTTCGCACAGTGAATTGAAGTGTTGGAGCAGAATGCTTCTCTTTTAGAGAAAAAGATGTGAGTTTTTTGTGAATGCTTGAAAGAAGCTTAAGGCACTTTCAAAGGAAAGTGATTTTCTCTGAAACTGCAGCATTTAGAATGTGAAGCAACACTCCATTCACTTCGAACAGTGAATTGAAGTGTTGGAAAAGACAGCTTCTATTTCAGAGAAACGCTTGTGAATTTCTGTTGAATGCTTGCAAGTAGCTTAAGTCACTTTAAAAGGAAAGTGATTTTCTCTGAAAGGACAGCACTTAGAAAGTGAAGCAACATTCCATTCACTTCGCACAGTGAATTGAAGTGTTGGAACAGACTGCTTCTCTTTTAGAGAAAAGGATGTGAGTTTTTTGTGAATGCTTGAAAGTAGCTAAAGGCACTTTCAAAGGAAAGTGATTTTCTCTGAAACTGCAGCATTTAGAATGTGAAGGAACTCTCCATGCACTTCGCACAGTGAATTTAAGTGTTGGATCAGAATGCTTCCCTTTCAGAGAAACAAATGTGAGTTTCTTGTGAATGCTTGTAAGTAGCTTAAGGAACTTTCAAAGGAAAGTGATTTTCTCTGAAAGGACAGGATTTAGAAAGTGAAGCAACACCGCATTCACTTTGCACAGTGAATTGAAGTGTTGGAAAAGACAGTTTCTCTCTCATAGAAACGCATTTGAGTCTCCTGTGAATGCTTGTAAGTTGCTTAAGGCACTTTCAAAGAAAAGTGATTTTCTTTGAAACTGCAGCATTTAGAATGTGAAGGAACACTCCATTCACTTCGCACAGTGAATTGAAGTGTTGGATCAGACTGCTTCTCTTTCAGAGAAACAGATGTGAGTTTCTTGTGAATGCTTGTAAGTAGCTTAAGGCACTTTCAAAGGAAAGTGATTTTCTCTGAAAGGACAGCATTTAGAAAGTGAAGAAACACTCCATTCACTTCGCACAGTGAATTGAAGTGTTGGAACAGACTGCTTCTCTTTCAGAGAAACACATGTGAATTTCTGTTGAATGCTTGTAAGTTGCTTAAGGCACTTTCAAAGCAAAGTGGTTTTCTCTGAAGGACAGCATTTAGAATGTGAAGCAACACTCCATTCACTTCGCACAGTGAATTTAAGTGCTGCAACAGACAGCTTCTCTTTCAAAGAAACGCATTTGAGTTTCCTATGAATGCTTGTAAGTAGCTGAAGGCACTTTCAAAGGAAAGTGATTTTCTCTGAAAGGACAGCATTTAGAAAGTGAAGCAACACTCCATTCACTTCGCACAGTGAATTGAAGTGTTGGAGCAGAATGCTTCTCTTTTAGAGAAAAGGATGTGAGTTTTTTGTGAATGCTTGAAAGTAGCTTAAGGCACTTTCAAAGGAAAGTGATTTTCTCTGAAACTGCACCATTTAGAATGTGAAGCAACACTCCATTCACTTCGAACAGTGAATTGAAGTGTTGGAAAAGACAGCTTCTATTTCAGAGAAACGCTTGTGAATTTCTGTTGAATGCTTGTAAGTAGCTTAAGTCACTTTAAAATGAAAGTGATTTTCTCTGAAACGACAGCATTTAGAAAGTGAAGCAACCCTCCATTCACTTCGCACAGTGAATTGAAGTGTTGGAACAGACTGCATCTCTTTTAGAGAAACAGATGTGAGTTTCTTGTGAATGCTTGTAAGTAGCTCCAGGCACTCTCATAGCAAAGTGATTTTCTCTGAAAGGACAGGATTTAGAATGTGAGGAAACACTCCATTCACTTCGCACAGTGAATTGAAGTGTTGGAAAAGACAGCTTCTCTTTCAGAGAAACAGATGTGAGTTTCTTGTGAATGCTTGTAAGTAGCTTAAGGTACTTTCAAAGAAAAGTGATTTTCTCTGAAAGGACAGCATTTAGAAAGTGAAGCAACACTCCATTCACTTCGCACAGTGAATTCAAGTGTTGGAACAGAATGCTTCTCTCACAGAGAAACGGATGTGAGTTTTTTGTGAATGCTTGAAAGTAGCTTAAGGCACTTTCAAAGCAAAGTGATTTTCTCTGAAGGACAGCATTTAGAATGTGAAGGAACACTCCATTCACTTCGCACAGTGAATTGAAGTGTTGGAACAGACTGCTTCTCTTTCAGAGAAACAGATGTGAGTTTCTTGTGAATGCTTTTAAGTAGCTTAAGGTAGTTTAAAAGAGAGTGATTTTCTCTAAAAGGAGAGCATTTAGAAAGTGAAGCAACACTCCATTCACTTCGCACAGTGAATTGATCTGTTGGAACAGACTGCTTCTCTTTCAGAGAAACGCATGTGAATTTCTGTTGAAATCTTGTAAGTGGCTTAAAGCACTTTCAAAGGAAAGTGTTTTTCTCTGAAAGGACAGCATTTGGAAAGGGAAGCAACACTCCATTCACTTTGCACAGTGAATTTAAGTGTTGCAACAGACAGCTTCTCTTTCATAGAAACGCATTTGAGTTTTCTATGAATGCTAGTAAGTAGCTTAAGGCACTTTCAAAGGAAAGTGATTTTCTCTGAAAGGACAGCATTTAGAAAGTGAAGCAACACTCCATTCACTTCGCACAGTGAATTGAAATGTTGGAACAGAATGCTTCTGTTTCAGAGAAACGGATGTGAGTTTTTTGTGAATGCTTGTAAGTAGCTTAAGGCACTTTCATAGGAAAGTGATTTTCTCTGAAAGGACAGCATTTGGAAAGGGAAGCAACACTCCATTCACTTCGCACAGTGAATTGAAGTGTTGGAACAGACTGTTTCTCTTTCAGAAAAATGCATGTGAGTTTCTTGTGAATGTTTGTAAGTCGCTTAAGGCACTTTCAAAGGAATGTGATTTTGTCTCAAAGGACAGCATTTAGAAAGTGAAGCAACACTCCATTCACTTCGCACAGTGAATTGAAGTGTTGGAACAGACTGCTTCTCTTTTAGAGAAACGGATGTGAGTTTTTTGTGAATGCTTGAAAGTAGCTTAATGCACTTTCAAATCAAAGTGATTTTCTCTGAAGGACAGCATTTAGAATGTGAAGGAACACTCCATTCACTTCGCACAGTGAATTGAAGTGTTGGAACAGACTGCTCCTCTTTCAGAGAAACAGATGTGAGTTTCTTGTGAATGCTTTTAAGTAGCTTAAGGTAGTTTCAAAGAGAGTGATTTTCTCTAAAAGGAGATCATTTAGAAAGTGAAGCAACACTCCATTCACTTCGCACAGTGAATTGAAGTGTTGGAACAGACTGCTTCTCTTTCAGAGAAACGCATGTGAATTTCTGTTGAATGCTTGTAAGTAGCTTAAGGCACTTTCAAAGAAAAGTGATTTTCTTTGAAACTGCAGCATTTAGAATGTGAAGGAACACTCCATTCACTTCGCACAGTGAATTGAAGTGTTGGAACAGACTGCTTCTCTTTCAGAGAAACGCATGTGAATTTCTGTTGAATGCTTGTAAGTAGCTTAAGGCACTTTCAAAGAAAAGTGATTTTCTTTGAAACTGCAGCATTTAGAATGTGAAGGAACACTCCATTCACTTCGCACAGTGAATTGAAGTGTTGGATCAGACTGCTTCTCTTTCAGAGAAACAGATGTGAGTTTCTTGTGAATGCTTGTAAGTAGCTTAAGGCACTTTCAAAGGAAAGTGATTTTCTCTGAAAGGACAGCATTTAGAAAGTGAAGAAACACTCCATTCACTTCGCACAGTGAATTGAAGTGTTGGAACAGACTGCTTCTCTTTCAGAGAAACGCATGTGAATTTCTGTTGAATGCTTGTAAGTACCTTAAGGCACTTTCAAAGCAAAGTGGTTTTCTCTGAAGGACAGCATTTAGAATGTGAAGCAACACTCCATTCACTTCGCACAGTGAATTTAAGTGTTGGAACAGACAGCTTCTCTTTCAAAGAAACGCATTTGAGTTTCCTATGAATGCTTGTAAGTAGCTGAAGGCACTTTCAAAGCAAAGTGATTTTCTCTGAAAGGACAGCATTTAGAAAGTGAAGCAACACTCCATTCACTTCGCACAGTGAATTGAAGTGTTGGAGCAGAATGCTTCTCTTTTAGAGAAAAGGATGTGAGTTTTTTGTGAATGCTTGAAAGTAGCTTAAGGCACGTTCAAAGGAAAGTGATTTTCTCTGAAACTGCAGCATTTAGAATGTGAAGTAACACTCCATTCACTTCACACAGTGAATTATAGTGTTGGATCAGACTGCTTCTCTTTCAGAGAAACAGATGTGAGTTTCTTCTGAATGTATGTAAGTAGGTTCAGGCACTCTCAAAGCAAAGTGATTTTCTCTGAAAGGACAGGATTTAGAAAGTGAAGAAACACTCCATTCACTTCGCACAGTGAATTGAAGTGTTGGAAAAGACAGCTTCTCTTTCAGAGAAACAGATGTGAGTTTCTTGTGAATGCTTGTAAGTAGCTTAAGGCACTTTCATAGGAAAGTGATTTTCTCTGAAAGGAAAGCATTTGGAAAAGGAAGCAACACTCCATTCACTTCGAACAGTGAATTGAAGTGTTGAAACAGACTGCTTCTCTTTCAGAGAAACTGATGTGAGTTTCTTGTGAATGCTTGTAAGTAGCATAAGGTAGTTTAAAGGAAAGTGATTTTCTCTAAAAGGAGAGCATTTGGAAAGGGAAGCAACACTCCATTCACTTCGCACAGTGAATTGAAGTGTTGGAACAGACTGCTTCTCTTTCAGAAAAATGCATGTGAGTTTCTTGTGAATGTTTGTAAGTCGCTTAAGGCACTTTCAAAGGAATGTGATTTTCTCTGAAAGGACAGCATTTAGAAAGTGAAGCAACACTCCATTCACTTCGCACAGTGAACTGAAGTGTTGGAACAGACTGTTTCTCTTTCAGAGAAACACATGAGAGTTTTTGGTGAATGCTTGTAAGTAGCTTAAGGCACTTTCAAAGGAAAGTGATTTTCTCTGAAAGGACAGCATTTAGAAAGTGAAGCAACACTCCATTCACTTCGCACAGTGAATTGAAGAGTTGGAACAGACTGCTTCTCTCTCATAGAAACGCATTTGAGTTTCCTGTGAATGCTTGTAACTTGCTTAAGGCACTTTCAAAGAAAAGTGATTTTCTCTGAAACTTCAGCATTTAGAATTTGAAGGAACACTCCATTCACTTCGCACAGTGAATTAAAGTGTTGGATCAGACTGCTTCTCTTTCAGAGAAACGGATGTGAGTTTTTTGTGAATGCTTGTAAGTAGCTTAAGGCACTTTCAAAGCAAAGTGATTTTCTCTGAAAGTTCAGCATTTAGAAAGTGAAGCAACACTCCATTCACTTCGCACAGTGAATTGAAGTGTTAGAACAGACTGCTTCTCTTTCAGAGAAACGCATGTGAATTTCTGTTGAGTGCTTGTAAGTAGCTTAAGGCACTTTCAAAGGAACGTGATTTTATCTGAAAGGACAGGATTTAGAAAGTGAAGCAACACCCCATTCACTTCGCACAGTGAATTGAAGTGTTGGAAAAGACAGCTTCTCTCTCATAGAAATGCGTTTGAGTTTCCTGTGAATGCTTGTAACTTGCTTAAGGCACTTTCAAAGAAAAGTGATTTTCTCTGAAAGGACAGGATTTAGAATGTGAAGGAACACTCCATTCACTTCGCACAGTGAATTAAAGTGTTGGATCAGACTGCTTCTCTTTCAGAGAAACAGATGTGAGATTCTTGTGAATGCTTGTAAGTAGTAGCTTAAGACACTTTCAAAGCAAAGTGATTTTCTCTGAAAGGTCAGGATTTTGAAAGTGAAGCAACACTCCATTCACTTCGTACAGTGAATTGAAGTGTTGGAACAGACTGCTTCTCTTTCAGAGAAACGCATGTGAGTTTTTCGTGAATGCTTGTAAGTAGCTTAAGGCACTTTCAAAGGAACGTGATTTTCTCTCAAAGGACAGCATTTAGAAAGTGAAGAAACACTCCATTCACTTCGCACAGTGAATTGAAGTGTTGGAACAGACTTCTATTTTAGAGAAAAGGATGTGAGTTTTTTGTGAATATTTGAAAGTAGCTTAAGGCACTTTCAAAGGAAAGTGATTTTCTCTGAAAGGACAGCATTTAGAAAGTGAAGCAACACTCCATTCACTTCGCACGGTGAATTGAAGTCTTGGAGCAGAATGCTTCTCTTTTAGAGAAAAGGATGTGAGTTTTTTGTGAATGCTTGAAAGGAGCTTAAGGCACTTTCAAAGGAAAGTGATTTTCTCTGAAACTGCAGCATTTAGAATGTGAAGTAACACTCCATTCACTTCTCACAGTGAATTGAAGTGTTGGATCAGAATGCTTCTCTTTCAGAGAAACAGATGTGAGTTTCTTGTGAATGTATGTAAGTAGGTTCAGGCACTTTCAAAGCAAAGTGAGTTTCTCTGAAAGGACAGGATTTAGAATGTGAAGAAACACTCCATTCACTTCGCACAGTGAATTGAAGTGTTGGAAAAGACAGCTTCTCTTTTAGAGAAACAGATGTGAGTTTCTTGTGAATGCTTGTAAGTAGTAGCTTAAGGCACTTTCAAAGCAAAGTGATTTTCTCTGAAAGGACAGGATTTTGAAAGTGAAGCAACACTCCATTCACTTCGAACAGTGAATTGAAGTGTTGGAACAGACTGCTTCTCTTTCAGAGAAACGCATGTGAGTTTTTCGTGAATTCTTGTGAGTAGCTTAAGGCACTTTCAAAGGAAAGTGATTTTCTCTCAAAGGACAGCATTTAGAAAGTGAAGAAACACTCCATTCACTTCACACAGTGAATTGAAGTGTTGGAACAGACTGCTTCTCTTTCAGAGAAACTCATGTGAATTTCTGTTGAATGCTTGTAAGTAGCTTAAGGCACTTTCAAAGGAAAGTGATTTTCTCTGAAAGGACAGGATTTAGAAAGTGAAGCAACACTCCATTCACTTCGCACAATGAAATGAAGTGTTGGAACAGACTGCTTCTCTTTCAGAGAAACTCATGTGAATTTCTGTTGAATGCTTGTAAGTAGCTTAAGGCACTTTCAAAGGAAAGTGATTTTCTCTGAAAGGACAGGATTTAGAAAGTGAAGCAACACTCCATTCACTTCGCACAGTGAATTGAAGTGTTGGAACAGACTGCTTCTCTTTCAGAGAAACGCATGTGAATTTCTGTTGAATGCTTGTAAGTAGCTTAAGGCAGTTTCAAAGGAAAGTGATTTTCTCTGAAAAGACAGGATTTAGAAAGTGAAGCAACACTCCATTCACTTCGCACAGTGAAATGAAGTGTTGGAACAGACTGCTTCTCTTTCAGAGAAACGCATGTGAATTTCTGTTTAAATCTTGTAAGTGGCTTAAGGCACTTTCAAAGGAAAGTGATTTTCTCTGAAAGGACAGCCTTTGGAAAGGGAAGCAACACTCCATTCACTTCGCACAGTGAATTTAAGTGTTGCAACAGACAGCTTCTCTTTCATAGAAACGCATTTGAGTTTCCTATGAATGCTTGTAAGTAGCTTAAGGCACTTTCAAAGGAAAGTGATTTTCTCTGAAAGGACAGCATTTAGAAAGTGAAGCAACACTCCATTCACTTCGCACAGTGAACTGAAGTGTTGGAACAGACTGCTTCTCTTTCAGAGTATCGCATGTGAGTTTTTTGTGAATGCTTGTAAGTAGCTTAAGGCACTTTCAAAGGAAAGTGATTTTCTCTGAAAGGACAGCATTTAGAAAGTGAAGCAACACTCCATTCACTTCGCACAGTGAATTGAAGTGTTGGAACAGACTTCTTCTATTTTAGAGAAAAGGATGTGAGTTTTTTGTGAATGCTTGAAAGTAGCTTAAGGCACTTTCAAAGGAAAGTGATTTTCTCTGAAACTGCAGCATTTAGAATGTGAAGGAAGACTCCATTCACTTCGCACAGTGAATTGAAGTGTTGGATCAGACTGCTTCCCTTTCAGAGAAACAGATGTGAGTTTCTTGTGAATGCTTGTAAGTAGCTTCAGGCACTCTCAAAGCAAAGTGATTTTCTCTGAAATGACAGGATTTAGAATGTGAAGAAACACTCCATTCACTTCGCACAGTGAATTCAAGTGTTGGCACAGAATGCTTCTCTTACAGAGAAACGGATGTGAGTTTTTTGTGAATGCTTGAAAGTAGCTTAAGGCACTTTCAAAGCAAAGTGATTTTCTCTGAAGGACAGCATTTAGAATGTGAAGGAACACTCCATTCACTTCGCACAGTGAATTGAAGCGTTGGAACAGACTGCTTCTCTTTCAGAGAAACAGATGTGAGTTTCTTGTGAATGCTTTTATGTGTCTTAAGGTAGTTTAAAAGAGAGTGATTTTCTCTAAAAGGAGAGCATTTAGAAAGTGAAGCAACACTCCATTCACTTCGCACAGTGAATTGAATTGTTGGAACAGACTGCTTCTCTTTCAGAGAAACGCATGTGAATTTCTGTTTAAATCTTGTAAGTGGCTTAAGGCACTTCCAAAGGAAAGTGATTTTCTCTGAAAAGACAGCATTTGGAAAGGGAAGCAACACTCCATTCACTTCGCACAGTGAATTTAACTGTTGCAACAGACAGCTTCTCTTTCATAGAAACGCATTTGAGTTTCCTATGAATGCTTTTAAGTAGCTTAAGGCACTATCAAAGGAAAGTGATTTTCTCTGAAAGGACAGCATTTAGAAAGTGAAGCAACACTCCATTCACTTCGCACAGTGAACTGAAGTGTTCGAACAGACTGCTTCTCTTTCAGAGAAACGCATGTGAGTTTTTTGTGAATGCTTGTAAGTAGCTTAAGGCACTTTCAAAGGAAAATGATTTTCTCTGAAAGGACAGCATTTAGAAAGTGAAGCAACACTCCATTCACTTCGCACAGTGAATTGAAATGTTGGAACAGACTGCTTCTCTTTTAGAGAAACGGATGTGAGTTTTTTGTGAATGCTTGAAAGTAGATTAAGGCACTTTCAAAGGAAAGTGATTTTCTCTGAAACTACAGCATTTAGAATGTGAAGCAACACTCCATGCACTTCGCACAGTGAATTGAAGAGTTGGAACAGACTTCTTCTCTTTCAGAGAAACGGATGTGAGTTTTTTGTGAATGCTTGTAAGTAGCTTAAGGCACTTTCAAAGCAAAGTGATTTTCTCTGAAAGGACAGCATTTAGAAAGAGAAGCAACACTCCATTCACTTCGCACAGTGAATTGAAGTGTTGGAACAGACTGCTTCTCTTTCAGAGAAACGCATGTGAATTTCTGTTGAATGCTTGTAAGTAGCTAAAGGCACTTTCAAAGGAAAGTGATTTTCTCTGAAAGGACAGGATTTAGAAAGTGAAGCAACACCCCATTCACTTCGCACAGTGAATTGAAGTGTTGGAAAAGACAGCTTCTCTCTCAGAGAAACGCATTTGAGTTTCCTGTGAATGCTTGTAAGTTGCTTAAGGCACTTTCAAAGAAAAGTGATTTTCTCTGAAACTGCAGCATTTAGAATGTGAAGGAACACTCCATTCACTTCGCACAGTGAATTGAAGTGTTGTATCAGACTGCTTCACTTTCAGAGAAACGGATGTGAGTTTTTTGTGAATGCTTGTAAGTAGCTTAAGTCACTTTCATAGGAAAGTGATTTTCTCTGAAAGGACAGCATTTGGAAAGGGAAGCAACACTCCATTCACTTCGCACAGTGAATTGAAGTGTTGGAACAGACAGCTTATCTTTCAGAAAAATGCATGTGAGTTTCTTGTGAATGTTTGTAAGTCGCTTAAGGCACTTTCAAAGGAATGTGATTTTCTCTGAAAGGACAGTATTTAGAAAGTGAAGCAACACTCCATTCACTTCGCACAGTGAAATGAAGTGTTGGAACAGACTGCTTCTCTTTCAGAGAAACTCATGTGAATTTCTGTTGAATGCTTGTAAGTAGCTTAAGGCACTTTCAAAGGAAAGTGATTTTCTCTGAAAGGACAGGATTTAGAAAGTGAAGCAACACTCCATTCACTTCGCACAGTGAATTGAAGTGTTGGAACAGACTGCTTCTCTTTCAGAGAAACGCATGTGAATTTCTGTTGAATGCTTGTAAGTAGCTTAAGGCAGTTTCAAAGGAAAGTGATTTTCTCTGAAAAGACAGGATTTAGAAAGTGAAGCAACACTCCATTCACTTCGCACAGTGAAATGAAGTGTTGGAACAGACTGCTTCTCTTTCAGAGAAACGCATGTGAATTTCTGTTTAAATCTTGTAAGTGGCTTAAGGCACTTTCAAAGGAAAGTGATTTTCTCTGAAAGGACAGCCTTTGGAAAGGGAAGCAACACTCCATTCACTTCGCACAGTGAATTTAAGTGTTGCAACAGACAGCTTCTCTTTCATAGAAATGCATTTGAGTTTCCTATGAATGCTTGTAAGTAGCTTAAGGCACTTTCAAAGGAAAGTGATTTTCTCTCAAAGGACAGCATTTAGAAAGTGAAGCAACACTCCATTCACTTCGCACAGTGAACTGAAGTGTTGGAACAGACTGCTTCTCTTTCAGAGTATCGCATGTGAGTTTTTTGTGAATGCTTGTAAGTAGCTTAAGGCACTTTCAAAGGAAAGTGATTTTCTCTGAAAGGACAGCATTTAGAAAGTGAAGCAACACTCCATTCACTTCGCACAGTGAATTGAAGTGTTGGAACAGACTTCTTCTATTTTAGAGAAAAGGATGTGAGTTTTTTGTGAATGCTTGAAAGTAGCTTAAGGCACTTTCAAAGGAAAGTGATTTTCTCTGAAACTGCAGCATTTAGAATGTGAAGGAAGACTCCATTCACTTCGCACAGTGAATTGAAGTGTTGGATCAGACTGCTTCCCTTTCAGAGAAACAGATGTGAGTTTCTTGTGAATGCTTGTAAGTAGCTTCAGGCACTCTCAAAGCAAAGTGATTTTCTCTGAAAGGACAGGATTTAGAATGTGAAGAAACACTCCATTCACTTCGCACAGTGAATTCAAGTTTGGAACAGAATGCTTCTCTTACAGAGAAACGGATGTGAGTTTTTTGTGAATGCTTGAAAGTAGCTTAAGGCACTTTCAAATCAAAGTGATTTTCTCTGAAGGACAGCATTTAGAATGTGAAGGAACACTCCATTCACTTCGCACAGTGAATTGAAGCGTTGGAACAGACTGCTTCTCTTTCAGAGAAACAGATGTGAGTTTCTTGTGAATGCTTTTATGTGTCTTAAGGTAGTTTAAAAGAGAGTGATTTTCTCTAAAAGGAGAGCATTTAGAAAGTGAAGCAACACTCCATTCACTTCGCACAGTGAATTGAATTGTTGGAACAGACTGCTTCTCTTTCAGAGAAACGCATGTGAATTTCTGTTTAAATCTTGTAAGTGGCTTAAGGCACTTCCAAAGGAAAGTGATTTTCTCTGAAAAGACAGCATTTGGAAAGGGAAGCAACACTCCATTCACTTCGCACAGTGAATTTAACTGTTGCAACAGACAGCTTCTCTTTCATAGAAACGCATTTGAGTTTCCTATGAATGCTTGTAAGTAGCTTAAGGCACTATCAAAGGAAAGTGATTTTCTCTGAAAGGACAGCATTTAGAAAGTGAAGCAACACTCCATTCACTTCGCACAGTGAACTGAAGTGTTGGAACAGACTGCTTCTCTTTCAGAGAAACGCATGTGAGTTTTTTGTGAATGCTTGTAAGTAGCTTAAGGCACTTTCAAAGGAAAGTGATTTTCTCTGAAAGGACAGCATTTAGAAAGTGAAGCAACACTCCATTCACTTCGCACAGTGAATTGAAGTGTTGGAACAGACTGCTTCTCTTTTAGAGAAACGGATGTGAGTTTTTTGTGAATGCTTGAAAGTAGATTAAGGCACTTTCAAAGGAAAGTGATTTTCTCTGAAACTACAGCATTTAGAATGTGAAGCAACACTCCATGCACTTCGCACAGTGAATTGAAGAGTTGGAACAGACTGCTTCTCTTTCAGAGAAACGGATGTGAGTTTTTTGTGAATGCTTGTAAGTAGCTTAAGGCACTTTCAAAGCAAAGTGATTTTCTCTGAAAGGACAGCATTTAGAAAGAGAAGCAACACTCCATTCACTTCGCACAGTGAATTGAAGTGTTGGAACAGACTGCTTCTCTTTCAGAGAAACGCATGTGAATTTCTGTTGAATGCTTGTAAGTAGCTAAAGGCACTTTCAAAGGAAAGTGATTTTCTCTGAAAGGACAGGATTTAAAAAGTGAAGCAACACCCCATTCACTTCGCACAGTGAATTGAAGTGTTGGAAAAGACAGCTTCTCTCTCATAGAAACGCATTTGAGTTTCCTGTGAATGCTTGTAAGTTGCTTAAGGCACTTTCAAAGAAAAGTGATTTTCTCTGAAACTGCAGCATTTAGAATGTGAAGGAACACTCCATTCACTTCGCACAGTGAATTGAAGTGTTGTATCAGACTGCTTCACTTTCAGAGAAACGGATGTGAGTTTTTTGTGAATGCTTGTAAGTAGCTTAAGGCACTTTCATAGGAAAGTGATTTTCTCTGAAAGGACAGCATTTGGAAAGGGAAGCAACACTCCATTCACTTCGCACAGTGAATTGAAGTGTTGGAACAGACAACTTCTCTTTCAGAAAAATGCATGTGAGTTTCTTGTGAATGTTTGTAAGTCGCTTAAGGCACTTTCAAAGGAATGTGATTTTCTCTGAAAGGACAGTAATTAGAAAGTGAAGCAACACTCCATTCACTTCGCACAGTGAATTGAAGTGTTGGAACAGACTGCTTCTCTTTTAGAGAAACGGATGTGAGTTTTTTGTGAATGCTTGAAAGTAGCTTAAGGCACTTTCAAATCAAAGTGATTTTCTCTGAAGAACAGCATTTAGAATATGAAGGACCACTCCATTCACTTCGCACAGTGAATTGAAGTGTTGGATCAGACTGCTTCTCTTTCAGAAAAACAGATGTGAGTTTTTTGTGAATGCTTTTAAGTAGCTTAAGGTAGTTTCAAAGAGAGTGATTTTCTCTAAAAGGAGAGCATTTAGAAAGTGAAGCAACACTCCATTTACTTCGCACAGTGAATTGAAGTGTTGGAACAGACTGCTTCTCTTTCAGAGAATCGCATGTGAATTTCTGTTGAAATCTTGTAAGTGGCTAAAGGCACTTTCAAAGGAAAGTGATTTTCTCTGAAAGGACAGCATTTGGAAAGGGAAGCAACACTCCATTCACTTCGCACAGTGAATTTAAGTGTTGTAACAGAGAGCTTCTCTTTCATAGAAACGCATTTGAGTTTCCTATGAATGCTTGTAAGTAGCTTAAGGCACTTTCAAAGGAAAGTGATTTTCTCTGAAAGGACAGCATTTAGAAAGTGAAGCAACACTCCATTCACTTCGCACAGTGAACTGAAGTGTTGGAACAGACTGCTTCTCTTTCAGAGAAACGCATGTGAGTTTTTTGTGAATGCTTGTAAGTAGCTTAAGGCACTTTCAAAGGAAAATGATTTTCTCTGAAAGGACAGCATTTAGAAAGTGAAGCAACACTCCATTCACTTCGCACAGTGAATTGAAATGTTGGAACAGACTGCTTCTCTTTTAGAGAAACGGATGTGAGTTTTTTGTGAATGCTTGAAAGTAGATTAAGGCACTTTCAAAGGAAAGTGATTTTCTCTGAAACTACAGCATTTAGAATGTGAAGCAACACTCCATGCACTTCGCACAGTGAATTGAAGAGTTGGAACAGACTTCTTCTCTTTCAGAGAAACGGATGTGAGTTTTTTGTGAATGCTTGTAAGTAGCTTAAGGCACTTTCAAAGCAAAGTGATTTTCTCTGAAAGGACAGCATTTAGAAAGAGAAGCAACACTCCATTCACTTCGCACAGTGAATTGAAGTGTTGGAACAGACTGCTTCTCTTTCAGAGAAACGCATGTGAATTTCTGTTGAATGCTTGTAAGTAGCTAAAGGCACTTTCAAAGGAAAGTGATTTTCTCTGAAAGGACAGGATTTAGAAAGTGAAGCAACACCCCATTCACTTCGCACAGTGAATTGAAGTGTTGGAAAAGACAGCTTCTCTCTCAGAGAAACGCATTTGAGTTTCCTGTGAATGCTTGTAAGTTGCTTAAGGCACTTTCAAAGAAAAGTGATTTTCTCTGAAACTGCAGCATTTAGAATGTGAAGGAACACTCCATTCACTTCGCACAGTGAATTGAAGTGTTGTATCAGACTGCTTCACTTTCAGAGAAACGGATGTGAGTTTTTTGTGAATGCTTGTAAGTAGCTTAAGTCACTTTCATAGGAAAGTGATTTTCTCTGAAAGGACAGCATTTGGAAAGGGAAGCAACACTCCATTCACTTCGCACAGTGAATTGAAGTGTTGGAACAGACAGCTTATCTTTCAGAAAAATGCATGTGAGTTTCTTGTGAATGTTTGTAAGTCGCTTAAGGCACTTTCAAAGGAATGTGATTTTCTCTGAAAGGACAGTATTTAGAAAGTGAAGCAACACTCCATTCACTTCGCACAGTGAAATGAATTGTTGGAACAGACTGCTTCTCTTTCAGAGAAACTCATGTGAATTTCTGTTGAATGCTTGTAAGTAGCTTAAGGCACTTTCAAAGGAAAGTGATTTTCTCTGAAAGGACAGGATTTAGAAAGTGAAGCAACACTCCATTCACTTCGCACAGTGAATTGAAGTGTTGGAACAGACTGCTTCTCTTTCAGAGAAACGCATGTGAATTTCTGTTGAATGCTTGTAAGTAGCTTAAGGCAGTTTCAAAGGAAAGTGATTTTCTCTGAAAAGACAGGATTTAGAAAGTGAAGCAACACTCCATTCACTTCGCACAGTGAAATGAAGTGTTGGAACAGACTGCTTCTCTTTCAGAGAAACGCATGTGAATTTCTGTTTAAATCTTGTAAGTGGCTTAAGGCACTTTCAAAGGAAAGTGATTTTCTCTGAAAGGACAGCCTTTGGAAAGGGAAGCAACACTCCATTCACTTCGCACAGTGAATTTAAGTGTTGCAACAGACAGCTTCTCTTTCATAGAAATGCATTTGAGTTTCCTATGAATGCTTGTAAGTAGCTTAAGGCACTTTCAAAGGAAAGTGATTTTCTCTCAAAGGACAGCATTTAGAAAGTGAAGCAACACTCCATTCACTTCGCACAGTGAACTGAAGTGTTGGAACAGACTGCTTCTCTTTCAGAGTATCGCATGTGAGTTTTTTGTGAATGCTTGTAAGTAGCTTAAGGCACTTTCAAAGGAAAGTGATTTTCTCTGAAAGGACAGCATTTAGAAAGTGAAGCAACACTCCATTCACTTCGCACAGTGAATTGAAGTGTTGGAACAGACTTCTTCTATTTTAGAGAAAAGGATGTGAGTTTTTTGTGAATGCTTGAAAGTAGCTTAAGGCACTTTCAAAGGAAAGTGATTTTCTCTGAAACTGCAGCATTTAGAATGTGAAGGAAGACTCCATTCACTTCGCACAGTGAATTGAAGTGTTGGATCAGACTGCTTCCCTTTCAGAGAAACAGATGTGAGTTTCTTGTGAATGCTTGTAAGTAGCTTCAGGCACTCTCAAAGCAAAGTGATTTTCTCTGAAAGGACAGGATTTAGAATGTGAAGAAACACTCCATTCACTTCGCACAGTGAATTCAAGTTTGGAACAGAATGCTTCTCTTACAGAGAAACGGATGTGAGTTTTTTGTGAATGCTTGAAAGTAGCTTAAGGCACTTTCAAATCAAAGTGATTTTCTCTGAAGGACAGCATTTAGAATGTGAAGGAACACTCCATTCACTTCGCACAGTGAATTGAAGCGTTGGAACAGACTGCTTCTCTTTCAGAGAAACAGATGTGAGTTTCTTGTGAATGCTTTTATGTGTCTTAAGGTAGTTTAAAAGAGAGTGATTTTCTCTAAAAGGAGAGCATTTAGAAAGTGAAGCAACACTCCATTCACTTCGCACAGTGAATTGAATTGTTGGAACAGACTGCTTCTCTTTCAGAGAAACGCATGTGAATTTCTGTTTAAATCTTGTAAGTGGCTTAAGGCACTTCCAAAGGAAAGTGATTTTCTCTGAAAAGACAGCATTTGGAAAGGGAAGCAACACTCCATTCACTTCGCACAGTGAATTTAACTGTTGCAACAGACAGCTTCTCTTTCATAGAAACGCATTTGAGTTTCCTATGAATGCTTGTAAGTAGCTTAAGGCACTATCAAAGGAAAGTGATTTTCTCTGAAAGGACAGCATTTAGAAAGTGAAGCAACACTCCATTCACTTCGCACAGTGAACTGAAGTGTTGGAACAGACTGCTTCTCTTTCAGAGAAACGCATGTGAGTTTTTTGTGAATGCTTGTAAGTAGCTTAAGGCACTTTCAAAGGAAAGTGATTTTCTCTGAAAGGACAGCATTTAGAAAGTGAAGCAACACTCCATTCACTTCGCACAGTGAATTGAAGTGTTGGAACAGACTGCTTCTCTTTTAGAGAAACGGATGTGAGTTTTTTGTGAATGCTTGAAAGTAGATTAAGGCACTTTCAAAGGAAAGTGATTTTCTCTGAAACTACAGCATTTAGAATGTGAAGCAACACTCCATGCACTTCGCACAGTGAATTGAAGAGTTGGAACAGACTGCTTCTCTTTCAGAGAAACGGATGTGAGTTTTTTGTGAATGCTTGTAAGTAGCTTAAGGCACTTTCAAAGCAAAGTGATTTTCTCTGAAAGGACAGCATTTAGAAAGAGAAGCAACACTCCATTCACTTCGCACAGTGAATTGAAGTGTTGGAACAGACTGCTTCTCTTTCAGAGAAACGCATGTGAATTTCTGTTGAATGCTTGTAAGTAGCTAAAGGCACTTTCAAAGGAAAGTGATTTTCTCTGAAAGGACAGGATTTAAAAAGTGAAGCAACACCCCATTCACTTCGCACAGTGAATTGAAGTGTTGGAAAAGACAGCTTCTCTCTCATAGAAACGCATTTGAGTTTCCTGTGAATGCTTGTAAGTTGCTTAAGGCACTTTCAAAGAAAAGTGATTTTCTCTGAAACTGCAGCATTTAGAATGTGAAGGAACACTCCATTCACTTCGCACAGTGAATTGAAGTGTTGTATCAGACTGCTTCACTTTCAGAGAAACGGATGTGAGTTTTTTGTGAATGCTTGTAAGTAGCTTAAGGCACTTTCATAGGAAAGTGATTTTCTCTGAAAGGACAGCATTTGGAAAGGGAAGCAACACTCCATTCACTTCGCACAGTGAATTGAAGTGTTGGAACAGACAACTTCTCTTTCAGAAAAATGCATGTGAGTTTCTTGTGAATGTTTGTAAGTCGCTTAAGGCACTTTCAAAGGAATGTGATTTTCTCTGAAAGGACAGTAATTAGAAAGTGAAGCAACACTCCATTCACTTCGCACAGTGAATTGAAGTGTTGGAACAGACTGCTTCTCTTTTAGAGAAACGGATGTGAGTTTTTTGTGAATGCTTGAAAGTAGCTTAAGGCACTTTCAAATCAAAGTGATTTTCTCTGAAGAACAGCATTTAGAATATGAAGGACCACTCCATTCACTTCGCACAGTGAATTGAAGTGTTGGATCAGACTGCTTCTCTTTCAGAAAAACAGATGTGAGTTTTTTGTGAATGCTTTTAAGTAGCTTAAGGTAGTTTCAAAGAGAGTGATTTTCTCTAAAAGGAGAGCATTTAGAAAGTGAAGCAACACTCCATTTACTTCGCACAGTGAATTGAAGTGTTGGAACAGACTGCTTCTCTTTCAGAGAATCGCATGGGAATTTCTGTTGAAATCTTGTAAGTGGCTAAAGGCACTTTCAAAGGAAAGTGATTTTCTCTGAAAGGACAGCATTTGGAAAGGGAAGCAACACTCCATTCACTTCGCACAGTGAATTTAAGTGTTGTAACAGAGAGCTTCTCTTTCATAGAAACGCATTTGAGTTTCCTATGAATGCTTGTAAGTAGCTTAAGGCACTTTCAAAGGAAAGTGATTTTCTCTGAAAGGACAGCATTTAGAAAGTGAAGCAACACTCCATTCACTTCGCACAGTGTGTTGAAGTGTTGGAACAGACTGCTTCTCTTTCAGAGAAACGCATGTGAATTTCTGTTGAATGCTTGTAAGTAGCTTAAGGCACTTTCAAAGGAAAGTGATTTTCTCTGAAAGGACAGGATTTAGAAAGTGAAGAAACTCTCCACTCACATCGCACAGTGAATTGAAGTGTTGGAAAAGACAGCTTCTCTTTCAGAGAAACAGATGTGAGTTTCTTGTGAATGCTTGTAAGTAGCTTAAGGCACTTTCAAAGGAAAGTGATTTTCTCTGAAAGGACAGCATTTAGAAAGTGAAGCAACACTCCATTCACTTCGCACAGTGAATTGAAGTGTTCTAACAGAATGCTTCTCTTTCAGAGAAACGGATGTGAGTTCTTTGTGAATGCTTGTAAGTAGCTTAATTCACTTTCATAGGAAAGTGATTTTCTCTGAAAGGACAGCATTTGGAAAGGGAAGCAACACTCCATTCACTTCGCACAGTGAATTGAAGTGTTGGAACACACTGCTTCTCTTTCAGAAAAATGCATGTGTGCTTCTTGGGAATGTTTGTAAGTAGCTTAAGGCACTTTCAAGGGAAAGTGATTTTCTCTGAAAGTACAGCATTTAGAAAGTGAAGCAACACTCCATTCACTTCGCACAGTGAATTGAAGTGTTGGAACAGACTTCTTCTATTTTAGAGAAAAGGATGTGAGTTTTTTGTGAATGCTTGAAAGTAGCTTAAGGCACTTTCAAAGGAAAGTGATTTTCTCTGAAACTGCAGCATTTAGAATGTGAAGGAAGACTCCATTCACTTCGCACAGTGAATTGAAGTGTTGGATCAGACTGCTTCCCTTTCAGAGAAACAGATGTGAGTTTCTTGTGAATGCTTGTAAGTAGCTTCAGGCACTCTCAAAGCAAAGTGATTTTCTCTGAAAGGACAGGATTTAGAAAGTGAAGAAACACTCCATTCACTTCGCACAGTGAATTCAAGTGTTGGAACAGAATGCTTCTCTTACAGAGAAACGGATGTGAGTTTTTTGTGAATGCTTGAAAGTAGCTTAAGGCACTTTCAAAGCAAAGTGATTTTCTCTGAAGGACAGCATTTAGAATGTGAAGGAACACTCCATTCACTTCGCACAGTGAATTGAAGCGTTGGAACAGACTGCTTCTCTTTCAGAGAAACAGATGTGAGTTTCTTGTGAATGCTTTTATGTGTCTTAAGGTAGTTTAAAAGAGAGTGATTTTCTCTAAAAGGAGAGCATTTAGAAAGTGAAGCAACACTCCATTCACTTCGCACAGTGATTTGAATTGTTGGAACAGACTGCTTCTCTTTCAGAGAAACGCATGTGAATTTCTGTTTAAATCTTGTAAGTGGCTTAAGGCACTTCCAAAGGAAAGTGATTTTCTCTGAAAAGACAGCATTTGGAAAGGGAAGCAACACTCCATTCACTTCGCACAGTGAATTGAAGTGTTGCAACAGACAGCTTCTCTTTCATAGAAACGCATTTGAGTTTCCTATGAATGCTTGTAAGTAGCTTAAGGCACTATCAAAGGAAAGTGATTTTCTCTGAAAGGACAGCATTTAGAAAGTGAAGCAACACTCCATTCACTTCGCACAGTGAACTGAAGTGTTGGAACAGACTGCTTCTCTTTCAGAGAAACGCATGTGAGTTTTTTGTGAATGCTTGTAAGTAGCTTAAGGCACTTTCAAAGGAAAGTGATTTTCTCTGAAAGGACAGCATTTAGAAAGTGAAGCAACACTCCATTCACTTCGCACAGTGAATTGAAGAGTTGGAACAGACTGCTTCTCTTTCAGAGAAACGGATGTGAGTTTTTTGTGAATGCTTGTAAGTAGCTTAAGGCACTTTCAAAGCAAAGTGATTTTCTCTGAAAGGACAGCATTTAGAAAGAGAAGCAACACTCCATTCACTTCGCACAGTGAATTGAAGTGTTGGAACAGACTGCTTCTCTTTCAGAGAAACGCATGTGAATTTCTGTTGAATGCTTGTAAGTAGCTAAAGGCACTTTCAAAGGAAAGTGATTTTCTCTGAAAGGACAGGATTTAGAAAGTGAAGCAACACCCCATTCACTTCGCACAGTGAATTGAAGTGTTGGAAAAGACAGCTTCTCTCTCATAGAAACGCATTTGAGTTTCCTGTGAATGCTTGTAAGTTGCTTAAGGCACTTTCAAAGAAAAGTGATTTTCTCTGAAACTGCAGCATTTAGAATGTGAAGGAACACTCCATTCACTTCGCACAGTGAATTGAAGTGTTGTATCAGACTGCTTCACTTTCAGAGAAACGCATGTGAATTTCTGTTGAAATCTTGTAAGTGGCTAAAGGCACTTTCAAAGGAAAGTGATTTTCTCTGAAAGGACAGCATTTGGAAAGGGAAGCAACACTCCATTCACTTCGCACAGTGAATTGAAGTGTTGGAACAGACTGCTTCTCTTTCAGAGAAACGCATGTGAATTTCTGTTGAAATCTTGTAAGTGGCTAAAGGCACTTTCAAAGGAAAGTGATTTTCTCTGAAAGGACAGCATTTGGAAAGGGAAGCAACACTCCATTCACTTCGCACAGTGAATTTAAGTGTTGTAACAGAGAGCTTCTCTTTCATAGAAACGCATTTGAGTTTCCTATGAATGCTTGTAAGTAGCTTAAGGCACTTTCAAAGCAAAGTGATTTTCTCTGAAAGGACAGCACTTGGAAAGGGAAGCAACACTCCATTCACTTCGCACAGTGAATTGAAGTGTTGGAACACACTGCTTCTCTTTCAGAAAAATGCATGTGTGCTTCTTGGGAATGTTTGTAAGTAGCTTAAGGCACTTTCAAAGGAAAGTGATTTTCTCTGAAAGGACAGCATTTAGAAAGTGAAGCAATACTCCATTTACTTCGAACACTGAATTGAAGTGTTGGAAAAGACAGCTTCTCTTTCAGAGAAACGCATGTGAATTTCTGTTGAATGCTTGTAAGTAGCTTAAGTCACTTTAAAAGGAAAGTGATTTACTCTGAAAGGACAGCATTTAGAAAGTGAAGCAACACTCCATTCACTTCGCACAGTGAATTGAAGTGTGGGAACAGACTGCTTCTCCTTTAGAGAAAAGGATGTGAGTTTTTTGTGAATGCTTGAAAGTAGCTTAAGGCACTTTCAAAGGAAAGAGATTTTCTCTTAAACTGCAGCATTTAGAATGTGAAGGAACACTCCATTCACTTCGCACAGTGAATTGAAGTGTTGGATCAGACTGCTTCTCTTTCAGAGAAACAGATGTGAGTTTCTTGTTCATGCTTGTAAGTAGCTTAAGGCACTTTCAAAGCCAAGTGATTTTCTCTGAAAGGACAGGATTTAGAATGTGAAGAAACACTCCATTCACTTCGCACAGTGAATTGAAGTGTTGGAACAGAATGCTTCTCTTTCAAGAAACGGATGTGAGTTTTTAGTTAATGCTTGTAAGTAGCTTAAGGCACTTTCAAAGGAAAGTGATTTTCTCTGAAAGGACAGCATTTAGAAAGTGAAGCAACACTCCATTAACTTTGCACAGTGAATTGAAGTGTTGGAACAGACTGCTTCTCTTTCAGAGAAACGCATGTGAATTTCTGTTGAATGCTTGTAAGTAGCTTAAGGCACTTTCAAAGGAAAGTGATTTTCTCTGAAAGGACAACATTTAGAAAGTGAAGCAACACTCCATTCACTTCGCACAGTGAGTTGAAGTGTTGGAACCGAATGCTTCTCTTTCAGAGAAACGGATGTGAGTTTTTTGTGAATGCTTGTAAGTAGCTTAAGGCACTTTCATAGGAAAGTGATTTTCTCTGAAAGGACAGCATTTGGAAAGGGAAGTAACACTCCATTCACTTCGCACAGTGAATTGAAATGTTGGATCAGACTGCTTCTCTTTCAGAGAAACAGATGTGAGTTTCTTGTGAATGCTTGTAAGTAGCTTAAGGCACTTTCAAAGGAAAGTGATTTTCTCTGAAAGGACAGGATTTAGAAAGTGAAGCAACACTCCATTCACTTCGCACAGTGAATTGAAGTGTTGGAAAAGACAGCTTCTCTTGCAGATTAACAGATGTGAGTTTCTTGTGAATGCTTGTAAGTAGCTTAAGGCACTTTCAAAGAGAAGTGATTTTCTCTGAAAGGACAGCATTTAGAAAGTGAAGCAACACTCCATTCACTTCGCACAGTGAATTTAAGTGTTCTAACAGAATGCTTCTCTTTCAGAGAAATGGATGTGAGTTTTTTGTGAATGCTTGTAAGTAGCTTAAGGCACTTTAAAAGGAAAGTGATTTTCTCTGAAAGGACAGGATGTTGAAAGTGAAGCAACACTCCATTCACTTCGAACATTGAATTGAAGTGTTGGAACAGACTGCTTCTCTTTCAGAGAAACGCATGTGAGTTTTTCGTGAATGCTTGTGAGTAGCTTAAGGCACTTTCAAAGGAAAGTGATTTTCTCTCAAAGGACAGCATTTAGAAAGTGAAGAAACACTCCATTCACTTCACACAGTGAATTGAAGTGTTGGAACAGACTGCTTCTCTTTCAGAGAAACTCATGTGAATTTCTGTTGAATGCTTGTAAGTAGCTTAAGGCACTTTCAAAGGAAAGTGATTTTCTCTGAAAGGACAGGATTTAGAAAGTGAAGCAACACTCCATTCACTTCGCACAGTGAAATGAAGTGTTGGAACAGACTGCTTCTCTTTCAGAGAAACTCATGTGAATTTCTGTTGAATGCTTGTAAGTAGCTTAAGGCACTTTCAAAGGAAAGTGATTTTCTCTGAAAGGACAGGATTTAGAAAGTGAAGCAACACTCCATTCACTTCGCACAGTGAATTGAAGTGTTGGAACAGACTGCTTCTCTTTCAGAGAAACGCATGTGAATTTCTGTTGAATGCTTGTAAGTAGCTTAAGGCAGTTTCAAAGGAAAGTGATTTTCTCTGAAAAGACAGGATTTAGAAAGTGAAGCAACACTCCATTCACTTCGCACAGTGAAATGAAGTGTTGGAACAGACTGCTTCTCTTTCAGAGAAACGCATGTGAATTTCTGTTTAAATCTTGTAAGTGGCTTAAGGCACTTTCAAAGGAAAGTGATTTTCTCTGAAAGGACAGCCTTTGGAAAGGGAAGCAACACTCCATTCACTTCGCACAGTGAATTTAAGTGTTGCAACAGACAGCTTCTCTTTCATAGAAACGCATTTGAATTTCCTATGAATGCTTGTAAGTAGCTTAAGGCACTTTCAAAGGAAAGTGATTTTCTCTGAAAGGACAGCATTTAGAAAGTGAAGCAACACTCCATTCACTTCGCACAGTGAACTGAAGTGTTGGAACAGACTGCTTCTCTTTCAGAGTATCGCATGTGAGTTTTTTGTGAATGCTTGTAAGTAGCTTAAGGCACTTTCAAAGGAAAGTGATTTTCTCTGAAAGGACAGCATTTAGTAAGTGAACTAACACTCCATTCACTTCGCACAGTGAATTGAAGTGTTGGAACAGACTTCTTCTATTTTAGAGAAAAGGATGTGAGTTTTTTGTGAAAGCTTGAAAGTAGCTTAAGGCGCTTTCAAATGAAAGTGATTTTCTCTGAAACTGCAGCATTTAGAATGTGAAGGAAGACTCCATTCACTTCGCACAGTGAATTGAAGTGTTGGATCAGACTGCTTCCCTTTCAGAGAAACAGATGTGAGTTTCTTGTGAATGCTTGTAAGTAGCTTCAGGCACTCTCAAAGCAAAGTGATTTTCTCTGAAAGGACAGGATTTAGAATGTGAAGAAACACTCCATTCACTTCGCACAGTGAATTCAAGTGTTGGAACAGAATGCTTCTCTTACAGAGAAACGGATGTGAGTTTTTTGTGAATGCTTGAAAGTAGCTTAAGGCACTTTCAAAGCAAAGTGATTTTCTCTGAAGGACAGCATTTAGAATGTGAAGGAACACTAAATTCACTTCGCACAGTGAATTGAAGCGTTGGATCAGACTGCTTCTCTTTCAGAGAAACAGATGTGAGTTTCTTGTGAATGCTTTTATGTGTTTTAAGGTAGTTTAAAAGAGAGTGATTTTCTCTAAAAGGAGAGCATTTAGAAAGTGAAGCAACACTCCATTCACTTCGCACAGTGAATTGAAGTGTTGGAACAGACTGCTTCTCTTTCAGAGAAACGCATGTGAATTTCTGTTTAAATCTTGTAAGTGACTTAAGGCACTTCCAAAGGAAAGTGATTTTCTCTGAAAAGACAGCATTTGGAAAGGGAACCAACACTCCATTCTCTTCGCACAGTGAATTTAACTTTTGCAACAGACAGCTTCTCTTTCATAGAAACGCATTTGAGTTTCCTATGAATGCTTGTAAGTAGCTTAAGGCACTATCAAAGGAAAGTGATTTTCTCTGAAAGGACAGCATTTAGAAAGTGAAGCAACACTCCATTCACTTTGCACAGTGAACTGAAGTGTTGGAACAGACTGCTTCTCTTTCAGAGAAACGCATGTGAGTTTTTTGTGAATGCTTGTAAGTAGCTTAAGGCACTTTCAAAGGAAAGTGATTTTCTCTGAAAGGACAGCATTTAGAAAGTGAAGCAACACTCCATTCACTTCGCACAGTGAATTGAAGTGTTGGAACAGACTGCTTCTCTTTTAGAGAAACGGATGTGAGTTTTTTGTGAATGCTTGAAAGTAGATTAAGGCACTTTCAAAGGAAAGTGATTTTCTCTGAAACTACAGCATTTAGAATGTGAAGCAACACTCCATGCACTTCGCACAGTGAATTGAAGAGTTGGAACAGACTGCTTCTCTTTCAGAGAAACGGATGTGAGTTTTTTGTGAATGCTTGTAAGTAGCTTAAGGCACTTTCAAAGCAAAGTGATTTTCTCTGAAAGGACAGCATTTAGAAAGAGAAGCAACACTCCATTCACTTCACACAGTGAATTGAAGTGTTGGAACAGACTGCTTCTCTTTCAGAGAAACGCATGTGAATTTCTGTTGAATGCTTGTAAGTAGCTAAAGGCACTTTCAAAGGAAAGTGATTTTCTCTGAAAGGACAGGATTTAGAAAGTGAAGCAACACCCCATTCACTTCGCACAGTGAATTGAAGTGTTGGAAAAGACAGCTTCTCTCTCATAGAAACGCATTTGAGTTTCCTGTGAATGCTTGTAAGTTGCTTAAGGCACTTTCAAAGAAAAGTGATTTTCTTTGAAACTGCAGCATTTAGAATGTGAAGGAACACTCCATTCACTTCGCACAGTGAATTGAAGTGTTGTATCAGACTGCTTCACTTTCAGAGAAACGGATGTGAGTTTTTTGTGAATGCTTGTAAGTAGCTTAAGGCACTTTCATAGGAAAGTGATTTTCTCTGAAAGGACAGCATTTGGAAAGGGAAGCAACACTACATTCACTTCGCACAGTGAATTGAAGTGTTGGAACAGACAGCTTCTCTTTCAGAAAAATGCATGTGAGTTTCTTGTGAATGTTTGTAAGTCGCTTAAGGCACTTTCAAAGGAATGTGATTTTCTCTGAAAGGACAGTATTTAGAAAGTGAAGCAACACTCCATTCACTTCGCACAGTGAATTGAAGTGTTGGAACAGACTGCTTCTCTTTTAGAGAAACAGATGTGAGTTTTTTGTGAATGCTTGAAAGTAGCTTAAGGCACTTTCAAATCAAAGTGATTTTCTCTGAAGAACAGCATTTAGAATATGAAGGAACACTCCATTCACTTCGCACAGTGAATTGAAGTGTTGGATCAGACTGCTTCTCTTTCAGTAAAACAGATGTGAGTTTTTTGTGAATGCTTTTAAGTAGCTTAAGGTAGTTTCAAAGAGAGTGATTTTCTCTAAAAGGAGAGCATTTAGAAAGTGAAGCAACACTCCATTTACTTCGCACAGTGAATTGAAGTGTTGGAACAGACTGCTTCTCTTTCAGAGAAACGCATGTGAATTTCTGTTGAAATCTTGTAAGTGGCTAAAGGCACTTTCAAAGGAAAGTGATTTTCTCTGAAAGGACAGCATTTGGAAAGGGAAGCAACACTCCATTCCCTTCGCACAGTGAATTTAAGTGTTGGGAAAGACAGCTTCTCTCTCACAGAAACGCATGAGAGTTTTTGGTGAATGCTTGTAAGTAGCTTAAGGCACTTTCAAAGGAAAGTGATTTTCTCTGAAAGGACAGCATTTAGAAAGTGAAGCAACACTCCATTCACTTCGCACAGTGAATTGAAGTGTTGGAACAGACTGCTTCTCTTTTAGAGAAAAGGATGTGAGTTTTTTGTGAATGCTTGAAAGTAGCTTAAGGCACTTTCAAACGAAAGTGATTTTCTCTGAAACTACAGCATTTAGAAAGTGAAGCAACACTCCATTCACTTCGCACAGTGAATTGAAGAGTTGGAACAGACTGCTTCTCTTTCAGAGAAACGGATGTGAGTTTTTTGTGAATGCTTGTAAGTAGCTTAAGGCACTTTCAAAGCAAAGTGATATTCTCTGAAAGTACAGCATTTAGAAAGTGAAGCAACACTCCATTCACTTCGCACAATGAATTGAAGTGTTAGAACAGACTGCTTCTCTTTCAGAGAAACGCATGTGAATTTCTGTTGAATGCTTGTAAGTAGATTAAGGCACTTTCAAAGGAACGTGATTTTCTCTGAAAGGACAGCATTTAGAAAGTGAAGCAACACCCCATTCACTTCGCACAGTGAATTGAAGTGTTGGAAAAGACAGCTTCTCTCTCATAGAAACGCATTTGAGTTTCCTGTGAATGCTTGTAACTTGCTTAAGGCACTATCAAAGAAAAGTGATTTTCTCTGAAACTTCAGCATTTAGAATGTGAAGGAACACTCCATTCACTTCGCACAGTGAAATAAAGTGTTGGATCAGACTGCTTCTCTTTCAGAGAAACAGATGTGAGTTTCTTGTGAATGCTTGTAAGTAGTAGCTTAAGGCACTTTCAAAGCAAAGTGATTTTCTCTGAAAGGACAGGATTTTGAAAGTGAAGCAACACTCCATTCACTTCGAACATTGAATTGAAGTGTTGGAACAGACTGCTTCTCTTTCAGAGAAACGCATGTGAGTTTTTCGTGAATGCTTGTGAGTAGCTTAAGGCACTTTCAAAGGAAAGTGATTTTCTCTCAAAGGACAGCATTTAGAAAGTGAAGAAACACTCCATTCACTTCACTCAGTGAATTGAAGTGTTGGAACAGACTGCTTCTCTTTCAGAGAAACTCATGTGAATTTCTGTTGAATGCTTGTAAGTAGCTTAAGGCACTTTCAAAGGAAAGTGATTTTCTCTGAAAGGACAGGATTTAGAAAGTGAAGCAACACTCCATTCACTTCGCACAGTGAAATGAAGTGTTGGAACAGACTGCTTCTCTTTCAGAGAAACTCATGTGAATTTCTGTTGAGTGCTTGTAAGTAGCTTAAGGCAATTTCAAAGGAAAGTGATTTTCTCTGAAAGGACAGGATTTAGAAAGTGAAGCAACACTCCATTCACTTCGCACAGTGAATTGAAGTGTTGGAACAGACTGCTTCTCTTTCAGAGAAACGCATGTGAATTTCTGTTGAATGCTTGTAAGTAGCTTAAGGCAGTTTCAAAGGAAAGTGATTTTCTCTGAAAAGACAGGATTTAGAAAGTGAAGCAACACTCCATTCACTTCGCACAGTGAAATGAAGTGTTGGAACAGACTGCTTCTCTTTCAGAGAAACACATGTGAATTTCTTTTAAATCTTGTAAGTGGCTTAAGGCACTTTCAAAGGAAAGTGATTTTCTCTGAAAGGACAGCCTTTGGAAAGGGAAGCAACACTCCATTCACTTCGCACAGTGAATTTAAGTGTTGCAACAGACAGCTTCTCTTTCATAGAAACGCATTTGAGTTTCCTATGAATGCTTGTAAGTAGCTTAAGGCACTTTCAAAGGAAAGTGATTTTCTCTGAAAGGACAGCATTTAGAAAGTGAAGCAACACTCCATTCACTTCGCACAGTGAACTGAAGTGTTGGAACAGACTGCTTCTCTTTCAGAGTATCGCATGTGAGTTTTTTGTGAATGCTTGTAAGTAGCTTAAGGCACTTTCAAAGGAAAGTGATTTTCTCTGAAAGGAGAGCATTTAGAAAGTGAAGGAACACTCCATTCACTTCGCACAGTGAATTGAAGTGTTGGAACAGACTTCTATTTTAGAGAAAAGGATGTGAGTTTTTTGTGAATATTTGAAAGTAGCTTAAGGCACTTTCAAAGGAAAGTGATTTTCTCTGAAACTGCAGCATTTAGAATGTGAAGGAAGACTCCATTCACTTTGCACAGTGAATTGAAGTGTTGGATCAGACTGCTTCTCTTTCAGAGAAACAGATGTGAGTTTCTTGTGAATGCTTGTAAGTAGCTTCAGGCACTCTCAAAGCAAAGTGATTTTCTCTGAAAGGACAGGATTTAGAATGTGAAGAAACACTCCATTCACTTCGCACAGTGAATTCAAATGTTGGAACAGAATGCTTCTCTTACAGAGAAACGGATGTGAGTTTTTTGTGAATGCTTGAAAGTAGCTTAAGGCACTTTCAAAGCAAAGTGATTTTCTCTAAAGGACAGCATTTAGAATGTGAAGGAACACTCCATTCACTTCGCACAGTGAATTGAAGTTTTGGAAAAGAAAGCTTCTCTTTCAGAGAAACAGATGTGAGTTTCTTGTTAATGCTTGTAAGTAGCTTCAGGCACTCTCAAAGCAAAGTGATTTTCTCTGAAAGGACAGGATTTAGAATGTGAAGAAACACTCCATTCACTTCGCACAGTGAATTCAAGTGTTGGAACAGAATGCTTCTCTTACAGAGAAACGGATGTGAGTTTTTTGTGAATGCTTGAAAGTAGCTTAAGGCACTTTCAAAGCAAAGTGATTTTCTCTGAAGGACAGCATTTAGAATGTGAAGGAACACTCCATTCACTTCGCACAGTGAATTGAAGCGTTGGAACAGACTGCTTCTCTTTCAGAGAAACAGATGTGAGTTTCTTGTGAATGCTTGTAAGTAGCTTCAGGCACTCTCAAAGCAAAGTGATTTTCTCTGAAAGGACAGGATTCAGAATGTGAAGAAACACTCCATTCACTTCGCACAGTGAATTGAAGTGTTGGAAAAGACAGCTTCTCTTTCAGAGAAACAGATGTGAGTTTCTTGTGAATGCTTGTAAGTAGCTTAAGGCACTTTCAAAGAAAAGTGATTTTCTCTGAAAGGACAGCATTTAGAAAGTGAAGCAACACTCCTTTCACTTCGCACAGTGAATTCAAGTGTTGGAACAGAATGCTTCTCTTACAGAGAAACGGATGTGAGTTTTTTGTGAATGCTTGAAAGTAGCTTAAGGCACTTTCAAAGCAAAGTGATTTTCTCTGAAGGACAGCATTTAGAATGTGAAGGAACACTCCATTCACTTTGCACAGTGAATTGAAGTGTTGGAACAGACTGCTTCTCTTTCAGAGAAACAGATGTGAGTTTCTTGTGAATGCTTGTAAGTAGCTTAAGGCACTTTCAAAGAAAAGTGATTTTCTCTAAAAGGAGAGCATTTAGAAAGTGAAGCAACACTCCATTCACTTCGCACAGTGAATTGAATTGTTGGAACAGACTGCTTCTCTTTCAGAGAAACGCATGTGAATTTCTGTTGAAATCTTGTAAGTGGCTTAAGGCACTTCCAAAGGAAAGTGATTTTCTCTGAAAAGACAGCATTTGGAAAGGGAGGCAACACTCCATTCACTTCGTACAGTGAATTTAACTGTTGCAACAGACAGCTTCTCTTTCATAGAAACGCATTTGAGTTTCCTATGAATGCTTGTAAGTAGCTTAAGGCACTATCAAAGGAAAGTGATTTTCTCTGAAAGGACAGCAATTAGAAAGTGAAGCAACACTCCATTCACTTCGCACAGTGAATTGAAGTGTTGGAACAGACTGCTTCTCTTTTAGAGAAACGGATGTGAGTTTTTTGTGAATGCTTGTAAGTAGGTTAAGGCACTTTCAAAGGAAAGTGATTTTCTCTGAAAGGACAGCATTTAGAAAGTGAAGCAACACTCCATTCACTTCGCACAGTGAATTGAAGTGTTCTAACAGAATGCTTCTCTTTCAGAGAAACGGATGTGAGTTTTTTGTGAATGCTTGTAAGTAGCTTAAGGCACTTTCATAGGAAAGTGATTTTCTCTGAAAGGACAGCATTTGGAAAGGGAAGCAACACTCCATTCACTTCGCACAGTGAATTGAAGTGTTGGAACACACTGCTTCTCTTTCAGAAAAATGCATGTGTGTTTCTTGGGAATGTTTGTAAGTAGCTTAAGGCACTTTCAAAGGAATGTGATTTTCTCTGAAAGGACAGCATTTAGAAAGTGAAGCAACACTTCATTTACTTCGAACAGTGAATTGAAGTGTTGGAAAAGACAGCTTCTCTTTCAGAGAAACGCATGTGAATTTCTGTTGAATGCTTGTAAGTAGCTTAAGTCACTTTAAAAGGAAAGTGATTTTCTCTGAAAGGACAGCATTTAGAAAGTGAAGCAACACTCCATTCACTTCGCACAGTGAATTGAAGTGTTGGAACAGACTACTTCTCTTTTAGAGAAACGGGTGTGAGATTTTTGTGAATGCTTGAAAGTAGCTTAAGGCACTTTCAAAGGAAAGTGATTTTCTATGAAACTGCAGCATTTAGAATGTGAAGGAACACTCCATGCCCTTCGCACAGTGAATTGAAGTGTTGGATCAGAATGCTTCACTTTCAGAGAAACTGATGTGAGTTTCTTGTGAATGCTTGTAAGTAGCTTAAGGCAAGTTCAAAGCAAAGTGATTTTCTCTGAAAGGACAGGATTTAGAAAGTGAAGCAACACCCCATTCACTTCGCACAGTGAATTGAAGTGTTGGAAAAGACAGCTTATCTCATAGAATCACATTTGAGTTTCCTGTGAATGCTTGTAAGTTCCTTAAGGCATTTTCAAAGAAAAGTGATTTTCTCTGAAACTGCAGCCTTTAGAATGTGAAGGAACACTCCATTCACTTCGCACAGTGAATTGAAGTGTTGGAAAAGACAGCTTCTCTTTCAGAGAAACAGATGTGAGTTTCTTGTGAATGCTTGTAAGTAGCTTAAGGCACTTTCAAAGGAAAGTGATTTTCTCTGAAAGGACAGCATTTAGAAAGTGAAGAAACACTCCATTCACTTCGCACAGTGAATTGAAGTGTTGGAACAGACTGCTTCTCTTTCAGAGAAACGCATGTGAATTTCTGTTGAATGCTTGTAAGAAGATTCAGGCACTTTCAAAGCAAAGTGATTTTCTCTGAAAGACAACATTTAGAATGTGAAGCAACACTCGATTCACTTCGCACAGTGAATTTAAGTGTTGCAACAGACAGCTTCTCTTTCATAGAAACGCATTTGTGTTTCCTATGAATGCTTGTAAGTAGCTTAAGGCACTTTCAAAGGAAAGTGATTTTCTCTGAAAGGACAGCATTTAGAAAGTGAAGCAACACTCCATTCACTTCGCACAGTGAATTGAAGTGTTGGAACAGAATGCTTCTCTTTTAGAGAAAAGGATGTGAGTTTTTTGTGAATGCTTGAAAGTAGCTTAAGGCACTTTCAAAGGAATGTGATTTTCTCTGAAACTGCAGCATTTAGAATGTGAAGGAACACTCCATTCACTTTGCACAATGAATTGAAGTGTTGGATCAGACTGCTTCTCTTTCAGAGAAACAGATGTGAGTTTCTTGTGAATGTATGTAAGTAGGTTCAGGCACTCTCAAAGCAAAGTGATTTTCTCTGAAAGGACAGGTTTTAGAATGTGAAGAAACACTCCATTCACTTCGAACAGTGAATTGAAGTGTTGGAAAAGACAGCTTCTCTTTCAGAGAAACAGATGTGAGTTTCTTGTGAATGCTTGTTAGTAGTTTACGGCACTTTCATAGGAAAGTGATTTTCTCTGAAAGGAAAGCATTTGGAAAGGGAAGCAACACTCCATTCACTTCGAACAGTGAATTGAAGTGTTGGAAAAGACAGCTTCCCTTTCAGAGAAACGCTTGTGAATTTCTGTTGAATGCTTGTAAGTAGCTTAAGTCACTTTAAAAGGAAAGTGATTTTCTCTGAAAGGACAGCATTTAGAAAGTGAAGCAACCCTCCATTCACTTCGCACAGTGAATTGTCGTGTTGGAACAGACTGCTTCTGTTTTAGAGAAAAGGATGTGAGTTTTTTGTGAATGCTTGAAAGTAGCTTAAGGCACTTTCAAAGGAAAGTGATTTTCTCTGAAACTGCAGCATTTATAATGTGAAGGAACACTCCATACACTTCTCACAGTGAAATGAACTGTTGGATCAGACTGCTTCTCTTTCAGAGAAACAGATGTGAGTTTCTTGTGAATGCTTGTAAGTAGCTTCAGGCACACTCAAAGCAACGTGATTTTCTCTGAAAGGACAGGATTTAGAATGTGAGGAAACACTTTATTCACTTCGCACAGTGAATTGAAGTGTTGGAACAGACTGCTTCTCTTTTAGAGAAAAGGATGTGAGTTTTTTGTGAATGCTTGAAAGTAGCTTAAGGCACTTTCAAAGGAAAGAGATTTTCTCTGAAACTGCAGCATTTAGAATGTGAAGGAACACTCCATTCACTTCGCACAGTGAATTGAAGTGTTGGATCAGACTGCTTCTCTTTCAGAGAAACAGATATGAGTTTCTTGTTAATGCTTGTAAGTAGCTTAAGGCACTTTCAAAGCCAAGTGATTTTCTCTGAAAGGACAGGATTTAGAATGTGAAGAAACACTCCATTCACTTCGCACAGTGAATTGAAGTGTTGGAACAGAATGCTTCTCTTTCAAGAAACGGATGAGAGTTTTTAGTTAATGCTTGTAAGTAGCTTAAGGCACTTTCAAAGGAAAGTGATTTTCTCTGAAAGGACAGCATTTAGAAAGTGAAGCAACACTCCATTCACTTCGCACAGTGAATTGAAGTGTTGGAACAGAATGCTTCTCTTTTAGAGAAAAGGATGTGAGTTTTTTGTGAATGCTTGAAAGTAGCTTAAGGCACTTTCAAAGGAATGTGATTTTCTCTGAAACTGCAGCATTTAGAATGTGAAGGAACACTCCATTCACTTTGCACAATGAATTGAAGTGTTGGATCAGACTGCTTCTCTTTCAGAGAAACAGATGTGAGTTTCTTGTGAATGTATGTAAGTAGGTTCAGGCACTCTCAAAGCAAAGTGATTTTCTCTGAAAGGACAGGTTTTAGAATGTGAAGAAACACTCCATTCACTTCGAACAGTGAATTGAAGTGTTGGAAAAGACAGCTTCTCTTTCAGAGAAACAGATGTGAGTTTCTTGTGAATGCTTGTTAGTAGTTTACGGCACTTTCATAGGAAAGTGATTTTCTCTGAAAGGAAAGCATTTGGAAAGGGAAGCAACACTCCATTCACTTCGAACAGTGAATTGAAGTGTTGGAAAAGACAGCTTCCCTTTCAGAGAAACGCTTGTGAATTTCTGTTGAATGCTTGTAAGTAGCTTAAGTCACTTTAAAAGGAAAGTGATTTTCTCTGAAAGGACAGCATTTAGAAAGTGAAGCAACCCTCCATTCACTTCGCACAGTGAATTGTCGTGTTGGAACAGACTGCTTCTGTTTTAGAGAAAAGGATGTGAGTTTTTTGTGAATGCTTGAAAGTAGCTTAAGGCACTTTCAAAGGAAAGTGATTTTCTCTGAAACTGCAGCATTTATAATGTGAAGGAACACTCCATACACTTCTCACAGTGAAATGAACTGTTGGATCAGACTGCTTCTCTTTCAGAGAAACAGATGTGAGTTTCTTGTGAATGCTTGTAAGTAGCTTCAGGCACACTCAAAGCAACGTGATTTTCTCTGAAAGGACAGGATTTAGAATGTGAGGAAACACTTTATTCACTTCGCACAGTGAATTGAAGTGTTGGAACAGACTGCTTCTCTTTTAGAGAAAAGGATGTGAGTTTTTTGTGAATGCTTGAAAGTAGCTTAAGGCACTTTCAAAGGAAAGAGATTTTCTCTGAAACTGCAGCATTTAGAATGTGAAGGAACACTCCATTCACTTCGCACAGTGAATTGAAGTGTTGGATCAGACTGCTTCTCTTTCAGAGAAACAGATATGAGTTTCTTGTTAATGCTTGTAAGTAGCTTAAGGCACTTTCAAAGCCAAGTGATTTTCTCTGAAAGGACAGGATTTAGAATGTGAAGAAACACTCCATTCACTTCGCACAGTGAATTGAAGTGTTGGAACAGAATGCTTCTCTTTCAAGAAACGGATGTGAGTTTTTAGTTAATGCTTGTAAGTAGCTTAAGGCACTTTCAAAGGAAAGTGATTTTCTCTGAAAGGACAGCATTTAGAAAGTGAAGCAACACTCCATTCACTTTGCACAGTGAATTGAAGTGTTGGAACAGACTGCTTCTCTTTCAGAGAAACGCATGTGAATTTCTGTTGAATGCTTGTAAGTAGCTTAAGGCACTTTCAAAGGAAAGTGATTTTCTCTGAAAGGACAGCATTTAGAAAGTGAAGCAACACTCCATTCACTTCGCACAGTGAATTGAAGTGTTGGAACAGAATGCTTCTCTTTCAGAGAAACGGATGTGAGTTTTTTGTGAATGCTTGTAAGTAGCTTAAGGCACTTTCATAGGAAAGTGATTTTCTCTGAAAGGACAGCATTTGGAAAGGGAAGTAACACTCCATTCACTTCGCACAGTGAATTGAAATGTTGGATCAGACTGCTTCTCTTTCAGAGAAACAGATGTGAGTTTCTTGTGAATGCTTGTAAGTAGCTTTAGGCACTTTCATAGGAAAGTGATTTTCTCTGAAAGGACAGCATTTAGAAAGTGAAGCAACACTCCATTCACTTCGCACAGTGAATTGAATTGTTGGAAAAGACAGCTTCTCTTTCAGATTAACAGATGTGAGTTTCTTGTGAATGCTTGTAAGTAGCTTAAGGCACTTTCAAAGGAAAGTGATTTTCTCTGAAAGGACAGCATTTAGAAAGTGAAGCAACACTCCATTCACTTCGCACAGTGAATTTAAGTGTTCTAACAGAATGCTTCTCTTTCAGAGAAACGGATGTGAGTTTTTTGTGAATGCTTGTAAGTAGCTTAAGGCACTTTAAAAGGAAAGTGATTTTCTCTGAAAGGACAGCATTTGGAAAGGGAAGCAACACTCCATTCACTTCGCACAGTGTATTGAAGTGTTGGAACACACTGCTTCTCTTTCAGAAAAATGCATGTGTGTTTCTTGGGAATGTTTGTAAGTAGCTTAAGGCACTTTCAAAGGAATGTGATTTTCTCTGAAAGGACAGCATTTAGAAAGTGAAGCAACACTTCATTTACTTCGAACAGTGAATTGAAGTGTTGGAAAAGACAGCTTCTCTTTCAGAGAAACGCATGTGAATTTCTGTTGAATGCTTGTAAGTAGCTTAAGTCACTTTAAAAGGAAAGTGATTTTCTCTGAAAGGACAGCATTTAGAAAGTGAAGCAACACTCCATTCACTTCGCACAGTGAATTGAAGTGTTGGAACAGACTACTTCTCTTTTAGAGAAACGGGTGCGAGATTTTTGTGAATGCTTGAAAGTAGCTTAAGGCACTTTCAAAGGAAAGTGATTTTCTATGAAACTGCAGCATTTAGAATGTGAAGGAACACTCCATGCCCTTCGCACAGTGAATTGAAGTGTTGGATCAGAATGCTTCACTTTCAGAGAAACTGATGTGAGTTTCTTGTGAATGCTTGTAAGTAGCTTAAGGCAAGTTCAAAGCAAAGTGATTTTCTCTGAAAGGACAGGATTTAGAAAGTGAAGCAACACCCCATTCACTTCGCACAGTGAATTGAAGTGTTGGAAAAGACAGCTTATCTCATAGAATCACATTTGAGTTTCCTGTGAATGCTTGTAAGTTCCTTAAGGCACTTTCAAAGAAAAGTGATTTTCTCTGAAACTGCAGCCTTTAGAATGTGAAGGAACACTCCATTCACTTCGCACAGTGAATTGAAGTGTTGGAAAAGACAGCTTCTCTTTCAGAGAAACAGATGTGAGTTTCTTGTGAATGCTTGTAAGTAGCTTAAGGCACTTTCAAAGGAAAGTGATTTTCTCTGAAAGGACAGCATTTAGAAAGTGAAGAAACACTCCATTCACTTCGCACAGTGAATTGAAGTGTTGGAACAGACTGCTTCTCTTTCAGAGAAACGCATGTGAATTTCTGTTGAATGCTTGTAAGAAGATTAAGGCACTTTCAAAGCAAAGTGATTTTCTCTGAAAGACAACATTTAGAATGTGAAGCAACACTCGATTCACTTCGCACAGTGAATTTAAGTGTTGCAACAGACAGCTTCTCTTTCATAGAAACGCATTTGTGTTTCCTATGAGTGCTTGTAAGTAGCTTAAGGCACTTTCAAAGGAAAGTGATTTTCTCTGAAAGGACAGCATTTAGAAAGTGAAGCAACACTCCATTCACTTCGCACAGTGAATTGAAGTGTTGGAACAGAATGCTTCTCTTTTAGAGAAAAGGATGTGAGTTTTTTGTGAATGCTTGAAAGTAGCTTAAGGCACTTTCAAAGGAAAGTGATTTTCTCTGAAACTGCAGCATTTAGAATGTGAAGGAACACTCCATTCACTTTGCACAATGAATTGAAGTGTTGGATCAGACTGCTTCTCTTTCAGAGAAACAGATGTGAGTTTCTTGTGAATGTATGTAAGTAGGTTCAGGCACTCTCAAAGCAAAGTGATTTTCTCTGAAAGGACAGGTTTTAGAATGTGAAGAAACACTCCATTCACTTCGAACAGTGAATTGAAGTGTTGGAAAAGACAGCTTCCCTTTCAGAGAAACAGATGTGAGTTTCTTGTGAATGCTTGTTAGTAGCTTACGGCACTTTCATAGGAAAGTGATTTTCTCTGAAAGGAAAGCGTTTGGAAAGGGAAGCAACACTCCATTCACTTCGAACAGTGAATTGAAGTGTTGGAAAAGACAGCTTCCCTTTCAGAGAAACGAATGTGAATTTCTGTTGAATGCTTGTAAGTAGCTTAAGTCACTTTAAAAGGAAAGTGATTTTCTCTGAAAGGACAGCATTTAGAAAGTGAAGCAACCCTCCATTCACTTCGCACAGTGAATTGACGTGTTGGAACAGACTGCTTCTGTTTTAGAGAAAAGGATGTGAGTTTTTTGTGAATGCTTGAAAGTAGCTTAAGGCACTTTCAAACCAAAGTGATTTTCTCTGAAGGACAGCATTTAGAATGTGAAGGAACACTCCATTCACTTCGCACAGTGAATTGAAGTGTTGGAACAGACTGCTTCTCTTTCAGAGAAACCGATGTGAGTTTCTTGTGAATGCTTTTAAGTAGCTTAAGGTAGTTTAAAAGAGAGTGATTTTCTCTAAAAGGAGAGCATTTAGAAAGTGAAGCAACACTCCATTCACTTCGCACAGTGAATTGAAGTGTTGGAACAGACTGCTTCTCTTTCAGAGAAACGCATGTGAATTTCTGTTGAAATCTTGTAAGTGGCTTAAAGAACTTTCAAAGGAAAGTGATTTTCTCTGAAAGGACAGCATTTGAAAAGTGAAGAAACACTTCATTCACTTCGCACAGTGAATTTAAGAGTTGCAACAGACAGCTTCTCTTTCATAGAAACGCATTTGAGTTTTCTATGAATGCTAGTAAGTAGCTTAAGGCACTATCAAAGGAAAGTGATTTTCTCAGAAAGGACAGCATTTAGAAAGTGAAGAAACACTCCATTCACTTCGCACAGTGAACTGAAGTGTTGGAACAGACTGCTTCTCTTTCAGAGAAACGCATGAGAGTTTTTGGTGAATGCTTGTAAGTAGCTTAAGGCACTTTCAAAGGAAAGTGATTTTCTCTGAAAGGACAGCATTTAGAAAGTGAAGCAACACTCCATTCACTTCGCACAGTGAATTGAAGTGTTGGAACAGACTGCTTCTCTTTTAGAGAAAAGGATGTGAGTTTTTTGTGAATGCTTGAAAGTAGCTTAAGGCACTTTCAAAGGAAAGTGATTTTCTCTGAGACTACAGCATTTAGAAAGTGAAGCAACACTCCATTCACTTCGCACAGTGAATTGAAGAGTTGGAACAGACTGCTTCTCTTTCAGAGAAACGGATGTGAGTTTTTTGTGAATGCTTGTAAGTAGCTTAAGGCACTTTCAAAGGAAAGTGATTTTCTCTCAAAGGACAGCATTTAGAAACTGAAGCAACACTCCATTCACTTCGCACAGTGAATTGAAGTGTTAGAACAGACTGCTTTTCTTTCAGAGAAACGCATGTGAATTTCTGTTGAATGCTTGTAAGTAGCTTAAGGCACTTTCAAAGGAAAGTGATTTTCTCTGAAAGGACAGGATTTAGAAAGTGAAGCATGACCCCATTCACTTCGCACAGTGAATTGAAGTGTTGGAAAAGACAGCTTCTCTCTCATAGAAACGCATTTGAGTTTCCTGTGAATGCTTGTAAGTTGCTTAAGGCACTTTCAAAGAAAAGTGATTTTCTCTGAAACTTCAGCATTTAGAATGTGAAGGAACACTCCATTCACTTCGCACAGTGAATTAAAGTGTTGGATCAGACTGCTTCTCTTTCAGAGAAACAGATGTGAGTTTCTTGTGAATGCTTGTAAGTAGTAGCTTAAGGCACTTTCAAAGCAAAGTGATTTTCTCTGAAAGGACAGCATTTGGAAAGTGAAGCAACACTCCATTCACTTCGCACAGTGAATTGAAGTGTTGGAACAGACTGCTTCTCTTTTAGAGAAACGGATTTGAGTTTTTTGTGAATGCTTGAAAGTAGCTTAAGGCACTTTCAAATCAAAGTGATTTTCTCTGAAGGACAGCATTTAGAATGTGAAGGAACACTCCATTCACTTCGCACAGTGAATTGAAGTGTTGGAACAGACTGCTTCTCTTTCAGAGAAACAGACGTGAGTTTCTTGTGAATGCTTTTAAGTAGCTTAAGGTAGTTTCAAAGAGAGTGATTTTCTCTAAAAGGAGAGCGTTTAGAAAGTGAAGCAACACTCCATTCACTTCGCACAGTGAATTGAAGTGTTGGAACAGACTGCTTCTCTTTCAGAGAAACGCATGTGAAAATCTGTTGAAATCTTGTAAGTGGTTTAAGGCACTTTCAAAGGAAAGTGATTTTCTCTGAAAGGACAGCATTTGGAAAGGGAAGCAACACTCCATTCACTTCGCACAGTGAATTTAAGTGTTGCAACAGACAGCTTCTCTTTCATAGAAACGCATTTGAGTTTCCTATGAATGCTTGTAAGTTGCTTAAGGCACTTTCAAAGGAAAGTGATTTTCTCTGAAAGGACAGCATTTAGAAAGTGAAGCAACACTCCATTCACTTCGCACAGTGAACTGAAGTGTTGGAACAGACTGCTTCTCTTTCAGAGAAACGCATGAGAGTTTTTGGTGAATGCTTGTAAGTAGCTTAAGGCACTTTCAAAGGAAAGTGATTTTCTCTGAAAGGACAGCATTTAGAAAGTGAAGCAACACTCCATTCACTTCGCACAGTGAATTGAAGTGTTGGAACAGACTGCTTCTCTTTTAGAGAAAAGGATGTGAGTTTTTTGTGAATGCTTGAAAGTAGCTTAAGGCATTTTCAAAGGAAAGTGATATTCTCTGAGACTACAGCATTTAGAAAGTGAAGCAACACTCCATTCACTTCGCACAGTGAATTGAAGAGTTGGAACAGACTGCTTCTCTTTCAGAGAAACGGATGTGAGTTTTTTGTGAATGCTTGTAAGTAGCTTAAGGCACTTTCAAAGCAAAGTGATTTTCTCTGAAAGTACAGCATTTAGAAAGTGAAGCAACACTCCATTCACTTCGCACAGTGAATTGAAGTGTTAGAACAGACTGCTTCTCTTTCAGAGAAACGCATGTGAATTTCTGTTGAATGCTTGTAAGTAGTTTAAGGCACTTTCAAAGGAAAGTGATTTTCTCTGAAAGGACAGGATTTAGAAAGTGAAGCATCACCCCATTCACTTCGCACAGTGAATTGAAGTGTTGGAAAAGACAGCTTCTCTCTCATAGAAACGCATTTGAGTTTCCTGTGAATGCTTGTAAGTTGCTTAAGGCACTTTCAAAGAAAAGTGATTTTCTCTGAAACTTCAGCATTTAGAATGTGAAGGAACACTCCATTCACTTCGCATAGTGAATTAAAGTGTTGGATCAGACTGCTTCTCTTTCAGAGAAACAGATGTGAGTTTCTTGTGAATGCTTGTAAGTAGTAGCTTAAGGCACTTTCAAAGCAAAGTGATTTTCTCTGAAAGGACAGCATTTGAAAAGTGAAGCAACACTCCATTCACTTCGCACAGTGAATTAAAGTGTTGGAACAGACTGCTTCTCTTTTAGAGAAACAGATTTGAGTTTTTTGTGAATGCTTGAAAGTAGCTTAAGGCACTTTCAAATCAAAGTGATTTTCTCTGAAGGACAGCATTTAGAATGTGAAGGAACACTCCATTCACTTCGCACAGTGAATTGAAGTGTTGGAACAGACTGCTTCTCTTTCAGAGAAACAGACGTGAGTTTCTTGTGAATGCTTTTAAGTAGCTTAAGGTAGTTTCAAAGAGAGTGATTTTCTCTAAAAGGAGAGCGTTTAGAAAGTGAAGCAACACTCCATTCACTTCGCACAGTGAATTGAAGTGTTGGAAGAGACTGCTTCTCTTTCATAGAAACGCATGTGAAAATCTGTTGAAATCTTGTAAGTGGTTTAAGGCACTTTCAAAGGAAAGTGATTTTCTTTGAAAGGACAGCATTAGGAAAGGGAAGCAACACTCCATTCACTTCGCACAGTGAATTTAAGTGTTGCAACAGACAGCTTCTCTTTCATAGAAACGCATTTGAGTTTCCTATGAAAGCTTGTAAGTTGCTTAAGGCACTTTCAAAGGAAAGTGATTTTCTCTGAAAGGACAGCATTTAGAAAGTGAAGCAACACTCCATTCAATTCGCACAGTGAACTGAAGTGTTGGAACAGACTGCTTCTCTTTCAGAGAAACGCATGTGAGTTTTTTGTGAATGCTTGTAAGTAGCTTAAGGCACTTTCAAAGGAAAGTGATTTTCTCTCAAAGGACAGCATTTAGAAAGTGAAGCAACACTCCATTCACTTCGCACAGTGAGTTGAAGTGTTGGAACAGACTGCTTCTCTTTCAGAGAAACGCATGTGAATTTCTGTTGAATGCTGGTAAGTAGCATAAGGCACTTTCAAAGGAAAGTGATTTTCTCTGAAAGGACAGGATTTAGAAAGTGAAGAAACACTCCATTCACTTCGCACAGTGAATTGAAGTGTTGGAAAAGACAGCTTCTCTTTCAGAGAAACAGATGTGAGTTTCTTGTGAATGCTTGTAAGTAGCTTAAGGCACTTTCAAAGGAAAGTGATTTTCTCTGAAAGGACAGCATTTAGAAAGTGAAGCAACACTCCATTCGCTTCGCACAGTAAATTGAAGTGTTCTAAAAGAATGCTTCTCTTTCAGAGAAACGGATGTGAGTTTTTTGTGAATGCTTGTAAGTAGCTTAAGGCACTTTCATAGGAAAGTGATTTTCTCTGAAAGGACAGCATTTGGAAAGGGAAGCAACACTCCATTCACTTCGCACAGTGAATTGAAGATTTGGAATACACTGCTTCTCTTTCAGAAAAATGCATGTGTGTTTCTTGGGAATGTTTGTAAGTAGCTTAAGGCACTTTCAAAGGAATGTGATTTTCTCTGAAAGGACAGCATTTAGAAAGTGAAGCAACACTCCATTTACTTCGAACAGTGAATTGAAGTGTTGGAAAAGACAGCTTCTCTTTCAGAGAAACGCATGTGAATTTCTGTTGAATGCTTGTAAGTAGCTTAAGTCACTTTAATAGGAAAGTGATTTTCTCTGAAAGGACAGCATTTGGAAAGGGAAGCAACACTCCATTCACTTCGCACAGTGAATTGAAGTTTTGGAACAGACTGCTTCTCTTTTAGAGAAAAGGATGTGAGTTTTTTGTGAATGCTTCAATGTAGCTTAAGGCACTTTCAAAGGAAAGTGATTTTCTCTGAAACTGCAGCATTTAGAAAGTGAATGAACACTCCATTCACTTCGCACAGTGAATTGAAGTGTTGGATCAGACTGCTTCTCTTTCAGAGAAACAGATGTGAGTTTCTTGTTAATGCTTGTAAGTAGCTTAAGGCACTTTCAAAGCAAAGTGATTTTCTCTGAAAGGACAGGATTAAGAATGTGAAGAAACACTCCATTCACTTCTCACAGTGAATTGAAGTGTTGGAACAGAATGCTTCTCTTTCAGAGAAACGGATGTGAGTTTTTAGTGAATGCTTGTAAGTAGCTTAAGGCACTTTCAAATGAAAGTGATTTTCTCTGAAACTACAGCATTTAGAAAGTGAAGCAACACTCCATTCACTTCGCACAGTGAATTGAAGAGTTGGAACAGACTGCTTCTCTTTCAGAGAAACGCATGTGAATTTCTGTTGAATGCTTGTAAGTAGCTTAAGGCACTTTCAAAGGAAAGTGATTTTCTCTGAAAGGACAGGATTTAGAAAGTGAAGCAACACCCCATTCACTTCGCACAGTGAATTGAAGTGTTGGAAAAGACAGCTTCTCTCTCATAGAAACGCATTTGAGTTTCCTGTGCATGCTTGTAAGTTGCTTAAGGCACTTTCAAAGAAAAGTGATTTTCTCTGAAACTTCGGCATTTAGAATGTGAAGGAACACTCCATTCACTTCGCACAGTGGATTAAAGTGTTGGATCAGACTGCTTCTCTTTCAGAGAAACAGATGTGAGTTTCTTGTGAATGCTTGTAAGTAGTAGCTTAAGGCACTTTCAAAGCAAAGTGATTTTCTCTGAAAGGACAGCATTTGGAAAGTGAAGCAACACTCCATTCACTTCTCACAGTGAATTGAAGTGTTGGAACAGACTGCTTCTCTTTCAGAGAAACGCATGTGAATTTTTTGTGAATGCTTGTAAGTAGCTTAAGGCACTTTCAAAGGAAAGTGATTTTCTCTCAAAGGACAGCATTTAGAAAGTGAAGCAACACTCCATTCACTTCGCACAGTGAGTTGAAGTGTTGGAACAGACTGCTTCTCTTTCAGAGAAACGCATGTGAATTTCTATTGAATGCTTGTAAGTAGCTTAAGGCACTTTCAAAGGAAAGTGATTTTCTCTGAAAGGACAGGATTTAGAAAGTGAAGAAACACTCCATTCACTTCGCACAGTGAATTGAAGTGTTGGAAAAGACAGCTACTCTTTCAGAGAAACAGATGTGAGTTTCTTGTGAATGCTTGTAAGTAACTTAAGGCACTTTCAAAGGAAAGTGATTTTCTCTGAAAGGACAGCATTTAGAAAGTGAAGCAACACTCCATTCACTTCGCACAGTGAATTGAAGTGTTCTAAAAGAATGCTTCTCTTTCTGAGAAACAGATGTGAGTTTTTTGTGAATGCTTGTAAGTAGCTTAAGGCACTTTCATAGGAAAGTGATTTTCTCTGAAAGGACAGCATTTGGAAAGGGAAGCAACACTCCATTCACTTCGCACAGTGAATTGAAGATTTCGAAAACACTGCTTCTCTTTCAGAAAAATGCATGTGTGTTTCTTGGGAATGTTTCTAAGTAGCTTAAGGCACTTTCACAGGAATGTGATTTTCTCTGAAAGGACAGCATTTAGAAAGTGAAGCAACACTCCATTTACTTCGAACAGTGAATAGAAGTGTTGGAAAAGACAGCTTCCCTTTCAGAGAAACGCATGTGAATTTCTGTTGAATGCTTGTAAGTAGCTTAAGTCACTTTAAAAGGAAATTGATTTTCTCTGAAAGGACAGCATTTACAAAGTGAAGCAACACTCCATTCACTTCGCAGAGTGAACTGAAGTGTTGGAACAGACTGCTTCTCTTTCAGAGAAACGCATGTGAGTTTCTGTTGAACGCTTGTAAGTAGCTTAAGGCACTTTCAAAGGAAAGTGATTTTCTCTGAAAGGACAGCATTTAGAAAGTGAAGCAACACTCCATTCACTTCGAACAGTGTATTGAATTGTTGGATCAGACTGCTTTTCTTTTAGAGAAACTGATGTGAGTTTTTTGTGAATGCTTGAAAGTAGCTTAAGGCACTTTCAAAGCAAAGTGATTTTCTCTGAAGGACAGCATTTAGAATGTGAAGCAACACTCCATTCACTTCGTACAGTGAATTGAAGTGTTGGAACAGACTGCTTCTCTTTCAGAGAAACAGATGTGAGTTTCTTTTGAATGCTTTTAAGTAGCTTAAGGTAGTTTCAAAGAGAGTGATTTTCTCTAAAAGTAGAGCATTTAGAAAGTGAAGCAAACTCCATTCACTTCGCACAGTGAATTGAAGTGTTGGAACAGACTGCTTCTCTTTCAGAGAAACGCATGTGAATTTCTGTTGAAATCTTGTAAGTGGCTAAAGACACTTTCAAAGGAAAGTGATTTTCTCTGAAAGGACAGCATTTAGAAAGTGAAGCAACACTCCATTCACTTCGCACAGTGAATTGAAGTGTTGGAACAGACTGCTTCACTTTTAGAGAAACGGATGTGAGATTTTTGTGAATGCTTGAAAGTAGCTAAAGGCACTTTCAAAGGAAAGTGATTTTCTCTGAAACTACAGCATTTAGAATGTGAAGCAACACTCCATTCACTTCGAACAGTCAATTGAAGTGTTGGAAAAGACAGATTCTCTTTCAGAGAAACGCATGTGAATTTCTGTTGAATGCTTGTAAGTAGCTTAAGTCACTTTAAGAGGAAAGTGATTTTCTCTGAAAGGACAGCATTTAGAAAGTGAAGTAACACTCCATTCACTTCGCACAGTGAATTGAAGTGTTGGAACAAACTGCTTCTCTTTCAGAGAAACGCATGTGAATTTCTGTTGAAATCTTGTAAGTAGTTTAAGGCACTTTCAAAGGAAAGTGATTTTCTCTGAAAGGACAGGATTTAGAAAGTGAAGAAATACTACATGCACTTCGCACTGAGAATTGAAGTGTTGGATCAGAATGCTTCCCTTTCAGAGAAACAGATGTGAGTTTCTTGTGAATGCTTTTAAGTAGCTTAAGGCACTTTCATAGGAAAGTGATTTTCTCTGAAAAGACAGCATTTGGAAAGGGAAGCAACACTCCATTCACTTCGAACAGTCAATTGAAGTGTTGGAAAAGACAGCTTCTCTTTCAGAGAAACGCATGTGAATTTCTGTTGAATGCTTGTAAGTAGCATAAGTCACTTTAAGAGGAAAGTGATTTTCTCTGAAAGGACAGCATTTAGAAAGTGAAGTAACACTCCATTCACTTCGCACAGTGAATTGAAGTGTTGGAACAAACTGCTTCTCTTTTAGAAAAAAGGATGTGAGTTTTTTGTGAATGCTTGAAAGTAGCTTAAGGCACTTTCAAAGAAAAGTGATTTTCTCTGAAACTGCTGCATTTAGAATGTGAAGTAACACTCCATTCACTTCGCACAGTGAATTGAAATGTTGGATCAGACTGCTTCTCTTTCAGAGAAACAGATGTGAGTTTCTTGTGAATGCTTGTAAGTAGCTTCAGGCACTCTCAAAGCAAAGTGATTTTCTCTGAAAGGACAGGATTTAGAATGTGAAGAAACACTCCATTCACTTCGCACAGTGGGTTGACATGTTGGAAAAGACAGCTTCTCTTTCAGAGAAACAGATGTGAGTTTCTTGTGAATGCTTGTAAGTAGCTTAAGGCACTTTCAAAGGAAAGTGATTGTCTCTGAAAGGACAGCATTTAGAAAGTGAAGCAACACTCCATTCACTTCGCACAGTGAATTGAAGTGTTGGAACAGACTGCTTCTATTTTAGAGAAACGGATGTGAGTTTTTTGTGAATGCTTGAAAGTAGCTTAAGGCACTTTCAAAGCAAAGTGATTTTCTCTGAAAGACAGCATTTAGAATGTGAAGCAACACTCCATTCACTTCGCACAGTGAATTGAAGTGTTGGAACAGACTGCTTCTCTTTCAGAGAAACAGATGTGAGTTTCTTTCGAATGCTTTTAAGTAGCTTAAGGTAGTTTCAAAGAGAGTGATTTTCTCTAAAAGGAGAACATTTAGAAAGTGAAGCAACACTCCATTCACTTCGCACAGTGAATTGAAGTGTTGGAACAGACTGCTTCTCTTTCAGAGAAACGCATGTGAATTTCTGTTGAAATCTTGTAAGTGGCTAAAGGCACTTTCAAAGGAAAGTGATTTTCTCTGAAAGGACAGCATTTGGAAAGGGAAGCAACACTCCATTCACTTCGCACAGTGAATTTAAGTGTTGCAACAGACAGCTTCTCTTTCATAGAAACGCATTTGAGTTTCCTATGAATGCTTGTAAGTAGCTTAAGGCACTTTCAAAGGAAAGTGATTTTCTCTGAAAGGACAGCATTTAGAAAGTGAAGCAACACTCCATTCACTTCGCACAGTGAACTGAAGTGTTGGAACAGACTGCTTCTCTTTCAGAGAAACGCATGTGAGTTTTTTGTGAATGCTTGTAAGTAGCTTAAGGCACTTTCAAAGGAAAGTGATTTTCTCTGAAACTGCAAAATTTAGAATGTGAAGGAACACTCCATTCACTTCGCACAGTGAATTGAAGTGTTGGAAAAGACAGCTTCTCTTTCAGAGAAACAGATGTGAGTTTCTTGTGAATGCTAGTAAGTTGCTTAAGGCACTTTCAAAGAAAAGTGATTTTCTCTGAAACTTCAGCATTTAGAATGTGAAGGAACACTCCATTCTCTTCGCACAGTGAATTAAAGTGTTGGATCAGACTGCTTCTCTTTCAGAGAAACAGATGTGAGTTTCTTGTGAATGCTTCTAAGTAGTAGCTTAAGGCACTTTCAAAGCAAAGTGATTTTCTCTGAAAGGACAGCATTTGGAAAGTGAAGCAACACTCCATTCACTTCGCACAGTGAATTGAAGTGTTGGAACAGACTGCTTCTCTTTTAGAGAAATGGATTTGAGTTTTTTGTGAATGCTTGAAAGTAGCTTAAGGCACTTTCAAATCAAAGTGATTTTCTCTGAAGGACAGCATTTAGAATGTGAAGGAACACTCCATTCACTTCGCACAGTGAATTGAAGTGTTGGAACAGACTGCTTCTCTTTCAGAGAAACAGACGTGAGTTTCTTGTGAATGCTTTTAAGTAGCTTAAGGTAGTTTCAAAGAGAGTGATTTTCTCTAAAAGGAGAGTGTTTAGGAAGTGAAGCAACACTCCATTCACTTCGCACAGTGAATTGAAGTGTTGGAACTGACTGCTTCTCTTTCAGAGGAACGCATGTGATAATCTGTTGAAATCTTGTAAGTGGCTTAAGGCACTTTCAAAGGAAAGTGATTTTCTCTGAAAGGACAGCATTTGGAAAGGGAAGCAACACTCCATTCACTTCGCACAGTGAATTTAAGTGTTGCAACAGACAGCTTCTCTTTCATAGAAACGCATTTGAGTTTCCTATGAATGCTTGTATGTTGCTTAAGGCACTTTCAAAGGAAAGTGATTTTCTCTGAAAGGACAGCATTTAGAAAGTGAAGCAACACTCCATTCACTTCGCACAGTGAACTGAAGTGATGGAACAGACTGCTTCTCTTTCAGAGAAACGCATGTGAATTTCTGTTGAATGCTTGTAAGTAGCGTAAGGCACTTTCAAAGGAAAGTGATTTTCTCTGAAAGGACAGGATTTAGAAAGTGAAGCAACACTCCATTCACTTCGCACAGTGAATTGAAGTGTTGGAAAAGACAGCTTCTCTTTCAGAGAAACAGATGTGAGTTTCTTGTGAATGCTTGTAAGTAGCTTAAGGCACTTTCAAAGGAAAGTGATTTTCTCTGAAAGGACAGCATTTAGAAAGTGAAGCAACACTCCATTCACTTCGCACAGTGAATTGAAGTGTTCTAAAAGAATGCTTCTCTTTCAGAGAAACGGATGTGAGTTTTTTGTGAATGCTTGTAAGTAGCTTAAGGCACTTTCATAGGAAAGTGATTTTCTCTGAAAGGACAGCATTTGGAAAGGGAAGCAACACTCCATTCACTTCGCACAGTGAATTGAAGATTTCGAATACACTGCTTCTCTTTCAGAAAAATGCATGTGTGTTTCTTGGGAATGTTTGTAAGTAGCTTAAGGCACTTTCAAAGGAAAGTGATTTTCTCTGAAAGGACAGGATTTAGAAAGTGAAGCAACACTCCATTCACTTCGCACAGTGAAATGAAGTGTTGGAACAGACTGCTTCTCTTTCAGAGAAACGCATGTGAATTTCTGTTGAATGCTTGTAAGTAGCTTAAGGCACTTTCAAAGGAAGGTGATTTTCTCTGAAAGGACAGCATTTAGAAAGTGAAGCAACACTCCATTCACTTCGCACAGTGAATTGAAGTGTTGGAACAGACTGCTTCTCTTTTAGAGAAACGGATGTGAGTTTTTTTTGAATGCTTGAAAGTAGTTTAAGGCACTTTCAAAGCAAAGTGATTTTCTCTGAAGGACAGCATTTAGAATGTGAAGGAACACTCCATTCACTTCGCACAGTGAATTGAAGTGTTGGAACAGACTGCTTCTCTTTCAGAGAAACAGATGTGAGTTTTTTGTGAATGCTTGTAAGTAGCTTAAGGCACTTTCAAAGGAAAGTGATTTTCTCTGAAAGGACAGCATTTAGAAAGTGAAGCAACACTCCATTCACTTCGCACAGTGAATTGAAGTGTTGGAACAGACTACTTCTCTTTCAGAGAAACGCATGTGAATTTCTGTTGAATGCTTGTAAGTAGCTTAAGGCACTTTCAAAGCAAAGTGATTTTCTCTGAAAGGACAGCATTTAGAAAGTGAAGCAACACTCCATTCACTTCGAACAGTGAATTGAAGTGTTGGAACAGACTGCTTCTCTTTTAGAGAAACGGATGTGAGTTTTTTGTGAATGCTTGAAAGTAGCTTAAGGCACTTTCAAAGCAAAGTGATTTTCTCTGAAGGACAGCATTTAGAATGTGAAGCAACACTCCATTCACTTCGCACAGTGAATTGAAGTGTTGGAACAGACTGCTTCTCTTTCAGAGAAACAGATGTGAGTTTCTTGTGAATGCTTTTAAGTAGCTTAAGGTAGTTTCAAAGAGAGTGATTTTCTCTAAAAGGAGAGCATTTAGAAAGTGAAGCAACACTCCATTCACTTCGAACAGTGTATTGAAGTGTTGGAACAGACTGCTTCTCTTTCAGAGAAACGCATGTGAATTTCTGTTGAAATCTTGTAAGTGGCTAAAGGCACTTTCAAAGGAAAGTGATTTTCTCTGAAAGGACAGCATTTAGAAAGTGAAGCAACACTCCATTCACTTCGCACAGTGAATTGAAATGTTGGAACAGACTGCTTCTCTTTTAGAGAAACGGATGTGAGATTTTTGTGAATGCTTGAAAGTAGCCTAAGGCACTTTCAAAGGAAAGTGATTTTCTCTGAAACTACAGCATTTAGAATGTGAAGCAACACTCCATTCACTTCGCACAGTGAATTGAAGAGTTGGAACAGCCTGCTTCTCTTTCAGAGAAACGGATGTGAGTTTTTTATGAATGCTTGTAAGTAGCTTAAGGCACTTTCAAAGCAAAGTGATTTTCTCTGAAAGGACAGCATTTAGAAAGTGAAGCAACACTCCATTCACTTCGCACAGTGAATTGAAGTATTGGAACAGACTGCTTCTCTTATAGAGAAACACATGTGAATTTCTGTTGAATGCTTGTAAGTAGTTTAAGGCACTTTCAAAGGAAAGTGATTTTCTCTGAAAGGACAGGATTTAGAAAGTGAAGAAATACTGCATGCACTTCGCACAGTGAATTGAAGTGTTGGATCAGAATGCTGACCTTTCAGAGAAACAGATGTGAGTTTCTTGTGAATGCTTCTAAGTAGCTTAAGGCACTTTCATAGGAAAGTGATTTTCTCTGAAAGGACAACATTTGGAAAGGGAAGCAACACTCCATTCACTTCGAACAGTCAATTGAAGTGTTGGAAAAGACAGCTTCTCTTTCAGAGAAACGCATGTGAATTTCTGTTGAATGCTTGTAAGTAGTTTAAGTCACTTTAAGAGGAAAGTGATTTTCTCTGAAAGGACAGCATTTAGAAAGAGAAGTAACACTCCATTCACTTCGCACAGTGAATTGAAGTGTTGGAACAAACTGCTTCTCTTGTAGAAAAAAAGATGTGAGTTTTTTGTGAATGCTTGAAAGTAGCTTAAGGCACTTTCAAAGGAAAGTGATTTTCTCTGAAACTGCAGCATTTAGAATGTGAAGGAACACTCCATTCACTTCGCACAGTGAATTGAAGTGTTGGATCAGACTGCTTCTCTTTCAGAGAAACAGATGTGAGTTTCTTGTGAATGCTTGTAAGTAGCTTCAGGCACTCTCAAAGCAAAGTGATTTTCTCTGAAAGGACAGGATTTAGAATGTGATGAAACACTCCATTCACTTCGCACAGTGAGTTGACATGTTGGAAAAGACAGCTTCTCTTTCAGAGAAACAGATGTGAGTTTCTTGTGAATGCTTGTAAGTAGCTTAAGGCACTTTCAAAGGAAAGTGATTGTCTCTGAAAGGACAGCATTTAGAAAGTGAAGCAACACTCCATTCACTTCGCACAGTGAATTTAAGTGTTGCAACAGACAGCTTCTCTTGCACAGAAACGCATTTGAGTTTCCTATGAATGCTTGTAAGTAGCTTAAGGCACTTTCAAAGGAAAGTGATTTTCTCTGAAAGGACAGCATTTAGAAAGTGAAGCAACACTCCATTCACTTCGCACAGTGAATTGAAGTGTTGGAACAGACTGCTTCTATTTTAGAGAAACGGATGTGAGTTTTTTGTGAATGCTTGAAAGTAGCTTAAGGCACTTTCAAAGCAAAGTGATTTTCTCTGAAAGACAGCATTTAGAATGTGAAGCAACACTCCATTCACTTCGCACAGTGAATTGAAGTGTTGGAACAGACTGCTTCTCTTTCAGAGAAACAGATGTGAGTTTCTTGTGAATGCTTTTAAGTAGCTTAAGGTAGTTTCAAAGAGAGTGATTTTCTCTAAAAGGAGAGCATTTAGAAAGTGAAGCAAGACTCCATTCACTTCGCACAGTGAATTGGAGTGTTGGAACAGACTGCTTCTCTTTCAGAGAAACGCATGTGAATTTCTGTTGAAATCTTGTAAGTGGCTAAAGGCACTTTCAAAGGAAAGTGATTTTCTCTGAAAGGACAGCATTTAGAAAGTGAAGCAACACTCCATTCACTTCGCACAGTGAACTGAAGTGTTGGAACAGACTGCTTCTCTTTCAGAGCAACGAATGTGAGTTTTTTGTGAATGCTTGTAAGTAGCTTAAGGCACTTACAAAGGAAAGTGATTTTCTCTGAAACTGCAAAATTTAGAATGTGAAGGAACACTCCATTCACTTCGCACAGTGAATTGAAGTGTTGGATCAGAATGCTTCTCTTTCAGAGAAACAGATGTGAGTTTCTTGTGAATGCTTGTAAGTAGCTTCAGGCACTCTCAAAACAAAGTTATTTTCTCTGAAAGGACAGGATTTAGAATGTGAAGAAACACTCCATTCACTTCGCACAGTGAGTTGAAGTGTTGGATAAGACAGCTTCTCTTTCAGAGAAACAGATGTGAGTTTCTTGTGAATGCTTGTAAGTAGCTTAAGGTAGTTTCAAAGAGAGTGATTTTCTCTAAAAGGAGAGCATTTAGAAAGTGAAGCAACACTCCATTCACTTCGCACAGTGAATTGAAGTGTTGGAACAGACTGCTTCTCTTTCAGAGAAACGCATGTGAACTTCTGTTGAAATCTTGTAAGTGGCTAAAGGCACTTTCAAAGGAAAGTGATTTTCTCTGAAAGGACAGCATTTAGAAAGTGAAGCAACACTCCATTCACTTCGCACAGTGAGTTGAAGTGTTGGAACAGACTGCTTCTCTTTCAGAGAAACGCATGTGAATTTCTGTTGAATGCTTGTAAGTAGCTTAAGGCACTTTCAAAGGAAAGTGATTTTCTCTGAGAAGACAGGATTTAGAAAGTGAAGCAACACCCCATTCACTTCGCACAGTGAATTGAAGTATTGGAAAAGACAGCTTCTCTCTCATAGAAACGCATTTCAGTTTCCTGTGAATGCTTGTAAGTAGGTTAAGTCACTTTAAAAGGAATGTGATTTTCTCTGAAAGGACAGCATTTAGAAAGTGAAGCAACACTCCATTCACTTCGCACAGTGAATTGAAGTGTTGGAACAGACTGCTTCTCTTTTAGAGAAAAGGATGTGAGTTTTTTGTGAATGCTTGAAAGTAGCTTAAGGCACTTTCAAAGGAAAGTGATTTTCTCTGAAACTGCAGCATTTAGAATGTGAAGGAACACTCCATGCACTTCGCACAGTAAATTGAAATATTGGATCAGAATGCTTCCCTTTCAGAGAAACAGATGTGAGTTTCTTGTGAATGCTTGTAAGTAGCTTAAGGCAAGTTCAAAGCAAAGTGATTTTCTCTGAAAGGACAGGATTTAGAAAGTGAAGCAACACCCTATTCACTTCGCACAGTGAATTGAGGTGTTGGAAAAGACAGCTTCTCTCTCATAGAAACGCATTAGAGTTTCCTGTGAATGCTTGTAAGTTGCTTAAGGCACTTTCCAAGAAAAGTGATTTTCTCTGAAACTGCAGCATTTAGAATGTGAAGGAACACTCCATTCACTTCGCACAGTGAATTGAAGTGTTGAATCAGACTGCTTCTCTTGCAGAGAAACAGATGTGAGTTTCTTGTGAATGCTTGTAAGTAGCTTAAGGCACTTTCAAAGCAAAGTGATTTTCTCTGACAGGACAGCATTTAGAAAGTGAAGAAAAACTCCATTCACTTCCCACAGTGAATTGAAGTGTTGTAACAGACTCCTTTTCTTTAGAGAAACGCATGTGAATTTCTGTTGAATGCTTGTAAGTAGCTTAAGGCACTTTCAAAGCAAAGTGATTTTCTCTGAAGGACAGCATTTAGAATGTGAAGCAACACTCCATTCACTTCGCACAGTGAATTGAAGTGTTCGAAGAGACTGCTTCTCTTTCAGAGAAATGCATGTGAATTTCTGTTGAAATCTTGTAAGTGGCTAAAGGCACTTTCAAAGGAAAGTGATTTTCTCTGAAAGGACAGCATTTGGAAAGGGAAGCAACTCTCCATTCACTTCGCACAGTGAATTTAAGTGTTGCAACAGACAGCTTCTCTTTCATAGAAACGCATTTGAGTTTACTATGAATGCTTGTAAGTAGCTTAAGGCACTTTCAAAGGAAAGTGATTTTCTCTGAAAGGACAGCATTTAGAAAGTGAAGCAACACTCCATTCACTTCGCACAGTGAATTTAAGTGTTGCAACAGACCGCTTCTCTTTCATAGAAACGCATTTGAGTTTCCTATGAATGCTTGTAAGTAGCTTAAGGCACTTTCAAAGGAAAGTGATTTTCTCTGAAAGGACAGCATTTAGAAAGTGAAGCAACACTCCATTCACTTCGCACAGTGAATTGAAGTGTTGGAACAGACTGCTTCTCTTTTAGAGAAAAGGATGTGAGTTTTTTGTGAATGCTTGAAAGTAGCTTAAGGCACTTTCAAAGGAAAGTGATTTTCTCTGAAACTGCAGCATTTAGAATGTGAAGGAACACTCCATTCACTTCGCACAGTGAATTGAAGTGTTGGATCAGACTGCTTCTCTTTCAGAGAAACAGATGTGAGTTTCTTGTGAATGTATGTAAGTAGGTTCAGGCACTCTCAAAGCAAAGTGATTTTCTCTGAAAGGACAGGATTTAGAATGTGAAGAAACACTCCATTCACTTCGCACAGTGAATTGAAGTATTGGAAAAGACAGCTTCTCTTTCAGAGTTACAGATGTGAGTTTCTTGTGAATGCTTGTAAGTAGCTTAAGGCACTTTCAAAGGAAAGTGATTTTCTCTGAAAGGACAGCATTTAGAAAGTGAAGCAACACTCCATTCACTTCGAACAGTGAATTCAAGTGTTGGAACAGAATGCTTCTCTTACAGAGAAACGGATGTGAGTTTTTTGTGAATGCTTGAAAGTAGCTTAAGGCACTTTCAAAGCAAAGTGATTTTCTCTGAAGGACAGCATTTAGAATGTGAAGAAACACTCCATTCACTTCGCACAGTGAATTAAAGTGTTGGAACAGACTGCTTCTCTTTCAGAGAAACAGATGTGAGTTTCTTCTGAATGCTTTTAAGTAGCTTAAGGTAGTTTAAAAGAGAGTGATTTTCTCTAAGAGGAGAGCATTTAGAAAGTGAAGCAACACTCCATTCACTTCGCACAGTGAATTGAAGTGTTGGAACAGACTGCTTCTCTTTCAGAGAAACGAATGTGAATTTCTGTTGAAATCTTGTAAGTGGCTTAAGGCACTTTCAAAGGAAAGTGATTTTCTCTGAAAGGACAGCATTTGGAAAGGGAAGCAACACTGCATTCACTTCGCACAGTGAATTTAAATGTTGCAACAGACAGCTTCTCTTTCATAGAAACGCATTTGAGTTTCCTATGAATGCTTGTAAGTAGCTTAAGGCACTATCAAAGGAAAGTGATTTTCCCTGAAACTGCAGCATTTAGAAAGTGAAGAAACACTCCATTCACTTCCCACAGTGAATTGAAGAGTTGGAACAGACTACTTCTCTTTTAGAGAAACGGATGTGAGTTTTTTGTGAATGCTTGAAAGTAGCTTAAGGCACTTTCAAAGCAAAGTGATTTTCTCTGAAGGACAGCATTTAGAATGTGAAGCAACACTCCATTCACTTCGCACAGTGAATTGAAGTGTTGGAACAGACTGCTTCTCTTTCAGAGAAACAGATGTGAGTTTCTTGTGAATGCTTTTAAGTAGCTTAAGGTAGTTTCAAAGATAGTGATTTTCTCTAAAAGGAGAGTATTATAAAGTGAAGCAACACTCCATTCACTTCGCACAGTGAATTGGAGTGTTGGAACAGACTGCTTCTCTTTCAGAGAAACGCATGTGAATTTCTGTTGAAATCTTGTAAGTGGCTAAAGGCACTTTCAAAGGAAAGTGATTTTCTCTGAAAGGACAGCATTTGGAAAGGGAAGCAACACTCCATTCACTTCGCACAGTGAATTTAAGTGTTGCAACAGACAGCTTCTCTTTCATAGAAACGCATTTGAGTTTCCTATGAATGCTTGTAAGTAGCTTAAGGCACTTTCAAAGGAAAGTGATTTTCTCTGAAAGGACAGCATTTAGAAAGTGAAGCAACACTCCATTCACTTCGCACAGTGAATTGAAGTGTTGGAACAGACTGCTTCTCTTTCAGAGAAACGCATGTGAGTTTTTTGTGAATGCTTGTAAGTAGCTTAAGGCACTTACAAAGGAAAGTGATTTTCTCTGAAACTGCAAAATTTAGAATGTGAAGGAACACTCCATTCACTTCGCACAGTGAATTGAAGTGTTGGATCAGACTGCTTCTCTTTCAGAGAAACAGATGTGAGTTTCTTGTGAATGCTTGTAAGTAGCTTCAGGCACTCTCAAAACAAAGTTATTTTCTCTGAAAGGACAGGATTTAGAATGTGAAGAAACACTCCATTCACTTCGCACAGTGAGTTGAAGTGTTGGATAAGACAGCTTCTCTTTCAGAGAAACAGATGTGAGTTTCTTGTGAATGCTTGTAAGTAGCTTAAGGTAGTTTCAAAGAGAGTGATTTTCTCTAAAAGGAGAGCATTTAGAAAGTGAAGCAACACTCCATTCACTTCGCACAGTGAATTGAAGTGTTGGAACAGACTGCTTCTCTTTCAGAGAAACGCATGTGAACTTCTGTTGAAATCTTGTAAGTGGCTAAAGGCACTTTCAAAGGAAAGTGATTTTCTCTGAAAGGACAGCATTTAGAAAGTGAAGCAACACTCCATTCACTTCGCACAGTGAGTTGAAGTGTTGGAACAGACTGCTTCTCTTTCAGAGAAACGCATGTGAATTTCTGTTGAATGCTTGTAAGTAGCTTAAGGCACTTTCAAAGGAAAGTGATTTTCTCTGAGAAGACAGGATTTAGAAAGTGAAGCAACACCCCATTCACTTCGCACAGTGAATTGAAGTATTGGAAAAGACAGCTTCTCTCTCATAGAAACGCATTTCAGTTTCCTGTGAATGCTTGTAAGTAGCTTAAGTCACTTTAAAAGGAATGTGATTTTCTCTGAAAGGACAGCATTTAGAAAGTGAAGCAACACTCCATTCACTTCGCACAGTGAATTGAAGTGTTGGAACAGACTGCTTCTCTTTTAGAGAAAAGGATGTGAGTTTTTTGTGAATGCTTGAAAGTAGCTTAAGGCACTTTCAAAGGAAAGTGATTTTCTCTGAAACTGCAGCATTTAGAATGTGAAGGAACACTCCATGCACTTCGCACAGTAAATTGAAATATTGGATCAGAATGCTTCCCTTTCAGAGAAACAGATGTGAGTTTCTTGTGAATGCTTGTAAGTAGCTTAAGGCAAGTTCAAAGCAAAGTGATTTTCTCTGAAAGGACAGGATTTAGAAAGTGAAGCAACACCCTATTCACTTCGCACAGTGAATTGAGGTGTTGGAAAAGACAGCTTCTCTCTCATAGAAACGCATTAGAGTTTCCTGTGAATGCTTGTAAGTTGCTTAAGGCACTTTCCAAGAAAAGTGATTTTCTCTGAAACTGCAGCATTTAGAATGTGAAGGAACACTCCATTCACTTCGCACAGTGAATTGAAGTGTTGAATCAGACTGCTTCTCTTGCAGAGAAACAGATGTGAGTTTCTTGTGAATGCTTGTAAGTAGCTTAAGGCACTTTCAAAGCAAAGTGATTTTCTCTGACAGGACAGCATTTAGAAAGTGAAGAAAAACTCCATTCACTTCCCACAGTGAATTGAAGTGTTGTAACAGACTCCTTTTCTTTAGAGAAACGCATGTGAATTTCTGTTGAATGCTTGTAAGTAGCTTAAGGCACTTTCAAAGCAAAGTGATTTTCTCTGAAGGACAGCATTTAGAATGTGAAGCAACACTCCATTCACTTCGCACAGTGAATTGAAGTGTTCGAAGAGACTGCTTCTCTTTCAGAGAAATGCATGTGAATTTCTGTTGAAATCTTGTAAGTGGCTAAAGGCACTTTCAAAGGAAAGTGATTTTCTCTGAAAGGACAGCATTTGGAAAGGGAAGCAACTCTCCATTCACTTCGCACAGTGAATTTAAGTGTTGCAACAGACAGCTTCTCTTTCATAGAAACGCATTTGAGTTTACTATGAATGCTTGTAAGTAGCTTAAGGCACTTTCAAAGGAAAGTGATTTTCTCTGAAAGGACAGCATTTAGAAAGTGAAGCAACACTCCATTCACTTCGCACAGTGAATTTAAGTGTTGCAACAGACCGCTTCTCTTTCATAGAAACGCATTTGAGTTTCCTATGAATGCTTGTAAATAGCTTAAGGCACTTTCAAAGGAAAGTGATTTTCTCTGAAAGGACAGCATTTAGAAAGTGAAGCAACACTCCATTCACTTCGCACAGTGAATTGAAGTGTTGGAACAGACTGCTTCTCTTTTAGAGAAAAGGATGTGAGTTTTTTGTGAATGCTTGAAAGTAGCTTAAGGCACTTTCAAAGGAAAGTGATTTTCTCTGAAACTGCAGCATTTAGAATGTGAAGGAACACTCCATTCACTTCGCACAGTGAATTGAAGTGTTGGATCAGACTGCTTCTCTTTCAGAGAAACAGATGTGAGTTTCTTGTGAATGTATGTAAGTAGGTTCAGGCACTCTCAAAGCAAAGTGATTTTCTCTGAAAGGACAGGATTTAGAATGTGAAGAAACACTCCATTCACTTCGCACAGTGAATTGAAGTATTGGAAAAGACAGCTTCTCTTTCAGAGTTACAGATGTGAGTTTCTTGTGAATGCTTGTAAGTAGCTTAAGGCACTTTCAAAGGAAAGTGATTTTCTCTGAAAGGACAGCATTTAGAAAGTGAAGCAACACTCCATTCACTTCGAACAGTGAATTCAAGTGTTGGAACAGAATGCTTCTCTTACAGAGAAACGGATGTGAGTTTTTTGTGAATGCTTGAAAGTAGCTTAAGGCACTTTCAAAGCAAAGTGATTTTCTCTGAAGGACAGCATTTAGAATGTGAAGAAACACTCCATTCACTTCGCACAGTGAATTAAAGTGTTGGAACAGACTGCTTCTCTTTCAGAGAAACAGATGTGAGTTTCTTCTGAATGCTTTTAAGTAGCTTAAGGTAGTTTAAAAGAGAGTGATTTTCTCTAAGAGGAGAGCATTTAGAAAGTGAAGCAACACTCCATTCACTTCGCACAGTGAATTGAAGTGTTGGAACAGACTGCTTCTCTTTCAGAGAAACGAATGTGAATTTCTGTTGAAATCTTGTAAGTGGCTTAAGGCACTTTCAAAGGAAAGTGATTTTCTCTGAAAGGACAGCATTTGGAAAGGGAAGCAACACTGCATTCACTTCGCACAGTGAATTTAAATGTTGCAACAGACAGCTTCTCTTTCATAGAAACGCATTTGAGTTTCCTATGAATGCTTGTAAGTAGCTTAAGGCACTATCAAAGGAAAGTGATTTTCCCTGAAACTGCAGCATTTAGAAAGTGAAGAAACACTCCATTCACTTCCCACAGTGAATTGAAGAGTTGGAACAGACTACTTCTCTTTTAGAGAAACGGATGTGAGTTTTTTGTGAATGCTTGAAAGTAGCTTAAGGCACTTTCAAAGCAAAGTGATTTTCTCTGAAGGACAGCATTTAGAATGTGAAGCAACACTCCATTCACTTCGCACAGTGAATTGAAGTGTTGGAACAGACTGCTTCTCTTTCAGAGAAACAGATGTGAGTTTCTTGTGAATGCTTTTATGTAGCTTAAGGTAGTTTCAAAGATAGTGATTTTCTCTAAAAGGAGAGTATTATAAAGTGAAGCAACACTCCATTCACTTCGCACAGTGAATTGGAGTGTTGGAACAGACTGCTTCTCTTTCAGAGAAACGCATGTGAATTTCTGTTGAAATCTTGTAAGTGGCTAAAGGCACTTTCAAAGGAAAGTGATTTTCTCTGAAAGGACAGCATTTGGAAAGGGAAGCAACACTCCATTCACTTCGCACAGTGAATTTAAGTGTTGCAACAGACAGCTTCTCTTTCATAGAAACGCATTTGAGTTTCCTATGAATGCTTGTAAGTAGCTTAAGGCACTTTCAAAGGAAAGTGATTTTCTCTGAAAGGACAGCATTTAGAAAGTGAAGCAACACTCCATTCACTTCGCACAGTGAATTGAAGTGTTGGAACAGACTGCTTCTCTTTCAGAGAAACGCATGTGAGTTTTTTGTGAATGCTTGTAAGTAGCTTAAGGCACTTACAAAGGAAAGTGATTTTCTCTGAAACTGCAAAATTTAGAATGTGAAGGAACACTCCATTCACTTCGCACAGTGAATTGAAGTGTTGGATCAGACTGCTTCTCTTTCAGAGAAACAGATGTGAGTTTCTTGTGAATGCTTGTAAGTAGCTTCAGGCACTCTCAAAACAAAGTTATTTTCTCTGAAAGGACAGGATTTAGAATGTGAAGAAACACTCCATTCACTTCGCACAGTGAGTTGAAGTGTTGGATAAGACAGCTTCTCTTTCAGAGAAACAGATGTGAGTTTCTTGTGAATGCTTGTAAGTAGCTTAAGGTAGTTTCAAAGAGAGTGATTTTCTCTAAAAGGAGAGCATTTAGAAAGTGAAGCAACACTCCATTCACTTCGCACAGTGAATTGAAGTGTTGGAACAGACTGCTTCTCTTTCAGAGAAACGCATGTGAACTTCTGTTGAAATCTTGTAAGTGGCTAAAGGCACTTTCAAAGGAAAGTGATTTTCTCTGAAAGGACAGCATTTAGAAAGTGAAGCAACACTCCATTCACTTCGCACAGTGAGTTGAAGTGTTGGAACAGACTGCTTCTCTTTCAGAGAAACGCATGTGAATTTCTGTTGAATGCTTGTAAGTAGCTTAAGGCACTTTCAAAGGAAAGTGATTTTCTCTGAGAAGACAGGATTTAGAAAGTGAAGCAACACCCCATTCACTTCGCACAGTGAATTGAAGTATTGGAAAAGACAGCTTCTCTCTCATAGAAACGCATTTCAGTTTCCTGTGAATGCTTGTAAGTAGCTTAAGTCACTTTAAAAGGAATGTGATTTTCTCTGAAAGGACAGCATTTAGAAAGTGAAGCAACACTCCATTCACTTCGCACAGTGAATTGAAGTGTTGGAACAGACTGCTTCTCTTTTAGAGAAAAGGATGTGAGTTTTTTGTGAATGCTTGAAAGTAGCTTAAGGCACTTTCAAAGGAAAGTGATTTTCTCTGAAACTGCAGCATTTAGAATGTGAAGGAACACTCCATGCACTTCGCACAGTAAATTGAAATATTGGATCAGAATGCTTCCCTTTCAGAGAAACAGATGTGAGTTTCTTGTGAATGCTTGTAAGTAGCTTAAGGCAAGTTCAAAGCAAAGTGATTTTCTCTGAAAGGACAGGATTTAGAAAGTGAAGCAACACCCTATTCACTTCGCACAGTGAATTGAGGTGTTGGAAAAGACAGCTTCTCTCTCATAGAAATGCATTAGAGTTTCCTGTGAATGCTTGTAAGTTGCTTAAGGCACTTTCCAAGAAAAGTGATTTTCTCTGAAACTGCAGCATTTAGAATGTGAAGGAACACTCCATTCACTTCGCACAGTGAATTGAAGTGTTGAATCAGACTGCTTCTCTTGCAGAGAAACAGATGTGAGTTTCTTGTGAATGCTTGTAAGTAGCTTAAGGCACTTTCAAAGCAAAGTGATTTTCTCTGACAGGACAGCATTTAGAAAGTGAAGAAAAACTCCATTCACTTCCCACAGTGAATTGAAGTGTTGGAACAGACTCCTTCTCTTTAGAGAAACGCATGTGAATTTCTGTTGAATGCTTTTAAGTAGCTTAAGGCACTTTCAAAGCAAAATGATTTTCTCTGAAGGACAGCATTTAGAATGTGAAGCAACACTCCATTCACTTCGCACAGTGAATTGAAGTGTTCGAAGAGACTGCTTCTCTTTCAGAGAAATGCATGTGAATTTCTGTTGAAATCTTGTAAGTGGCTAAAGGCACTTTCAAAGGAAAGTGATTTTCTCTGAAAGGACAGCATTTGGAAAGGGAAGCAACTCTCCATTCACTTCGCACAGTGAATTTAAGTGTTGCAACAGACAGCTTCTCTTTCATAGAAACGCATTTGAGTTTCCTATGAATGCTTGTAAGTAGCTTAAGGCACTTTCAAAGGAAAGTGATTTTCTCTGAAAGGACAGCATTTAGAAAGTGAAGCAAAACTCCATTCACTTCGCACAGTGAATTTAAGTGTTGCAACAGACAGCTTCTCTTTCATAGAAACGCATTTGAGTTTCCTATGAATGCTTGTAAGTAGCTTAAGGCACTTTCAAAGGAAAGTGATTTTCTCTGAAAGGACAGCATTTAGAAAGTGAAGCAACACTCCATTCACTTCGCACAGTGAATTGAAGTGTTGGAACAGACTGCTTCTCTTTTAGAGAAAAGGATGTGAGTTTTTTTTGAATGCTTGAAAGTAGCTTAAGGCACTTTCAAAGGAAAGTGATTTTCTCTGAAACTGCAGCATTTAGAATGTGAAGGAACACTCCATTCACTTCGCACAGTGAATTGAAGTGTTGGATCAGACTGCTTCTCTTTCAGAGAAACAGATGTGAGTTTCTTGTGAATGCTTGAAAGTAGCTTAAGGCACTTTCAAAGCAAAGTGATTTTCTCTGAAGGACAGCATTTATAATGTGAAAGAACACTCCATTCACTTCGCACAGTGAATTGAAGTGTTGGAACAGACTGCTTCTCTTTCAGAGAAACAGATGTGAGTTTCTTCTGAATGCTTTTAAGTAGCTTAATGTAGTTTAAAAGAGAGTGATTTTCTCTAAAAGGAGAGCATTTAGAAAGTGAAGCAACACTCCATTCACTTCGCACAGTGAAATGAAGTGTTGGAAATACAGCTTCTCTCTCACAGAAACGCTTTTGAGTTTCCTGTGAATGCTTGTAAGTTGCTTAAGGCACTTTCAAAGGAAAGTGATTTTCTCTGAAAGGACAGGATCTAGAAAGTGAAGCAACACTCCATTCACTTCGCACAGTGAATTGAAGTGTTGGAAAAGACAGCTTCTCTTTCAGAGAAACAGATGTGAGTTTCTTGTGCATGCTTGTAAGTAGCTTAAGTCACTTTCAAAGGAAAGTGATTTTCTCTGAAAGGACAGCATTTAGAAAGTGAAGCAACACTCCATTCACTTCGCACAGTGAGTTGAAGTGTTGGAACAGACTGCTTCTCTTTCAGAGAAACGCATGTGAATTTCTGTTGAATGCTTGTAAGTAGCTTAAGGCACTTTCAAAGGAAAGTGATTTTCTCTGAGAAGACAGGATTTAGAAAGTGAAGCAACACCCCATTCACTTCGCACAGTGAATTGAAGTATTGGAAAAGACAGCTTCTCTCTCATAGAAACGCATTTCAGTTTCCTGTGAATGCTTGTAAGTAGCTTAAGTCACTTTAAAAGGAATGTGATTTTCTCTGAAAGGACAGCATTTAGAAAGTGAAGCAACACTCCATTCACTTCGCACAGTGAATTGAAGTGTTGGAACAGACTGCTTCTCTTTTAGAGAAAAGGATGTGAGTTTTTTGTGAATGCTTGAAAGTAGCTTAAGGCACTTTCAAAGGAAAGTGATTTTCTCTGAAACTGCAGCATTTAGAATGTGAAGGAACACTCCATGCACTTCGCACAGTAAATTGAAATATTGGATCAGAATGCTTCCCTTTCAGAGAAACAGATGTGAGTTTCTTGTGAATGCTTGTAAGTAGCTTAAGGCAAGTTCAAAGCAAAGTGATTTTCTCTGAAAGGACAGGATTTAGAAAGTGAAGCAACACCCTATTCACTTCGCACAGTGAATTGAGGTGTTGGAAAAGACAGCTTCTCTCTCATAGAAACGCATTAGAGTTTCCTGTGAATGCTTGTAAGTTGCTTAAGGCACTTTCCAAGAAAAGTGATTTTCTCTGAAACTGCAGCATTTAGAATGTGAAGGAACACTCCATTCACTTCGCACAGTGAATTGAAGTGTTGAATCAGACTGCTTCTCTTGCAGAGAAACAGATGTGAGTTTCTTGTGAATGCTTGTAAGTAGCTTAAGGCACTTTCAAAGCAAAGTGATTTTCTCTGACAGGACAGCATTTAGAAAGTGAAGAAAAACTCCATTCACTTCCCACAGTGAATTGAAGTGTTGGAACAGACTCCTTCTCTTTAGAGAAACGCATGTGAATTTCTGTTGAATGCTTTTAAGTAGCTTAAGGCACTTTCAAAGCAAAGTGATTTTCTCTGAAGGACAGCATTTAGAATGTGAAGCAACACTCCATTCACTTCGCACAGTGAATTGAAGTGTTCGAAGAGACTGCTTCTCTTTCAGAGAAATGCATGTGAATTTCTGTTGAAATCTTGTAAGTGGCTAAAGGCACTTTCAAAGGAAAGTGATTTTCTCTGAAAGGACAGCATTTGGAAAGGGAAGCAACTCTCCATTCACTTCGCACAGTGAATTTAAGTGTTGCAACAGACAGCTTCTCTTTCATAGAAACGCATTTGAGTTTCCTATGAATGCTTGTAAGTAGCTTAAGGCACTTTCAAAGGAAAGTGATTTTCTCTGAAAGGACAGCATTTAGAAAGTGAAGCAAAACTCCATTCACTTCGCACAGTGAATTTAAGTTTTGCAACAGACAGCTTCTCTTTCATAGAAACGCATTTGAGTTTCCTATGAATGCTTGTAAGTAGCTTAAGGCACTTTCAAAGGAAAGTGATTTTCTCTGAAAGGACAGCATTTAGAAAGTGAAGCAACACTCCATTCACTTCGCACAGTGAATTGAAGTGTTGGAACAGACTGCTTCTCTTTTAGAGAAAAGGATGTGAGTTTTTTTTGAATGCTTGAAAGTAGCTTAAGGCACTTTCAAAGGAAAGTGATTTTCTCTGAAACTGCAGCATTTAGAATGTGAAGGAACACTCCATTCACTTCGCACAGTGAATTGAAGTGTTGGATCAGACTGCTTCTCTTTCAGAGAAACAGATGTGAGTTTCTTGTGAATGCTTGAAAGTAGCTTAAGGCACTTTCAAAGCAAAGTGATTTTCTCTGAAGGACAGCATTTATAATGTGAAGGAACACTCCATTCACTTCGCACAGTGAATTGAAGTGTTGGAACAGACTGCTTCTCTTTCAGAGAAACAGATGTGAGTTTCTTCTGAATGCTTTTAAGTAGCTTAAGGTAGTTTAAAAGAGAGTGATTTTCTCTAAAAGGAGAGCATTTAGAAAGTGAAGCAACACTCCATTCACTTCGCACAGTGAAATGAAGTGTTGGAAATACAGCTTCTCTCTCACAGAAACGCTTTTGAGTTTCCTGTGAATGCTTGTAAGTTGCTTAAGGCACTTTCAAAGGAAAGTGATTTTCTCTGAAAGGACAGGATCTAGAAAGTGAAGCAACACTCCATTCACTTCGCACAGTGAATTGAAGTGTTGGAAAAGACAGCTTCTCTTTCAGAGAAACAGATGTGAGTTTCTTGTGCATGCTTGTAAGTAGCTTAAGTCACTTTAAAAGGAAAGTGATTTTCTCTGAAAGGACAGCATTTAGAAAGTGAAGCAACACTCCATTCACTTCGCACAGTGAATTGAAGTGTTGGAACAGACTGCTTCTCTTTTAGAGAAAAGGATGTGAGTTTTTTGTGAATGCTTGAAAGTAGCTTAAGGCACTTTCAAAGGAAAGTGATTTTCTCTGAAACTGCAGCATTTAGAATGTGAAGGAACACTCCATTCACTTCGCACAGTGAATTGAAGTGTTGGATCAGACTGCTTCTCTTTCAGAGAAACAGATGTGAGTTTCTTGTGAATGCTTTTAAGTAGCTTCAGGCACTCGCAAAGCAAAGTGATTTTCTCTAAAAGGAAAGGATTTAGAATGTGAAGAAACACTCCATTCACTTTGCACAGTGAATTGAAGTGTTGGAAAAGACAGCTTCTCTTTCAGAGAAACAGATGTGAGTTTCTTGTGAATGCTTGTAAGTAGCTTAAGGCACTTTCAAAGGAAAGTCAGTTTCTCTGAAAGGACAGCATATAGAAAGTGAAGCAACACTCCATTCACTTCGCACAGTGAATTGAAGTGTTGGAACAGAATGCTTCTCTTTTAGAGAAACAGATGTGAGTTTTTTGTGAATGCTTGTAAGTAGCTTAAGGCACTTTCATAAGAAAGTGATTTTCTCTGAAAGGACAGCATTTGGAAAGGGAAGCAACACTCCATTCACTTCGCACAGTGAATTGAAGTGTTGGAACAGACTGCTTCTCTTTCAGAAAAATGCATGTGAGTTTCTTGTGAATGTTTGTAAATCGCTTAAGGCACTTTCAAAGGAAAGTGATTTTCTCTGAAAGGACAGCATTTAGAAAGTGAAGCAACACTCCATTCACTTCGCACAGTGAATTGAAGTGTTGGAACAGAATGCTTCTCTTTCAGAGAAACGGATGTGAGTTTTTTGTGAATGCTTGTAAGTAGCTTAAGGCACTTTCAAAGGAAAGTGATTTTCTCTGAAGGACAGCATTTAGAAAGTGAAGCAACACTCCACTCACTTCGCACAGTGAACTGAAGTGTTGGAACAGAGTGCTTCTCTTTCAGAGAAACGCATGTGAGTTTTTTGTGAATGCTTGTAAGTAGCTTAAGGCACTTTCAAAGGAAAGTGATTTTCTCTGAAAGGACAGCATTTAGAAAGTGAAGCAACACTCCATTCACTTCGCACAGTGAATTGAAGTGTTGGAACAGACTGCTTCTCTTTTAGAGAAACGGATGTGAGTTTTTTATGAATGCTTGAAAGTAGCTTAAGGCACTTTCAAAGGAAAGTGATTTTCTCTGAAACTACAGCATTTAGAATGTGAAGCAACACTCCATTCACTTCGCACAGTGAATTGAAGTGTTGGAACAGACTGCTTCTCTTTCAGAGAAACGCATGTGAATTTCTGTTGAATGCTTGTAAGTAGCTTAAGGCACTTTCAAAGGAAAGTGATTTTCTCTGAAAGGACAGGATTTAGAAAGTGAAGCAACACCCCATTCACTTCGCACAGTGAATTGAAGTGTTGGAAAAGACAGCTTCTCTCTCACAGAAACGCATTTGAGTTTCCTGTGAATGCTTGTAAGTAGCTTAAGTCACTTTAAAAGGAATGTGATTTTCTCTGAAAGGACAGCATTTAGAAAGTGAAGCAACACTCCATTCACTTCGCATAGTGAATTGAAGTGTTGGAACAGACTGCTTCTCTTTTAGAGAAAAGGATGTGAGTTTTTTGTGAATGCTTGAAAGTAGCTTAAGGCACTTTCAAAGGAAAGTGATTTTCTCTGAAACTGCAGCATTTAGAATGTGAAGGAACACTCCATGCACTTCGCACAGTGAATTGAAGTGTTGGATCAGAATGCTTCCCTTTCAGAGAAACAGATGTGAGTTTCTTGTGAATGCTTGTAAGCAGCTTAAGGCAAATTCAAAGCAGAGTATTTTTCTCTGAAAGGACAGGATTTAGAAAGTGAAGCAACACCCCATTCACTTCGCACAGTGAACTGAAGTGTTGAAAAAGACAGCTTCTCTCTCATAGAAACGCTTTTGAGTTTCCTGTGAATGCTTGTAAGATGCTTAAGGCACTTTCAAAGGAAAGTGATTTTCTCTGAAAGGACAGGATTTAGAAAGTGAAGCAACACTCCATTCACTTCGCACAGTGAATTGAAGTGTTGCAACAGACAGCTTCTCTTTCAGAGAAACAGATGTGAGTTTCTTGTGAATGCTTGTAAGTAGCTTAAGGCACTTTCATAGGAAAGTGATTTTCTCTGAAAGGAAAGCATTTGGAAAGGGAAGCAACACTCCATTCACTTCGAACAGTGAATTGAAGTGTTGGAAAAGACAGCTTCTCTTTCAGAGAAACGCATGTGAATTTCTGTTGAATGCTTGTAAGTAGCTTAAGTCACTTTTAAAGGAAAGTGATTTTCTCTGAAAGGACAGCATTTAGAAAGTGAAGCAACACTCCATTCACTTCGCACAGTGAATTGAAGTGTTGGAACAGACTGCTTCTCTTTTAGAGAAAAGGATGTGAGTTTTTTGTGAATGCTTGTAAGTAGCTTAAGGCACTTTCAAAGGAAAGTGATTTTCTCTGAAACTGCAGCATTTAGAATGTGAAGGAACACTCCATTCACTTCGCACAGTGAATTGAAGTGTTGGATCAGACTGCTTCTCTTTCAGAGAAACAGATGTGGGTTTCTTGTGAATGCTTGTAAGTAGCTTCAGGCACTCTCAAAGCAAAGTGATTTTCTCTGAAAGGACAGGATTTATCATGTGAAGAAAAACTCCATTCACTTCGCACAGTGAATTGAAGTGTTGGAAAAGACAGCTTCTCTTTCAGAGAAACGGATGTGAGTTTTTTGTGAATGCTTGTAAGTAGCTTAAGGCACTTTCATAGGAAAGTGATTTTCTCTGAAAGGACAGCATTTGGAAAGGGAAGCAACACACCATTCACTTCGCACAGTGAATTGAAGTGTTGGAACAGACTGCTTCTCTTTCAGAAAAATGCATGTGAGTTTCTTGTGAATGTTTGTAAGTCGCGTAAGGCACTTTCAAAGGAATGTGATTTTCTCTGAAAGGTCAGCATTTAGAATGTGAAGGAACACTCCATTCACTTCGCACAGTGAATTGAAGTGTTGGAACAAACTGCTTCTCTTTCAGAGAAACAGATGTGAGTTTCTTGTGAATGCTTTTAAGTAGCTTAAGGTAGTTTCAAAGAGAGTGATTTTCTCTAAAGGAGAGCATTTACAAAGTGAAGCAACACTCCATTCACTTCGCACAGTGAATTGAAGTGTTGGAACAGACTGCTTCTCTTTCAGAGAAACGCATGTTAATTTCTGTTGAAATCTTGTAAGTGGCTTAAGGCACTTTCAAAGGAAAGTGATTTTCTCTGAAAGGACAGCATTTGGAAAGGGAAGCAACACTCCATTCACTTCGCACAGTGAATTTAAATGTTGCAACAGACAGCTTCTCTTTCATAGACACGCATTTGAGTTTCCTATGAATGCTTGTAAGCAGCTTAAGGCACTATCAAAGGAAAGTGATTTTCTCTGAAAGGACAGCATTTAGAAAGTGAAGCAACACTCCACTCACTTCGCACAGTGAACTGAAGTGTTGGAACAGAGTGCTTCACTTTCAGAGAAACGCATGTGAGTTTTTTGTGAATGCTTGTAAGTAGCTTAAGGCACTTTCAAAGGAAAGTGATTTTCTCTGAAAGGACAGCATTTAGAAAGTGAAGCAACACTCCATTCACTTCGCACAGTGAATTGAAGTGTTGGAACAGACTGCTTCTCTTTTAGAGAAACGGATGTGAGTTTTTTGTGAATGCTTGAAAGTAGCTTAAGGCACTTTCAAAGGAAAGTGATTTTCTCTGAAACTACAGCATTTAGAATGTGAAGCAACACTCCATTCACTTCGCACAGTGAATTGAAGTGTTGGAACAGACTGCTTCTCTTTCAGAGAAACGCATGTGAATTTCTGTTGAATGCTTGTAAGTAGCTTAAGGCACTTTCAAAGGAAAGTGATTTTCTCTGAAAGGACAGGATTTAGAAAGTGAAGCAACACCCCATTCACTTCGCACAGTGAATTGAAGTGTTGGAAAAGACAGCTTCTCTCTCACAGAAATGCATTTGAGTTTCCTGTGAATGCTTGTAAGTAGCTTAAGTCACTTTAAAGGAATGTGATTTTCTCTGAAAGGACAGCATTTAGATAGTGAAGCAACACTCCATTCACTTCGCACAGTGAATTGAAGTGTTGGAACAGACTGCTTCTCTTTTAGAGAAAAGGATGTGAGTTTTTTGTGAATGCTTGAAAGTAGCTTAAGGCACTTTCAAAGGAAAGTGATTTTCTCTGAAACTGCAGCATTTAGAATGTGAAGGAACACTCCATGCACTTCGCACAGTGAATTGAAGTGTTGGATCAGAATGCTTCCCTTTCAGAGAAACAGATGTGAGTTACTTGTGAATGCTTGTAAGTAGCTTAAGGCAAGTTCAAAGCAAAGTATTTTTCTCTGAAAGGACAGGATTTAGAAAGTGAAGCAACACCCCATTCACTTCGCACAGTGAATTGAAGTGTTGGAAAAGACAGCTTCTCTCTCATAGAAACGCTTTTGAGTTTCCTGTGAATGCTTGTAAGTTGCTTAAGGCACTTTCAAAGGAAAGTGATTTTCTCTGAAAGGACAGGATTAAGAAAGTGAAGCAACACTCCATTCACTTCGCACAGTGAATTGAAGTGTTGGAAAAGTCAGCTTCTCTTTCAGAGAAACAGATGTGAGTTTCTTGTGAATGCTTGTAAGTAGCTTAAGGCACTTTCATAGGAAAGTGATTTTCTCTGAAAGGAAAGCATTTGGAAAGGGAAGCAACACTCCATTCACTTCGAACAGTGAATTGAAGTGTTGGAAAAGACAGCTTCTCTTTCAGAGAAACGCATGTGAATTTCTGTTGAATGCTTGTAAGTAGCTTAAGTCACTTTCAAAGGAAAGTGCTTTTCTCTGAAAGGACAGCATTTAGAAAGTGAAGCAACACTCCATTCACTTCGCACAGTGAATTGAAGTGTTGGAACAGACTGCTTCCCTTTTAGAGAAAAGGATGTGAGTTTTTTGTGAATGCTTGAAAGTAGCTTAAGGCACTTTCAAAGGAAAGTGATTTTCTCTGAAAATGCAGAATGTAGAATGTGAAGGAACACTCCATTCACTTCGCACAGTGAATTGAAGTGTTGGATCAGACTGCTTCTCTTTCAGAGAAACAGATGTAAGTTTCTTGTGAATGCTTGTAAGTAGCTTCAGGCACTCTCAAAGCAAAGTGATTTTCTCTGAAAAGACAGGATTTAGAATGTCAAGAAACACTTCATTCACTTCGCACAGTGAATTGAAGTGTTGGAAAGACAGCTTCTCTTTCAGAGAAACAGATGTGAGTTTCTTGTGAATGCTTGTAAGTAGCTTAAGGCACTTTCAAAGGAAAGTGATTTTCTCTGAAAGGACAGCATTTAGAAAGTGAAGCAACACTCCATTCACTTCGCACAGTGAATTGAAGTGTTGGAACAGACTGCTTCTCTTTTAGAGAAAGGGATGTGAGTTTTTTGTGAATGCTTGAAAGTAGCTTAAGGCACTTTCAAAGGAAAGTGATTTTCTCTGAAACTACAGCATTTAGAATGTGAAGCAACACTCCATTCACTTCGCACAGTGAATTGAAGAGTTGGATCAGACTGCTTCTCTTTCAGAGAAACGGATGTGAGTTTTTTGTGAATGCTTGTAAGTAGCTTAAGGCACTTTCAAAGGAAAGTTATTTTCTCTGAAAGGACAGCATTTAGAAAGTGAAGCAACACTCCATTCACTTCGCACAGTGAATTGAAGTGTTGGAACAGACTGCTTCTCTTTCAGAGAAACGCATGTGAATTTCTGTTGAATGCTTGTAAGTAGCTTAAGGCACTTTCATGGGAAAGTGATTTTCTCTGAAAGGACAGGATTTAGAAAGTGAAGCAACACCCCATTCACTTCGAACAGTCAATTGAAGTGTTCGAAAAGACAGCTTCTCTCTCATAGAAACGCATTTGAGTTTCCTGTGAATGCTTGTAAGTTGCTTAAGGCACTTTCAAAGAAAAGTGATTTTCTCTGAAACTGCAGCATTTAGAATGTGAAGCAACACTCCATTCACTTCGAACAGTGAATTGAAGAGTTGGAACAGACTGCTTCTCTTTCAGAGAAACGGATGTGAGTTTTTTGTGAATGCTTGTAAGTAGCTTAAGGCACTTTCAAAGGAAAGTGATTTTCTCTGAAAGGACAGCATTTAGAAAGTGAAGCAACACTCCATTCACTTCGCACAGTGAATTGAAGTGTTGGAACAGAATGCTTCTCTTTCAGAGAAATGGATGTGAGTTTTTTGTGAATGCTTGTAAGTAGCTTAAGGCACTTTCATAGGAAAGTGATTTTCTCTGAAAGGACAGCATTTGGAAAGGGAAGCAACACTCCATTCACTTCGCACAGTGAATTGAAGTGTTGGAACAGACTGCTTCTCTTTCAGAAAAATGCATGTGAGTTTCTTGTGAATGTTTGTAAGTCGCTTAAGGCACTTTCAAAGGAATGTGATTTTCTCTGAAAGGACAGCAATTAGAAAGTGAAGTAACACTCCATTCAATTCGCACAGTGAATTGAAGTGTTGGAACAGACTGCTTCTCTTTTAGAAAAACGGATGTGAGTTTTTTGTGAATGCTTGAAAGTAGCTTAAGGCACTTTCAAATCAAAGTGATTTTCACTGAAGGACATTATTTAGAATGTGAAGGAACACTCCATTCACTTCACACAGTGAACTGAAGAGTTGGAACAGGCTGCTTCTCTTTCAGAGAAACGGATGTGAGTTTTTTGTGAATGCTTGTAAGTAGCTTAAGGCACTTTCAAAGCAAAGTGATTTTCTCTAAAAGGACAGCATTTAGAAAGTGAAGCAACACTCCATTCACTTCGCACAGTGAATTAAAGTGTTGGAAAAGACAGCTTCTCTTTCCGAGAAACAGATGTGAGTTTCTTGTGAATGCTTGTAAGTAGCTTAAGGCACTTTCAAAGGAAAGTGATTTTCTCTGAAAGGACAGCATTTACAAAGTGAAGCAACACTCCATTCACTTCGCACAGTAATTGAAGTGTTGGAACAGAATGCTTCTCTTTCAGAGAAACGCATGTGAGTTTTTTGTGAATGCTTGTAAGTAGCTTAAGGCACTTTCATAGGAAAGTGATTTTCTCTGAAAGGACAGCATTTGGAAAGGGAAGCAACACTCCATTCACTTCGCACAGTGAATTGAAGTGTTGGAACAGACTGCTTCTCTTTCAGAGAAACGCATGTGAATTTCTGTTGAAATCTTGTAAGTAGCTTAAGGCACTTTCATAGGAAAGTGATTTTCTCTGAAAGGACAGCATTTGCAAAGGGAAGCAACACTCCATTCACTTCGCACAGTGAATTGAAGTGTTGCAACAGACAGCTTCTCTTTCACAGAAACGCATTTTAGTTTCCTATGAATGCTTGTAAATAGCTTAAGGCACTTTCAAAGGAAAGTGATTTTCTCTGAAAGGACAGCATTTAGAAAGTGAAGCAACACTCCATTCACTTCGCACAGTGAATTGAAGTGTTGGAACAGACTGCTTCTCTTTCAGAGAAACGCATGTGAGTTTTTTGTGAATGCTTGTAAGTAGCTTAAGGCACTTTCAAAGGAAAGTGATTTTCTCTGAAAGGACGGCATTTAGAAAGTGAAGCAACACTCCATTCACTTCGCACAGTGAATTGAAGTGTTGGAACAGACTGCTTCTCTTTTAGAGAAACGGATGTGAGTTTTTTGTGAATGCTTGAAAGAAGCTTAAGGCACTTTCAAAGGAAAGTGATTTTCTCTGAAACTACAGCATTTAGAATGTGACGCAACACTCCATTCACTTCGCACAGTGAATTGAATAGTTGGAACAGACTGCTTCTCTTTCAGAGAAACGCATGTGAATTTCTGTTGAATGCTTGTAAGTAGCTTAAGGCACTTTCAAAGGAAAGTGATTTTCTCTGAAAGGACAGGATTTAGAAAGTGAAGCAAAACCCCATTCACTTCGCACAGTGAATTGAAGTGTTGGAAAAGACAGCTTCTCTCTCATAGAAACGCATTTGAGTTTCCTGTGAATGCTTGTAAGTTGCTTAAGGCACTTTCAAAGAAAAGTGATTTTCTATGAAACTGCAGCATTTAGAATGTGAAGCAACACTCCTTTCACTTCACACAGTGAATTGAAGAGTTGGAACAGACTGCTTCTCTTTCAGAGAAACAGATGTGAGTTTTTTTGTGAATGCTTGTAAGTAGCTTAAGGCACTTTCAAAGCAAAGTGATTTTCTCTAAAAGGACAGCATTTAGAAAGTGAAGCAACACTCCATTCACTTCGCACAGTGAATTGAAGTGTTGGAAAAGACAGCTTCTCCTTCCGAGAAACAGATGTGAGTTTCTTGTGAATGCTTGTAAGTAGCTTAAGGCACTTTCAAAGGAAAGTGATTTTCTCTGAAAGGACATCATTTAGAAAGTGAAGCAACACTCCATTAACTTCGCACAGTGAACTGAAGTATTGGAACAGACTGCTTCTCTTTCAGAGAAACGCATGTGAGTTTTTTGTGAATGCTTGTAAGTAGCTTAAGGCACTTTCAAAGAAAGTGATTTTCTCTGAAAGGACAGCATTTAGAAAGTGAAGCAACACTCCATTCACTTCGCACAGTGAATTGAAGTATTGGAACAGACTGCTTCTCTTTTAGAGAAACGGATGTGAGTTTTTTGTGAATGCTTGAAAGAAGCTTAAGGCACTTTCAAAGGAAAGTGATTTTCTCTGAAACTACAGCATTTAGAATGTGACGCAACACTCCATTCACTTCGCACAGTGAATTGAAGAGTTGGAACAGACTGCTTCTCTTTCAGAGAAACGGATGTGAGTTTTTTGTGAATGCTTGTAAGTAGCTTAAGGCACTTTCAAAGCAAAGTGATTTTCTCTGAAAGGACAGCATTTAGAAAGTGAAGCAACACTCCATTCACTTCGCACAGTGAATTGAAGTGTTGGAACAGACTGCTTCTCTTTCAGAGAAACGCATGAGAATTTCTGTTGAATGCTTGTAAGTAGCTTAAGGCACTTTCATGGGAAAGTGATTTTCTCTGAAAGGACAGGATTTAGAAAGTGAAGCAACACCCCATTCACTTCGCACAGTGAATAGAAGTGTTGGAAAAGACAGCTTCTCTCTCATAGAAACGTATTTGAGTTTCCTGTGAATGCTTGTAAGTTGCTTAAGGCACTTTCAAAGAAAAGTGATTTTCTATGAAACTGCAGCATTTAGAATGTGAAGCAACACTCCATTCACTTCACACAGTGAATTGAAGAGTTGGAACAGACTGCTTCTCTTTCAGAGAAACGGATGTGATATTTTTGTGAATGCTTGTAAGTAGCTTAAGGCACTTTCAAAGCAAAGTGATTTTCTCTAAAAGGACAGCATTTAGAAAGTGAAGCAACACTCCATTCACTTCGCACAGTGAATTGAAGTGTTGGAACAGAATGCTTCTCTTTCAGAGAAACGGATGTGAGTTTTTTGTGAATGCTTGTAAGTATTTTAGGCACTTTTATAGGAAAGTGATTTTCTCTGAAAGGACAGCATTTAGAAAGTGAAGAAACACTCCATTCACTTCGCACAGTGAATTGAAGTGTTGGAACAGACTACTTCTCTTTCAGAAAAATGCATGTGAGTTTCTTGTGAATGTTTGTAAGTAGCTTAAGGCACTTTCAAAGGAAAGTGATTTTCTCTGAAAGGACAGCATTTAGAAAGTGAAGCAACACTCCATTCACTTCGCACAGTGAATTGAAGTGTTGGAACAGACTGCTTCTCTTTCAGAGAAACGCATGTGAGTTTTTTGTGAATGCTTGTAAGTAGCTTAAGGCACTTACAAAGGAAAGTGATTTTCTCTGAAACTGCAATATTTAGAATGTGAAGGAACACTCCATTCACTTCGCACAGTGAATTGAAGTGTTGGATCAGACTGCTTCTCTTTCAGAGAAACAGATGTGAGTTTCTTGTGAATGCTTGTAAGTAGCTTCAGGCACTCTCAAAACAAAGTTATTTTCTCTGAAAGGACAGGATTTAGAATGTGAAGAAACACTCCATTCACTTCGCACAGTGAGTTGAAGTGTTGGATAAGACAGCTTCTCTTTCAGAGAAACAGATGTGAGTTTCTTGTGAATGCTTGTAAGTAGCTTAAGGTAGTTTCAAAGAGAGTGATTTTCTCTAAAAGGAGAGCATTTAGAAAGTGAAGCAACACTCCATTCACTTCGCACAGTGAATTGAAGTGTTGGAACAGACTGCTTCTCTTTCAGAGAAACGCATGTGAACTTCTGTTGAAATCTTGTAAGTGGCTAAAGGCACTTTCAAAGGAAAGTGATTTTCTCTGAAAGGACAGCATTTAGAAAGTGAAGCAACACTCCATTCACTTCGCACAGTGAGTTGAAGTGTTGGAACAGACTGCTTCTCTTTCAGAGAAACGCATGTGAATTTCTGTTGAATGCTTGTAAGTAGCTTAAGGCACTTTCAAAGGAAAGTGATTTTCTCTGAGAAGACAGGATTTAGAAAGTGAAGCAACACCCCATTCACTTCGCACAGTGAATTGAAGTATTGGAAAAGACAGCTTCTCTCTCATAGAAACGCATTTCAGTTTCCTGTGAATGCTTGTAAGTAGCTTAAGTCACTTTAAAAGGAATGTGATTTTCTCTGAAAGGACAGCATTTAGAAAGTGAAGCAACACTCCATTCACTTCGCACAGTGAATTGAAGTGTTGGAACAGACTGCTTCTCTTTTAGAGAAAAGGATGTGAGTTTTTTGTGAATGCTTGAAAGTAGCTTAAGGCACTTTCAAAGGAAAGTGATTTTCTCTGAAACTGCAGCATTTAGAATGTGAAGGAACACTCCATGCACTTCGCACAGTAAATTGAAATATTGGATCAGAATGCTTCCCTTTCAGAGAAACAGATGTGAGTTTCTTGTGAATGCTTGTAAGTAGCTTAAGGCAAGTTCAAAGCAAAGTGATTTTCTCTGAAAGGACAGGATTTAGAAAGTGAAGCAACACCCTATTCACTTCGCACAGTGAATTGAGGTGTTGGAAAAGACAGCTTCTCTCTCATAGAAATGCATTAGAGTTTCCTGTGAATGCTTGTAAGTTGCTTAAGGCACTTTCCAAGAAAAGTGATTTTCTCTGAAACTGCAGCATTTAGAATGTGAAGGAACACTCCATTCACTTCGCACAGTGAATTGAAGTGTTGAATCAGACTGCTTCTCTTGCAGAGAAACAGATGTGAGTTTCTTGTGAATGCTTGTAAGTAGCTTAAGGCACTTTCAAAGCAAAGTGATTTTCTCTGACAGGACAGCATTTAGAAAGTGAAGAAAAACTCCATTCACTTCCCACAGTGAATTGAAGTGTTGGAACAGACTCCTTCTCTTTAGAGAAACGCATGTGAATTTCTGTTGAATGCTTTTAAGTAGCTTAAGGCACTTTCAAAGCAAAATGATTTTCTCTGAAGGACAGCATTTAGAATGTGAAGCAACACTCCATTCACTTCGCACAGTGAATTGAAGTGTTCGAAGAGACTGCTTCTCTTTCAGAGAAATGCATGTGAATTTCTGTTGAAATCTTGTAAGTGGCTAAAGGCACTTTCAAAGGAAAGTGATTTTCTCTGAAAGGACAACATTTGGAAAGGGAAGCAACTCTCCATTCACTTCGCACAGTGAATTTAAGTGTTGCAACAGACAGCTTCTCTTTCATAGAAACGCATTTGAGTTTCCTATGAATGCTTGTAAGTAGCTTAAGGCACTTTCAAAGGAAAGTGATTTTCTCTGAAAGGACAGCATTTAGAAAGTGAAGCAAAACTCCATTCACTTCGCACAGTGAATTTAAGTGTTGCAACAGACAGCTTCTCTTTCATAGAAACGCATTTGAGTTTCCTATGAATGCTTGTAAGTAGCTTAAGGCACTTTCAAAGGAAAGTGATTTTCTCTGAAAGGACAGCATTTAGAAAGTGAAGCAACACTCCATTCACTTCGCACAGTGAATTGAAGTGTTGGAACAGACTGCTTCTCTTTTAGAGAAAAGGATGTGAGTTTTTTTTGAATGCTTGAAAGTAGCTTAAGGCACTTTCAAAGGAAAGTGATTTTCTCTGAAACTGCAGCATTTAGAATGTGAAGGAACACTCCATTCACTTCGCACAGTGAATTGAAGTGTTGGATCAGACTGCTTCTCTTTCAGAGAAACAGATGTGAGTTTCTTGTGAATGCTTGAAAGTAGCTTAAGGCACTTTCAAAGCAAAGTGATTTTCTCTGAAGGACAGCATTTATAATGTGAAAGAACACTCCATTCACTTCGCACAGTGAATTGAAGTGTTGGAACAGACTGCTTCTCTTTCAGAGAAACAGATGTGAGTTTCTTCTGAATGCTTTTAAGTAGCTTAATGTAGTTTAAAAGAGAGTGATTTTCTCTAAAAGGAGAGCATTTAGAAAGTGAAGCAACACTCCATTCACTTCGCACAGTGAAATGAAGTGTTGGAAATACAGCTTCTCTCTCACAGAAACGCTTTTGAGTTTCCTGTGAATGCTTGTAAGTTGCTTAAGGCACTTTCAAAGGAAAGTGATTTTCTCTGAAAGGACAGGATCTAGAAAGTGAAGCAACACTCCATTCACTTCGCACAGTGAATTGAAGTGTTGGAAAAGACAGCTTCTCTTTCAGAGAAACAGATGTGAGTTTCTTGTGCATGCTTGTAAGTAGCTTAAGTCACTTTCAAAGGAAAGTGATTTTCTCTGAAAGGACAGCATTTAGAAAGTGAAGCAACACTCCATTCACTTCGCACAGTGAGTTGAAGTGTTGGAACAGACTGCTTCTCTTTCAGAGAAACGCATGTGAATTTCTGTTGAATGCTTGTAAGTAGCTTAAGGCACTTTCAAAGGAAAGTGATTTTCTCTGAGAAGACAGGATTTAGAAAGTGAAGCAACACCCCATTCACTTCGCACAGTGAATTGAAGTATTGGAAAAGACAGCTTCTCTCTCATAGAAACGCATTTCAGTTTCCTGTGAATGCTTGTAAGTAGCTTAAGTCACTTTAAAAGGAATGTGATTTTCTCTGAAAGGACAGCATTTAGAAAGTGAAGCAACACTCCATTCACTTCGCACAGTGAATTGAAGTGTTGGAACAGACTGCTTCTCTTTTAGAGAAAAGGATGTGAGTTTTTTGTGAATGCTTGAAAGTAGCTTAAGGCACTTTCAAAGGAAAGTGATTTTCTCTGAAACTGCAGCATTTAGAATGTGAAGGAACACTCCATGCACTTCGCACAGTAAATTGAAATATTGGATCAGAATGCTTCCCTTTCAGAGAAACAGATGTGAGTTTCTTGTGAATGCTTGTAAGTAGCTTAAGGCAAGTTCAAAGCAAAGTGATTTTCTCTGAAAGGACAGGATTTAGAAAGTGAAGCAACACCCTATTCACTTCGCACAGTGAATTGAGGTGTTGGAAAAGACAGCTTCTCTCTCATAGAAACGCATTAGAGTTTCCTGTGAATGCTTGTAAGTTGCTTAAGGCACTTTCCAAGAAAAGTGATTTTCTCTGAAACTGCAGCATTTAGAATGTGAAGGAACACTCCATTCACTTCGCACAGTGAATTGAAGTGTTGAATCAGACTGCTTCTCTTGCAGAGAAACAGATGTGAGTTTCTTGTGAATGCTTGTAAGTAGCTTAAGGCACTTTCAAAGCAAAGTGATTTTCTCTGACAGGACAGCATTTAGAAAGTGAAGAAAAACTCCATTCACTTCCCACAGTGAATTGAAGTGTTGGAACAGACTCCTTCTCTTTAGAGAAACGCATGTGAATTTCTGTTGAATGCTTTTAAGTAGCTTAAGGCACTTTCAAAGCAAAGTGATTTTCTCTGAAGGACAGCATTTAGAATGTGAAGCAACACTCCATTCACTTCGCACAGTGAATTGAAGTGTTCGAAGAGACTGCTTCTCTTTCAGAGAAATGCATGTGAATTTCTGTTGAAATCTTGTAAGTGGCTAAAGGCACTTTCAAAGGAAAGTGATTTTCTCTGAAAGGACAGCATTTGGAAAGGGAAGCAACTCTCCATTCACTTCGCACAGTGAATTTAAGTGTTGCAACAGACAGCTTCTCTTTCATAGAAACGCATTTGAGTTTCCTATGAATGCTTGTAAGTAGCTTAAGGCACTTTCAAAGGAAAGTGATTTTCTCTGAAAGGACAGCATTTAGAAAGTGAAGCAAAACTCCATTCACTTCGCACAGTGAATTTAAGTTTTGCAACAGACAGCTTCTCTTTCATAGAAACGCATTTGAGTTTCCTATGAATGCTTGTAAGTAGCTTAAGGCACTTTCAAAGGAAAGTGATTTTCTCTGAAAGGACAGCATTTAGAAAGTGAAGCAACACTCCATTCACTTCGCACAGTGAATTGAAGTGTTGGAACAGACTGCTTCTCTTTTAGAGAAAAGGATGTGAGTTTTTTTTGAATGCTTGAAAGTAGCTTAAGGCACTTTCAAAGGAAAGTGATTTTCTCTGAAACTGCAGCATTTAGAATGTGAAGGAACACTCCATTCACTTCGCACAGTGAATTGAAGTGTTGGATCAGACTGCTTCTCTTTCAGAGAAACAGATGTGAGTTTCTTGTGAATGCTTGAAAGTAGCTTAAGGCACTTTCAAAGCAAAGTGATTTTCTCTGAAGGACAGCATTTATAATGTGAAGGAACACTCCATTCCCTTCGCACAGTGAATTGAAGTGTTGGAACAGACTGCTTCTCTTTCAGAGAAACAGATGTGAGTTTCTTCTGAATGCTTTTAAGTAGCTTAAGGTAGTTTAAAAGAGAGTGATTTTCTCTAAAAGGAGAGCATTTAGAAAGTGAAGCAACACTCCATTCACTTCGCACAGTGAAATGAAGTGTTGGAAATACAGCTTCTCTCTCACAGAAACGCTTTTGAGTTTCCTGTGAATGCTTGTAAGTTGCTTAAGGCACTTTCAAAGGAAAGTGATTTTCTCTGAAAGGACAGGATCTAGAAAGTGAAGCAACACTCCATTCACTTCGCACAGTGAATTGAAGTGTTGGAAAAGACAGCTTCTCTTTCAGAGAAACAGATGTGAGTTTCTTGTGCATGCTTGTAAGTAGCTTAAGTCACTTTAAAAGGAAAGTGATTTTCTCTGAAAGGACAGCATTTAGAAAGTGAAGCAACACTCCATTCACTTCGCACAGTGAATTGAAGTGTTGGAACAGACTGCTTCTCTTTTAGAGAAAAGGATGTGAGTTTTTTGTGAATGCTTGAAAGTAGCTTAAGGCATTTTCAAAGGAAAGTGATTTTCTCTGAAACTGCAGCATTTAGAATGTGAAGGAACACTCCATTCACTTCGCACAGTGAATTGAAGTGTTGGATCAGACTGCTTCTCTTTCAGAGAAACAGATGTGAGTTTCTTGTGAATGCTTTTAAGTAGCTTCAGGCACTCGCAAAGCAAAGTGATTTTCTCTAAAAGGAAAGGATTTAGAATGTGAAGAAACACTCCATTCACTTTGCACAGTGAATTGAAGTGTTGGAAAAGACAGCTTCTCTTTCAGAGAAACAGATGTGAGTTTCTTGTGAATGCTTGTAAGTAGCTTAAGGCACTTTCAAAGGAAAGTCAGTTTCTCTGAAAGGACAGCATATAGAAAGTGAAGCAACACTCCATTCACTTCGCACAGTGAATTGAAGTGTTGGAACAGAATGCTTCTCTTTTAGAGAAACAGATGTGAGTTTTTTGTGAATGCTTGTAAGTAGCTTAAGGCACTTTCATAAGAAAGTGATTTTCTCTGAAAGGACAGCATTTGGAAAGGGAAGCAACACTCCATTCACTTCGCACAGTGAATTGAAGTGTTGGAACAGACTGCTTCTCTTTCAGAAAAATGCATGTGAGTTTCTTGTGAATGTTTGTAAATCGCTTAAGGCACTTTCAAAGGAAAGTGATTTTCTCTGAAAGGACAGCATTTAGAAAGTGAAGCAACACTCCATTCACTTCGCACAGTGAATTGAAGTGTTGGAACAGAATGCTTCTCTTTCAGAGAAACGGATGTGAGTTTTTTGTGAATGCTTGTAAGTAGCTTAAGGCACTTTCAAAGGAAAGTGATTTTCTCTGAAGGACAGCATTTAGAAAGTGAAGCAACACTCCACTCACTTCGCACAGTGAACTGAAGTGTTGGAACAGAGTGCTTCTCTTTCAGAGAAACGCATGTGAGTTTTTTGTGAATGCTTGTAAGTAGCTTAAGGCACTTTCAAAGGAAAGTGATTTTCTCTGAAAGGACAGCATTTAGAAAGTGAAGCAACACTCCATTCACTTCGCACAGTGAATTGAAGTGTTGGAACAGACTGCTTCTCTTTTAGAGAAACGGATGTGAGTTTTTTATGAATGCTTGAAAGTAGCTTAAGGCACTTTCAAAGGAAAGTGATTTTCTCTGAAACTACAGCATTTAGAATGTGAAGCAACACTCCATTCACTTCGCACAGTGAATTGAAGTGTTGGAACAGACTGCTTCTCTTTCAGAGAAACGCATGTGAATTTCTGTTGAATGCTTGTAAGTAGCTTAAGGCACTTTCAAAGGAAAGTGATTTTCTCTGAAAGGACAGGATTTAGAAAGTGAAGCAACACCCCATTCACTTCGCACAGTGAATTGAAGTGTTGGAAAAGACAGCTTCTCTCTCACAGAAACGCATTTGAGTTTCCTGTGAATGCTTGTAAGTAGCTTAAGTCACTTTAAAAGGAATGTGATTTTCTCTGAAAGGACAGCATTTAGAAAGTGAAGCAACACTCCATTCACTTCGCATAGTGAATTGAAGTGTTGGAACAGACTGCTTCTCTTTTAGAGAAAAGGATGTGAGTTTTTTGTGAATGCTTGAAAGTAGCTTAAGGCACTTTCAAAGGAAAGTGATTTTCTCTGAAACTGCAGCATTTAGAATGTGAAGGAACACTCCATGCACTTCGCACAGTGAATTGAAGTGTTGGATCAGAATGCTTCCCTTTCAGAGAAACAGATGTGAGTTTCTTGTGAATGCTTGTAAGCAGCTTAAGGCAAATTCAAAGCAGAGTATTTTTCTCTGAAAGGACAGGATTTAGAAAGTGAAGCAACACCCCATTCACTTCGCACAGTGAACTGAAGTGTTGAAAAAGACAGCTTCTCTCTCATAGAAACGCTTTTGAGTTTCCTGTGAATGCTTGTAAGATGCTTAAGGCACTTTCAAAGGAAAGTGATTTTCTCTGAAAGGACAGGATTTAGAAAGTGAAGCAACACTCCATTCACTTCGCACAGTGAATTGAAGTGTTGCAACAGACAGCTTCTCTTTCAGAGAAACAGATGTGAGTTTCTTGTGAATGCTTGTAAGTAGCTTAAGGCACTTTCATAGGAAAGTGATTTTCTCTGAAAGGAAAGCATTTGGAAAGGGAAGCAACACTCCATTCACTTCGAACAGTGAATTGAAGTGTTGGAAAAGACAGCTTCTCTTTCAGAGAAACGCATGTGAATTTCTGTTGAATGCTTGTAAGTAGCTTAAGTCACTTTTAAAGGAAAGTGATTTTCTCTGAAAGGACAGCATTTAGAAAGTGAAGCAACACTCCATTCACTTCGCACAGTGAATTGAAGTGTTGGAACAGACTGCTTCTCTTTTAGAGAAAAGGATGTGAGTTTTTTGTGAATGCTTGTAAGTAGCTTAAGGCACTTTCAAAGGAAAGTGATTTTCTCTGAAACTGCAGCATTTAGAATGTGAAGGAACACTCCATTCACTTCGCACAGTGAATTGAAGTGTTGGATCAGACTGCTTCTCTTTCAGAGAAACAGATGTGGGTTTCTTGTGAATGCTTGTAAGTAGCTTCAGGCACTCTCAAAGCAAAGTGATTTTCTCTGAAAGGACAGGATTTATCATGTGAAGAAAAACTCCATTCACTTCGCACAGTGAATTGAAGTGTTGGAAAAGACAGCTTCTCTTTCAGAGAAACGGATGTGAGTTTTTTGTGAATGCTTGTAAGTAGCTTAAGGCACTTTCATAGGAAAGTGATTTTCTCTGAAAGGACAGCATTTGGAAAGGGAAGCAACACACCATTCACTTCGCACAGTGAATTGAAGTGTTGGAACAGACTGCTTCTCTTTCAGAAAAATGCATGTGAGTTTCTTGTGAATGTTTGTAAGTCGCGTAAGGCACTTTCAAAGGAATGTGATTTTCTCTGAAAGGTCAGCATTTAGAATGTGAAGGAACACTCCATTCACTTCGCACAGTGAATTGAAGTGTTGGAACAAACTGCTTCTCTTTCAGAGAAACAGATGTGAGTTTCTTGTGAATGCTTTTAAGTAGCTTAAGGTAGTTTCAAAGAGAGTGATTTTCTCTAAAGGAGAGCATTTACAAAGTGAAGCAACACTCCATTCACTTCGCACAGTGAATTGAAGTGTTGGAACAGACTGCTTCTCTTTCAGAGAAACGCATGTTAATTTCTGTTGAAATCTTGTAAGTGGCTTAAGGCACTTTCAAAGGAAAGTGATTTTCTCTGAAAGGACAGCATTTGGAAAGGGAAGCAACACTCCATTCACTTCGCACAGTGAATTTAAATGTTGCAACAGACAGCTTCTCTTTCATAGACACGCATTTGAGTTTCCTATGAATGCTTGTAAGCAGCTTAAGGCACTATCAAAGGAAAGTGATTTTCTCTGAAAGGACAGCATTTAGAAAGTGAAGCAACACTCCACTCACTTCGCACAGTGAACTGAAGTGTTGGAACAGAGTGCTTCACTTTCAGAGAAACGCATGTGAGTTTTTTGTGAATGCTTGTAAGTAGCTTAAGGCACTTTCAAAGGAAAGTGATTTTCTCTGAAAGGACAGCATTTAGAAAGTGAAGCAACACTCCATTCACTTCGCACAGTGAATTGAAGTGTTGGAACAGACTGCTTCTCTTTTAGAGAAACGGATGTGAGTTTTTTGTGAATGCTTGAAAGTAGCTTAAGGCACTTTCAAAGGAAAGTGATTTTCTCTGAAACTACAGCATTTAGAATGTGAAGCAAAACTCCATTCACTTCGCACAGTGAATTGAAGTGTTGGAACAGACTGCTTCTCTTTCAGAGAAACGCATGTGAATTTCTGTTGAATGCTTGTAAGTAGCTTAAGGCACTTTCAAAGGAAAGTGATTTTCTCTGAAAGGACAGGATTTAGAAAGTGAAGCAACACCCCATTCACTTCGCACAGTGAATTGAAGTGTTGGAAAAGACAGCTTCTCTCTCACAGAAATGCATTTGAGTTTCCTGTGAATGCTTGTAAGTAGCTTAAGTCACTTTAAAGGAATGTGATTTTCTCTGAAAGGACAGCATTTAGATAGTGAAGCAACACTCCATTCACTTCGCACAGTGAATTGAAGTGTTGGAACAGACTGCTTCTCTTTTAGAGAAAAGGATGTGAGTTTTTTGTGAATGCTTGAAAGTAGCTTAAGGCACTTTCAAAGGAAAGTGATTTTCTCTGAAACTGCAGCATTTAGAATGTGAAGGAACACTCCATGCACTTCGCACAGTGAATTGAAGTGTTGGATCAGAATGCTTCCCTTTCAGAGAAACAGATGTGAGTTACTTGTGAATGCTTGTAAGTAGCTTAAGGCAAGTTCAAAGCAAAGTATTTTTCTCTGAAAGGACAGGATTTAGAAAGTGAAGCAACACCCCATTCACTTCGCACAGTGAATTGAAGTGTTGGAAAAGACAGCTTCTCTCTCATAGAAACGCTTTTGAGTTTCCTGTGAATGCTTGTAAGTTGCTTAAGGCACTTTCAAAGGAAAGTGATTTTCTCTGAAAGGACAGGATTAAGAAAGTGAAGCAACACTCCATTCACTTCGCACAGTGAATTGAAGTGTTGGAAAAGTCAGCTTCTCTTTCAGAGAAACAGATGTGAGTTTCTTGTGAATGCTTGTAAGTAGCTTAAGGCACTTTCATAGGAAAGTGATTTTCTCTGAAAGGAAAGCATTTGGAAAGGGAAGCAACACTCCATTCACTTCGAACAGTGAATTGAAGTGTTGGAAAAGACAGCTTCTCTTTCAGAGAAACGCATGTGAATTTCTGTTGAATGCTTGTAAGTAGCTTAAGTCACTTTCAAAGGAAAGTGCTTTTCTCTGAAAGGACAGCATTTAGAAAGTGAAGCAACACTCCATTCACTTCGCACAGTGAATTGAAGTGTTGGAACAGACTGCTTCCCTTTTAGAGAAAAGGATGTGAGTTTTTTGTGAATGCTTGAAAGTAGCTTAAGGCACTTTCAAAGGAAAGTGATTTTCTCTGAAAATGCAGAATGTAGAATGTGAAGGAACACTCCATTCACTTCGCACAGTGAATTGAAGTGTTGGATCAGACTGCTTCTCTTTCAGAGAAACAGATGTAAGTTTCTTGTGAATGCTTGTAAGTAGCTTCAGGCACTCTCAAAGCAAAGTGATTTTCTCTGAAAAGACAGGATTTAGAATGTCAAGAAACACTTCATTCACTTCGCACAGTGAATTGAAGTGTTGGAAAGACAGCTTCTCTTTCAGAGAAACAGATGTGAGTTTCTTGTGAATGCTTGTAAGTAGCTTAAGGCACTTTCAAAGGAAAGTGATTTTCTCTGAAAGGACAGCATTTAGAAAGTGAAGCAACACTCCATTCACTTCGCACAGTGAATTGAAGTGTTGGAACAGACTGCTTCTCTTTTAGAGAAAGGGATGTGAGTTTTTTGTGAATGCTTGAAAGTAGCTTAAGGCACTTTCAAAGGAAAGTGATTTTCTCTGAAACTACAGCATTTAGAATGTGAAGCAACACTCCATTCACTTCGCACAGTGAATTGAAGAGTTGGATCAGACTGCTTCTCTTTCAGAGAAACGGATGTGAGTTTTTTGTGAATGCTTGTAAGTAGCTTAAGGCACTTTCAAAGGAAAGTTATTTTCTCTGAAAGGACAGCATTTAGAAAGTGAAGCAACACTCCATTCACTTCGCACAGTGAATTGAAGTGTTGGAACAGACTGCTTCTCTTTCAGAGAAACGCATGTGAATTTCTGTTGAATGCTTGTAAGTAGCTTAAGGCACTTTCATGGGAAAGTGATTTTCTCTGAAAGGACAGGATTTAGAAAGTGAAGCAACACCCCATTCACTTCGAACAGTCAATTGAAGTGTTCGAAAAGACAGCTTCTCTCTCATAGAAACGCATTTGAGTTTCCTGTGAATGCTTGTAAGTTGCTTAAGGCACTTTCAAAGAAAAGTGATTTTCTCTGAAACTGCAGCATTTAGAATGTGAAGCAACACTCCATTCACTTCGAACAGTGAATTGAAGAGTTGGAACAGACTGCTTCTCTTTCAGAGAAACGGATGTGAGTTTTTTGTGAATGCTTGTAAGTAGCTTAAGGCACTTTCAAAGGAAAGTGATTTTCTCTGAAAGGACAGCATTTAGAAAGTGAAGCAACACTCCATTCACTTCGCACAGTGAATTGAAGTGTTGGAACAGAATGCTTCTCTTTCAGAGAAATGGATGTGAGTTTTTTGTGAATGCTTGTAAGTAGCTTAAGGCACTTTCATAGGAAAGTGATTTTCTCTGAAAGGACAGCATTTGGAAAGGGAAGCAACACTCCATTCACTTCGCACAGTGAATTGAAGTGTTGGAACAGACTGCTTCTCTTTCAGAAAAATGCATGTGAGTTTCTTGTGAATGTTTGTAAGTCGCTTAAGGCACTTTCAAAGGAATGTGATTTTCTCTGAAAGGACAGCAATTAGAAAGTGAAGTAACACTCCATTCAATTCGCACAGTGAATTGAAGTGTTGGAACAGACTGCTTCTCTTTTAGAAAAACGGATGTGAGTTTTTTGTGAATGCTTGAAAGTAGCTTAAGGCACTTTCAAATCAAAGTGATTTTCACTGAAGGACATTATTTAGAATGTGAAGGAACACTCCATTCACTTCGCACAGTGAATTGAAGTGTTGGAACAGACTGCCTCTCTTTCAGAGAAACAGATGTGAGTTTCTTGTGAATGCTTTTAAGTAGCCTAAGGTAGTTTCAAAGAGAATGATTTTCTCTAAAAGGAGAGCATTTAGAAAGTGAAACAACACTCCATTCACTTCGCACAGTGAATTGAAGTGTTGCAACAGACAGCTTCTCTTTCACAGAAACGCATTTTAGTTTCCTATGAATGCTTGTAAGTAGCTTAAGGCACTTTCAAAGGAAAGTGATTTTCTCTGAGGACAGCATTTAGAAAGTGAACCAACACTCCATTCACTTCGCACAGTGAACTGAAGTGTTGGAACAAACTGCTTCTCTTTCAGAGAAACGCATGTGAATTTCTGTTGAATGCTTGTAAGTAGCTTAAGGCACTTTCATGGGAAAGTGATTTTCTCTGAAAGGACAGGATTTAGAAAGTGAAGAAACACCCCATTCACTTCGCAAAGTGAATTGAAGTGTTGGAAAAGACAGCTTCTCTCTCATAGAAACGCATTTGAGTTTCCTGTGAATGCTTGTAAGTTGCTTAAGGCACTTTCAAAGAAAAGTGATTTTCTATGAAACTGCAGCATTTAGAATGTGAAGCAACACTCCATTCACTTCACACAGTGAACTGAAGAGTTGGAACAGGCTGCTTCTCTTTCAGAGAAACGGATGTGAGTTTTTTGTGAATGCTTGTAAGTAGCTTAAGGCACTTTCAAAGCAAAGTGATTTTCTCTAAAAGGACAGCATTTAGAAAGTGAAGCAACACTCCATTCACTTCGCACAGTGAATTAAAGTGTTGGAAAAGACAGCTTCTCTTTCCGAGAAACAGATGTGAGTTTCTTGTGAATGCTTGTAAGTAGCTTAAGGCACTTTCAAAGGAAAGTGATTTTCTCTGAAAGGACAGCATTTACAAAGTGAAGCAACACTCCATTCACTTCGCACAGTAATTGAAGTGTTGGAACAGAATGCTTCTCTTTCAGAGAAACGCATGTGAGTTTTTTGTGAATGCTTGTAAGTAGCTTAAGGCACTTTCATAGGAAAGTGATTTTCTCTGAAAGGACAGCATTTGGAAAGGGAAGCAACACTCCATTCACTTCGCACAGTGAATTGAAGTGTTGGAACAGACTGCTTCTCTTTCAGAGAAACGCATGTGAATTTCTGTTGAAATCTTGTAAGTAGCTTAAGGCACTTTCATAGGAAAGTGATTTTCTCTGAAAGGACAGCATTTGCAAAGGGAAGCAACACTCCATTCACTTCGCACAGTGAATTGAAGTGTTGCAACAGACAGCTTCTCTTTCACAGAAACGCATTTTAGTTTCCTATGAATGCTTGTAAATAGCTTAAGGCACTTTCAAAGGAAAGTGATTTTCTCTGAAAGGACAGCATTTAGAAAGTGAAGCAACACTCCATTCACTTCGCACAGTGAATTGAAGTGTTGGAACAGACTGCTTCTCTTTCAGAGAAACGCATGTGAGTTTTTTGTGAATGCTTGTAAGTAGCTTAAGGCACTTTCAAAGGAAAGTGATTTTCTCTGAAAGGACGGCATTTAGAAAGTGAAGCAACACTCCATTCACTTCGCACAGTGAATTGAAGTGTTGGAACAGACTGCTTCTCTTTTAGAGAAACGGATGTGAGTTTTTTGTGAATGCTTGAAAGAAGCTTAAGGCACTTTCAAAGGAAAGTGATTTTCTCTGAAACTACAGCATTTAGAATGTGACGCAACACTCCATTCACTTCGCACAGTGAATTGAATAGTTGGAACAGACTGCTTCTCTTTCAGAGAAACGCATGTGAATTTCTGTTGAATGCTTGTAAGTAGCTTAAGGCACTTTCAAAGGAAAGTGATTTTCTCTGAAAGGACAGGATTTAGAAAGTGAAGCAAAACCCCATTCACTTCGCACAGTGAATTGAAGTGTTGGAAAAGACAGCTTCTCTCTCATAGAAACGCATTTGAGTTTCCTGTGAATGCTTGTAAGTTGCTTAAGGCACTTTCAAAGAAAAGTGATTTTCTATGAAACTGCAGCATTTAGAATGTGAAGCAACACTCCTTTCACTTCACACAGTGAATTGAAGAGTTGGAACAGACTGCTTCTCTTTCAGAGAAACAGATGTGAGTTTTTTTGTGAATGCTTGTAAGTAGCTTAAGGCACTTTCAAAGCAAAGTGATTTTCTCTAAAAGGACAGCATTTAGAAAGTGAAGCAACACTCCATTCACTTCGCACAGTGAATTGAAGTGTTGGAAAAGACAGCTTCTCCTTCCGAGAAACAGATGTGAGTTTCTTGTGAATGCTTGTAAGTAGCTTAAGGCACTTTCAAAGGAAAGTGATTTTCTCTGAAAGGACATCATTTAGAAAGTGAAGCAACACTCCATTAACTTCGCACAGTGAACTGAAGTATTGGAACAGACTGCTACTCTTTCAGAGAAACGCATGTGAGTTTTTTGTGAATGCTTGTAAGTAGCTTAAGGCACTTTCAAAGAAAGTGATTTTCTCTGAAAGGACAGCATTTAGAAAGTGAAGCAACACTCCATTCACTTCGCACAGTGAATTGAAGTATTGGAACAGACTGCTTCTCTTTTAGAGAAACGGATGTGAGTTTTTTGTGAATGCTTGAAAGAAGCTTAAGGCACTTTCAAAGGAAAGTGATTTTCTCTGAAACTACAGCATTTAGAATGTGACGCAACACTCCATTCACTTCGCACAGTGAATTGAAGAGTTGGAACAGACTGCTTCTCTTTCAGAGAAACGGATGTGAGTTTTTTGTGAATGCTTGTAAGTAGCTTAAGGCACTTTCAAAGCAAAGTGATTTTCTCTGAAAGGACAGCATTTAGAAAGTGAAGCAACACTCCATTCACTTCGCACAGTGAATTGAAGTGTTGGAACAGACTGCTTCTCTTTCAGAGAAACGCATGAGAATTTCTGTTGAATGCTTGTAAGTAGCTTAAGGCACTTTCATGGGAAAGTGATTTTCTCTGAAAGGACAGGATTTAGAAAGTGAAGCAACACCCCATTCACTTCGCACAGTGAATAGAAGTGTTGGAAAAGACAGCTTCTCTCTCATAGAAACGTATTTGAGTTTCCTGTGAATGCTTGTAAGTTGCTTAAGGCACTTTCAAAGAAAAGTGATTTTCTATGAAACTGCAGCATTTAGAATGTGAAGCAACACTCCATTCACTTCACACAGTGAATTGAAGAGTTGGAACAGACTGCTTCTCTTTCAGAGAAACGGATGTGATATTTTTGTGAATGCTTGTAAGTAGCTTAAGGCACTTTCAAAGCAAAGTGATTTTCTCTAAAAGGACAGCATTTAGAAAGTGAAGCAACACTCCATTCACTTCGCACAGTGAATTGAAGTGTTGGAACAGAATGCTTCTCTTTCAGAGAAACGGATGTGAGTTTTTTGTGAATGCTTGTAAGTATTTTAGGCACTTTTATAGGAAAGTGATTTTCTCTGAAAGGACAGCATTTAGAAAGTGAAGCAACACTCCATTCACTTCGCACAGTGAATTGAAGTGTTGGAACAGACTACTTCTCTTTCAGAAAAATGCATGTGAGTTTCTTGTGAATGTTTGTAAGTAGCTTAAGGCACTTTCAAAGGAATGTGATTTTCTCTGAAAGGACAGCATTTAGAAAGTGAAGCAACACTCCATTCACTTCGAACAGTGAATTGAAGTGTTGGAAAAGACAGCTTCTCTTTCAGAGAAACGCATGTGAATTACTGTTGAATGCATGTAAGTAGCTTAAGTCACTTTAAAAGGAAAGCGATTTTCTCTGAAAGGACAGCATTTAGAAAGTGAAGCAACACTCCATTCACTACGCACAGTGAAGTGTTGGAACAGACTGCTTCTCTTTAGAGAAAAGGATGTGAGTTTTTTGTGAATGCTTGAAAGTAGCTTAAGGCACGTTCTAAGGAAAGTGATTTTCTCTGAAACTGCAGCATATAGAATGTGAAGGAACACTCCATGCACTTCGCACAGTGACTTGAAGTGTTGGAACAGACTGCTTCTCTTTTAGAGAAAAGGATGTGAGTTTTTTGTGAATGCTTGAAAGTAGCTTAAGGCACTTTCAAGGAAGGTGATTTTCTCTGAAACTGCAGCATTTAGAATGTGAAGGAACACTCCATGCACTTTGCACAGTGAATTGAAGTGTTGGATCAGAATGCTTCCCTTTCAGAGAAACAGATGTGAGTTTATTGTGAATGCTTGTAAGTAGCTTAAGGCAAGTTCAAAGCAAAGTATTTTTCTCTGAAAGGACAGGATTTAGAAAGTGAAGCAACACCACATTCACTTCGCACAGTGAATTGAAGTATTGGAAAAGACAGCTTCTCTCTCATAGAAACGCATTTGAGTTTCCTGTGAATGCTTGTAAGTTGCTTAAGCACTTTCAAAGAAAAGTGATTTTCTCTGAAACTGCAGCATTTAGAATGTGAAGGAACACTCCATTCACTTCGCACAGTGAATTGAAGTGTTGCATCAGACTGCTTCTCTATCAGAGAAACAGATGTGAGTTTCTTGTGAATGCTTGTAAGTAGCTTAAGGCACTTTCAAAGGAAAGTGATTTTCTCTGAAAGGACAGCATTTAGAAAGTGAAGCAACACTCCATTCACTTCGCACAGTGAATTGAAGTGTTGGAACAGACTGCTTCTCTTTCAGAGAAACGCATGTGAATTTCTGTTGAATGCTTGAAAGTAGCTTAAGGCACTTTCAATGGAAAGTGATTTTCTCTGAAAGGACAGGATTTAGAAAGTGAAGCAACACTCCATTCACTTCGCACAGTGAATTGAAGTGTTGGAAAAGACAGCTTCTCTTTCAGAGAAACAGATGTGAGTTTCTTGTGAAAGCTTGTAAGTAGCTTAAGGCACTTTCATAGGAAAGTGATTTTCTCTGATTGGAAAGCATTTGGAAAGGGAAGCAACACTCCATTCACTGCGCACAGTGAATTGAAGTGTTGGAACAGACTGCTTCTCTTATAGAGAAACGGATGTGAGTTTTTTGTGAATGCTTGAAAGTAGCTTAAGGCACTTTCAAAGGAAAGTGATTTTCTCTGAAGGACAGCATTTAGAATGTGAAGGAACACTCCATTCACTTCGCACAGTGAATTGAAGTGTTGGAACAGACTGCTTCTCTTTCAGAGAAACAGATGTGAGTTTCTTGTGAATGCTTGTAAGTAGCTTAAGGCACTTTCAAAGGAAAGTGATTTTCTCTGAAAGGACAGCATTTAGAAAGTGAAGCAACACTCCATTCACTTCGCACAGTGAATTGAAGTGTTGGAACAGAATGCTTCTGTTTCAGAGAAACGGATGTGAGTTTTTTGTGAATGCTTGTAAGTAGCTTAAGGCACTTTCATAGGAAAGTGATTTTCTCTGAAAGGACAGCATTTGGAAAGGGAAGCAACACTCCATTCACTTCGCACAGTGAATTGAAGTGTTGGAACAGACTGCTTCTCTTTCAGAAAAATGCATGTGAGTTTCTTGTGAATGTTTGTAAGTAGCTTAAGGCACTTTCAAAGGAATGTGATTTTCTCTGAAAGGACAGCATTTAGAAAGTGAAGCAACACTCCATTCACTTCGAACAGTGAATTGATGTGTTGGATAAGACAGCTTCTCTTTCAGAGAAGCGCATGTGAATTTCTGTTGAATGCTTGTAAGTAGCTTAAGTCACTTTAAAAGGAAAGTGATTTTCTCTGAAAGGACAGCATTTAGAAAGTGAAGCAACACTCCATTCACTTCGCACAGTGAATTGAAGTGTTGGAACAGACTGGTTCTCTTTTACAGAAAAGGATGTGAGTTTTTTGTGAATGCTTGTAAGTAGCTGAAGGCACTTTCAAAGGAAAGTGATTTTCTCTGAAACTGCAGCATTTAGAATGTGAAGGAACACTCCATTCACTTCGCACAGTGAATTGAAGTGTTGGATTAGACTGCTTCTCTTTCAGAGAAACAGATGTGAGTTTCTTGTGAATGCTTGTAAGTAGCTTCAGGCACTTTCAAAGGAAAGTGATTTTCTCTGAAAGGACAGGATTTAGAATGTGAAGAAACACTCCATTCACTTCTCACAGTGAATTGAACTGTTGGAAAAGACAGCTTCTCTTTCAGAGAAACAGATGTGAGTGTCTTGTGAGTGCTTGTTAGTAGCTTAAGGCACTTTCAAAGGAAAGTGATTTTCTCTGAAAGGACAGCATTTAGAAAGTGAAGCAACACTCCATTCACTTCGCACAGTGAATTGAAGTGTTGGAACAGATTGCTTCTCTTACAGAGAAACAGATGTGAGTTTTTTGTGAATGCTTCAAAGTAGCTTAAGGCACTTTCAAAGGAAAGTGATTTTCTCTGAAAGGACAGCATTTGGAAAGGGAAGTAACACTCCATTCACTTCGCACAGTGAATTGAAGTGTTGGAACAGAATGCTTCTCTTTCAGAGAAACATATGTGAGTTTCTTGTGAATGCTTTTAAATAGCTTAAGGTAGTTTAAAAGAGAGTGATTTTCTCTAAAAGGAAAGCATTTAGAAAGTGAAGCAACACTCCGTTCACTTCGCACAGTGAATTGAAGTGTTGGAACAGACTGCTTCTCTTTCAGAGAAACGCATGTGAATTTCTGTTGAAATCTTGTAAGTGGCTTAAGGCACTTTCAAAGGAAAGTGATTTTCTCTGAAAGGACAGTATTTGGAAAGGGAAGCAACACTCCATTCACTTCGCACAGTGAACTGAAGTGTTGAAACAGACTGCTTCTCTTTCAGAGAAACGCATGTGAGTTTTTTGTGAATGCTTGTAAGTAGCTTAAGGCACTTTCAAAGGAAAGTGATTTTCTCTGAAAGGACAGTATTTGGAAAGGGAAGCAACACTCCATTCACTTCGCACAGTGAACTGAAGTGTTGAAACAGACTGCTTCTCTTTCAGAGAAACGCATGTGAGTTTTTTGTGAATGCTTGTAAGTAGCTTAAGGCACTTTCAAAGGAAAGTGATTTTCTCTGAAAGGACAGCATTTAGAAAGTGAAGCAACACTCCATTCACTTCCCACAGTGAATTGAAGTGTTGGAACAGACTGCTTCTCTTTTAGAGAAACGGATGTGAGTTTTTTGTGAATGCTTGTAAGTAGCTTAAGGCACTTTCAAAGGAAAGTGATTTTCTCTGAAAGGACAGCATTTAGAAAGTGAAGCAACACTCCATTCACTTCGCACAGTGAATTGAAGTGTTGGAACAGAATGCTTCTCTTTCAGAGAAATGGATGTGAGTTTTTTGTGAATGCTTGTAAGTAGCTTAAGGCACTTTCATAGGAAAGTGATTTTCTCTGAAAGGACAGCATTTGGAAAGGGAAGCAACACTCCATTCACTTCGCACAGTGAATTGAAGTGTTGGAACAGACTGCTTCTCTTTCAGAAAAATGCATGTGAGTTTCTTGTGAATGTTTGTAAGTCGCTTAAGGCACTTTCAAAGGAATGTGATTTTCTCTGAAAGGACAGCAATTAGAAAGTGAAGTAACACTCCATTCAATTCGCACAGTGAATTGAAGTGTTGGAACAGACTGCTTCTCTTTTAGAAAAACGGATGTGAGTTTTTTGTGAATGCTTGAAAGTAGCTTAAGGCACTTTCAAATCAAAGTGATTTTCACTGAAGGACATTATTTAGAATGTGAAGGAACACTCCATTCACTTCGCACAGTGAATTGAAGTGTTGGAACAGACTGCCTCTCTTTCAGAGAAACAGATGTGAGTTTCTTGTGAATGCTTTTAAGTAGCCTAAGGTAGTTTCAAAGAGAATGATTTTCTCTAAAAGGAGAGCATTTAGAAAGTGAAACAACACTCCATTCACTTCGCACAGTGAATTGAAGTGTTGCAACAGACAGCTTCTCTTTCACAGAAACGCATTTTAGTTTCCTATGAATGCTTGTAAGTAGCTTAAGGCACTTTCAAAGGAAAGTGATTTTCTCTGAGGACAGCATTTAGAAAGTGAACCAACACTCCATTCACTTCGCACAGTGAACTGAAGTGTTGGAACAAACTGCTTCTCTTTCAGAGAAACGCATGTGAATTTCTGTTGAATGCTTGTAAGTAGCTTAAGGCACTTTCATGGGAAAGTGATTTTCTCTGAAAGGACAGGATTTAGAAAGTGAAGAAACACCCCATTCACTTCGCAAAGTGAATTGAAGTGTTGGAAAAGACAGCTTCTCTCTCATAGAAACGCATTTGAGTTTCCTGTGAATGCTTGTAAGTTGCTTAAGGCACTTTCAAAGAAAAGTGATTTTCTATGAAACTGCAGCATTTAGAATGTGAAGCAACACTCCATTCACTTCACACAGTGAACTGAAGAGTTGGAACAGGCTGCTTCTCTTTCAGAGAAACGGATGTGAGTTTTTTGTGAATGCTTGTAAGTAGCTTAAGGCACTTTCAAAGCAAAGTGATTTTCTCTAAAAGGACAGCATTTAGAAAGTGAAGCAACACTCCATTCACTTCGCACAGTGAATTAAAGTGTTGGAAAAGACAGCTTCTCTTTCCGAGAAACAGATGTGAGTTTCTTGTGAATGCTTGTAAGTAGCTTAAGGCACTTTCAAAGGAAAGTGATTTTCTCTGAAAGGACAGCATTTACAAAGTGAAGCAACACTCCATTCACTTCGCACAGTAATTGAAGTGTTGGAACAGAATGCTTCTCTTTCAGAGAAACGCATGTGAGTTTTTTGTGAATGCTTGTAAGTAGCTTAAGGCACTTTCATAGGAAAGTGATTTTCTCTGAAAGGACAGCATTTGGAAAGGGAAGCAACACTCCATTCACTTCGCACAGTGAATTGAAGTGTTGGAACAGACTGCTTCTCTTTCAGAGAAACGCATGTGAATTTCTGTTGAAATCTTGTAAGTAGCTTAAGGCACTTTCATAGGAAAGTGATTTTCTCTGAAAGGACAGCATTTGCAAAGGGAAGCAACACTCCATTCACTTCGCACAGTGAATTGAAGTGTTGCAACAGACAGCTTCTCTTTCACAGAAACGCATTTTAGTTTCCTATGAATGCTTGTAAATAGCTTAAGGCACTTTCAAAGGAAAGTGATTTTCTCTGAAAGGACAGCATTTAGAAAGTGAAGCAACACTCCATTCACTTCGCACAGTGAATTGAAGTGTTGGAACAGACTGCTTCTCTTTCAGAGAAACGCATGTGAGTTTTTTGTGAATGCTTGTAAGTAGCTTAAGGCACTTTCAAAGGAAAGTGATTTTCTCTGAAAGGACGGCATTTAGAAAGTGAAGCAACACTCCATTCACTTCGCACAGTGAATTGAAGTGTTGGAACAGACTGCTTCTCTTTTAGAGAAACGGATGTGAGTTTTTTGTGAATGCTTGAAAGAAGCTTAAGGCACTTTCAAAGGAAAGTGATTTTCTCTGAAACTACAGCATTTAGAATGTGACGCAACACTCCATTCACTTCGCACAGTGAATTGAATAGTTGGAACAGACTGCTTCTCTTTCAGAGAAACGCATGTGAATTTCTGTTGAATGCTTGTAAGTAGCTTAAGGCACTTTCAAAGGAAAGTGATTTTCTCTGAAAGGACAGGATTTAGAAAGTGAAGCAAAACCCCATTCACTTCGCACAGTGAATTGAAGTGTTGGAAAAGACAGCTTCTCTCTCATAGAAACGCATTTGAGTTTCCTGTGAATGCTTGTAAGTTGCTTAAGGCACTTTCAAAGAAAAGTGATTTTCTATGAAACTGCAGCATTTAGAATGTGAAGCAACACTCCTTTCACTTCACACAGTGAATTGAAGAGATGGAACAGACTGCTTCTCTTTCAGAAAAACAGATGTGAGTTTTTTTGTGAATGCTTGTAAGTAGCTTAAGGCACTTTCAAAGCAAAGTGATTTTCTCTAAAAGGACAGCATTTAGAAAGTGAAGCAACACTCCATTCACTTCGCACAGTGAATTGAAGTGTTGGAAAAGACAGCTTCTCCTTCCGAGAAACAGATGTGAGTTTCTTGTGAATGCTTGTAAGTAGCTTAAGGCACTTTCAAAGGAAAGTGATTTTCTCTGAAAGGACATCATTTAGAAAGTGAAGCAACACTCCATTAACTTCGCACAGTGAACTGAAGTATTGGAACAGACTGCTTCTCTTTCAGAGAAACGCATGTGAGTTTTTTGTGAATGCTTGTAAGTAGCTTAAGGCACTTTCAAAGAAAGTGATTTTCTCTGAAAGGACAGCATTTAGAAAGTGAAGCAACACTCCATTCACTTCGCACAGTGAATTGAAGTATTGGAACAGACTGCTTCTCTTTTAGAGAAACGGATGTGAGTTTTTTGTGAATGCTTGAAAGAAGCTTAAGGCACTTTCAAAGGAAAGTGATTTTCTCTGAAACTACAGCATTTAGAATGTGACGCAACACTCCATTCACTTCGCACAGTGAATTGAAGAGTTGGAACAGACTGCTTCTCTTTCAGAGAAACGGATGTGAGTTTTTTGTGAATGCTTGTAAGTAGCTTAAGGCACTTTCAAAGCAAAGTGATTTTCTCTGAAAGGACAGCATTTAGAAAGTGAAGCAACACTCCATTCACTTCGCACAGTGAATTGAAGTGTTGGAACAGACTGCTTCTCTTTCAGAGAAACGCATGAGAATTTCTGTTGAATGCTTGTAAGTAGCTTAAGGCACTTTCATGGGAAAGTGATTTTCTCTGAAAGGACAGGATTTAGAAAGTGAAGCAACACCCCATTCACTTCGCACAGTGAATAGAAGTGTTGGAAAAGACAGCTTCTCTCTCATAGAAACGTATTTGAGTTTCCTGTGAATGCTTGTAAGTTGCTTAAGGCACTTTCAAAGAAAAGTGATTTTCTATGAAACTGCAGCATTTAGAATGTGAAGCAACACTCCATTCACTTCACACAGTGAATTGAAGAGTTGGAACAGACTGCTTCTCTTTCAGAGAAACGGATGTGAGTTTTTTGTGAATGCTTGTAAGTAGCTTAAGGCACTTTCAAAGCAAAGTGATTTTCTCTAAAAGGACAGCATTTAGAAAGTGAAGCAACACTCCATTCACTTCGCACAGTGAATTGAAGTGTTGGAACAGAATGCTTCTCTTTCAGAGAAACGGATGTGAGTTTTTTGTGAATGCTTGTAAGTATTTTAGGCACTTTTATAGGAAAGTGATTTTCTCTGAAAGGACAGCATTTAGAAAGTGAAGCAACACTCCATTCACTTCGCACAGTGAATTGAAGTGTTGGAACAGACTACTTCTCTTTCAGAAAAATGCATGTGAGTTTCTTGTGAATGTTTGTAAGTAGCTTAAGGCACTTTCAAAGGAATGTGATTTTCTCTGAAAGGACAGCATTTAGAAAGTGAAGCAACACTCCATTCACTTCGAACAGTGAATTGAAGTGTTGGAAAAGACAGCTTCTCTTTCAGAGAAACGCATGTGAATTACTGTTGAATGCATGTAAGTAGCTTAAGTCACTTTAAAAGGAAAGCGATTTTCTCTGAAAGGACAGCATTTAGAAAGTGAAGCAACACTCCATTCACTACGCACAGTGAAGTGTTGGAACAGACTGCTTCTCTTTAGAGAAAAGGATGTGAGTTTTTTGTGAATGCTTGAAAGTAGCTTAAGGCACGTTCTAAGGAAAGTGATTTTCTCTGAAACTGCAGCATATAGAATGTGAAGGAACACTCCATGCACTTCGCACAGTGACTTGAAGTGTTGGAACAGACTGCTTCTCTTTTAGAGAAAAGGATGTGAGTTTTTTGTGAATGCTTGAAAGTAGCTTAAGGCACTTTCAAGGAAGGTGATTTTCTCTGAAACTGCAGCATTTAGAATGTGAAGGAACACTCCATGCACTTTGCACAGTGAATTGAAGTGTTGGATCAGAATGCTTCCCTTTCAGAGAAACAGATGTGAGTTTATTGTGAATGCTTGTAAGTAGCTTAAGGCAAGTTCAAAGCAAAGTATTTTTCTTTGAAAGGACAGGATTTAGAAAGTGAAGCAACACCACATTCACTTCGCACAGTGAATTGAAGTATTGGAAAAGACAGCTTCTCTCTCATAGAAACGCATTTGAGTTTCCTGTGAATGCTTGTAAGTTGCTTAAGCACTTTCAAAGAAAAGTGATTTTCTCTGAAACTGCAGCATTTAGAATGTGAAGGAACACTCCATTCACTTCGCACAGTGAATTGAAGTGTTGCATCAGACTGCTTCTCTATCAGAGAAACAGATGTGAGTTTCTTGTGAATGCTTGTAAGTAGCTTAAGGCACTTTCAAAGGAAAGTGATTTTCTCTGAAAGGACAGCATTTAGAAAGTGAAGCAACACTCCATTCACTTCGCACAGTGAATTGAAGTGTTGGAACAGACTGCTTCTCTTTCAGAGAAACGCATGTGAATTTCTGTTGAATGCTTGAAAGTAGCTTAAGGCACTTTCAATGGAAAGTGATTTTCTCTGAAAGGACTGGATTTAGAAAGTGAAGCAACACTCCATTCACTTCGCACAGTGAATTGAAGTGTTGGAAAAGACAGCTTCTCTTTCAGAGAAACAGATGTGAGTTTCTTGTGAAAGCTTGTAAGTAGCTTAAGGCACTTTCATAGGAAAGTGATTTTCTCTGATTGGAAAGCATTTGGAAAGGGAAGCAACACTCCATTCACTGCGCACAGTGAATTGAAGTGTTGGAACAGACTGCTTCTCTTATAGAGAAACGGATGTGAGTTTTTTGTGAATGCTTGAAAGTAGCTTAAGGGACTTTCAAAGGAAAGTGATTTTCTCTGAAGGACAGCATTTAGAATGTGAAGGAACACTCCATTCACTTCGCACAGTGAATTGAAGTGTTGGAACAGACTGCTTCTCTTTCAGAGAAACAGATGTGAGTTTCTTGTGAATGCTTGTAAGTAGCTTAAGGCACTTTCAAAGGAAAGTGATTTTCTCTGAAAGGACAGCATTTAGAAAGTGAAGCAACACTCCATTCACTTCGCACAGTGAATTGAAGTGTTGGAACAGAATGCTTCTGTTTCAGAGAAACGGATGTGAGTTTTTTGTGAATGCTTGTAAGTAGCTTAAGGCACTTTCATAGGAAAGTGATTTTCTCTGAAAGGACAGCATTTGGAAAGGGAAGCAACACTCCATTCACTTCGCACAGTGAATTGAAGTGTTGGAACAGACTGCTTCTCTTTCAGAAAAATGCATGTGAGTTTCTTGTGAATGTTTGTAAGTAGCTTAAGGCACTTTCAAAGGAATGTGATTTTCTCTGAAAGGACAGCATTTAGAAAGTGAAGCAACACTCCATTCACTTCGAACAGTGAATTGATGTGTTGGATAAGACAGCTTCTCTTTCAGAGAAGCGCATGTGAATTTCTGTTGAATGCTTGTAAGTAGCTTAAGTCACTTTAAAAGGAAAGTGATTTTCTCTGAAAGGACATCATTTAGAAAGTGAAGCAACACTCCATTCACTTCGCACAGTGAATTGAAGTGTTGGAACAGACTGGTTCTCTTTTACAGAAAAGGATGTGAGTTTTTTGTGAATGCTTGTAAGTAGCTGAAGGCACTTTCAAAGGAAAGTGATTTTCTCTGAAACTGCAGCATTTAGAATGTGAAGGAACACTCCATTCACTTCGCACAGTGAATTGAAGTGTTGGATCAGACTGCTTCTCTTTCAGAGAAACAGATGTGAGTTTCTTGTGAATGCTTGTAAGTAGCTTCAGGCACTTTCAAAGGAAAGTGATTTTCTCTGAAAGGACAGGATTTAGAATGTGAAGAAACACTCCATTCACTTCTCACAGTGAATTGAACTGTTGGAAAAGACAGCTTCTCTTTCAGAGAAACAGATGTGAGTGTCTTGTGAGTGCTTGTTAGTAGCTTAAGGCACTTTCAAAGGAAAGTGATTTTCTCTGAAAGGACAGTATTTGGAAAGGGAAGCAACACTCCATTCACTTCGCACAGTGAACTGAAGTGTTGAAACAGACTGCTTCTCTTTCAGAGAAACGCATGTGAGTTTTTTGTGAATGCTTGTAAGTAGCTTAAGGCACTTTCAAAGGAAAGTGATTTTCTCTGAAAGGACAGCATTTAGAAAGTGAAGCAACACTCCATTCACTTCCCACAGTGAATTGAAGTGTTGGAACAGACTGCTTCTCTTTTAGAGAAACGGATGTGAGTTTTTTGTTAATGCTTGAATGTAGCTTAAGGCATTTTCAAAGGAAAGTGATTTTCTCTGAAACTACAGCATTTAGAATGTGAAGCAATACTCCATTCACTTCGCACAGTGAATTGAAGAGTTGGAACAGACTGCTTCTCTTTCAGAGAAATGGATGTGAGTTTTTTGTGAATGCTTGTAAGTAGCTTAAGGCACTTTCAAAGCAAAGTGATTTTCTCTGAAAGGACAGCATTTAGAAAGTGAAGAAACACCCCATTCACTTCGCACAGTGAATTGAAGTGTTGGAAAAGACAGCTTCTCTCTCATAGAAACGCATTTGAGTTTCCTGTGAATGCTTGTAAGTTGCTTAAGACACTTTCAAAGAAAAGTGATTTTCTCTGAAACTGCTGCATTTAGAATGTGAAGGAACACTCCATTCACTTCGCACAGTGAATTGAAGTGTTGGATCAGACTGCTTCTCTTTCAGAGAAACAGATGTGAGTTTCTTGTGAATGCTTGTAAGTAGTAGTGTAAGGCACTTTCAAAGCAAAGTGATTTTCTCTGAAAGGACAGCATTTAGAAAGTGAAGCAACACTCCATTCACTTCGCACAGTGAATTGAAGTGTTGGAACAGACTGCTTCTCTTTCAGAGAAAGGTATGTGAATTTCTGTTGAATGCTTGTAACTAGCTTAAGGCACTTTCAAAGGAAAGTGATTTTCTCTGAAAGGACAGCATTTAGAAAGTGAAGAAACACTCCATTCACTTCGCACAGTGAATTGAAGTGTTGGAAAAGACAGCTTCTCTTTCAGTGAAACAGATGTGAGTTTCTTGTGAATGCTTGTAAGTAGCTTAAGGCACTGTCAATGGAAAGTGATATTCTCTGAAAGGACAACATTTAGAAAGTGAAGCAACACTCCATTCACTTCGCACAGTGAATTGAATTGTTGGAACAGAATGCTTCTCTTTCAGAGAAACGGATGTGAGTTTTTTGTGAATGCTTGTAAGCAGCTAAGGCACTTTCATAGGAAAGTGATTTTCTCTGAAAAGACAGCATTTGGAAAGGGAAGCAACACTCCATTCCCTTCGCACAGTGAATTGAAGTGTTGGAACAGACTGCTTCTCTTTCAGAAAAATGCATGTGAGTTTCTTGTGAATGTTTGTAAGTCGCTTAAGGCACTTTGAAAGGAATGTGATTTTCTCTGAAAGGACAGCATTTAGAAAGTGAAGCAACACTCCATTCACTTCGCACAGTGAATTGAAGTGTTGGAACAGACTGCTTCTCTTTTAGAGAAACGGATGTGAGTTTTTTGTGAATGCTTGAAAGTAGCTTAAGGCACTTTCAAATCAAAGTGATTTTCTCTGAAGGACAGCATTTAGAGTGTGAAGGAACACTCCATTCACTTCGCACAGTGAATTGAAGTGTTGGAACATACTGCTTCTCTTTTAGAGAAACAGATGTGAGTTTCTTGTGAATTCTTTTAAGTAGCTTAAGGTAGTTTCAAAGAGAGTGATTTTCTCTAAAAGGAGAGCATTTAGAAAGTGAAGCAACACTCCATTCACTTCGCGCAGTGAATTAAAGAGTTGTAACAGACAGCTTCTCTTTCACAGAAACGCATTTTAGTTTCCTATGAATGCTTGTAAGTAGCTTAAGGCACTTTCAAAGGAAAGTGATTTTCTCTGAGGACAGCATTTAGAAAGTGAACCAACACTCCATTCACTTCGCACAGTGAACTGAAGTGTTGGAACAAACTGCTTCTCTTTCAGAGAAACGCATGTGAATTTCTGTTGAATGCTTGTAAGTAGCTTAAGGCACTTTCATGGGAAAGTGATTTTCTCTGAAAGGACAGGATTTAGAAAGTGAAGAAACACCCCATTCACTTCGCAAAGTGAATTGAAGTGTTGGAAAAGACAGCTTCTCTCTCATAGAAACGCATTTGAGTTTCCTGTGAATGCTTGTAAGTTGCTTAAGGCACTTTCAAAGAAAAGTGATTTTCTATGAAACTGCAGCATTTAGAATGTGAAGCAACACTCCATTCACTTCACACAGTGAACTGAAGAGTTGGAACAGGCTGCTTCTCTTTCAGAGAAACGGATGTGAGTTTTTTGTGAATGCTTGTAAGTAGCTTAAGGCACTTTCAAAGCAAAGTGATTTTCTCTAAAAGGACAGCATTTAGAAAGTGAAGCAACACTCCATTCACTTCGCACAGTGAATTAAAGTGTTGGAAAAGACAGCTTCTCTTTCCGAGAAACAGATGTGAGTTTCTTGTGAATGCTTGTAAGTAGCTTAAGGCACTTTCAAAGGAAAGTGATTTTCTCTGAAAGGACAGCATTTACAAAGTGAAGCAACACTCCATTCACTTCGCACAGTAATTGAAGTGTTGGAACAGAATGCTTCTCTTTCAGAGAAACGCATGTGAGTTTTTTGTGAATGCTTGTAAGTAGCTTAAGGCACTTTCATAGGAAAGTGATTTTCTCTGAAAGGACAGCATTTGGAAAGGGAAGCAACACTCCATTCACTTTGCACAGTGAATTGAAGTGTTGGAACAGACTGCTTCTCTTTCAGAGAAACGCATGTGAATTTCTGTTGAAATCTTGTAAGTAGCTTAAGGCACTTTCATAGGAAAGTGATTTTCTCTGAAAGGACAGCATTTGCAAAGGGAAGCAACACTCCATTCACTTCGCACAGTGAATTGAAGTGTTGCAACAGACAGCTTCTCTTTCACAGAAACGCATTTTAGTTTCCTATGAATGCTTGTAAATAGCTTAAGGCACTTTCAAAGGAAAGTGATTTTCTCTGAAAGGACAGCATTTAGAAAGTGAAGCAACACTCCATTCACTTCGCACAGTGAATTGAAGTGTTGGAACAGACTGCTTCTCTTTCAGAGAAACGCATGTGAGTTTTTTGTGAATGCTTGTAAGTAGCTTAAGGCACTTTCAAAGGAAAGTGATTTTCTCTGAAAGGACGGCATTTAGAAAGTGAAGCAACACTCCATTCACTTCGCACAGTGAATTGAAGTGTTGGAACAGACTGCTTCTCTTTTAGAGAAACGGATGTGAGTTTTTTGTGAATGCTTGAAAGAAGCTTAAGGCACTTTCAAAGGAAAGTGATTTTCTCTGAAACTACAGCATTTAGAATGTGACGCAACACTCCATTCACTTCGCACAGTGAATTGAATAGTTGGAACAGACTGCTTCTCTTTCAGAGAAACGCATGTGAATTTCTGTTGAATGCTTGTAAGTAGCTTAAGGCACTTTCAAAGGAAAGTGATTTTCTCTGAAAGGACAGGATTTAGAAAGTGAAGCAAAACCCCATTCACTTCGCACAGTGAATTGAAGTGTTGGAAAAGACAGCTTCTCTCTCATAGAAACGCATTTGAGTTTCCTGTGAATGCTTGTAAGTTGCTTAAGGCACTTTCAAAGAAAAGTGATTTTCTATGAAACTGCAGCATTTAGAATGTGAAGCAACACTCCTTTCACTTCACACAGTGAATTGAAGAGTTGGAACAGACTGCTTCTCTTTCAGAAAAACAGATGTGAGTTTTTTTGTGAATGCTTGTAAGTAGCTTAAGGCACTTTCAAAGCAAAGTGATTTTCTCTAAAAGGACAGCATTTAGAAAGTGAAGCAACACTCCATTCACTTCGCACAGTGAATTGAAGTGTTGGAAAAGACAGCTTCTCCTTCCGAGAAACAGATGTGAGTTTCTTGTGAATGCTTGTAAGTAGCTTAAGGCACTTTCAAAGGAAAGTGATTTTCTCTGAAAGGACATCATTTAGAAAGTGAAGCAACACTCCATTAACTTCGCACAGTGAACTGAAGTATTGGAACAGACTGCTTCTCTTTCAGAGAAACGCATGTGAGTTTTTTGTGAATGCTTGTAAGTAGCTTAAGGCACTTTCAAAGAAAGTGATTTTCTCTGAAAGGACAGCATTTAGAAAGTGAAGCAACACTCCATTCACTTCGCACAGTGAATTGAAGTATTGGAACAGACTGCTTCTCTTTTAGAGAAACGGATGTGAGTTTTTTGTGAATGCTTGAAAGAAGCTTAAGGCACTTTCAAAGGAAAGTGATTTTCTCTGAAACTACAGCATTTAGAATGTGACGCAACACTCCATTCACTTCGCACAGTGAATTGAAGAGTTGGAACAGACTGCTTCTCTTTCAGAGAAACGGATGTGAGTTTTTTGTGAATGCTTGTAAGTAGCTTAAGGCACTTTCAAAGCAAAGTGATTTTCTCTGAAAGGACAGCATTTAGAAAGTGAAGCAACACTCCATTCACTTCGCACAGTGAATTGAAGTGTTGGAACAGACTGCTTCTCTTTCAGAGAAACGCATGAGAATTTCTGTTGAATGCTTGTAAGTAGCTTAAGGCACTTTCATGGGAAAGTGATTTTCTCTGAAAGGACAGGATTTAGAAAGTGAAGCAACACCCCATTCACTTCGCACAGTGAATAGAAGTGTTGGAAAAGACAGCTTCTCTCTCATAGAAACGTATTTGAGTTTCCTGTGAATGCTTGTAAGTTGCTTAAGGCACTTTCAAAGAAAAGTGATTTTCTATGAAACTGCAGCATTTAGAATGTGAAGCAACACTCCATTCACTTCACACAGTGAATTGAAGAGTTGGAACAGACTGCTTCTCTTTCAGAGAAACGGATGTGAGTTTTTTGTGAATGCTTGTAAGTAGCTTAAGGCACTTTCAAAGCAAAGTGATTTTCTCTAAAAGGACAGCATTTAGAAAGTGAAGCAACACTCCATTCACTTCGCACAGTGAATTGAAGTGTTGGAACAGAATGCTTCTCTTTCAGAGAAACGGATGTGAGTTTTTTGTGAATGCTTGTAAGTATTTTAGGCACTTTTATAGGAAAGTGATTTTCTCTGAAAGGACAGCATTTAGAAAGTGAAGCAACACTCCATTCACTTCGCACAGTGAATTGAAGTGTTGGAACAGACTACTTCTATTTCAGAAAAATGCATGTGAGTTTCTTGTGAATGTTTGTAAGTAGCTTAAGGCACTTTCAAAGGAATGTGATTTTCTCTGAAAGGACAGCATTTAGAAAGTGAAGCAACACTCCATTCACTTCGAACAGTGAATTGAAGTGTTGGAAAAGACAGCTTCTCTTTCAGAGAAACGCATGTGAATTACTGTTGAATGCATGTAAGTAGCTTAAGTCACTTTAAAAGGAAAGCGATTTTCTCTGAAAGGACAGCATTTAGAAAGTGAAGCAACACTCCATTCACTACGCACAGTGAAGTGTTGGAACAGACTGCTTCTCTTTAGAGAAAAGGATGTGAGTTTTTTGTGAATGCTTGAAAGTAGCTTAAGGCACGTTCTAAGGAAAGTGATTTTCTCTGAAACTGCAGCATATAGAATGTGAAGGAACACTCCATGCACTTCGCACAGTGACTTGAAGTGTTGGAACAGACTGCTTCTCTTTTAGAGAAAAGGATGTGAGTTTTTTGTGAATGCTTGAAAGTAGCTTAAGGCACTTTCAAGGAAGGTGATTTTCTCTGAAACTGCAGCATTTAGAATGTGAAGGAACACTCCATGCACTTTGCACAGTGAATTGAAGTGTTGGATCAGAATGCTTCCCTTTCAGAGAAACAGATGTGAGTTTATTGTGAATGCTTGTAAGTAGCTTAAGGCAAGTTCAAAGCAAAGTATTTTTCTTTGAAAGGACAGGATTTAGAAAGTGAAGCAACACCACATTCACTTCGCACAGTGAATTGAAGTATTGGAAAAGACAGCTTCTCTCTCATAGAAACGCATTTGAGTTTCCTGTGAATGCTTGTAAGTTGCTTAAGCACTTTCAAAGAAAAGTGATTTTCTCTGAAACTGCAGCATTTAGAATGTGAAGGAACACTCCATTCACTTCGCACAGTGAATTGAAGTGTTGCATCAGACTGCTTCTCTATCAGAGAAACAGATGTGAGTTTCTTGTGAATGCTTGTAAGTAGCTTAAGGCACTTTCAAAGGAAAGTGATTTTCTCTGAAAGGACAGCATTTAGAAAGTGAAGCAACACTCCATTCACTTCGCACAGTGAATTGAAGTGTTGGAACAGACTGCTTCTCTTTCAGAGAAACGCATGTGAATTTCTGTTGAATGCTTGAAAGTAGCTTAAGGCACTTTCAATGGAAAGTGATTTTCTCTGAAAGGACTGGATTTAGAAAGTGAAGCAACACTCCATTCACTTCGCACAGTGAATTGAAGTGTTGGAAAAGACAGCTTCTCTTTCAGAGAAACAGATGTGAGTTTCTTGTGAAAGCTTGTAAGTAGCTTAAGGCACTTTCATAGGAAAGTGATTTTCTCTGATTGGAAAGCATTTGGAAAGGGAAGCAACACTCCATTCACTGCGCACAGTGAATTGAAGTGTTGGAACAGACTGCTTCTCTTATAGAGAAACGGATGTGAGTTTTTTGTGAATGCTTGAAAGTAGCTTAAGGGACTTTCAAAGGAAAGTGATTTTCTCTGAAGGACAGCATTTAGAATGTGAAGGAACACTCCATTCACTTCGCACAGTGAATTGAAGTGTTGGAACAGACTGCTTCTCTTTCAGAGAAACAGATGTGAGTTTCTTGTGAATGCTTGTAAGTAGCTTAAGGCACTTTCAAAGGAAAGTGATTTTCTCTGAAAGGACAGCATTTAGAAAGTGAAGCAACACTCCATTCACTTCGCACAGTGAATTGAAGTGTTGGAACAGAATGCTTCTGTTTCAGAGAAACGGATGTGAGTTTTTTGTGAATGCTTGTAAGTAGCTTAAGGCACTTTCATAGGAAAGTGATTTTCTCTGAAAGGACAGCATTTGGAAAGGGAAGCAACACTCCATTCACTTCGCACAGTGAATTGAAGTGTTGGAACAGACTGCTTCTCTTTCAGAAAAATGCATGTGAGTTTCTTGTGAATGTTTGTAAGTAGCTTAAGGCACTTTCAAAGGAATGTGATTTTCTCTGAAAGGACAGCATTTAGAAAGTGAAGCAACACTCCATTCACTTCGAACAGTGAATTGATGTGTTGGATAAGACAGCTTCTCTTTCAGAGAAGCGCATGTGAATTTCTGTTGAATGCTTGTAAGTAGCTTAAGTCACTTTAAAAGGAAAGTGATTTTCTCTGAAAGGACATCATTTAGAAAGTGAAGCAACACTCCATTCACTTCGCACAGTGAATTGAAGTGTTGGAACAGACTGGTTCTCTTTTACAGAAAAGGATGTGAGTTTTTTGTGAATGCTTGTAAGTAGCTGAAGGCACTTTCAAAGGAAAGTGATTTTCTCTGAAACTGCAGCATTTAGAATGTGAAGGAACACTCCATTCACTTCGCACAGTGAATTGAAGTGTTGGATCAGACTGCTTCTCTTTCAGAGAAACAGATGTGAGTTTCTTGTGAATGCTTGTAAGTAGCTTCAGGCACTTTCAAAGGAAAGTGATTTTCTCTGAAAGGACAGCATTTAGAAAGTGAAGCAACACTCCATTCACTTCCCACAGTGAATTGAAGTGTTGGAACAGACTGCTTCTCTTTTAGAGAAACGGATGTGAGTTTTTTGTTAATGCTTGAATGTAGCTTAAGGCATTTTCAAAGGAAAGTGATTTTCTCTGAAACTACAGCATTTAGAATGTGAAGCAATACTCCATTCACTTCGCACAGTGAATTGAAGAGTTGGAACAGACTGCTTCTCTTTCAGAGAAATGGATGTGAGTTTTTTGTGAATGCTTGTAAGTAGCTTAAGGCACTTTCAAAGCAAAGTGATTTTCTCTGAAAGGACAGCATTTAGAAAGTGAAGAAACACCCCATTCACTTCGCACAGTGAATTGAAGTGTTGGAAAAGACAGCTTCTCTCTCATAGAAACGCATTTGAGTTTCCTGTGAATGCTTGTAAGTTGCTTAAGACACTTTCAAAGAAAAGTGATTTTCTCTGAAACTGCTGCATTTAGAATGTGAAGGAACACTCCATTCACTTCGCACAGTGAATTGAAGTGTTGGATCAGACTGCTTCTCTTTCAGAGAAACAGATGTGAGTTTCTTGTGAATGCTTGTAAGTAGTAGTGTAAGGCACTTTCAAAGCAAAGTGATTTTCTCTGAAAGGACAGCATTTAGAAAGTGAAGCAACACTCCATTCACTTCGCACAGTGAATTGAAGTGTTGGAACAGACTGCTTCTCTTTCAGAGAAAGGTATGTGAATTTCTGTTGAATGCTTGTAACTAGCTTAAGGCACTTTCAAAGGAAAGTGATTTTCTCTGAAAGGACAGCATTTAGAAAGTGAAGAAACACTCCATTCACTTCGCACAGTGAATTGAAGTGTTGGAAAAGACAGCTTCTCTTTCAGTGAAACAGATGTGAGTTTCTTGTGAATGCTTGTAAGTAGCTTAAGGCACTGTCAATGGAAAGTGATATTCTCTGAAAGGACAACATTTAGAAAGTGAAGCAACACTCCATTCACTTCGCACAGTGAATTGAATTGTTGGAACAGAATGCTTCTCTTTCAGAGAAACGGATGTGAGTTTTTTGTGAATGCTTGTAAGCAGCTAAGGCACTTTCATAGGAAAGTGATTTTCTCTGAAAAGACAGCATTTGGAAAGGGAAGCAACACTCCATTCCCTTCGCACAGTGAATTGAAGTGTTGGAACAGACTGCTTCTCTTTCAGAAAAATGCATGTGAGTTTCTTGTGAATGTTTGTAAGTCGCTTAAGGCACTTTGAAAGGAATGTGATTTTCTCTGAAAGGACAGCATTTAGAAAGTGAAGCAACACTCCATTCACTTCGCACAGTGAATTGAAGTGTTGGAACAGACTGCTTCTCTTTTAGAGAAACGGATGTGAGTTTTTTGTGAATGCTTGAAAGTAGCTTAAGGCACTTTCAAATCAAAGTGATTTTCTCTGAAGGACAGCATTTAGAGTGTGAAGGAACACTCCATTCACTTCGCACAGTGAATTGAAGTGTTGGAACATACTGCTTCTCTTTTAGAGAAACAGATGTGAGTTTCTTGTGAATTCTTTTAAGTAGCTTAAGGTAGTTTCAAAGAGAGTGATTTTCTCTAAAAGGAGAGCATTTAGAAAGTGAAGCAACACTCCATTCACTTCGCGCAGTGAATTAAAGAGTTGTAACAGACTGCTTCTCTTTCAGAGAAACGCATGTGAGTTTTTTGTGAATGCTTGTAAGTAGCTTAAGGCACTTTCAAAGGAAAGTGATTTTCTCTGAAAGGACAGCATTTAGAATGTGAAGCAATACTCCATTCACTTCGCACAGTGAATTGAAGAGTTGGAACAGACTGCTTCTCTTTCAGAGAAATGGATGTGAGTTTTTTGTGAATGCTTGTAAGTAGCTTAAGGCACTTTCAAAGCAAAGTGATTTTCTCTGAAAGGACAGCATTTAGAAAGTGAAGCAACACCCCATTCACTTCGCACAGTGAATTGAAGTGTTGGAAAAGACAGCTTCTCTCTCATAGAAACGCATTTGAGTTTCCTGTGAATGCTTGTAAGTTGCTTAAGGCACTTTCAAAGAAAAGTGATTTTCTCTGAAACTGCTGCATTTAGAATGTGAAGGAACACTCCATTCACTTCGCACAGTGAATTGAAGTGTTGAATCAGACTGCTTCTCTTTCAGAGAAACAGATGTGAGTTTCTTGTGAATGCTTGTAAGTAGCTTAAGGCACTTTCAAAGGAAAGTGATTTTCTCTGAAAGGACAGCATTTAGAAAGTGAAGCAACACTCCATTCACTTCGCACAGTGAATTGAAGTGTTGGAACAGAATGCTTCTCTTTCAGAGAAACGGATGTGCGTTTTTTGTGAATGCTTGTAAGTAACTTAAGGCACTTTCAGAGGAAAGTGATTTTCTCTGAAAGGACAGCATTTGGAAAGGGAAGCAACACTCCATTCACTTCGCACAGTGAATTGAAGTGTTGGAACAGACTGCTTCTCTTTCAGAAAAATGCATGTGAGTTTCTTGTGAATGTTTGTAAGTAGCTTAAGGCACTCTCAAAGGAATGTGATTTTCTCTGAAAGGACAGCATTTAGAAAGTGAAGCAACACTCCATTCACTTCGAACAGTGAATTGATGTGTTGGATAAGACAGCTTCTCTTTCAGAGAAGCGCATGTGAATTTCTGTTGAATGCTTGTAAGTAGCTTAAGTCACTTTAAAAGGAAAATGATTTTCTCTGAAAGGACAGCATTTGGAAAGGGAAGCAACACTCCATTCATTTCGCACAGTGAATTGAAGTGTTGGAACAGACTGCTTCTCTTTCAGAGAAATGGATGTGAGTTTTTTGTGAATGCTTGTAAGTAGCTTAAGGCACTTTCAAAGCAAAGTGATTTTCTCTGAAAGGACAGCATTTAGAAAGTGAAGCAACACCCCATTCACTTCGCACAGTGAATTGAAGTGTTGGAAAAGACAGCTTCTCTCTCATAGAAACGCATTTGAGTTTCCTGTGAATGCTTGTAAGTTGCTTAAGACACTTTCAAAGAAAAGTGATTTTCTCTGAAACTGCTGCATTTAGAATGTGAAGGAACACTCCATTCACTTCGCACAGTGAATTGAAGTGTTGGATCAGACTGCTTCTCTTTCAGAGAAACAGATGTGAGTTTCTTGTGAATGCTTGTAAGTAGTAGTGTAAGGCACTTTCAAAGCAAAGTGATTTTCTCTGAAAGGACAGCATTTAGAAAGTGAAGCAACACTCCATTCACTTCGCACAGTGAATTGAAGTGTTGGAACAGATTGCTTCTCTTACAGAGAAACGGATGTGAGTTTTTTGTGAATGCTTGTAAGTAGTTTCAGGCACTTTCAAAGGAAAGTGATTTTCTCTGAAGGACAGCATTTGGAAAGGGAAGTAACACTCCATTCACTTCGCACAGTGAATTGAAGTGTTGGAACAGAATGCTTCTCTTTCAGAGAAACATATGTGAGTTTCTTGTGAATGCTTTTAAATAGCTTAAGGTAGTTTAAAAGTGAGTGATTTTCTCTAAAAGGAAAGCATTTAGAAAGTGAAGCAACACTCCATTCACTTCGCACAGTGAATTGAAGTGTTGGAACAGACTGCTTCTCTTTCAGAGAAACGCATGTGAATTTCTGTTGAAATCTTGTAAGTGGCTTATGGCACTTTCAAAGGAAAGTGATTTTCTCTGAAAGGACAGTATTTGGAAAGGGAAGCAACACTCCATTCACTTCGCACAGTGAACTGAAGTGTTGGAACAGACTGCTTCTCTTTCAGAGAAACGCATGTGAGTTTTTTGTGAATGCTTGTAAGTAGCTTAAGGCACTTTCAAATCAAAGTGATTTTCTCTGAAAGGACAGCATTTAGAAAGTGAAGCAACACTCCATTCACTTCGCACAGTGAATTGAAGTGTTAGAACAGACTGCTTCTCTTTTAGAGAAACAGATGTGAGTTTCTTGTGAATTCTTTTAAGTAGCTTAAGGTAGTTTCAAAGAGAGTGATTTTCTCTAAAAGGAGAGCATTTAGAAAGTGAAGCAACACTCCATTCACTTCGCGCAGTGAATTGAAGAGTTGGAACAGACTGCTTCTCTTTCAGAGAAACGCATGTGAGTTTTTTGTGAATGCTTGTAAGTAGCTTAAGGCATTTTCAAAGGAAAGTGATTTTCTCTGAAAGGACAGCATTTAGAATGTGAAGCAATACTCCATTCACTTCGCACAGTGAATTGAAGAGTTGGAACAGACTGCTTCTCTTTCAGAGAAATGGATGTGAGTTTTTTGTGAATGCTTGTAAGTAGCTTAAGGCACTTTCAAAGCAAAGTGATTTTCTCTGAAAGGACAGCATTTAGCAAGTGAAGCAACACCCCATTCACTTCGCACAGTGAATTGAAGTGTTGGAAAAGACAGCTTCTCTCTCATAGAAACGCATTTGAGTTTCCTGTGAATGCTTGTAAGTTGCTTAAGGCACTTTCAAAGAAAAGTGATTTTCTCTGAAACTGCTGCATTTAGAATGTGAAGGAACACTCCATTCACTTCGCACAGTGAATTGAAGTGTTGGATCAGACTGCTTTTCTTTCAGAGAAACAGATGTGAGTTTCTTGTGAATGCTTGTAAGTAGCTTAAGGCACTTTCAAAGGAAAGTGATTTTCTCTGAAAGGACAGCATTTAGAAAGTGAAGCAACACTCCATTCACTTCGCACAGTGAATTGAAGTGTTGGAACAGAATGCTTCTTTTTCAGAGAAACGGATGTGAGTTTTTTGTGAATGCTTGTAAGTAACTTAAGGCACTTTCAGAGGAAAGTGATTTTCTCTGAAAGGACAGCATTTGGAAAGGGAAGCAACACTCCATTCACTTCGCACAGTGAATTGAAGTGTTGGAACAGACTGCTTCTCTTTCAGAAAAATGCATGTGAGTTTCTTGTGAATGTTTGTAAGTAGCTTAAGGCACTTTCAAAGGAATGTGATTTTCTCTGAAGGGACAGCATTTAGAAAGTGAAGCAACACTCCATTCACTTCGAACAGTGAATTGATGTGTTGGATAAGACAGCTTCTCTTTCAGAGAAGCGCATGTGAATTTCTGTTGAATGCTTGTAAGTAGCTTAAGTCACTTTAAAAGGAAAGTGATTTTCTCTGAAAGGACAGCATTTAGAAAGTGAAGCAACACTCCATTCACTTCGCACAGTGAATTGAAGTGTTGGAACAGTTGCTTCTCTTTTACAGAAAAGGATGTGAGTTTTTTGTGAATACTTGAAAGTAGCTTAAGGAACTTTCAAAGGAAAGTGATTTTCTCTGAAACTGCAGCATTTAGAATGTGAAGGAACACTCCATTCACTTCGCACAGTGAATTGAAGTGTTGGATCAGACTGCTTCTCTTTCAGAGAAACAGATATGAGTTTCTTGTGAATGCTTGTAAGTAGTTTCAGGCACTTTCAAAGGAAAGTGATTTTCTCTGAAAGGACAGCATTTAGAAAGTGAAGCAACACTCCATTCACTTCGCACAGTGAATTGAAGTGTTGGAACAGATTGCTTCTCTTACAGAGAAACGGATGTGAGTTTTTTGTGAATGCTTGAAAGTAGCTTAAGGCACTTTCAAATCAAAGTGATTTTCTCTGAAGGACAGCATTTGGAAAGGGAAGTAACACTCCATTCACTTCGCACAGTGAATTGAAGTGTTGGAACAGAATGCTTCTCTTTCAGAGAAACATATGTGAGTTTCTTGTGAATGCTTTTAAATAGCTTAAGGTAGTTTAAAAGAGAGTGATTTACTCTAAAAGGAAAGCATTTAGAAAGTGAAGCAACACTCCATTCACTTCGCACAGTGAATTGAAGTGTTGGAACAGACTGCTTCTCTTTCAGAGAAACGCATGTGAATTTCTGTTGAAATCTTGTAAGTGGCTTAAGGCACTTTCAAAGGAAAGTGATTTTCTCTGAAAGGACAGTATTTGGAAAGGGAAGCAACACTCCATTCACTTCGCACACTGAAGTGAAGTGTTGGAACAGACTGCTTCTCTTTCAGAGAAACGCATGTGAGTTTTTTGTGAATGCTTGTAAGTAGCTTAAGGCACTTTCAAAGGAAAGTGATTTTCTCTGAAAGTACAGCATTTAGAAAGTGAAGCAACACTCCATTCACTTCGCACAGTGAATTGAAGTGTTGGAACAGACTGCTTCTCTTTTAGAGAAACGGATGTGAGTTTTTTGTTAATGCTTGAATGTAGCTTAAGGCATTTTCAAAGGAAAGTGATTTTCTCTGAAACTACAGCATTTAGAATGTGAAGCAATACTCCATTCACTTCGCACAGTGAATTGAAGAGTTGGAACAGACTGCTTCTCTTTCAGAGAAATGGATCTGAGTTTTTTATGAATGCTTGAAAGTAGCTTAAGGCACTTTCAAAGCAAAGTGATTTTCTCTGAAAGGACAGCATTTAGAAAGTGAAGCAACACCCCATTCACTTCGCACAGTGAATTGAAGTGTTGGAAAAGACAGCTTCTCTCTCATAGAAACGCATTTGAGTTTCCTGTGAATGCTTGTAAGTTGCTTAAGGCACTTTCAAAGAAAAGTGATTTTCTCTGAAACTGCTGCATTTAGAATGTGAAGGAACACTCCATTCACTTAGCACAGTGAATTGAAGTGTTGGATCAGACTGCTTCTCTTTCAGAGAAACAGATGTGAGTTTCTTGTGAATGCTTTTAAATAGCTTAAGGTAGTTTAAAAGAGAGTGATTTTCTCTAAAAGGAAAGCATTTAGAAAGTGAAGCAACACTCCATTCACTTCGCACAGTGAATTGAAGTGTTGGAACAGACTGCTTCTCTTTCAGAGAAACGCATGTGAATTTCTGTTGAAATCTTGAAAGTGGCTTAAGGCACTTTCAAAGGAAAGTGATTTTCTCTGAAAGGACAGTATTTGGATAGGGAAGCAACACTCCATTCACTTCGCACAGTGAATTGAAGTGTTGGAACAGACTGCTTCTCTTTTAGAGAAACGGATGTGAGTTTTTTGTTAATGCTTGAATGTAGCTTAAGGCATTTTCAAAGGAAAGTGATTTTCTCTGAAACTACAGCATTTAGAATGTGAAGCAATACTCCATTCACTTCGCACAGTGAATTGAAGAGTTGGAACAGACTGCTTCTCTTTCAGAGAAATGGATCTGAGTTTTTTATGAATGCTTGAAAGTAGCTTAAGGCACTTTCAAAGCAAAGTGATTTTCTCTGAAAGGACAGCATTTAGAAAGTGAAGCAACACCCCATTCACTTCGCACAGTGAATTGAAGTGTTGGAAAAGACAGCTTCTCTCTCATAGAAACGCATTTGAGTTTCCTGTGAATGCTTGTAAGTTGCTTAAGGCACTTTCAAAGAAAAGTGATTTTCTCTGAAACTGCTGCATTTAGAATGTGAAGGAACACTCCATTCACTTAGCACAGTGAATTGAAGTGTTGGATCAGACTGCTTCTCTTTCAGAGAAACAGATGTGAGTTTCTTGTGAATGCTTTTAAATAGCTTAAGGTAGTTTAAAAGAGAGTGATTTTCTCTAAAAGGAAAGCATTTAGAAAGTGAAGCAACACTCCATTCACTTCGCACAGTGAATTGAAGTGTTGGAACAGACTGCTTCTCTTTCAGAGAAACGCATGTGAATTTCTGTTGAAATCTTGAAAGTGGCTTAAGGCACTTTCAAAGGAAAGTGATTTTCTCTGAAAGGACAGTATTTGGATAGGGAAGCAACACTCCATTCACTTCGCACAGTGAACTGAAGTGTTGGAACAGACTGCTTCTCTTTTAGAGAAACGCATGTGAGTTTTTTGTGAATGCTTGTAAGTAGCTTAAGGCACTTTCAAAGCAAAGTGATTTTCTCTGAAAGGACAGCATTTAGAAAGTGAAGAAACACCCCATTCACTTCGCACAGTGAATTGAAGTGTTGGAAAAGACAGCTTCTCTCTCATAGAAACGCATTTGAGTTTCCTGTGAATGCTTGTAAATTGCTTAAGGCACTTTCAAAGAAAAGTGAGTTTCTCTGAAACTGCTGCATTTAGAATGTGAAGGAACACTCCATTCACTTCGCACAGTGAATTGAAGTGTTGGATCAGACTGCTTCTCTTTCAGAGAAACAGATGTGAGTTTCTTGTGAATGCTTGTAAGTAGTAGCTTAAGGCACTTTCAAAGCAAAGGGATTTTCTCTGAAAGGACAGCATTTAGAAAGTGAAGCAACACTCCATTCACTTCGCACAGTGAATTGAAGTGTTGGAACAGGCTGCTTCTCTTTCAGAGAAACGTATGTGAATTTCTGTTGAATGCTTGTAACTAGCTTAAGGCACATTCAAAGGAAAGTGATTTTCTCTGAAAGGACAGGATTTAGAAAGTGAAGAAACACTCCATTCACTTCGCACAGTGAATTGAAGTGTTGGAAAAGACAGCTTCTCTTTCAGAGAAACAGATGTGAGTTTCTTGTGAATGCTTGTAAGTAGCTTAAGGCACTGTCAAAGGAAAGTGATTTTCTCTGAAAGGACAACATTTAGAAAGTGAAGCAACACTCCATTCACTTCGCACAGTGAACTGAATTGTTGGAACAGAATGCTTCTCTTTCAGAGAAACGGATGTGAGTTTTTTGTGAATGCTTGTAAGCAGCTTAAGGCACTTTCATTGGAAAGTGATTTTCTCTGAAAAGACAGCATTTGGAAAGGGAAGCAACACTCCATTCCCATCGCACAGTGAATTGAAGTGTTGGAACAGACTGCTTCTCTTTCCGAAAAATGCATGTGAGTTTCTTGTGAATGTTTGTAAGTCGCTTAAGGCACTTTGAAAGGAATGTGATTTTCTCTGAAAGGACAGCATTTAGAAAGTGAAGCAACACTCCATTCACTTCGCACAGTGAATTGAAGTGTTGGAACAGACTGCTTCTCTTTTAGAGTAACGGATGTGAGTTTTTTGTGAATGCTTGAAAGTAGCTTAAGGCACTTTCAAATCAAAGTGATTTTCTCTGAAGGACAGCATTTAGAGTGTGAAGGAACACTCCATTCACTTCGCACAGTGAATTGAAATGTTGGAACATACTGCTTCTCTTTTAGAGAAACAGATGTGAGTTTCTTGTGAATTCTTTTAAGTAGTTTAAGGTAGTTTCAAAGAGAGTGATTTTCTCTAAAAGGAGAGCATTTAGAAAGTGAAGCAACATTCCATTCACTTCGCGCAGTGAATTGAAGAGTTGGAACAGACTGCTTCTCTTTCAGAGAAACGCATGCGAATTTCTCTTGAAATCTTGTAAGTGGCTTAGGGCACTTTCAAAGGAAAGTGATTTTCTCTGAAAGGACAGCATTTAGAAAGTGAAGCAACACTCCATTCACTTCGAACAGTGAATTGATGTGTTGGATAAGACAGCTTCTCTTTCAGAGAAGCGCATGTGAATTTCTGTTGAATGCTTGTAAGTAGCTTAAGTCACTTTAAAAGGAAAATGATTTTCTCTGAAAGGACAGCATTTAGAAAGTGAAGCAACACTCCATTCACTTCGCACAGTGAATTGAAGTGTGGAACAGTTGCTTCTCTTTTACAGAAAAGGATGTGAGTTTTTTGTGAATACTTGAAAGTAGCTTAAGGAACTTTCAAAGGAAAGTGATTTTCTCTGAAACTGCAGCATTTAGAATGTGAAGGAACACTCCATTCACTTCGCACAGTGAATTGAAGTGTTGGATCAGACTGCTTCTCTTTCAGAGAAACAGATATGAGTTTCTTGTGAATGCTTGTAAGTAGTTTCAGGCACTTTCAAAGGAAAGTGATTTCTCTGAAAGGACAGCATTTAGAAAGTGAAGCAACACTCCATTCACTTCGCACAGTGAATTGAAGTGTTGGAACAGATTGCTTCTCTTACAGAGAAACGGATGTGAGTTTTTTGTGAATGCTTGAAAGTAGCTTAAGGCACTTTCAAATCAAAGTGATTTTCTCTGAAGGACAGCATTTGGAAAGGGAAGTAACACTCCATTCACTTCGCACAGTGAATTGAAGTGTTGGAACAGAATGCTTCTCTTTCAGAGAAACATATGTGAGTTTCTTGTGAATGCTTTTAAATAGCTTAAGGTAGTTTAAAAGTGAGTGATTTTCTCTAAAAGGAAAGCATTTAGAAAGTGAAGCAACACTCCATTCACTTCGCACAGTGAATTGAAGTGTTGGAACAGACTGCTTCTCTTTCAGAGAAACGCATGTGAATTTCTGTTGAAATCTTGTAAGTGGCTTATGGCACTTTCAAAGGAAAGTGATTTTCTCTGAAAGGACAGTATTTGGAAAGGGAAGCAACACTCCATTCACTTCGCACAGTGAACTGAAGTGTTGGAACAGACTGCTTCTCTTTCAGAGAAACGCATGTGAGTTTTTTGTGAATGCTTGTAAGTAGCTTAAGGCACTTTCAAAGGAAAGTGATTTTCTCTGAAAGGACAGCATTTAGAAAGTGAAGCAACACTCCATTCACTTCGCACAGTGAATTGAAGTGTTAGAACAGACTGCTTCTCTTTTAGAGAAACAGATGTGAGTTTCTTGTGAATTCTTTTAAGTAGCTTAAGGTAGTTTCAAAGAGAGTGATTTTCTCTAAAAGGAGAGCATTTAGAAAGTGAAGCAACACTCCATTCACTTCGCGCAGTGAATTGAAGAGTTGGAACAGACTGCTTCTCTTTCAGAGAAACGCATGTGAGTTTTTTGTGAATGCTTGTAAGTAGCTTAAGGCATTTTCAAAGGAAAGTGATTTTCTCTGAAAGGACAGCATTTAGAATGTGAAGCAATACTCCATTCACTTCGCACAGTGAATTGAAGAGTTGGAACAGACTGCTTCTCTTTCAGAGAAATGGATGTGAGTTTTTTGTGAATGCTTGTAAGTAGCTTAAGGCACTTTCAAAGCAAAGTGATTTTCTCTGAAAGGACAGCATTTAGCAAGTGAAGCAACACCCCATTCACTTCGCACAGTGAATTGAAGTGTTGGAAAAGACAGCTTCTCTCTCATAGAAACGCATTTGAGTTTCCTGTGAATGCTTGTAAGTTGCTTAAGGCACTTTCAAAGAAAAGTGATTTTCTCTGAAACTGCTGCATTTAGAATGTGAAGGAACACTCCATTCACTTCGCACAGTGAATTGAAGTGTTGGATCAGACTGCTTTTCTTTCAGAGAAACAGATGTGAGTTTCTTGTGAATGCTTGTAAGTAGCTTAAGGCACTTTCAAAGGAAAGTGATTTTCTCTGAAAGGACAGCATTTAGAAAGTGAAGCAACACTCCATTCACTTCGCACAGTGAATTGAAGTGTTGGAACAGAATGCTTCTTTTTCAGAGAAACGGATGTGAGTTTTTTGTGAATGCTTGTAAGTAACTTAAGGCACTTTCAGAGGAAAGTGATTTTCTCTGAAAGGACAGCATTTGGAAAGGGAAGCAACACTCCATTCACTTCGCACAGTGAATTGAAGTGTTGGAACAGACTGCTTCTCTTTCAGAAAAATGCATGTGAGTTTCTTGTGAATGTTTGTAAGTAGCTTAAGGCACTTTCAAAGGAATGTGATTTTCTCTGAAGGGACAGCATTTAGAAAGTGAAGCAACACTCCATTCACTTCGAACAGTGAATTGATGTGTTGGATAAGACAGCTTCTCTTTCAGAGAAGCGCATGTGAATTTCTGTTGAATGCTTGTAAGTAGCTTAAGTCACTTTAAAAGGAAAGTGATTTTCTCTGAAAGGACAGCATTTAGAAAGTGAAGCAACACTCCATTCACTTCGCACAGTGAATTGAAGTGTTGGAACAGTTGCTTCTCTTTTACAGAAAAGGATGTGAGTTTTTTGTGAATACTTGAAAGTAGCTTAAGGAACTTTCAAAGGAAAGTGATTTTCTCTGAAACTGCAGCATTTAGAATGTGAAGGAACACTCCATTCACTTCGCACAGTGAATTGAAGTGTTGGATCAGACTGCTTCTCTTTCAGAGAAACAGATATGAGTTTCTTGTGAATGCTTGTAAGTAGTTTCAGGCACTTTCAAAGGAAAGTGATTTTCTCTGAAAGGACAGCATTTAGAAAGTGAAGCAACACTCCATTCACTTCGCACAGTGAATTGAAGAGTTGGAACAGACTGCTTCTCTTTCAGAGAAATGGATCTGAGTTTTTTATGAATGCTTGAAAGTAGCTTAAGGCACTTTCAAAGCAAAGTGATTTTCTCTGAAAGGACAGCATTTAGAAAGTGAAGCAACACCCCATTCACTTCGCACAGTGAATTGAAGTGTTGGAAAAGACAGCTTCTCTCTCATAGAAACGCATTTGAGTTTCCTGTGAATGCTTGTAAGTTGCTTAAGGCACTTTCAAAGAAAAGTGATTTTCTCTGAAACTGCTGCATTTAGAATGTGAAGGAACACTCCATTCACTTCGCACAGTGAATTGAAGTGTTGGATCAGACTGCTTCTCTTTCAGAGAAACAGATGTGAGTTTCTTGTGAATGCTTTTAAATAGCTTAAGGTAGTTTAAAAGAGAGTGATTTTCTCTAAAAGGAAAGCATTTAGAAAGTGAAGCAACACTCCATTCACTTCGCACAGTGAATTGAAGTGTTGGAACAGACTGCTTCTCTTTCAGAGAAACGCATGTGAATTTCTGTTGAAATCTTGAAAGTGGCTTAAGGCACTTTCAAAGGAAAGTGATTTTCTCTGAAAGGACAGTATTTGGATAGGGAAGCAACACTCCATTCACTTCGCACAGTGAACTGAAGTGTTGGAACAGACTGCTTCTCTTTTAGAGAAACGCATGTGAGTTTTTTGTGAATACTTGTAAGTAGCTTAAGGCACTTTCAAAGCAAAGTGATTTTCTCTGGAAGGACAGCATTTAGAAAGTGAAGAAACACCCCATTCACTTCGCACAGTGAATTGAAGTGTTGGAAAAGACAGCTTCTCTCTCATAGAAACGCATTTGAGTTTCCTGTGAATGCTTGTAAATTGCTTAAGGCACTTTCAAAGAAAAGTGAGTTTCTCTGAAACTGCTGCATTTAGAATGTGAAGGAACACTCCATTCACTTCGCACAGTGAATTGAAGTGTTGGATCAGACTGCTTCTCTTTCAGAGAAACAGATGTGAGTTTCTTGTGAATGCTTGTAAGTAGTAGCTTAAGGCACTTTCAAAGCAAAGGGATTTTCTCTGAAAGGACAGCATTTAGAAAGTGAAGCAACACTCCATTCACTTCGCACAGTGAATTGAAGTGTTGGAACAGGCTGCTTCTCTTTCAGAGAAACGTATGTGAATTTCTGTTGAATGCTTGTAACTAGCTTAAGGCACATTCAAAGGAAAGTGATTTTCTCTGAAAGGACAGGATTTAGAAAGTGAAGAAACACTCCATTCACTTCGCACAGTGAATTGAAGTGTTGGAAAAGACAGCTTCTCTTTCAGAGAAACAGATGTGAGTTTCTTGTGAATGCTTGTAAGTAGCTTAAGGCACTGTCAAAGGAAAGTGATTTTCTCTGAAAGGACAACATTTAGAAAGTGAAGCAACACTCCATTCACTTCGCACAGTGAACTGAATTGTTGGAACAGAATGCTTCTCTTTCAGAGAAACGGATGTGAGTTTTTTGTGAATGCTTGTAAGCAGCTTAAGGCACTTTCATTGGAAAGTGATTTTCTCTGAAAAGACAGCATTTGGAAAGGGAAGCAACACTCCATTCCCATCGCACAGTGAATTGAAGTGTTGGAACAGACTGCTTCTCTTTCCGAAAAATGCATGTGAGTTTCTTGTGAATGTTTGTAAGTCGCTTAAGGCACTTTGAAAGGAATGTGATTTTCTCTGAAAGGACAGCATTTAGAAAGTGAAGCAACACTCCATTCACTTCGCACAGTGAATTGAAGTGTTGGAACAGACTGCTTCTCTTTTAGAGTAACGGATGTGAGTTTTTTGTGAATGCTTGAAAGTAGCTTAAGGCACTTTCAAATCAAAGTGATTTTCTCTGAAGGACAGCATTTAGAGTGTGAAGGAACACTCCATTCACTTCGCACAGTGAATTGAAATGTTGGAACATACTGCTTCTCTTTTAGAGAAACAGATGTGAGTTTCTTGTGAATTCTTTTAAGTAGTTTAAGGTAGTTTCAAAGAGAGTGATTTTCTCTAAAAGGAGAGCATTTAGAAAGTGAAGCAACATTCCATTCACTTCGCGCAGTGAATTGAAGAGTTGGAACAGACTGCTTCTCTTTCAGAGAAACGCATGCGAATTGCTCTTGAAATCTTGTAAGTGGCTTAGGGCACTTTCAAAGGAAAGTGATTTTCTCTGAAAGGACAGCATTTGGAAAGGGAAGCAACACTCCATTCTCTTCGCACAGTGAATTTAAGTGTTGCAACAGACAGCTTCTCTTTCATAAAAACGCATTTGAGTTTCCTATGAATGCTTGTAAGTAGCTTAAGGCACTTTCAAAGGAAAGTGATTTTCTCTGAAAGGACAGCATTTAGAAAGTGAAGCAACACTCCATTCACTTCGCACAGTGAACTGAAGTGTTGGAACAGACTGCTTCTCTTTCAGAGAAATGCATGTGAGTTTTTTGTGAATGCTTGTAAGTAGCTTAAGGCACTTTCAAAGGAAACTGATTTTCTCTGAAAGGACAGCATTTAAAAAGTGAAGCAACACTCGATTCACTTCGCACAGTGAATTGAAGTGTTGGAACAGACTGCTTCTCTTTCAGAAAAATGGATGTAATTTTTTGTGAATGCTTGTAAGTAGCTTAAGGCACTTTCAAAGCAAAGTGATTTTCTCTGAAAGGACAGCATTTAGAAAGTGAAGAAACACCCCATTCACTTCGCACAGTGAATTGAAGTGTTGGAAAAGACAGCTTCTCTCTCATAGAAACGCATTTGAGTTTCCTGTGAATGCTTGTAAATTGCTTAAGGCACTTTTAAAGAAAAGTGATTTTCTCTGAAACTGCTGCATTTAGAATGTGAAGGAACACTCCATTCACTTCGCACAGTGAATTGAAGTGTTGGATCAGACTGCTTCTATTTCAGAGAAACAGATGTGAGTTTCTTGTGAATGCTTGTAAGTAGTAGCTTAAGGCACTTTCAAAGCAAAGTGATTTTCTCTGAAAGGACAGCATTTAGAAAGTGAAGCAACACTCCATTCACTTCGCACAGTGAATTGAAGTGTTGGAACAGGCTGCTTCTCTTTCAGAGAAACGTATGTGAATTTCTGTTGAATGCTTGTAACTAGCTTAAGGCACTTTCAAAGGAAAGTGATTTTCTCTGAAAGGACAGGATTTAGAAAGTGAAGAAACACTCCATTCACTTCGCACAGTGAATTGAAGTGTTGGAAAAGACAGCTTCTCTTTCAGAGAAACAGATGTGAGTTTCTTGTGAATGCTTGTAAGTAGCTTAAGGCACTGTCTAAGGAAAGTGATTTTCTCTGAAAGGACAACATTTAGAAAGTGAAGCAACACTCCATTCACTTCGCACAGTGAACTGAATTGTTGGAACAGAATGCTTCTCTTTCAGAGAAACAGATGTGTGTTTTTTGTGAATGCTTGTAACCAGCTTAAGGCACTTTCATAGGAAAGTGATTTTCTCTGAAAAGACAGCATTTGGAAAGGGAAGCAACACTCCATTCCCTTCGCACAGTGAATTGAAGTGTTGGAACAGACTGCTTCTCTTTCCGAAAAATGCATGTGAGTTTCTTGTGAATGTTTGTAAGTCGCTTAAGGCACTTTGAAAGGAATGTGATTTTCTCTGAAAGGACAGCATTTAGAAAGTGAAGCAACACTCCATTCACTTCGCACAGTGAATTGAAGTGTTGGAACAGACTGCTTCTCTTTTAGAGAAACGGATGTGAGTTTTTTGTGAATGCTTGAAAGTAGCTTAAGGCACTTTCAAATCAAAGTGATTTTCTCTGAAGGACAGCATTTAGAGTGTGAAGGAACACTCCATTCACTTCGCACAGTGAATTGAAATGTTGGAACATACTGCTTCTCTTTTAGAGAAACAGATGTGAGTTTCTTGTGAATTCTTTTAAGTAGCTTAAGGTAGTTTCAAAGAGAGTGATTTTCTCTGAAAGGAGAGCATTTAGAAAGTGAAGCAACACTCCATTCACTTCGCGCAGTGAATTGAAGAGTTGGAACAGACTGCTTCTCTTTCAGAGAAACGCATGCGAATTTCTCTTGAAATCTTGTAAGTGGCTTAGGGCACTTTCAAAGGAAAGTGATTTTCTCTGAAAGGACAGCATTTGGAAAGGGAAGCAACACTCCATTCTCTTCGCACAGTGAATTTAAGTGTTGCAACATACAGCTTCTCTTTCATAAAAACGCATTTGTGTTTCTTATGAATGCTTGTATGTAGCTTAAGGCACTTTCAAAGGAAAGTGATTTTCTCTGAAAGGACAGCATTTAGAAAGTGAAGCAACACTCCATTCACTTCGCACAGTGAACTGAAGTGTTGGAACAGACTGCTTCTCTTTCAGAGAAATGCATGTGAGTTTTTTGTGAATGCTTGTAAGTAGCTTAAGGCACTTTCAAAGGAAACTGATTTTCTCTGAAAGGACAGCATTTAAAAAGTGAAGCAACACTCGATTCACTTCGCACAGTGAAGTGAAGTGTTGGAACAGACTGCTTCTCTTTTAGAGAAACGGATGTGAGTTTTTTGTGAATGCTTGAAAGTAGCTTAAGGCACTTTCAAGGGAAAGTGATTTTCTCTGAAACTACAGAATTTAGAATGTGAAGCAACACTCCATTCACTTCGCACAGTGAATTGAAGTGTTGGAAAAGAAAGCTTCTCTTTCAGAGAAACGGATGTGAGTTTTTTGTGAATGCTTGTAAGTAGCTTAAGGCACTTTCAAAGGAAAGTGATTTTCTCTGAAAGGACAGGATTTAGAAAGTGAAGAAACACTCCATTCACTTTGCACAGTGAATTGAAGTGTTGGGAAAGACAGCTTCTCCTTCATAGAAACGCATTTGAGTTTCCTGTGAATGCTTGTAAGTAGATGAAGGCACTTTCAAAGGAAAGTGATTTTCTCTGAAACTGCAGCATTTAGAATGTGAAGGAACACTCCAATCTCTTTGAACAGTGAATGGAATTGTTGGATCAGACTGCTTCTCTTTCAGAGAAAAAGATGGGAGTTTCTTATGAATGCTTGTAAGTAGCTTAAGGCACTTTCAAAAGAAAGTGATTTTCTCTGAAAGGACAGGATTTAGAGAGTGAAGCAACACTCCATTCACTTCGCACAGTGAATTGAAGTGTTGGAACAGAATGCCTCTCTTTCAGAGGAACGGATGTGAGTTTTTTGTGAATGCTTGTAAGTTGCTTAAGGCACTTTCATAGGAAAGTGATTTTCTCTGAAAGGACAGCATTTAAAATGTGAAGCAACACTCGATTCACTTCGCACAGTGAATTGAAGTGTTGGAACAGACTGCTTCTCTTTTAGAGAAACGGATGTGAGTTTTTTGTGAATGCTTGAAAGTAGCTTAAGGCACTTTCAAAGGAAAGTGATTTTCTCTGAAACTACAGCATTTAGAATGTGAAGCAACACTCCATTCACTTCACACAGTGAATTGAAGTGTTGGAAAAGAAAGCTTCTCTTTCAGAGAAACAGATGTGAGTTTCTTGTGAATGCTTGTTAGTAGCTTAAGGCACTTTCAAAGCAAAGTGATTTTCTCTGAAAGGACAGCATTTAGAAAGTGAAGCAACACTCCATTCACTTCGCACAGTGAATTGAAGTGTTGGAACAGAATGCTTCTCTTTCAGCGAAACATATGTGAGTTTCTTGTGAATGCTTTTAAATAGCTTAAGGTAGTTTAAAAGAGAGTGATTTTCTCTAAAAGGAAAGCATTTAGAAAGTGAAGCAACACTCCATTCACTTCGCACAGTGAATTGAAGTGTTGGAACAGACTGCTTCTCTTTCAGAGAAACGCATGTGAATTTCTGTTGAAATCTTGTAAGTGGCTTAAGGCACTTTCAAAGGAAAGTGATTTTCTCTGAAAGGACAGTATTTGGAAAGGGAAGCAACACTCCATTCACTTCGCACACTGAAGTGAAGTGTTGGAACAGACTGCTTCTCTTTCAGAGAAACGCATGTGAGTTTTTTGTGAATGCTTGTAAGTAGCTTAAGGCACTTTCAAAGGAAAGTGATTTTCTCTGAAAGGACAGCATTTAGAAAGTGAAGCAACACTCCATTCACTTCGCACAGTGAATTGAAGTGTTGGAACAGACTGCTTCTCTTTTAGAGAAACGGATGTGAGTTTTTTGTTAATGCTTGAATGTAGCTTAAGGCATTTTCAAAGGAAAGTGATTTTCTCTGAAACTACAGCATTTAGAATGTGAAGCAATACTCCATTCACTTCGCACAGTGAATTGAAGAGTTGGAACAGACTGCTTCTCTTTCAGAAAAATGGATCTGAGTTTTTTGTGAATGCTTGAAAGTAGCTTAAGGCACTTTCAAAGCAAAGTGATTTTCTCTGAAAGGACAGCATTTAGAAAGTGAAGCAACACCCCATTCACTTCGCACAGTGAATTCAAGTGTTGGAAAAGACAGCTTCTCTCTCATAGAAACGCATTTGAGTTTCCTGTGAATGCTTGTAAGTTGCTTAAGGCACTTTCAAAGAAAAGTGATTTTCTCTGAAACTGCTGCATTTAGAATGTGAAGGAACACTCCATTCACTTAGCACAGTGAATTGAAGTGTTGGATCAGACTGCTTCTCTTTCAGAGAAACAGATGTGAGTTTCTTGTGAATGCTTTTAAATAGCTTAAGGTAGTTTAAAAGAGAGTGATTTTCTCTAAAAGGACAGCATTTAGAAAGTGAAGCAACACTCCATTCACTTCGCACAGTGAATTGAAGTGTTGGAACAGACTGCTTCTCTTTCAGAGAAACGCATGTGAATTTCTGTTGAAATCTTGAAAGTGGCTTAAGGCACTTTCAAAGGAAAGTGATTTTCCCTGAAAGGACAGTATTTGGATAGGGAAGCAACACTCCATTCACTTCGCACAGTGAACTGAAGTGTTGGAACAGACTGCTTCCCTTTTAGAGAAACGCATGTGAGTTTTTTGTGAATGCTTGTAAGTAGCTTAAGGCACTTTCAAAGGAAAGTGATTTTCTCTGAAAGGACAGCATTTAGAAAGTGAAGCAACACTCCATTCACTTAGCACAGTGAATTGAAGTGTTGGAACAGACTGCTTCTCTTTTAGAGAAACGGATGTGAGTTTTTTGTTAATGCTTGAATGTAGCTTAAGGCATTTTCAAAGGAAAGTGATTTTCTCTGAAACTACAGCATTTAGAATGTGAAGCAATACTCCATTCACTTCGCACAGTGAATTGAAGAGTTGGAACAGACTGCTTCTCTTTCAGAGAAATGGATGTAATTTTTTGTGAATGCTTGTAAGTAGCTTAAGGCACTTTCAAAGCAAAGTGATTTTCTCTGAAAGGACAGCATTTAGAAAGTGAAGAAACACTCCATTCACTTCGCACAGTGAATTGAAGTGTTGGAAAAGACAGCTTCTCTCTCATAGAAACGCATTTGAGTTTCCTGTGAATGCTTGTAAATTGCTTAAGGCACTTTCAAAGAAAAGTGATTTTCTCTGAAACTGCTGCATTTAGAATGTGAAGGAACACTCCATTCACTTCGCACAGTGAATTGAAGTGTTGGATCAGACTGCTTCTATTTCAGAGAAACAGATGTGAGTTTCTTGTGAATGCTTGTAAGTAGTAGCTTAAGGCACTTTCAAAGCAAAGTGATTTTCTCTGAAAGGACAGCATTTAGAAAGTGAAGCAACACTCCATTCACTTCGCACAGTGAATTGAAGTGTTGGAACAGGCTGCTTCTCTTTCAGAGAACCGTATGTGAATTTCTGTTGAATGCTTGTAACAAGCTTAAGGCACTTTCAAAGGAAAGTGATTTTCTCTGAAAGGACAGGATTTAGAAAGTGAAGAAACACTCCATTCACTTCGCACAGTGAATTGAAGTGTTGGAAAAGACAGCTTCTCTTTCAGAGAAACAGATGTGAGTTTCTTGTGAATGCTTGTAAGTAGCTTAAGGCACTGTCTAAGGAAAGTGATTTTCTCTGAAAGGACAACATTTAGAAAGTGAAGCAACACTCCATTCACTTCGCACAGTGAACTGAATTGTTGGAACAGAATGCTTCTCTTTCAGAGAAACAGATGTGAGTTTTTTGTGAATGCTTGTAACCAGCTTAAGGCACTTTCATAGGAAAGTGATTTTCTCTGAAAAGACAGCATTTGGAAAGGGAAGCAACACTCCATTCCCTTCGCACAGTGAATTGAAGTGTTGGAACAGACTGCTTCTCTTTCCGAAAAATGCATGTGAGTTTCTTGTGAATGTTTGTAAGTCGCTTAAGGCACTTTGAAAGGAATGTGATTTTCTCTGAAAGGACAGCATTTAGAAAGTGAAGCAACACTCCATTCACTTCGCACAGTGAATTGAAGTGTTGGAACAGACTGCTTCTCTTTTAGAGAAACGGATGTGAGTTTTTTGTGAATGCTTGAAAGTAGCTTAAGGCACTTTCAAATCAAAGTGATTTTCTCTGAAGGACAGCATTTAGAGTGTGAAGGAACACTCCATTCACTTCGCGCAGTGAATTGAAGAGTTGGAACAGACTGCTTCTCTTTTAGAGAAACAGATGTGAGTTTCTTGTGAATTCTTTTAAGTAGCTTAAGGTAGTTTCAAAGAGAGTGATTTTCTCTGAAAGGAGAGCATTTAGAAAGTGAAGCAACACTCCATTCACTTCGCGCAGTGAATTGAAGAGTTGGAACAGACTGCTTCTCTTTCAGAGAAACGCATGCGAATTTCTCTTGAAATCTTGTAAGTGGCTTAGGGCACTTTCAAAGGAAAGTGATTTTCTCTGAAAGGACAGCATTTGGAAAGGGAAGCAACACTCCATTCTCTTCGCACAGTGAATTTAAGTGTTGCAACAGACAGCTTCTCTTTCATAAAAACGCATTTGTGTTTCTTATGAATGCTTGTATGTAGCTTAAGGCACTTTCAAAGGAAAGTGATTTTCTCTGAAAGGACAGCATTTAGAAAGTGAAGCAACACTCCATTCACTTCGCACAGTGAACTGAAGTGTTGGAACAGACTGCTTCTCTTTCAGAGAAATGCATGTGAGTTTTTTGTGAATGCTTGTAAGTACCTTAAGGCACTTTCAAAGGAAACTGATTTTCTCTTAAAGGACAGCATTTAAAAAGTGAAGCAACACTCGATTCACTTCGCACAGTGAAGTGAAGTGTTGGAACAGACTGCTTCTCTTTTAGAGAAACGGATGTGAGTTTTTTGTGAATGCTTGAAAGTAGCTTAAGGCACTTTCAAGGGAAAGTGATTTTCTCTGAAACTACAGAATTTAGAATGTGAAGCAACACTCCATTCACTTCGCACAGTGAATTGAAGTGTTGGAAAAGAAAGCTTCTCTTTCAGAGAAACAGATGTGAGTTTCTTGTGAATGCTTGTTAGTAGCTTAAGGCACTTTCAAAGTAAAGTGATTTTCTCTGAAAGGACAGCATTTAGAAAGTGAAGTAACACACCATTCACTTCGCACAGTGAATTGAAGTGTTGGAACAGACTGCTTCTCTTTCAGAGAAACGGATGTGAGTTTTTTGTGAATGCTTGTAAGTAGCTTAAGGCACTTTCAAAGGAAAGTGATTTTCTCTGAAAGGACAGGATTTAGAAAGTGAAGAAACACTCCATTCACTTTGCACAGTGAATTGAAGTGTTGGGAAAGACAGCTTCTCCTTCATAGAAACGCATTTGAGTTTCCTGTGAATGCTTGTAAGTAGATGAAGGCACTTTCAAAGGAAAGTGATTTTCTCTGAAACTGCAGCATTTAGAATGTGAAGGAACACTCCAATCTCTTTGAACAGTGAATGGAATTGTTGGATCAGACTGCTTCTCTTTCAGAGAAAAAGATGGGAGTTTCTTATGAATGCTTGTAAGTAGCTTAAGGCACTTTCCAAGGAAAGTGATTTTCTCTGAAAGGACAGGATTTAGAGAGTGAAGCAACACTCCATTCACTTCGCACAGTGAATTGAAGTGTTGGAACAGAATGCTTCTCTTTCAGAGGAACGGATTTGAGTTTTTTGTGAATGCTTGTAAGTTGCTTAAGGCACTTTCATAGGAAAGTGATTTTCTCTGAAAGGACAGCATTTAAAAAGTGAAGCAACACTCGATTCACTTCGCACAGTGAATTGAAGTGTTGGAACAGACTGCTTCTCTTTTAGAGAAACGGATGTGAGTTTTTTGTGAATGCTTGAAAGTAGCTTAAGGCACTTTCAAAGGAAAGTGATTTTCTCTGAAACTACAGCATTTAGAATGTGAAGCAACACTCCATTCACTTCGCACAGTGAATTGAAGTGTTGGAAAAGAAAGCTTCTCTTTCAGAGAAACAGATGTGAGTTTCTTGTGAATGCTTGTTAGTAGCTTAAGGCACTTTCAAAGCAAAGTGATTTTCTCTGAAAGGACAGCATTTAGAAAGTGAAGCAACACTCCATTCACTTCGCACAGTGAATTGAAGTGTTGGAACAGAATGCTTCTCTTTCAGAGAAACATATGTGAGTTTCTTGTGAATGCTTTTAAATAGCTTAAGGTAGTTTAAAAGAGAGTGATTTTCTCTAAAAGGAAAGCATTTAGAAAGTGAAGCAACACTCCATTCACTTCGCACAGTGAATTGAAGTGTTGGAACAGACTGCTTCTCTTTCAGAGAAACGCATGTGAATTTCTGTTGAAATCTTGTAAGTGGCTTAAGGCACTTTCAAAGGAAAGTGATTTTCTCTGAAAGGACAGCATTTAGAAAGTGAAGCAACACCCCATTCACTTCGCACAGTGAATTCAAGTGTTGGAAAAGACAGCTTCTCTCTCATAGAAACGCATTTGAGTTTCCTGTGAATGCTTGTATGTTGCTTAAGGCACTTTCAAAGAAAAGTGATTTTCTCTGAAACTGCTGCATTTAGAATGTGAAGGAACACTCCATTCACTTAGCACAGTGAATTGAAGTGTTGGATCAGACTGCTTCTCTTTCAGAGAAACAGATGTGAGTTTCTTGTGAATGCTTTTAAATAGCTTAAGGTAGTTTAAAAGAGAGTGATTTTCTCTAAAAGGACAGCATTTAGAAAGTGAAGCAACACTCCATTCACTTCGCACAGTGAATTGAAGTGTTGGTACAGACTGCTTCTCTTTCAGAGAAACGCATGTGAGTTTTTTGTGAATGCTTGTAAGTAGCTTAAGGCACTTTCAAAGGAAAGTGATTTTCTCTGAAAGGACAGCATTTAGAAAGTGAAGCAACACTCCATTCACTTCGCACAGTGAATTGAAGTGTTGGAACAGACTGCTTCTCTTTTAGAGAAACGGATGTGAGTTTTTTGTTAATGCTTGAATGTAGCTTAAGGCATTTTCAAAGGAAAGTGATTTTCTCTGAAACTACAGCATTTAGAATGTGAAGCAATACTCCATTCACTTCGCACAGTGAATTGAAGAGTTGGAACAGACTGCTTCTCTTTCAGAGAAATGGATCTGAGTTTTTTGTGAATGCTTGAAAGTAGCTTAAGGCACTTTCAAAGCAAAGTGATTTTCTCTGAAAGGACAGCATTTAGAAAGTGAAGCAACACCCCATTCACTTCACACAGTGAATTCAAGTGTTGGAAAAGACAGCTTCTCTCTCATAGAAACGCATTTGAGTTTCCTGTGAATGCTTGTAAGTTGCTTAAGGCACTTTCAAAGAATAGTGATTTTCTCTGAAACTGCTGCATTTAGAATGTGAAGGAACACTCCATTCACTTAGCACAGTGAATTGAAGTGTTGGATCAGACTGCTTCTCTTTCAGAGAAACAGATGTGAGTTTCTTGTGAATGCTTTTAAATAGCTTAAGGTAGTTTAAAAGAGAGTGATTTTCTCTAAAAGGACAGCATTTAGAAAGTGAAGCAACACTCCATTCACTTCGCACAGTGAATTGAAGTGTTGGAACAGACTGCTTCTCTTTCAGAGAAACGCATGTGAATTTCTGTTGAAATCTTGAAAGTGGCTTAAGGCACTTTCAAAGGAAAGTGATTTTCCCTGAAAGGACAGTATTTGGATAGGGAAGCAACACTCCATTCACTTCGCACAGTGAACTGAAGTGTTGGAACAGACTGCTTCTCTTTTAGAGAAACGCATGTGAGTTTTTTGTGAATGCTTGTAAGTAGCTTAAGGCACTTTCAAAGGAAAGTGATTTTCTCTGAAAGGACAGCATTTAGAAAGTAAAGCAACACTCCATTCACTTAGCACAGTGAATTGAAGTGTTGGAACAGACTGCTTCTCTTTTAGAGAAACGGATGTGAGTTTTTTGTTAATGCTTGAATGTAGCTTAAGGCATTTTCAAAGGAAAGTGATTTTCTCTGAAACTACAGCATTTAGAATGTGAAGCAATACTCCATTCACTTCGCACAGTGAATTGAAGAGTTGGAACAGACTGCTTCTCTTTCAGAGAAATGGATGTAATTTTTTGTGAATGCTTGTAAGTAGCTTAAGGCACTTTCAAAGCAAAGTGATTTTCTCTGAAAGGACAGCATTTAGAAAGTGAAGAAACACCCCATTCACTTCGCACAGTGAATTGAAGTGTTGGAAAAGACAGCTTCTCTCTCATAGAAACGCATTTGAGTTTCCTGTGAATGCTTGTAAATTGCTTAAGGCACTTTCAAAGAAAAGTGATTTTCTCTGAAACTGCTGCATTTAGAATGTGAAGGAACACTCCATTCACTTCGCACAGTGAATTGAAGTGTTGGATCAGACTGCTTCTCTTTCAGAGAAACAGATGTGAGTTTCTTGTGAATGCTTGTAAGTAGTAGCTTAAGGCACTTTCAAAGCAAAGTGATTTTCTCTGAAAGGACAGCATTTAGAAAGTGAAGCAACACTCCATTCACTTCGCACAGTGAATTGAAGTGTTGGAACAGGCTGCTTCTCTTTCAGAGAAACGTATGTGAATTTCTGTTGAATGCTTGTAACTAGCTTAAGGCACTTTCAAAGGAAAGTGATTTTCTCTGAAAGGACAGGATTTAGAAAGTGAAGAAACACTCCATTCACTTCGCACAGTGAATTGAAGTGTTGGAAAAGACAGCTTCTCTTTCAGAGAAACAGATGTGAGTTTCTTGTGAATGCTTGTAAGTAGCTTAAGGCACTGTCTAAGGAAAGTGATTTTCTCTGAAAGGACAACATTTAGAAAGTGAAGCAACACTCCATTCACTTCGCACAGTGAACTGAAATGTTGGAACAGAATGCTTCTCTTTCAGAGAAACAGATGTGAGTTTTTTGTGAATGCTTGTAACCAGCTTAAGGCACTTTCATAGGAAAGTGATTTTCTCTGAAAAGACAGCATTTGGAAAGGAAAGCAACACTCCATTCCCTTCGCACAGTGAATTGAAGTGTTGGAACAGACTGCTTCTCTTTCCGAAAAATGCATGTGAGTTTCTTGTGAATGTTTGTAAGTCGCTTAAGGCACTTTGAAAGGAATGTGATTTTCTCTGAAAGGACAGCATTTAGAAAGTGAAGCAACACTCCATTCACTTCGCACAGTGAATTGAAGTGTTGGAACAGACTGCTTCTCTTTTAGAGAAACGGATGTGAGTTTTTTGTGAATGCTTGAAAGTAGCTTAAGGCACTTTCAAATCAAAGTGATTTTCTCTGAAGGACAGCATTTAGAGTGTGAAGGAACACTCCATTCACTTCGCACAGTGAATTGAAATGTTGGAACATACTGCTTCTCTTTTAGAGAAACAGATGTGAGTTTCTTGTGAATTCTTTTAAGTAGCTTAAGGTAGTTTCAAAGAGAGTGATTTTCTCTAAAAGGAGAGCATTTAGAAAGTGAAGCAACACTCCATTCATTTCGCGCAGTGAATTGAAGAGTTGGAACAGACTGCTTCTCTTTCAGAGAAACGCATGCGAATTTCTCTTGAAATCTTGTAAGTGGCTTAGGGCACTTTCAAAGGAAAGTGATTTTCTCTGAAAGGACAGCATATGGAAAGGGAAGCAACACTCCATTCTCTTCGCACAGTGAATTTAAGTGTTGCAACAGACAGCTTCTCTTTCATAAAAACGCATTTGAGTTTCCTATGAATGCTTGTAAGTAGCTTAAGGCACTTTCAAAGGAAAGTGATTTTCTCTGAAACTACAGAATTTAGAATGTGAAGCAACACTCCATTCACTTCGCACAGTGAATTGAAGTGTTGGAAAAGAAAGCTTCTCTTTCAGAGAAACAGATGTGAGTTTCTTGTGAATGCTTGTTAGTAGCTTAAGGCACTTTCAAAGCAAAGTGATTTTCTCTGAAAGGACAGCATTTAGAAAGTGAAGCAACACTCCATTCACTTCGCACAGTGAATTGAAGTGTTGGAACAGACTGCTTCTCTTTCAGAGAAACGGATGTGAGTTTTTTGTAAATGCTTGTAAGTAGCTTAAGGCACTTTCAAAGGAAAGTGATTTTCTCTGAAAGGACAGGATTTAGAAAGTGAAGAAACACTCCATTCACTTTGCACAGTGAATTGAAGTGTTGGGAAAGACAGCCTCTCCTTCATAGAAACGCATTTGAGTTTCCTGTGAATGCTTGTAAGTAGATGAATGCACTTTCAAAGGAAAGTGATTTTCTCTGAAACTGCAGCATTTAGAATGTGAAGGAACACTCCAATCTCTTTGAACAGTGAATGGAATTGTTGGATCAGACTGCTTCTCTTTCAGAGAAAAAGATGGGAGTTTCTTATGAATGCTTGTAAGTAGCTTAAGGCACTTTCAAAGGAAAGTGATTTTCTCTGAAAGGACAGGATTTAGAGAGTGAAGCAACACTCCATTCACTTCGCACAGTGAATTGAAGTGTTGGAACAGAATGCTTCTCTTTCATAGGAACGGATGTGAGTTTTTTGTGAATGCTTGTAAGTTGCTTAAGGAACTTTCATAGGAAAGTGATTTTCTCTGTAAGGACAGCATTTAAAAAGTGAAGCAACACTCGATTCACTTCGCACAGTGAATTGAAGTGTTGGAACAGACTGCTTCTCTTTTAGAGAAACGGATGTGAGTTTTTTGTGAATGCTTGAAAGTAGCTTAAGGCACTTTCAAAGGAAAGTGATTTTCTCTGAAACTACAGCATTTAGAATGTGAAGCAACACTCCATTCACTTCGCACAGTGAATTGAAGTGTTGGAAAAGAAAGCTTCTCTTTCAGAGAAACAGATGTGAGTTTCTTGTGAATGCTTTTTAGTAGCTTAAGGCACTTTCAAAGCAAAGTGATTTTCTCTGAAAGGACAGCATTTAGAAAGTGAAGCAACACTCCATTCACTTCGCACAGTGAATTGAAGTGTTGGAACAGAATGCTTCTCTTTCAGAGAAACATATGTGAGTTTCTTGTGAATGCTTTTAAATAGCTTAAGGTAGTTTAAAAGAGAGTGATTTTCTCTAAAAGGAAAGCATTTAGAAAGTGAAGCAACACTCCATTCACTTCGCACAGTGAATTGAAGTGTTGGAACAGACTGCTTCTCTTTCAGAGAAACGCATGTGAATTTCTGTTGAAATCTTGTAAGTGGCTTAAGGCACTTTCAAAGGAAAGTGATTTTCTCTGAAAGGACAGTATTTGGAAAGGGAAGCAACACTCCATTCACTTCGCACACTGAAGTGAAGTGTTGGAACAGACTGCTTCTCTTTCAGAGAAACGCATGGGAGTTTTTTGTGAATGCTTGTAAATAGCTTAAGGCACTTTCAAAGGAAAGTGATTTTCTCTGAAAGGACAGCATTTAGAAAGTGAAGCAACACTCCATTCACTTCGCACAGTGAATTGAAGTGTTGGAACAGACTGCTTCTCTTTTAGAGAAACGGATGTGAGTTTTTTGTTAATGCTTGAATGTAGCTTAAGGCATTTTCAAAGGAAAGTGATTTTCTCTGAAACTACAGCATTTAGAATGTGAAGCAATACTCCATTCACTTCGCATAGTGAATTGAAGAGTTGGAACAGACTGCTTCTCTTTCAGAGAAATGGATGTAATTTTTTGTGAATGCTTGTAAGTAGCTTAAGGCACTTTCAAAGCAAAGTGATTTTCTCTGAAAGGACAGCATTTAGAAAGTGAAGAAACACCCCATTCACTTCGCACAGTGAATTGAAGTGTTGGAAAAGACAGCTTCTCTCTCATAGAAACGCATTTGAGTTTCCTGTGAATGCTTGTAAATTGCTTAAGGCACTTTCAAAGAAAAGTGATTTTCTCTGAAACTGCTGCATTTAGAATGTGAAGGAACACTCCATTCACTTCGCACAGTGAATTGAAGTGTTGGATCAGACTGCTTCTCTTTCAGAGAAACAGATGTGAGTTTCTTGTGAATGCTTGTAAGTAGTAGCTTAAGGCACTTTCAAAGCAAAGTGATTTTCTCTGAAAGGACAGCATTTAGAAAGTGAAGCAACACTCCATTCACTTCGCACAGTGAATTGAAGTGTTGGAACAGGCTGCTTCTCTTTCAGAGAAACGTATGTGAATTTCTGTTGAATGCTTGTAACTAGCTTAAGGCACATTCAAAGGAAAGTGATTTTCTCTGAAAGGACAGGATTTAGAAAGTGAAGAAACACTCCATTCACTTCGCACAGTGAATTGAAGTGTTGGAACAGGCTGCTTCTCTTTCAGAGAAACGTATGTGAATTTCTGTTGAATGCTTGTAACTAGCTTAAGGCACATTCAAAGGAAAGTGATTTTCTCTGAAAGGACAGGATTTAGAAAGTGAAGAAACACTCCATTCACTTCGCACAGTGAATTGAAGTGTTGGAAAAGACAGCTTCTCTTTCAGAGAAACAGATGTGAGTTTCTTGTGAATGCTTGTAAGTAGCTTAAGTCACTGTCAAAGGAAAGTGATTTTCTCTGAAAGGACAACATTTAGAAAGTGAAGCAACACTCCATTCACTTCGCACAGTGAACTGAATTGTTGGAACAGAATGCTTCTCTTTCAGAGAAACGGATGTGAGTTTTTTGTGAATGCTTGTAAGCAGCTTAAGGCACTTTCATTGGAAAGTGATTTTCTCTGAAAAGACAGCATTTGGAAAGGGAAGCAACACTCCATTCCCTTCGCACCGTGAATTGAAGTGTTGGAACAGACTGCTTCTCTTTCCGAAAAATGCATGTGAGTTTCTTGTGAATGTTTGTAAGTCGCTTAAGGCACTTTGAAAGGAATGTGATTTTCTCTGAAAGGACAGCATTTAGAAAGTGAAGCAACACTCCATTCACTTCGCACAGTGAATTGAAGTGTTGGAACAGACTGCTTCTCTTTTAGAGAAACGGATGTGAGTTTTTTGTGAATGCTTGAAAGTAGCTTAAGGCACTTTCAAATCAAAGTGATTTTCTCTGAAGGACAGCATTTAGAGTGTGAAGGAACACTCCATTCACTTCGCACAGTGAATTGAAATGTTGGAACATACTGCTTCCCTTGTAGAGAAACAGATGTGAGTTTCTTGTGAATTCTTTTAAGTAGCTTAAGGTAGTTTCAAAGAGAGTGATTTTCTCTAAAAGGAGAGCATTTAGAAAGTGAAGCAACACTCCATTCACTTCGCACAGTGAATTGAAGAGTTGGAACAGACTGCTTCTCTTTCAGAGAAACGCATGCGAATTTCTCTTGAAATCTTGTAAGTGGCTTAGGGCACTTTCAAAGGAAAGTGATTTTCTCTGAAAGGACAGCATTTGGAAAGGGAAGCAACACTCCATTCTCTTCGCACAGTGAATTTAAGTGTTGCAACAGACAGCTTCTCTTTCATAAAAACGCATTTGAGTTTCCTATGAATGCTTGTAAGTAGCTTAAGGCACTTTCAAAGGAAAGTGATTTTCTCTGAAAGGACAGCATTTAGAAAGTGAAGCAACACTCCATTCACTTCGCACAGTGAACTGAAGTGTTGGAACAGACTGCTTCTCTTTCAGAGAAATGCATGTGAGTTTTTTGTGAATGCTTGTAAGTAGCTTAAGGCACTTTCAAAGGAAACTGATTTTCTCTGAAAGGACAGCATTTAAAAAGTGAAGCAACACTCGATTCACTTCGCACAGTGAATTGAAGTGTTGGAACAGACTGCTTCTCTTTCAGAAAAATGGATGTAATTTTTTGTGAATGCTTGTAAGTAGCTTAAGGCACTTTCAAAGCAAAGTGATTTTCTCTGAAAGGACAGCATTTAGAAAGTGAAGAAACACCCCATTCTCTTCGCACAGTGAATTGAAGTGTTGGAAAAGACAGCTTCTCTCTCATAGAAACGCATTTGAGTTTCCTGTGAATGCTTGTAAATTGCTTAAGGCACTTTCAAAGAAAAGTGATTTTCTCTGAAACTGCTGCATTTAGAATGTGAAGGAACACTCCATTCACTTCGCACAGTGAATTGAAGTGTTGGATCAGACTGCTTCTCTTTCAGAGAAACAGATGTGAGTTTCTTGTGAATGCTTGTAAGTAGTAGCTTAAGGCACTTTCAAAGCAAAGTGATTTTCTCTGAAAGGACAGCATTTAGAAAGTGAAGCAACACTCCATTCACCTCGCACAGTGAATTGAAGTGTTGGAACAGGCTGCTTCTCTTTCAGAGAAACGTATGTGAATTTCTGTTGAATGCTTGTAACTAGCTTAAGGCACTTTCAAAGGAAAGTGATTTTCTCTGAAAGGACAGGATTTAGAAAGTGAAGAAACACTCCATTCACTTCGCACAGTGAATTGAAGTGTTGGAAAAGACAGCTTCTCTTTCAGAGAAACAGATGTGAGTTTCTTGTGAATGCTTGTAAGTAGCTTAAGGCACTGTCAAAGGAAAGTGATTTTCTCTGAAAGGACAACATTTAGAAAGTGAAGCAACACTCCATTCACTTCGCACAGTGAACTGAATTGTTGGAACAGAATGCTTCTCTTTCAGAGAAACAGATGTGAGTTTTTTGTGAATGCTTGTAACCAGCTTAAGGCATTTTCATAGGAAAGTGATTTTCTCTGAAAAGACAGCATTTGGAAAGGGAAGCAACACTCCATTCCCTTCGCACAGTGAATTGAAGTGTTGGAACAGACTGCTTCACTTTCCGAAAAATGCATGTGAGTTTCTTGTGAATGTTTGTAAGTCGCTTAAGGCACTTTGAAAGGAATGTGATTTTCTCTGAAAGGACAGCATTTAGAAAGTGAAGCAACACTCCATTCACTTCGCACAGTGAATTGAAGTGTTGGAACAGACTGCTTCTCTTTTAGAGAAACGGATGTGAGTTTTTTGTGAATGCTTGAAAGTTGCTTAAGGCACTTTCAAATCAAAGTGATTTTCTCTGAAGGACAGCATTTAGAGTGTGAAGGAACACTCCATTCACTTCGCACTGTGAATTGAAATGTTGGAACATACTGCTTCTCTTTTAGAGAAACAGATGTGAGTTTCTTGTGAATTCTTTTAAGTAGCTTAAGGTAGTTTCAAAGAGAGTGATTTTCTCTAAAAGGGAGCATTTAGAAAGTGAAGCAACACTCCATTCACTTCGCGCAGTGAATTGAAGAGTTGGAACAGACTGCTTCTCTTTCAGAGAAACGCATGCGAATTTCTCTTGAAATCTTGTAAGTGGCTTAGGGCACTTTCAAAGGAAAGTGATTTTCTCTGAAAGGAAAGCATTTGGAAAGGGAAGCAACACTCCATTCTCTTCGCACAGTGAATTTAAGTGTTGCAACAGACAGCTTCTCTTTCATAAAAACGCATTTGAGTTTCCTATGAATGCTTGTAAGTAGCTTAAGACACTTTCAAAGGAAAGTGATTTTCTCTGAAAGGACAGCATTTAGAAAGTGAAGCAACACTCCATTCACTTCGCACAGTGAACTGAAGTGTTGGAATAGACTGCTTCTCTTTCAGAGAAATGCATGTGAGTTTTTTGTGAATGCTTGTAAGTAGCTTAAGGCACTTTCAAAGGAAACTGATTTTCTCTGAAAGGACAGCATTTAAAAAGTGAAGCAACACTCGATTCACTTCGCACAGTGAATTGAAGTGTTGGAACAGACTGCTTCTCTTTTAGAGAAACGGATGTGAGTTTTTTGTGAATGCTTGAAAGTAGCTTAAGGCACTTTCAAAGGAAAGTGATTTTCTCTGAAACTACAGCATTTAGAATGTGAAGCAACACTCCATTCACTTCGCACAGTGAATTGAAGTGTTGGAAAAGAAAGCTTCTCTTTCAGAGAAACAGATGTGAGTTTCTTGTGAATGCTTGTTAGTAGCTTAAGGCACGTTCAAAGCAAAGTGATTTTCTCTGAAAGGACAGCATTTAGAAAGTGAAGCAACACTCCATTCACTTCGCACAGTGAATTGAAGTGTTGGAACAGACTGCTTCTCTTTCAGAGAAACGGATGTGAGTTTTTTGTGAATGCTTGTAAGTAGCTTAAGGCACTTTCAAAGGAAAGTGATTTTCTCTGAAAGGACAGGATTTAGAAAGTGAAGAAACACTCCATTCACTTTGCACAGTGAATTGAAGTGTTGGGAAAGACAGCTTCTCCTTCATAGAAACGCATTTGAGTTTCCTGTGAATGCTTGTAAGTAGATGAAGGCACTTTCAAAGCAAAGTGATTTTCTCTGAAACTGCAGCATTTAGAATGTGAAGGAACACTCCAATCTCTTTGAACAGTGAATGGAATTGTTGGATCAGACTGCTTCTCTTTCAGAGAAAAAGATGGGAGTTTCTTATGAATGCTTGTAAGTAGCTTAAGGCACTTTCAAAGGAAAGTGATTTTCTCTGAAAGGACAGGATTTAGAGAGTGAAGCAACACTCCATTCACTTCGCACAGTGAATTGAAGTGTTGGAACAGAATGCTTCTCTTTCAGAGGAACGGATGTGAGTTTTTTGTGAATGCTTGTAAGTTGCTTAAGGCACTTTCATAGGAAAGTGATTTTCTCTGAAAGGACAGCATTTAAAAAGTGAAGCAACACTCGATTCACTTCGCACAGTGAATTGAAGTGTTGGAACAGACTGCTTCTCTTTTAGAGAAACGGATGTGAGTTTTTTGTGAATGCTTGAAAGTAGCTTAAGGCACTTTCAAAGGAAAGTGATTTTCTCTGAAACTACAGCATTTAGAAAGTGAAGCAACACTCCATTCACTTCGCACAGTGAATTGAAGTGTTGGAACAGACTGCTTCTCTTTCAGAGAAACAGATGTGAGTTTCTTGTGAATGCTTGTTAGTAGCTTAAGGCACTTTCAAAGCAAAGTGATTTTCTCTGAAAGGACAGCATTTAGAAAGTGAAGCAACACTCCATTCACTTCGCACAGTGAATTGAAGGGTTGGAACAGACTGCTTCTCTTTCAGAGAAACGGATGTGAGTTTTTTGTGAATGCTTGTAAGTAGCTTAAGGCACTTTCAAAGGACAGTGATTTTCTCTGAAAGGACAGGATTTAGAAAGTGAAGAAACACTCCATTCACTTTGCACAGTGAATTGAAGTGTTGGGAAAGACAGCTTCTCTTTCATAGAAACGCATTTGAGTTTCCTGTGAATGCTTGTAAGTAGATGAAGGCACTTTCAAAGGAAAGTGATTTTCTCTGAAACTGCAGCATTTAGAATGTGAAGGAACTCTCCAATCTCTTTGAACAGTGAATGGAATTGTTGGATCAGACTGCTTCTCTTTCAGAGAAAAAGATGGGAGTTTCTTATGAATGCTTGTAAGTAGCTTAAGGCACTTTCAAAGGAAAGTGATTTTCTCTGAAAGGACAGGATTTAGAGAGTGAAGCAACACTCCATTCACTTCGCACAGTGAATTGAAGTGTTGGAACAGAATGCTTCCCTTTCAGAGGAACGGATGTGAGTTTTTTGTGAATGCTTGTAAGTTGCTTAAGGCACTTTCATAGGAAAGTGATTTTATCTGAAAGGACAGCATTTGGAAAGGGAAGCAGTACTCCATTCACTTCGCACAGTGAATTGAAGTGTTGGAACAGACTGCTTCTCTTTCCGAAAAATGCATGTGATTTTCTTATGAATGTTTGTAAGTAGCTTCAGGCACTTTCAAAGGAAAGTGATTTTCTCTGAAAGGACAGCATTTAGAAAGTGAAGCAACACTCCTTTCACTTCGCACAGTGAATTGAAATGTTGGAATAGACTGCTTCTCTTTCAGAGAAACGCATGTGAGTTTTTTGTGAATGCTTGTAAGTAGCTTAAGGCACTTTCAAAGGAAAGTGATTTTCTCTGAAAGGACAGCATTTAGAAAGTGAAGCAACACTCCATTCACTTCGCACAGTGAATTGAAGTGTTGGAACAGACTGCTTCTCTTTCAGAGAAACGCATGTGAATTTCTGTTGAATGCTTGTAAGTAGCTTAAGGCACTTTCAAAGGAAAGTGATTTTCTCTGAAAGGACAGGATTTAGAAAGTGAAGCAACACTCCATTCACTTCGCACAGTGAATTGAAGTGTTGGAACAGACTGCTTCTCTTTCAGAGAAACGGATGCGAGTTTTTTGTGAATGCTTGTAAGTAGCTTAAGTCACTTTCAAGGGATAGTGATTTTCTCTGAAAGGACAGGATTTAGAAAGTGAAGAAACACTCCATTCATTTTGCACAGTGAATTGAAGTGTTGGGAAAGACAGCTTCTCTTTCATAGAAACGCATTTGAGTTTCCTGTGAATGCTTGTAAGTAGATGAAGGCTCTTTCAAAGGAAAGTGATTTTCTCTGATACTGCAGCATTTAGAATGTGAAGGAACACTCCAATCTCTTTGAACAGTGAATGGAATTGTTGGATCAGACTGCTTCTCTTTCAGAGAAAAAGATGGGAGTTTCTTATGAATGCTTGTAAGTAGCTTAAGGCACTTTCAAAGGAAAGTGATTTTCTCTGAAAGGACAGGATTTAGAGAGTGAAGCAACACTCCATTCACTTCGCACAGTGAATTGAAGTGTTGGAACAGAATGCTTCTCTTTCAGAGGAACGGATGTGAGTTTTTTGTGAATGCTTGTAAGTTGCTTAAGGCACTTTTATAGGAAAGTGATTTTCTCTGAAAGGACAGCATTTGGAAAGGAAAGCAACACTCCATTCACTTCGCACAGTGAATTGAAGTGTTGGAACAGACTGCTTCTCTTTCCGAAAAATGCATGTGATTTTCTTGTGAATTTTTGTAAGTAGCTTAAGGCACTTTCAAAGGAAAGTGATTTTCTCTGAAAGGACAGCATTTAGAAAGTGAAGCAACACTCCTTTCACTTCGCACAGTGAATTGAAGTGTTGGAACAGACTGCTTCTCTTTCAGAGAAACGCATGTGAGTTTTTTGTGAATGCTTGTAAGTAGCTTAAGGCACTTTCAAAGGAAAGTGATTTTCTCTGAAAGGACAGCATTTAGAAAGTGAAGCAACACTCCATTCACTTCGCACAGTGAATTGAAGTGTTGGAACAGACTGCTTCTCTTTCAGAGAAACGCATGTGAATTTCTGTTGAATGCTTGTAAGTAGCTTAAGGCACTTTCAAAGGAAAGTGATTTTCTCTGAAAGGAGAGGATGTAGAAAGTGAAGAAACACTCCATTTACTTCGCACAGAGATGAAGTATTGGAAAAGACAGCTTCTCTTTCAAAGAAACGCATTTGAGTTTCCTGTGAATGCTTGTAAGTTGCTTAAGGCACTTTCAAAGGAAAGTTATTTTTCTCTGAAACTGCAGCATTTAAAATGTGAAGGAACACTCCAATTACTTCGAACAGTGAATTGAAGTGTTGGAACAGACTGCTTCTCTTTCAGAGAAACAGATGTGAGTTTTTGTGAATGCTTGCAAGTAGCTTAAGGCACTTTCAAAGGAAAGTGATTTTCTCTGAAAGGACAGCATTTAGAAAGTGAAGCAACACTCCATGCACTTCGCACAGTGAATTGAAGTGTTGCAACAGACTGCTTCTCTTTCAGAGAAACGCATGTGCATTTCTGTTGAATGCTTGTAAGTACCTTAAGGCACTTTCAAAGGAAAGTGATTTTCTCTGAAAGGACAGGATTTAGAAAGTGAAGAAACACTCCCTTTACTTCGCACAGTGAATTGAAGAGTTGGAACAGACTGCTTCTCCTTCAGAGAAACGGATGTGAGTTTTTTGCGAATGCTTGTAAGTAGCTTAAGGCACTTTCAAAGCAAAGTGATTTTCTCTGAAAGGACAGCATTTAGAAAGTGAAGCAACACTCCTTTCACTTCGCACAGTGAATTGAAGTGTTGGAACAGACTGCTTCTCTTTCAGAGAAACGCATGTGAGTTTTTTGTGAATGCTTGTAAGTAGCTTAAGGCACTTTCAAAGGAAAGTGATTTTCTCTGAAAGGACAGCATTTAGAAAGTGAAGCAACACTCCATTCACTTCGCACAGTGAATTGAAATGTTGGAATAGACTGCTTCTCTTTCAGAGAAACAGATATGAGTTTCTTGTGAAGGCGTGTAAGTAGCATAAGGCAGTATCAAAAGAGAGTGATTTTCTCTAAAAAGAGAGCATTTAGTAAGTGAAATAACACTCCATTCACTTAGGACAGTGAATTGAAGTATTGGAACAGACTGCTTCGCTTTCAGAGAAACGCATTTGAGTTTCCTATGAATGCTTGTAAGTAGCTTAAGGCACTTTCAAAGCAAAGTGATTTTCTCTGAAAGGAGAGCATTTAGAAAGTGAAGCAACACTCCATTCACTTCGCACAGTGAATTGTAGTGTTGGAACTGACTGCTTCTCTTTCAGAGAAACGCATGTGAATTTCTGTTGAATGCTTGTAAGTAGCTTAAGGCACTTTCAAAGGAAAGTGATTTTCTCTAAAAGGACAGGATTTAGAAAGTGAAGAAACACTCCATTCACTTTGCACAGTGAATTGAAGTGTTGGAACAGACTGCTTCTCTTTCAGAGAAACGGATGCGAGTTTTTTGTGAATGCTTGTAAGTAGCTTAAGGCACTTTCAAGGGATAGTGATTTTCTCTGAAAGGACAGGATTTAGAAAGTGAAGAAACACTCCATTCACTTTGCACAGTGAATTGAAGTGTTGGGAAAGACAGCTTCTCTTTCATAGAAACGCATTTGAGTTTCCTGTGAATGCTTGTAAGTAGATGAAGGCTCTTTCAAAGGAAAGTGATTTTCTCTGATACTGCAGCATTTAGAATGTGAAGGAACACTCCAATCTCTTTGAACAGTGAATGGAATTGTTGGATCAGACTGCTTCTCTTTCAGAGAAAAAGATGGGAGTTTCTTATGAATGCTTGTAAGTAGCTTAAGGCACTTTCAAAGGAAAGTGATTTTCTCTGAAAGGACAGGATTTAGAGAGTGAAGCAACACTCCATTCACTTCGCACAGTGAATTGAAGTGTTGGAACAGAATGCTTCTCTTTCAGAGGAACGGATGTGAGTTTTTTGTGAATGCTTGTAAGTTGCTTAAGGCACTTTTATAGGAAAGTGATTTTCTCTGAAAGGACAGCATTTGGAAAGGAAAGCAACACTCCATTCACTTCGCACAGTGAATTGAAGTGTTGGAACAGACTGCTTCTCTTTCCGAAAAATGCATGTGATTTTCTTGTGAATTTTTGTAAGTAGCTTAAGGCACTTTCAAAGGAAAGTGATTTTCTCTGAAAGGACAGCATTTAGAAAGTGAAGCAACACTCCTTTCACTTCGCACAGTGAATTGAAGTGTTGGAACAGACTGCTTCTCTTTCAGAGAAACGCATGTGAGTTTTTTGTGAATGCTTGTAAGTAGCTTAAGGCACTTTCAAAGGAAAGTGATTTTCTCTGAAAGGACAGCATTTAGAAAGTGAAGCAACACTCCATTCACTTCGCACAGTGAATTGAAGTGTTGGAACAGACTGCTTCTCTTTCAGAGAAACGCATGTGAATTTCTGTTGAATGCTTGTAAGTAGCTTAAGGCACTTTCAAAGGAAAGTGATTTTCTCTGAAAGGAGAGGATGTAGAAAGTGAAGAAACACTCCATTTACTTCGCACAGAGATGAAGTATTGGAAAAGACAGCTTCTCTTTCATAGAAACGCATTTGAGTTTCCTGTGAATGCTTGTAAGTTGCTTAAGGCACTTTCAAAGGAAAGTTATTTTTCTCTGAAACTGCAGCATTTAAAATGTGAAGGAACACTCCAATCACTTCGAACAGTGAATTGAAGTGTTGGAACAGACTGCTTCTCTTTCAGAGAAACAGATGTGAGTTTTTGTGAATGCTTGCAAGTAGCTTAAGGCACTTTCAAAGGAAAGTGATTTTCTCTGAAAGGACAGCATTTAGAAAGTGAAGCAACACTCCATGCACTTCGCACAGTGAATTGAAGTGTTGCAACAGACTGCTTCTCTTTCAGAGAAACGCATGTGAATTTCTGTTGAATGCTTGTAAGTAGCTTAAGGCACTTTCAAAGGAAAGTGCTTTTCTCTGAAAGGACAGGATTTAGAATGTGAAGAAACACTCCCTTCACTTCGCACAGTGAATTGAAGAGTTGGAACAGACTGCTTCTCCTTCAGAGAAACGGATGTGAGTTTTTTGTGAATGCTTGTAAGTAGCTTAAGGCACTTTCAAAGCAAAGTGATTTTCTCTGAAAGGACAGCATTTATTAAGTGAAGCAACACTCCATTCACTTCGCACAGTGAATTGAAGTGTTGGAATAGACTGCTTCTCTTTCAGAGAAACAGATATGAGTTTCTTGTGAATGCGTGTAAGTAGCATAAGGCAGTTTCAAAAGAGAGTGATTTTCTCTAAAAGGAGAGCATTTAGAAAGTGAAACAACACTCCATTCACTTCACACAGTGAATTGAAGTATTGGAACAGACTGCTTCGCTTTCAGAGAAACGCATTTGAGTTTCCTATGAATGCTTGTAAGTAGCTTAAGGCACATTCAAAGCAAAGTGATTTTCTCTGAAAGGAGAGCATTTAGAAAGTGAAGCAACACTCCATTCACTTCGCACAGTGAATTGTAGTGTTGGAACAGACTGCTTCTCTTTCAGAGAAACGCATGTGAATTTCTGTTGAATGCTTGTAAGTAGCTTAAGGCAGTTTCAAAGGAAAGTGATTTTCTCTGAAAGGACAGGATTTAGAAAGTGAAGAAACACTCCATTCACTTTGCACAGTGAATTGAAGTGTTGGGAAAGACAGCTTCTCTTTCAGAGAAACGCATTTGAGTTTCCTGTGAATGCTTGTAAGTAGCTGAAGGCACTTTCAAAGGAAAGTGATTTTCTCTGAAACTGCAGCATTTATAATGTGAAGGAACACTCCAATCTCTTCGAACAGTGAATGGAATTGTTGGATTAGACTGCTTCTCTTTCACAGAAAAAGATGGGAGTTTCTTATGAATGCTTGTAAGTAGCTTAAGGCACTTTCAAAGGAAAGTGATTTTCTCTGAAAGGACAGGATTTAGAAAGTGAAGCAACACTCCATTCACTTCGCACAGTGAATTGAAGTGTTGGAACAGAATGCTTCTCTTTCAGAGGAACGGATGTGAGTTTATTGTGAATGCTTGTAAGTTGCTTAAGGCACTTTCATAGGAAAGTGATTTTCTCTGAAAGGACAGGATTTAGAAAGTGAAGCAACACTCCATTCACTTCGCACAGTGAATTGAAGTGTTGGAACAGACTGCTTCTCTTTCAGAGAATCGCATGTGAATTTCTGTTGAATGCTTGTAAGTAGCTTAAGGCAATTTCAAAGGAAAGTGATTTTCTCTGAAAGGAGAGGATGTAGAAAGTGAAGAAACACTCCATTCACTTCGCACAGAGAATTGAAGTATTGGAAAAGACAGCTTCTCTTTCATAGAAACGCATTTGAGTTTCCTGTTAATGCTTGTAAGTTGCTTAAGGCACTTTCAAAGGAAAGTTATTTTTCTCTGAAACTGCAGCATTTAAAATGTGAAGGAACACTCCAATCACTTCGAACAGTGAATTGAAGTGTTGGAACAGACTGCTTCTCTTTCAGAGAAACAGATCTGAGTTTTTTGTGAATGCTTGCAAGTAGCTAAAGGCAATTTCAAGAGAAAGTGATTTTCTCTGAAAGGACAGCATTTAGAAAGTGAAGCAACACTCCATTCACTTCGCACAGTGAATTGAAGTGTTGCAACAGACTGCTTCTCTTTCAGAGAAACGCATGTGAATTTCTGTTGAATGCTTGTAAGTACCTTAAGGCACTTTCAAACGAAAGTGATTTTCTCTGAAAGGACAGGATTTAGAAAGTGAAGAAACACTCCCTTCACTTCGCACAGTGAATTGAAGAGTTGGAACAGACTGCTTCTCCTTCAGAGAAACGGATGTGAGTTTTTTGTGAATGCTTGTAAGTAGCTTGAGGCACTTTCAAAGCAAAGTGATTTTCTCTGAAAGGACAGCATTTAGAAAGTGAAGCAACACTCCATTCACTTCGCACAGTGAATTGAAGTGTTGGAATAGACTGCTTCTCTTTCAGAGAAACAGATATGAGTTTCTTGTGAATTCGTGTAAGTAGCATAAGGCAGTTTCAAAAGAGAGTGATTTTCTCTAAAAGGAGAGTATTTAGAAAGTGAAACAACACTCCATTCACTTCGCACAGTGAATTGAAGTATTGGAACAGACTGCTTTGCTTTCAGAGAAACGCATTTGAGTTTCCTATGAATGCTTGTAAGTAGCTTAAGGCACTTTCAAAGTAAAGTGATTTTCTCTAAAAGGAGATCATTTAGAAAGTGAAGCAACACCCCATTCACTTCGCACAGTGAATTGTAGTGTTGGAACTGACTGCTTCTCTTTCAGAGAAACGCATGTGAATTTCTGTTGAATGCTTGTAAGTAGCTTAAGGCACTTTCAAAGGAAAGTGATTTTCTCTGAAAGGAGAGGATGTAGAAAGTGAAGAAACACTCCATTTACTTCGCACAGAGATGAAGTATAGGAAAAGACAGCTTCTCTTTCATAGAAACACATTTGAGTTTCCTGTGAATGCTTGTAAGTTGCTTAAGGCACTTTCAAAGGAAAGTTATTTTTCTCTGAAACTGCAGCATTTAAAATGTGAAGGAACACTCCAATCACTTCGAACAGTGAATTGAAGTGTTGGAACAGACTGCTTCTCTTTCAGAGAAACAGATGTGAGTTTTTGTGAATGCTTGCAAGTAGCTTAAGGCACTTTCAAAGGAAAGTGATTTTCTCTGAAAGGACAGCATTTAGAAAGTGAGGCAACACTCCATTCACTTCGCACAGTGAATTGAAGTGTTGCAACAGACTGCTTCTCTTTCAGAGAAACGCATGTGAATTTCTGTTGAATGCTTGTAAGTAGCTTCAGGCACTTTCAAAGGAAAGTGATTTTCTCTGAAAGGACAGGATTTAGAAAGTGAAGAAACACTCCCTTCACTTCGCACAGTGAATTGAAGAGTTGGAACAGACTGCTTCTCCTTCAGAGAAACGGATGTGAGTTTTTTGTGAATGCTTGTAAGTAGCTTGAGGCACTTTCAAAGCAAAGTGATTTTCTCTGAAAGGACAGCATTTAGAAAGTGAAGCAACACTCCATTCACTTCGCACAGTGAATTGAAGTGTTGGAATAGACTGCTTCTCTTTCAGAGAAACAGATATGAGTTTCTTGTGAATTCGTGTAAGTAGCATAAGGCAGTTTCAAAAGAGAGTGATTTTCTCTAAAAGGAGAGCATTTAGAAAGTGAAACAACACTCCATTCACTTCGCACAGTGAATTGAAGTATTGGAACAGACTGCTTCGCTTTCAGAGAAACGCATTTGAGTTTCCTATGAATGCTTGTAAGTAGCTTAAGGCACTTTCAAAGCAAAGTGATTTTCTCTAAAAGGAGATCATTTAGAAAGTGAAGCAACACCCCATTCACTTCGCACAGTGAATTGTAGTGTTGGAACTGACTGCTTCTCTTTCAGAGAAACGCATGTGAATTTCTGTTGAATGCTTGTAAGTAGCTTAAGGCACTTTCAAAGGAAAGTGATTTTCTCTGAAAGGAGAGGATGTAGAAAGTGAAGAAACACTCCATTTACTTCGCACAGAGATGAAGTATTGGAAAAGACAGCTTCTCTTTCATAGAAACACATTTGAGTTTCCTGTGAATGCTTGTAAGTTGCTTAAGGCACTTTCAAAGGAAAGTTATTTTTCTCTGAAACTGCAGCATTTAAAATGTGAAGGAACACTCCAATCACTTCGAACAGTGAATTGAAGTGTTGGAACAGACTGCTTCTCTTTCAGAGAAACAGATGTGAGTTTTTGTGAATGCTTGCAAGTAGCTTAAGGCACTTTCAAAGGAAAGTGATTTTCTCTGAAAGGACAGCATTTAGAAACTGAAGCAACACTCCATGCACTTCGCACAGTGAATTGAAGTGTTGCAACAGACTGCTTCTCTTTCAGAGAAACGCATGTGAATTTCTGTTGAATGCTTGTAAGTAGCTTAAGGCACTTTCAAAGGAAAGTGATTTTCTCTGAAAGGACAGGATTTAGAAAGTGAAGAAACACTCCCTTCACTTCGCACAGTGAATTGAAGAGTTGGAACAGACTGCTTCTCCTTCAGAGAAACGGATGCGAGTTTTTTGTGAATGCTTGTAAGTAGCTAGAGGCACTTTCAAAGCAAAGTGATTTTCTCTGAAAGGACAGCATTTAGAAAGTGAAGCAACACTCCATTCACTTCGCACAGTGAATTGAAGTGTTGGAATAGACTGCTTCTCTTTCAGAGAAACAGATATGAGTTTCTTGTGAATGCGTGTAAGTAGCATAAGGCAGTTTCAAAAGAGAGTGATTTTCTCTAAAAGGAGAGCATTTAGAAAGTGAAACAACACTCCATTCACTTCACACAGTGAATTGAAGTATTGGAACAGACTGCTTCTCTTTCAGAGAAACGCATGTGAATTTCTGTTGAATGCTTGTAAGTAGCTTAAGGCACTTTCAAAGGAAAGTGATTTTCCCTGAAAGGACAGGATTTAGAAAGTGAAGAAACACTCCATTCACTTTGCACAGTGAATTGAAGTGTTGGGAAAGACAGCTTCTCTTTCAGAGAAACGCATTTGAGTTTCCTGTGAATGCTTGTAAGTAGCTGAAGGCACTTTCAAAGGAAAGTGATTTTCTCTGAAACTGCAGCATTTAGAATGTGAAGGAACACTCCAATCTCTTCGAACAGTGAATGGAATTGTTGGATTAGACTGCTTCTCTTTCAGAGAAAAAGATGGGAGTTTCTTATGAATGCTTGTAAGTAGCTTAAGGCACTTTCAAAGGAAAGTGATTTTCTCTGAAAGGACAGGATTTAGAAAGTGAAGCAACACTCCATTCACTTCGCACAGTGAATTGAAGTGTTGGAACAGAATGCTTCTCTTTCAGAGGAACGGATGTGAGTTTTTTGTGAATGCTAGTAAGTTGCTTAAGGCACTTTCATAGGAAAGTGATTTTCTCTGAAAGGACAGCATTTGGAAAGGGAAGCAGTACTCCATTCACTTCGCACAGTGAATTGAAGTGTTGGAACAGACTGCTTCTCTTTCCGAAAAATGCATGTGATTTTCTTATGAATGTTTGTAAGTAGCTTCAGGCACTTTCAAAGGAAAGTGATTTTCTCTGAAAGGACAGCATTTAGAAAGTGAAGCAACACTCCATTCACTTCGCACAGTGAATTGAAGTGTTGGAACAGACTGCTTCTCTTGCAGAGAAACGCATGTGAATTTCTGTTGAATGCTTGTAAGTAGCTTAAGGCACTTTCAAAGGAAAGTGATTTTCTCTGAAAGGACAGGATTTAGAAAGTGAAGCAACACTCCATTCACTTCGTACAGTGAATTGAAGTGTTGGAACAGACTGCTTCTCTTTCAGAGAAACGGATGCGAGTTTTTTGTGAATGCTTGTAAGTAGATGAAGGCACTTTCAAAGGAAAGTGATTTTCTCTGATACTGCAGCATTTAGAATGTGAAGGAACACTCCAATCTCTTTGAACAGTGAATGGAATTGTTGGATCAGACTGCTTCTCTTTCAGAGAAAAAGATGGGAGTTTCTTATGAATGCTTGTAAGTAGCTTAAGGCACTTTCAAAGGAAAGTGATTTTCTCTGAAAGGACAGGATTTAGAGAGTGAAGCAACACTCCATTCACTTCGCACAGTGAATTGAAGTGTTGGAACAGAATGCTTCTCTTTCAGAGGAACAGATGTGAGTTTTTTGTGAATGCTTGTAAGTTGCTTAAGGCACTTTTATAGGAAAGTGATTTTCTCTGAAAGGACAGCATTTGGAAAGGGAAGCAACACTCCATTCACTTCGCACAGTGAATTGAAGTGTTGGAACAGACTGCTTCTCTTTCCGAAAAATGCATGTGATTTTCTTGTGAATGTTTGTAAGTAGCTTAAGGCACTTTCAAAGGAAAGTGATTTTCTATGAAAGGACAGCATTTAGAAAGTGAAGCAACACTTCTTTCACTTCGCACAGTGAATTGAAATGTTGGAACAGACTGCTTCTCTTTCATAGAAACGCATGTGAGTTTTTTGTGAATGCTTGTAAGTAGCTTAAGGCACTTTCAAAGGAAAGTGATTTTCTCTGAAAGTACAGCATTTAGAAAGTGAAGCAACACTCCATTCACTTCGCACAGTGAATTGAAGTGTTGGAACAGACTGCTTCTCTTTCAGAGAAACGCATGTGAATTTCTGCTGAATGCTTGTAAGTAGCTTAAGGCAATTTCAAAGGAAAGTGATTTTCTCTGAAAGGAGAGGATGTAGAAAGTGAAGAAACACTCCATTCACTTCGCACAGAGAATTCAAGTATTGGAAAAGACAGCTTCTCTTTCATAGAAACGCATTTGAGTTTCCTGTGAATGCTTGTAAGTTGCTTAAGGCACTTTCAAAGGAAAGTTATTTTTCTCTGAAACTGCAGCATTTAAAATGTGAAGGAACACTCCAATCACTTCGAACAGTGAATTGAAGTGTTGGAACAGACTGCTTCTCTTTCAGAGAAACAGATCTGAGTTTTTTGTGAATACTTGCAAGTAGCTAAAGGCACTTTCAAGGGAAAGTGATTTTCTCTGAAAGGACAGCATTTAGAAAGTGAAGCAACACTCCATTCACTTCGCACAGTGAATTGAAGTGTTGCACAGACTGCTTCTCTTTCAGAGAAACGCATGTGAATTTCTGTCGAATGCTTGTAAGTACCTTAAGGCACTTTCAAAGGAAAGTGATTTTCTCTGAAAGGACAGCATTTAGAAAGTGAAGAAACACTCCCTTCACTTCGCACAGTGAATTGAAGAGTTGGAACAGACTGCTTCTCCTTCAGAGAAACGGATGTGAGTTTTTTGTGAATGCTTGTAAGTAGCTTGAGGCACTTTCAAAGCAAAGTGATTTTCTCTGAAGGGACAGCATTTAGAAAGTGAAGCAACACTCCATTCACTTCGCACAGTGAATTGAAGTGTTGGAATAGACTGCTTCTCTTTCAGAGAAACAGATATGAGTTTCTTGTGAATGCGTGTAAGTAGCATAAGGCAGTTTCAAAAGAGAGTGATTTTCTCTAAAAGGAGAGCATTTAGAAAGTGAAACAACACTCCATTCACTTCACACAGTGAATTGAAGTATTGGAACAGACTGCTTCGCTGTCAGAGAAACGCATTTGAGTTTCCTATGAATGCTTGTAAGTAGCTTAAGGCACTTTCAAAGGAATGTGATTTTCTCTGAAAGGAGAGCATTTAGAAAGTGAAGCAACACTCCATTCACTTCGCACAGTGAATTGTAGTGTTGGAACAGACTGCTTCTCTTTCAGAGAAACGCATGTGAATTTCTGTTGAATGCTTGTAAGTAGCTTAAGGCAATTTCAAAGGAAAGTGATTTTCTCTGAAAGGACAGGATTTAGAAAGTGAAGCAACACTCCATTCACTTTGCACAGTGAATTGAAGTGTTGGGAAAGACAGCTTCTCTTTCAGAGAAACGCATTTGAGTTTCCTGTGAATGCTTGTAAGTAGCTGAAGGCACTTTCAAAGGAAAGTGATTTTCTCTGAAACTGCAGCATTTAGAATGTGAAGGAACACTCCAATCTCTTCGAACAGTGAATGGAATTGTTGGATTAGACTGCTTCTCTTTCAGAGAAAAAGATGGGAGTTTCTTATGAATGCTTGTAAGTAGCTTAAGGCACTTTCAAAGGAAAGTGATTTTCTCTGAAAGGACAGGATTTAGAAAGTGAAGAAACACTCCATTCACTTCGCACAGTGAATTGAAGTGTTGGAACAGAATGCTTCTCTTTCAGAGGAACGGATGTGAGTTTATTATGAATGCTTGTAAGTTGCTTAAGGCACTTTCATAGGAAAGTGATTTTCTCTGAAAGGACAGCATTTGGAAAGAGAAGCAACACTCCATTCACTTCGCACAGTGAATTGAAGTGTTGGAACAGACTGCTTCTCTTTCCGAAAAATGCATGTGATTTTCTTGTGAATGTTTGTAAGTAGCTTAAGGCACTTTCAAAGGAAAGTGATTTTCTCTGAAAGGACAGCATTTAGAAAGTGAAGCAACACTCCTTTCACTTCGCACAGTGAATTGAAGTGTTGGAACAGACTGCTTCTCTTTCAGAGAAACGCATGTGAGTTTTTTGTGAATGCTTGTAAGTAGCTTAAGGCGCTTTCAAAGGAAAGTGATTTTCTCTGAAAGGACAGCATTTAGAAAGTGAAGCAACACTCCATTCACTTCGCACAGCGAATTGAAGTGTTGGAATAGACTGCTTCTCTTTCAGAGAAACAGATATGAGTTTCTTGTGAATGCGTGTAAGTAGCATAAGGCAGTATCAAAAGAGAGTGATTTTCTCTAAAAAGAGAGCATTTAGAAAGTGAAATAACACTCCATTCACTTAGCACAGTGAATTGAAGTATTGGAAAAGACTGCTTCGCTTTCAGAGAAACGCATTTGAGTTTCCTATGAATGCTTGTAAGTAGCTTAAGGCACTTTCAAAGCAAAGTGATTTTCTCTGAAAGGAGAGCATTTAGAAAGTGAAGCAACACTCCATTCACTTCGCACAGTGAATTGTAGTGTTGGAACTGACTGCTTCTCTTTCAGAGAAACGCATGTGAATTTCTGTTGAATGCTTGTAAGTAGCTTAAGGCACTTTCAAAGGAAAGTGATTTTCCCTGAAAGGACAGGATTTAGAAAGTGAAGAAACACTCCATTCACTTTGCACAGTGAATTGAAGTGTTGGGAAAGACAGCTTCTCTTTCAGAGAAACGCATTTGAGTTTCCTGTGAATGCTTGTAAGTAGCTGAAGGCACTTTCAAAGGAAAGTGATTTTCTCTGAAACTGCAGCATTTAGAATGTGAAGGAACACTCCAATCTCTTCGAACAGTGAATGGAATTGTTGGATTAGACTGCTTCTCTTTCAGAGAAAAAGATGGGAGTTTCTTATGAATGCTTGTAAGTAGCTTAAGGCACTTTCAAAGGAAAGTGATTTTCTCTGAAAGGACAGGATTTAGAAAGTGAAGCAACACTCCATTCACTTCGCACAGTGAATTGAAGTGTTGGAACAGAATGCTTCTCTTTCAGAGGAACGGATGTGAGTTTTTTGTGAATGCTTGTAAGTTGCTTAAGGCACTTTCATAGGAAAGTGATTTTCTCTGAAAGGACAGCATTTGGAAAGGGAAGCAGTACTCCATTCACTTCGCACAGTGAATTGAAGTGTTGGAACAGACTGCTTCTCTTTCCGAAAAATGCATGTGATTTTCTTATGACTGTTTGTTAGTAGCTTCAGGCACTTTCAAAGGAAAGTGATTTTCTCTGAAAGGACAGCATTTAGAAAGTGAAGCAACACTCCTTTCACTTCGCACAGTGAATTGAAGTGTTGGAACAGACTGCTTCTCTTTCAGAGAAACGCATGTGAGTTTTTTGTGAATGCTTGTAAGTAGCTTAAGGCACTTTCAAAGGAAAGTGATTTTCTTTGAAAGGACAGCATTTAGAAAGTGAAGCAACACTCCATTCACTTCGCACAGTGAATTGAAGTGTTGGAACAGACTGCTTCTCTTGCAGAGAAACGCATGTGAATTTCTGTTGAATGCTTGTAAGTAGCTTAAGGCACTTTCAAAGGAAAGTGATTTTCTCTAAAAGGACAGGATTTAGAAAGTGAAGCAACACTCCATTCACTTCGTACAGTGAATTGAAGTGTTGGAACAGACTGCTTCTCTTTCAGAGAAACGGATGCGAGTTTTTTGTGAATGCTTGTAAGTAGATGAAGGCTCTTTCAAAGGAAAGTGATTTTCTCTGATACTGCAGCATTTAGAATGTGAAGGAACACTCCAATCTCTTTGAACAGTGATTGGAATTGTTGGATCAGACTGCTTCTCTTTCAGAGAAAAAGATGGGAGTTTCTTATGAATGCTTGTAAGTAGCTTAATGCACTTTCAAAGGAAAGTGATTTTCTCTGAAAGGACAGGATTTAGAGAGTGAAGCAACACTCCATTCACTTCGCACAGTGAATTGAAGTGTTGGAACAGAATGCTTCTCTTTCAGAGGAACGGATGTGAGTTTTTTGTGAATGCTTGTAAGTTGCTTAAGGCACTTTTATAGGAAAGTGATTTTCTCTGAAAGGACAGCATTTGGAAAGGGAAGCAACACTCCATTCACTTCGCACAGTGAATTGAAGTGTTGGAACAGACTGCTTCTCTTTCCGAAAAATGCATGTGATTTTCTTGTGAATGTTTGTAAGTAGCTTAAGGCACTTTCAAAGGAAAGTGATTTTCTATGAAAGGACAGCATTTAGAAAGTGAAGCAACACTTCTTTCACTTCGCACAGTGAATGGAATTGTTGGAACAGACTGCTTCTCTTTCATAGAAACGCATGTGAGTTTTTTGTGAATGCTTGTAAGTAGCTTAAGGCACTTTCAAAGGAAAGTGATTTTCTCTGAAAGTACAGCATTTAGAAAGTGAAGCAACACTCCATTCACTTCGCACAGTGAATTGAAGTGTTGGAACAGACTGCTTCTCTTTCAGAGAAACGCATGTGAATTTCTGTTGAATGCTTGTAAGTAGCTTAAGGCAATTTCAAAGGAAAGTGATTTTCTCTGAAAGGAGAGGATGTAGAAAGTGAAGAAACACTCCATTCACTTCGCACAGAGAATTGAAGTATTGGAAAAGACAGCTTCTCTTTCATAGAAACACATTTGAGTTTCCTGTGAATGCTTGTAAGTTGCTTAAGGCACTTTCAAAGGAAAGTTATTTTTCTCTGAAACTGCAGCATTTAAAATGTGAAGGAACACTCCAATCACTTCGAACAGTGAATTGAAGTGTTGGAACAGACTGCTTCTCTTTCAGAGAAACAGATCTGAGTTTTTTGTGAATGCTTGCAAGTAGCTAAAGGCACTTTCAAGGGAAAGTGATTTTCTCTGAAAGGACAGGATTTAGAAAGTGAAGAAACACTCCATTCACTTCGCACAGTGAATTGAAGTGTTGGAACAGAATGCTTCTCTTTCAGAGGAACGGATGTGAGTTTTTTGTGAATGCTTGTAAGTTGCTTAAGGCACTTTCATAGGAAAGTGATTTTCTCTAAAAGGACAGCATTTGGAAAGGGAAGCAGTACTCCATTCACTTCGCACAGTGAATTGAAGTGTTGGAACAGACTGCTTCTCTTTCCGAAAAATGCATGTGATTTTCTTATGACTGTTTGTTAGTAGCTTCAGGCACTTTCAAAGGAAAGTGATTTTCTCTGAAAGGACAGCATTTAGAAAGTGAAGCAACACTCCTTTCACTTCGCACAGTGAATTGAAGTGTTGGAACAGACTGCTTCTCTTTCAGAGAAACGCATGTGAGTTTTTTGTGAATGCTTGTAAGTAGCTTAAGGCACTTTCAAAGGAAAGTGATTTTCTTTGAAAGGACAGCATTTAGAAAGGGAAGCAACACTCCATTCACTTCGCACAGTGAATTGAAGTGTTGGAACAGACTGCTTATCTTGCAGAGAAACGCATGTGAATTTCTGTTGAATGCTTGTAAGTAGCTTAAGGCACTTTCAAAGGAAAGTGATTTTCTCTAAAAGGACAGGATTTAGAAAGTGAAGCAACACTCCATTCACTTCGTACAGTGAATTGAAGTGTTGGAACAGACTGCTTCTCTTTCAGAGAAACGGATGCGAGTTTTTTGTGAATGCTTGTAAGTAGATGAAGGCTCTTTCAAAGGAAAGTGATTTTCTCTGATACTGCAGCATTTAGAATGTGAAGGAACACTCCAATCTCTTTGAACAGTGAATGGAATTGTTGGATCAGACTGCTTCTCTTTCAGAGAAAAAGATGGGAGTTTCTTATGAATGCTTGTAAGTAGCTTAATGCACTTTCAAAGGAAAGTGATTTTCTCTGAAAGGACAGGATTTAGAGAGTGAAGCAACACTCCATTCACTTCGCACAGTGAATTGAAGTGTTGGAACAGAATGCTTCTCTTTCAGAGGAACGGATGTGAGTTTTTTGTGAATGCTTGTAAGTTGCTTAAGGCACTTTTATAGGAAAGTGATTTTCTCTGAAAGGACAGCATTTGGAAAGGGAAGCAACACTCCATTCACTTCGCACAGTGAATTGAAGTGTTGGAACAGACTGCTTCTCTTTCCGAAAAATGCATGTGATTTTCTTGTGAATGTTTGTAAGTAGCTTAAGGCACTTCCAAAGGAAAGTGATTTTCTATGAAAGGACAGCATTTAGAAAGTGAAGCAACACTTCTTTCACTTCGCACAGTGAATTGAAGTGTTGGAACAGACTGCTTCTCTTTCATAGAAACGCATGTGAGTTTTTTGTGAATGCTTGTAAGTAGCTTAAGGCACTTTCAAAGGAAAGTGATTTTCTCTGAAAGTACAGCATTTAGAAAGTGAAGCAACACTCCATTCACTTCGCACAGTGAATTGAAGTGTTGGAACAGACTGCTTCTCTTTCAGAGAAACGCATGTGAATTTCTGTTGAATGCTTGTAAGTAGCTTAAGGCAATTTCAAAGGAAAGTGATTTTCTCTGAAAGGAGAGGATGTAGAAAGTGAAGAAACACTCCATTCACTTCGCACAGAGAATTGAAGTATTGGAAAAGACAGCTTCTCTTTCATAGAAACGCATTTGAGTTTCCTGTTAATGCTTGTAAGTTGCTTAAGGCACTTTCAAAGGAAAGTTATTTTTCTCTGAAACTGCAGCATTTAAAATGTGAAGGAACACTCCAATCACTTCGAACAG